>NC_090449.1:176971672-177607922 GCF_031143425.1 Pleurodeles waltl
CATGTTATTTACTTTCGAGCACGGGTGACCACTCCTACCGATCTTAAATTTCCTTCTCCGTCTTCTGTTCTTTGCCTGTCTGTTCCTCTTCTTTTTCCTCTGGGCCCACCCCCTCTGCCTCTCTGAGACTGAAAATCTTTGTATTGATCCGTCCGTCCCTGATTGAAAAGTCGAAATTGCTTTAAAAAATTAGATCTTCCCATTACCTTGTCCACTACCACACCCTTCAACAGTACTGTGTCCGATACAGCTGACAAATTTCCGTCTGAAACATCGCTCTTCACTAGTTCTTCTGGGGATACTTCTGTAATTTCTGGGTTCTTCAAACTTAATTCAGATACCTCTTCCTTATACATATGGTCGTATTTCCGATGAAAAGTTAGAATACGACCTGCTTGATAATCCTTAAAGTCTCTTATAAACTTTCTTTGTTTTTTAATCGTAATGTCTTCCTCTAGCTTGATTAATTTCTTCTCCAAATTTCTCATGAAGTCATCCAATGCTTCTTGTGTAATGATCGTTAGTAGCGCCAGACGAATCTTGTCAATCTCTTCTAATATTTTACCCCTGTCCTTAACTGCAATAGTATCCGCATCATGTTTAATGAGCTCTGTTTGGAGTTTTCAGCCCATTCTTCTAACATTTCCGGATTAGGATCTTCATATGTCGGTATGATATAGATTCTTAAACCCCTTGGGACTTGCTCAACTTCGATATATTTTTGCAAAGACTCTACCTCCCACCATTTGGAAAGCTCTCTTTTGTGTAATCTTTCCAACTTATCATTTAACGTTTGTAGTTTCACTTCAGTTCTAATGCTACCTTGACCGGATTGAGTGGGCTGTGATCCCTCCATTTGGGAAAAGAACATCTTCCTTGACTTCTCCTTCCATCGGACTTCCCAATCGGAAGCCATGTTTTTTGGGATAACTTGGATAAACTCTTACTATATCACGCATTGTACGGATGTGGATGATAAACCAAATAATACTTCACACATGAATCATCTACTCTGCTCCTGCAATAGTCATTACCATAGGGGGTGAGGGCAGTTCATTCTATAAATATAATAAAGCAAAGCAACTGGTTTTTCTACACTACTAAGTAGATTACTATTGTTGTTATGCTCCTTTTGTAGAGTCAGACCCTCGGCAACAGCATATTAATCACAAAGTTCACCAGGGCAAGAAGACACAAAATATTATTACCTTGTACTCCTCTAGCAGCAGCCTTAAGTACACTGTGCTGTTGTTGCTCCCACATACAACCAAAATCCACAGTGAGGAGAGGTTGCCGTTTCGCCAAGCTTTAATGCACGTCAATCACCTTTGTCCTCGAAGCAATCCTTTGTTTGTAATAAATGAATTACATGCACTGTGCTGCATTATACAACACGCATACCTGTTGTTTGTCTCTGTAATGGCCTCGAACTCCGAGGCAGTCATTCATTCATGATTAGAATGCCAGAGGAATCACCGTTGCACTGTACTTGATTTTTCCTGCGGACGCGTCTCAGACCGCCTCTGCCTTTGAAGTGGTCCCTCCAATCCACACAATGCCGAACAGCCACGTCACTCCAAAACGGGGTCCCCTCCTCACCATTGACTACCTCGCTGCAATGACTTCTGCATTCAAAATGCGATATTATTCAGCACACGCATCCATTACTTGCCATTGTGAATTACCTCTAACTCCGAGGCAACCCTTCATTAATAGTTAAAAATCTGCAGGAACTACCGTTGCGCTGTATCAGATCTCCTCCATATTTGACGCGGTCTTGCTTTATGCAGTTAATAACCACACGGCCGCATTCCTGCAATCCGCACTTGCCAATTAGTCACGTCGCCTCCGAACGGAGCCCCCACCTCACCGTTGAATGTCTCTCTGCAGTGGCTTCTACATTTAAGATCAATATTCTTCGACACAAATTGCCCCCGTAATGCAGCTGCTACAACGCAGCGGTCCTGGTCGGGCTCAGAGACGCCCAGGTATATTTTATTCCAATACTCTTTCCTTGTTCAAAAGAGAACCAGGACTCCTCCGTCTGCAATATTCCAGAGCTTATTCACAACAAAACAATCAAATCCAACGCGTTTCGGCACTAAGCCTTGATCATGGTTGGAGCATCATTTCCTCATCTCATTTAAATATCCTAGTCTAATAACACAGAAGAAGGACTTGTATGATCCATGCCAATAGCGGCCATCTTACTGTGCCTATATTTACCTGCATGGCAGCTTCATTTATACAATGTAACTTTATATTATATTCGTTTTAAAACAAATTTGTTATATAAACATGCACTCAAACGCCATAATAATATATATATTCGCTGAAAGTCTTCCTTCCGCACTACTCCACACCCATCCAAAAATGAAATAATTCAGGAGTGGTTTGAAAAGAGCGGGAGCACAGCCAGGTCGGTAAACAACAGCTTCATTTATTTATTTCTCTCATTCAAAGTGCCAAAGCTGCAAGTCTGGAAACACGTTTCAGCCAGAGCCTTCAATTGGCCATAGAGTTAGTTAAAATGCAGAGTGTACTTAAAGGGAACACAGCCCCTCCCCACCACCAATAAGAAAAACGTTTCTAGACTGCAAACATATTTTATGAAGTGCTCCCAGTTGTCTGCCTCTCTTCTCTCTCCACGGACTCCCTGAGAGCAGCCCCATATCCAGTCCTGGACAATCACCGATTCAAAGTTTAGTTGCATATAATGGACCCAAAATGAATGTGTGTGTGTGTGTATATATATATATATATATATATATATATAGATATAGATATAGATATATACATATATGTGTGTGTGCGTGTATATATATATCTATATCTATATCTATCTATCTATATATATATATATATGTGTGTGTGTGTGTGTGTATTTATATTTTTAGATATATGTGTATACACACCCACACACCCACACACCCACACACATACTTATATGTTACCTACTTGCGGTTGCCTGTTGGTAGTTGTTAGACCTGGCAGCTTTTGCATGGCTTCCCCTGACTTTTTGCTTCTGACCTCCCATTTTTGATCCTGTGCTAAATTTTGTTTTTGTTGGTTTTAAGACCCTGAGCACGCTACCACTGCTGACCAGTGCTAGAGGGCAAATGCTCCCGGTCTAAATTGCACTGGTGATTGCCTCATCCATGATTGCCATATATGATTGTGAGAAAACAGGGCTGATTGCAGAGGCCCCCTAACTTTTTGGACTTTGGAATTAAAAGTAGTTCCAAAGTCTTAAACTACCTTATTTTTACATATAAGTCACCCCTAAGGTGTGCCCTATGTGCCCCTAGGGCTGGGTGCCATGTAACTATAAGCAGGGACCTTATAAAAATAGTTTTATAAGCCCTGGTCAGGTAAAAACAGCCAAATTTGTTTTTCCCCTCATTGTAGTAAATGGCCTTCATAGGCTAGAATGGGGAGACTTTATTTTAATTTTTAAAGTCTCCTTAAATGATGGATACAAAGAGTTTGGTATCAAATTAATTGTTATAATAAATCCCACAACTTCCAGTTGTGCGATTTAATATAACTTTTTCAGGTAAAGAGTTTTAAACTTTATCTGAAAAGTTGGCAATTTCAGCCCTGCATTGTTTTTGCTGCTGTGCTCTGATTGGCCAGCCTCTAGCAGCCTGGCCAGGCTGCCTTGATGAGGTGTGAAGTGGCCTGGCTACACACAAAGGAATGTGCCTGTGGGAGGGAATCTCCACTCAGTAGATGGTGAGGCAGGAAGGGGGAGGGCTGCCAAACTGGTCTTCAAAGGCAGAGAAGGACATTTGGAGCAACCAGCAACACCTCCACATCCTGCAACCCTAGACAACTAGGTGCCCCCTTAATTAGATTAGGAGAGGGGTGTGTTTATGATTTTTAGCCACACCAGTGGGTGGGCTCAGCCAGATGTAACCTCCAAAAATCTGATTCTGCCATGATGGATTTTTGGAGAATGTTGCCTCCTGGGATTGATTTTTGCCACACTTCCCAGGAAGTGGTCATCACAGGGGGAAGGACCCTGCACCTGGTTGGAGAACCAGGACCCCCCTGCTTTTCACCCAGGAGCAAGGATAAAACTGGCAGACCTGCACCCACACCTCAGTTCCCTACCACATCCAACAAGGAAGAACTACAGAAGAAGAAGGACTGCCCTGCTGGACCCCTGGCCTGCACCTGGAACCTGCACTCAGAAGGACTGCACCAGCTGCACACCTGGGCTTCACCACAAGAAGGACTTTGCCTGGCTTCAACTGGTTCAAGGAGGAACTCCCTGTTTGCTAAAGGTGAAAAATTGCTTACCAGAGTCCCCTGCACCAACTCCTGAAGAAAGCGACCAGTTGACCACTGTCCAGTGGCCAAAAAGGAGTTTGCGCCAGGTGCATTCTGGGAGTTGTAGTCCACACCCCCAAGGACCATCTCAGAACTTCTGGACCCTCGGGGTGAGCTGTGGACCTCAAAAGAATCTTAAAAGGACATCTGGGAGAAGCCCCAGAAGTTTGGAGAACTTTGTAGAACTTTTGAAAAAAAGCTCCATAGAGGGACCGACCCGCCGCGGCAACTCTAGCCGGCTTGCCTCAACCGCGACCCAGCCTGATTTGCTGGTTCGTCCCGGTAAATAAAAAATCTCTGAAAAAGAGACTAAGGGGGTCATTACAACATTGGCGGTAAAAGCCGCTTACGGCGGTGCAGAAGACCGCCAATACACCGCCGCGGCCGCGGAATTCTGCCACAGCTATTATGACACACATCTCGGAATCCGCCAAAATACAGACACCCACACAAGTCCGTCACACCAAAGGTCAGTGATAAACTGGCGAAAAAAAATCATCCACCGTCACGCCAACAGAAACACGCCCATGCTATTACGACCCACGAATCCACGCAGCGGTCTTTCAACGGCGGTATTCCATTGGCGGTACACACCGCTGCGCTCAAAATACACACACATCTCCAAAACACCGCCACATTGGACAATTCAAAATACACACACCTGATACACATACAAACACCACTCCCACACACCCAACACAATATAAAACACCCACCCACAAACCCCTACGACCAAAAATTAGAGACGAAGGCGACAGAGAGAGCACAGCAATAGACAACCCCACCACACAGAGGCACACGACACCATCACCCACACAACATCCACGCACAAAACACCCCACACCACTACACATCACCACACTCATCACCACATACACCACCCCACACATCACCTACACCACCCATTGGCACGACAAAGACACCCCAGGTTTTCGGAGGAGGAGCTCAGGGTCATGGTGGAGGAAATCGTACGGATAGAGCCACAGCTATTTGGATCACAGGTGCAGCACACCTCTATAGCTAGGAAGATGGAGCTATGGCAAAGAATCGTGGACAGGGTCAACGCAGTGGGACAGCACCCAAGAAATCGGGAGGACATCAGGAAGAGGTGGAACGACCTACGGGGGAAGGTGCGTTCCGTGGTCTCCAGACACCACCTGGCGGTTCAGCGGACTGGCGGCAGACCCCCACCTCCTCCCCCACAACTAACAACATGGGAGGAGCAGGTCTTGAACATTATGCATCTGGAGGGCCTCGGAGGAGTCGGTGGAGGAATGGACACTGGTAAGTCAAATCTTAACTATCATATCCCCCACCCTACCTGCATGCTATCACACACCCCCACCCTCACCCCCTCCCCTATCACTCCAACTCCTCACTAATGTACTAATAACACAAACCACATCCCAACACCAAGCCCTGCATGACACAACAAAGCATGGACACCCATCACTAAAGCATGCCCACTGCACATACCCATAACAACCCCTAACCATCATCACACAAGCCCCCACACAGGAATGCTAGCCCTGGGGTACACGCTCACCCACCCATTGCACACCATGACACACACAGATGCAATAATCATGCTTTTATACCCCTGCAGGACCACTACCTAACGTCACCAGACAGGAGGGTCCAGACATCTCTACCCCACCCACAGAAGAGGCCCACAGTGATGACAGCAGCTCTGGCCAACTGGATCCAGATGACCAGCCCGGACCATCGTAGGGCTCGGGACAGTCGGTTCCCCTCACACAGGCACAGGCCACCACAGACCTTCCACCCTCTGGAAACACCAGCACAGCACCCACCCAGCGGGCCCATACCTCCGTCCCCAGGACACGTCAATCAGCTGTGTGTCCACCACTACAGGGAACCCAGGATAACCCACCACCCCAACAACAACAGGGACCTGGGGGCAGTGGTAGTGGGCACACAGTCCAGGGGACAGAGGCCCAGGAACACAGGGGAACTGAGAGGGCTGCTGTGCGACAGGGGGCGGACAGGCCAAGGGAACCCACTCTCCACGAGGCCCTCTCCTCCATCATGGGAGCATACCACCACTCCCAGGAGACGATGGCTACGGTCCTGGCCAAGTTTCAGGAGACCCAGCGCCTGCAGGAGGAACAGTATTTGGGGTTCAGGGAGGAACTTAGAACCATCAGCTCAGCTCTGGGCGCCATCGTAGGGGTGCTGAAGGACATACAGAACACCATGAGGGACACCGTGGCACTCCAAGGGGCCCCTGACACTAGCCTGGACGATGAACTGCCCACCACCTTCGCCGGCGCTAGTGGACAGGACGCCCCACCACAGGACCACCACACCAGCACCCCACCCCCTGCAGATGGAGAACCACCCCGCAAGTGGTCCCTGAGATCCAGGAACAGGACAGAGCACGATGGCAAGACCCCCGCCAAGAAATGAGACCACCCTGATTGTCATCCCACTGTCCCACTTTGTAATCCTGTCCATATTGGAACTGCCCCAGCTCCACTTCCTATGCCCATATGGGCAATGCACCTGTGAGACTAATAGACTGGACTCTGCCATGGACATTCCTCCACCATCACCCATCACCATTTTACCACCCCCTGCAATAATTAGCACTTCAATAAACACCCTTGAACCACAAAACAATCTGGAGTCAGTCTGTGATTTAGAAAATGTGTATTAGCTATGACAAAGACAAAATCCGTTCTCAATAGTAATGTCAACATACCTATGTCACACATCACAAGTCCATGAAGGATGCAAGCAGATGACACACGTTGGTAACCACACCTGTGAAACCGTAATGGAAATGTACAACTCAGTTACCAAATACTGCTTGAAATTGACAGACAGGATAGAGGTAGAAGTGTGAAAGTAAATGTATTAGTAAAGAAAGTGTTCTCACCTGTGTGTCACTGGAAATATTGCTGTATGACTGATTCCATAATGTCAATGTCTTCTTCCCCTGCTTCCTCCTCATCACTGTCCACAGGCTCCACAGCTGCCACAACACCGTCATCTGGACCATCCTCCTGCAGAAAAGGTACTTGGCGTCGCAAAGCAAGATTGTGAAGCATAGAGCAGGCGATGACGATCTGGCACACCTTCCTTGATGAGTAGAATAGGGAACCACCTGTCATATGGAGGCACCTGAACCTGGCCTTCAGGAGGCCGAAGGTGCGTTCAATCACCCTCCTAGTCCGCCCATGGGCCTCATTGTAGCGTTCCTCTGCCCTGGTCCTGGGATTCCTCACTGGGGTCAATAGCCATGACAGGTTGGGGTAACCAGAGTCCCCTAATAGCCACACCCGGTGCCTCTGGAGTTGACCCATCACATAAGGGATGCTGCTATTCCGCAGGATGTAGGCGTCATGCACTGAGCCAGGGAACATAGCATTTACCTGCGAGATGTACTGGTCTGCCAAACATACCATCTGTACATTCATCGAATGATAACTCTTCCGGTTCCTGTACACCTGTTCACTCCTGTGGGGGGGACCAGAGCTACATGGGTCCCATCAATGGCACCTATGATGTTAGGGATATGTCCCAGGGCATAGAAGTCACCTTTAACTGTAGCCAAATCCTCCATCTGAGGGAAAACGATGTAGCTCCTCATGTGTTTCAGCAGGACAGACAACACTCTGGACAACACGTTGGAAAACATAGGCAGGACATCCCTGATGCCATGGCCACTGTTGTTTGAAATGACCCACTTGCTAGGAAATGGAGCACTGATAGCACCTGCACTTGAGGGGGGATTCCTGTGGGATGGCGGATTGGTGACATCAGGTCTGGCTCCAACTGGGTACACAGTTCCTGGATTGTGGCACGGTCAAACCTATAGGTGATGATTAAATGTCGCTCCTCCATTGTCAACAGGTCCACCAGCGGTCGGTACACCAGAGGATTCCGCCATGTCCTCACATGTCCCAGCTGACGGTGCCTAGGAACGGACAACAGCGACCACAGAGTCAAGCAATTCAGAGGTATGTACCCACAGCTACACAGAACACTAAACAAAATCGCAAAAGTTGTCCGTATGTGTGTTGAGTCCATGCCTAGGTATGTGTGACGCAGTTGAAAATGAAGCTGTGTGGGCCCCTGAAATGGCAGATGCCTGACCTCTAAACTGGGACAATGGGATGTGAGGTAACTGCGCTGGCGTTGTACACCGTCGCGGTAGGCGGTCATAGACCGCGGCGCAATGCTGCATCGGTTAACATTGGACCCTATGGGTCCCGGGAGCCAATGACGAAGTGCGCCGGTGGTGATGATACGCACCGCCGCGTATGTCACCGCCGCGGACGTGACCGCCATTTTCTATCTGTTCAATCACTCGATACCTGATCTTCGACAGGAGAAGACCTACACTGCAAGTGCTGCTGTGACCTCAGTCTGGAAGAGACAATGGCTTGTGCGTCTGGGTAAAGGGCCCCTGCCTTCACTGCACAGGAGTTGGAGAAGCTCGTGGACGGGGTCCTCCCCCAGTACACGCTACTCTACGGTCCAGACCAACAGGTGAGTACATAGGGTGCAAGTTGTATGGGCTATGCCTGGGTGGAGAGGGCTGGATGTAAGAAGGAAGGGGGCAGAGTTCTGCGAGCATGAAGGAGTGTGAATGCCTGTGCCACATGGCAAGGGCAGGGATGTGGGCCACTCACTTCGACGGTGCAGTTGGTAATGACTTCTCTTCTTCCCCTGTACATGTCATGTAGGTCAGCGCCCACCAGAAGAAGGATATTTGGCGTGCTATCGCCAAGGACGTCCGGACCCTGGGGGTCCACCAGAGACAGAGCACCCACTGCCGTAAAAGATGGCAGGACATTCGCCGCTGGAGCAAGAAGACGGCGGAGGCTCAGCTGTAAATGGCCTCCCAACGTGGGATGGGTGCCCGTCGCACTATGACCCCCCTGATGTTCCAGATCCTGGCGGTGGCCTACCCTGAGTTGGATGGGCGCATGAGGGCATCACAGCAGACACAAGGGGGTGAGTACACTCTCATTCTGCTGACTTTTTGCGCAGTGGAGGGGTCTGGGTGGGGAAGGAGGGCTGTGGGTTTCCTTAGGCCAGGGCGAGTTCCGTAGGCTAGGCCCCTCCGTAATGCAGGCCATGTGCCACTCCACCCCACCTCTGTAGAGTGCCAAGTACAGGTATACACGCCGCTGTGTCATCTATGTGTGCAGATGTCCACCATAGCCATGTAGGCCATATCCCAGGAACTGCATCTGTAGAGCCCAAGAGTGCGGCGTAGTGCAGGGGGCTGCTGTGTCTGTATTGTCCACCAACGGTAGCGGGAAGCCATGCACTCAACCTGTCTTTCTTCTGTTTCCCCACCCCTTTTTGTGCTCTCCCTGTTCTTTTCTGCATCAGCATCATCAGGCGGAGGTACAGTGGCACAGGAGCACGAGGGGGCTGCATCCCACATGGCCAAGGAGGGCCACACCACGGACTCAGATTACACCAGTGGGACGGAGGGCGAGGGGAGCTTCACGGCGGTCACCGGAACAGCAACCAGCGACACGGACTCGTCCTCCGATGGGAGCCCCCCCTACCAGAACCACCCTTCCAGCAGCCCCTCAGCCTTCGCCCCGTGCCCGCTCACCCAGGAGGGTGAGCATCACCTTCGCCCCAGGCACCTCAACCCCTGCCCCTGTCACCCCTGATGCCCTCAGTGAGGAGGCCATTGACCTCCTCAGGTCACTCACTGTTGGGCAGTCTACCATTGTGAATGCAATCCAGGGTGTAGAAAGGGAGTTGCAACACATTAATGCATTCCTGGAGGGCATTCATTCTGGTCAGGCTGCCCATCATCGAACCCTGCAATCTCTGGCCTCAGCACTGATGGCAGCCATTGTCCCTGTGTCTAGCCTCCCCCCTCCAACTTCCTCCACCCAGACCCAATCCCCTGTACCTCAGCCTATCCCAAGCACACAATCAGACCAGCCTGCACACACGTCAACACACAAGGGCAGCTCAGGCAAACATAGGCACCACACATCCCACAGGCACTCACACAAGCATCACCCACATACAGACACAGCAACATCCACTGCCTCCACTGTGTCCCCCTCCTCGTCGTCTCCCTCCTCCCTCCCAGTCTCATCTACACTCTCACCTGCATGCACTACCACTACAGCCACTAGGACTCGCACCAGAACACCCAGCACCACACCCGCTCACCTGCACTCACCACCCCCACTACCATTTACACGTCCCCTGTGTCCTCTCCCAGTGTGTCTGTGACGCCCCCTCCCAAAGTACACAAACGCGGGCACACACACACCCAACATCCATCCACCTCACGACAGCCTCCAGAACATGCACCTGCACCCAAATCATCAAAAGTTACACCTCCTACAACCACCTCCTCTTCCTCCACTCCCAGACCCCCTCCAGCTACCCGTCCCAGTGTTCGTCAGAAACTTTTCCTGAGCAACGTTGACCTCTTTCCCACCACCCCCCCTCCAATTCATAGGTCCCGTAGTAGCACCTCAGCCAAAAAATGTCCGGTTCCAGTGGTGCCTGTTAGAGGTATGTGGAGTGCACCGGGCACCAGGGCAGCCAGTGTGACACAGAGCTAAAGCACAGCCAGTCCCCCCCTGTGAAGCACCAGAAGTTGGACAGTGCCCGACGGGAGAGGGTGAAGACTCCTGCCGGCAAAGCCGCTCACAAGGGTCCCGGGGGGAGTGTTGAGTCAGCTGTGACTCCTCCCAAGGTGGGGAAGGGGCAGAAGAAAGCGCCAAAGTCTGGGAAGAGCAGCACAGCGGAGAAGGCCACCATCATCCCCGCTGCCCAGGACGCCACCGCCAGCCCCATCGTCACTGGTCAGGAGTCCACCGCCAGAGTCAGTGCCCAGGAGGGCAGCACAATCGTCACTGGCCAGGAGACCACCGCCAGAGTCAGTGCCCAGGAGGGCAGCCCAATCGTCACTGGTCAGGAGACCACCGCCAGAGTCAGTACCCAAATCGTCACTGGTCAGGAGACCACCGCCAGAGTCAGTGCCCAAGAGGGCCCCGGCAGCCACAGCCCCGCTGGGCAATGAGGGACCGCCATGGCACACACCGCTGCACAGGTCAGAGACAGCAAAGTCAAGCACCGCTGAACAGGGCAAAGACCGCCATGGCAAGCACCGCTGAACAGGGCAAGCACCGCCATGGCAAGCACCGCTGAACAGGGCAAAGACCGCCATGGCAAGCACTGCTGAACAGGGCAAGCCCCGCCAACTCAAGCATCGCTAGCCCATGTGCATCAGGGGCAATGACGGAACTGGGACCGTCACGGGGAGAGTGATGCACTCTGGGCACCAGTCCCCCTCCAGAACCAGTGGAGAACAGCATCCACTACCTGAGTCCTTAACAGGATGAAGCACTCTGGGCACCAGTCCCCCTCCAGAACCAGTGGAGAACAGCATCCACTACCTGAGTCCTTAACAGGATGAAGCACTCTGGGCACCAGTCCCCCTCCAGCACCAGTGGAGAACAGCATCCACCACCTCAGTCCTTAACAGGATGAAGCACCCTGGGCACCAGTCCCCCTCCAGAACCAGTGGAGACTGTTATCCACTTGAGAGTCTGTGGTACAGTGGGCAAACCACCCACTGCAAAGACTTGTGAGACTGTGGCTTTGCACTCCCCAGGATGGTACAATGGGCAAACCACCCACTGCAAAGACTTGTGAGACTGTGGCTTTGCACTCCCCAGGATACATCAATGGGCATGGAGCCCCATCGTGGATCTGGCGCGGTGCTGTCATCCGGCTGAGGTGCCCCCTTTTCCCTTCCCCCTGAGGTGCCTGTTGTATTTCTATCTGATGCCCCTGCAGTGTTCTCTCCGTTTCTGGACAGGTATCGTGTGTGGGCCTCGCACATGGATTTTGGGCCCAGTGGTCCACGGACATTGAATGGTGCATACCTGCACTACTAATCGTGATGTATATTTTTGGAATGTGTATATATTTCTCTATATATTAGCTTACTGTATTTTGATACATTACAATGGTTGTACTCATTTCCTTTTGTCTTTGCATTCTTCCGGTGGGGTTGGGGGTTGTTACTGTGATGTTTGGAAATGCATTGGTGTGTGTGTTGTAGTGTGCGAGGGTCGGGGTGGGGGTGTTGCGTGTGTGTGTTCCTGACTTTTGCCTTCCCCCTCCCCTATGTCGTAGGTGAAGTACTCACCGTTGTCTTCGGCGCCGGCGTTGCTGATGTTCGTAGAGGAGCAGGAAGACTATCGCAGGGAGTATTTGGAGTTCCGGCTCCATGGTGCCCTCCTTCCTCGTGGAGTGTGTTAAGGTCAGCGTTTTCCCATTGAACTGGCTGTTTCCGCCGTGTTTTTATCCACGGTGAATCCGCCCCGGAAAAGGTGGCGGATTGGCCTGTTGTAATACTGTGGGCGGTACTTTGTCTTCCGCCTGTCTGTTGGCGGTGACCGCCGTGCTGCTTGTCTGTACCGCCGTGGCAGTCGGAATGTTAAAGTGGCTGTCTATGTTGGCGGTTTCCGCCACGGTCATAATTCCCTTTTTTTTTCGCCGGCCTGTTTGCGGTATTACCGCCGCTTTAACACCGTCCGCCAGGGTTGTAATGACCCCCTAAGTGTGAAGGTAAACTTTTAACCGAGGCCTCCCGCAGCCTGTAGCCGAGCAGGGCTCCATCGTGGTCGGCCTGAAACTTTGGCTTTGCCCCGGTCCAGGTGCAACCAGATGACCCGATTGGTGCTTTTCGTTTCTAGGCGCTAAAAAAGTAATAATTCTTTAAAAATTCATATCTCCAATTCCCCTTATCCGATTTTATTCGTTTTTGTGTCATTTTAAAGATAAAAATATAATCTATTTTTATAAATTGCTTTTGGATTTTTAAACTGTTTCCTGTGTTTTATTTAATTACTGTTTTGTGATATTTGAATGCTTTACACTCTGTCTCCTAAGTTAAGCCTTGACGCTCGTTGCCAAGCTTCAAAGGGTTGAGCTGGGTTTAATTTACTGAGACCTAACTGGACCTAAGTGGAGGTTAGTGGTCTATTGCTAAGTGTAGGTACCTACCTGCCCTTACCAATAACCCATTTTCCAACAATGATGTACTAGTAAGTCCCTAGTGTACTGCACCGTGTGTGAACAGGGTCTGTAAACCTGTAAACCAAATGCATCACTGATTGTGCCACGCACGAGTAGCCTCCGTAAGCATGTCTCAGGCCTGGGAGCTGAGGTGTGCCCTACATATCCTGATGGCCCATCACCAGGCTAATGGGTTTTCCGGAGCTAGAGTGGTGGGAGGAGCTGACACTTGCACCTGAATAGGGCTATATTTGACTACACACAAAGCAGTCTCTAACCCCCTTGAATGATCAGGGCCAGGGCAGGGAAAGGCAGGTTCTTGTGCACAATAAAGACTTCTCTTCGAATTTTGCCTACTTGAAAGAAAGAAATGGTTATAAGTTCTGGACATCTGACACCACACACTCAGAACACTTCTGGACTGAGGACATTTCTGCCAGAAAGAAGAGCTGGATGCTGTAGGAGACACTGCCACTTGGCCTGTTGCTTTGTTGTGCTGGCCTGCTAATTTCTGCTCTGTCCCAGGAGGACTAGATTTTCCTTTCTACACCCTACTTTCCAAGGTTCTCAAAGGGCTTGAATTGAGATTGCCGTCTGTTAAGAAGTCTCTCTTGCTGAGAGTCCTGACTTGCAAAGTGGCACCAAATCCAGTCCATGTGCCCTTGGGAGTGAGTTCTGGTGCAAACAGGAAGAAACTGGTACATCGGCTTCCAGAGTGACATCGAAATCGACACTGTTCCCTGGCGCAGCACCGCTGCCTGCACCGAAGCCACGGTCCCCCCTGAGTGCAATGACTGTGACCTACAACGCAGGCCCTACGTCGCCGCCGCACCTTCAAAGCCCAGCCACAGGGTGAGTCCAAATTGCCGTCTCAATGATATCCGTGATACCAGACTCTGACCCTGCAGCAGCAACATTAATAAAACTAGACATTCTACAAGCATAATACAAAACATTAACAAGAGAATCTGAGATATAGAAAATAAACATTGCTGGGATTTGTTAAGCATTAATCAATCCAAATCATCAAAGAACAGTTTTGCTGGGCACAGGGAAACCTTACTATTAGCCAAATTAAGAGATGTTATGTGGGGGCAGAACACAAGTGGGTAAAAGACAAAAAGGACAAAAAAGATAAAAAGAATTTGGAAAAAGGTAATCTCGGGGTACAGTATGTTAGCTAAGGTAGGCAAAAGATAGGTAAAAAGTGAAAGCATCAGCATTTTTCAGCATTTTAGAAGCTCGGTCAAGAGTCTTCTGCAAAACGTTAGGGAAAAATTTCTAATCTCAGCAAGGCATTTCAAAAGGGCAAAGCAGAGAGGAAGATCTCTCTTCAAGAGGCTCAGCATCTTCATCTGCAAGGAATCTGTCTGCATTCTGATGGGGATCTGGCTGCTTCTGATCAAAGTCCAACTAGTCATCACTATATCAAAGTTCATATGACATTCTGATTAGTTTGGGACAATAGTTCCTTTGATATTAAAGGGCCATCATCCAATAGCAATCAATCACATGACTCCAAGTTGAAACAATTCCATTTCTTTCCAGGTCTGTCATGAGAACGGCATCCATCATGTGGCTCCACACGAGGTTGAAAAAAAGGTTTAATTTGCTTGTCCACTGTCCAGAATGTTCCATATTCAAGGTCAAATACCTACATCTGTCTATGAGTAAAACAATAGAAGTCTATTACCAACCTAATCTTCTCACCGGAACGAAGACTGAAAGGAAAACTCATGTTAACAGAGTGAATCAACATTCTCTGCGCAATCACGAAAGGCAGGGCCTAGCACGCCTCACTAATACTAATACAGGTGAGTTAAAACAACACATTTGATTAATACATTCTAATAAACACATTTTAATATGAAAAACTCATAAAGTCGACATTAATAATTCTTAATTTGCATTCATGTTATAGTAATTGTAAACAAGTTGACTCTGGTAATACATTTCAGTCAGTACAACACAGAAATGCATTTCTCTATTTTCACACACGTATTTAAATCATTAATCATTGGAAATTCAATATTGTTTCAATACATACTATTATCCTGGAGTCTAAATTATAATATAATATGAATTCAATCCTTCAAACATGTAATTAACCCCTGATACCACCAGCGTTTCTAATATTAGTCTAAATGAATGCACATTCAAAATGGCTTCTCAGTGCATTTTTCTACAATCAAAATATTGTACTTTGGTGAACACAATGCATAAACTATCACATATAGTTGATTTCTTGACATGAGGGACATACTCAAATTTTAGTACATTAGTCCCCTAACTGTCCACCTAGGTCTGGTGGTAGAGTCCCAAGGTACCCACAGGTGGCAAGAAGCATTTTTTTTAAAGTTTTGCAGCAAAATTTGTGCCAGATCTGCAAATCCCGGTGAAATGTTGTTAAAATATATATATATATATATATATATAAATATTAGTTTGAGGTGGGATGCACCCAGACCCCCTTGCCATAGTCAATATAGGCCCCCGGTACCACTTCCTACCCAGGGCTATGCCAACACTAAATGCAGAGGAGGGGGCCGAGGCCCCCTCCATAGGCCGTTTATGGCCCCTGGGACATGGTCAAAGAATTTAGTGCGAAGGAGGGAGGGCACATGGACCCCCCCCAAGGCCCTATAGGGCCACAGGGACCACAACGTCTGCAGGGCTGGCCATGAAAATTTAAAGGAGGGATGCTGCACAGCACCCCTTCTGGAACCATTTATGACCCTAGGGACGGCCACCCTCCAGGACTGGCTCCCTTTGTCCTGAGGTGCCCACCCTCTGAAGATAGTAGTTTGCTGTCGCTTGGGGACACTCTGTCAATACACAAGCACGTATATAGCAAAAAATGCCCATACGCTAGTTCCATCCATTATGGATGGCATGTTACACGTAAAGGGCATTTGCATTAGTTTAATTCTCATCCAACATGGGCGCCTTTACAAGCCATTTGTGTCCATATAGGGTTAACGTACGAGGTGGAATTTCAGATCATGCATTAGAGTGGTGAACCATCTCACTTGAGATATTACGTCAGACTTCAGAGGCAGTTTTCAAACACTGGTGCTGCCATATCCCAGTTTCTCGAAATATGAGGGTGGGTCCACGCATGCAGCAGATGACGAAAGGCTCAGGTAAGAGCTGGAGCGCTTAACCTTCAAGGCTTCATTTAGGTGTTAAGTTATCCCTGTCTTATCTTATCAGTGAAATAGGTAACATCCAGCTCTTCAGCGTCATATCGCCCATTTGCTGGTGCATTCATACTCCGCGCTGGCAGCAGAGCGTTAATAATTTAGAGTCTTCATTGTAGGCCCTAAAGTTTGACTAGGAAGCTGTTATGACACCCCTTTCATGCACTGAGGCCTGTAGCAGATGCGTGCTGTGGTCAAGTCCATATGATTTTGGAGACCCCAATACAAGTATACCATTCTGATTTTTGTCTTCATAGATTTGTGATAAATAAAGTTCAATGAGGCATTTGCCTCAAATGTGAAATTCTAACAAATGACCTTCAACTATTTGACCGGTCATGTTCTTGAGAAATTTCCTCAATCTGAACTCTCTTTATTGAGTCAACAGTTAATTGTAGATAGTTACAGACATCCTTGTTTGTAGGTATGAATCATAATACATTTTTCCATATTATTGTTTCAGGACATATGCTTGTTAATAATGATATTTAAATGTCACTTAAGGGGTCTTTTTTATTCATTTTTTCATGACCATGTTGTAATGGTGTGTCTCTGAATATACATCTTGCAGCCACCGTAGCTAGTTGGATTAAGGATTGAGCATACATTAAACAGATACAATACTTGAAGTTGTTCCTATAAAAAAATCTTTTATAAAACACATTTCTTCCACTCTGGGGATATTGAGCAGTCTTTTCATATACAGCACCTTTTTCTTGGATGAAATACACATGTGGGAGAAGCTTTCTTTAGTTCTCTCTTGGCAATTCATTCTTACCGCATGGGCACAGTGCATGTTCATTATTCACCCCGTGGTCCCACTGAAGTGAGTGTGTAAGACTGTTCTTTGTTTACACAGGATGTGACTATTTTTTCATTGGTGGCAGTTCCGGCCGTGGATATTGCTAGTCTATATTACATATTTTGGTATTAGTTTGTTTGCTCAGCAGAACGTCATATATTCTCACTGTTTTACAGATCTATTCAATGAGATGGCTCTCCTGAAGAAGGCATGTGTTTGCCGAAACGACCGTAGAGAGCAATCTAAAGAATAATATCATAAGAAAGCAATGTACAGATTAACAGCAAGAAAGAAGAGAGTGATATAAAGAAAAGTGAACGCTATATTAAGAACAACACAAAAAAGGAAAGTACAGGGAGAAGAGTACTTATACGTAAAGGTCTTGGATAAATAATGCCCTTGTTAACGTATACTAAAATAAAATGATGTGACTTTTTCGGATGTTATATGTGCTATATCTGTGAACTCTCTTTTAAAAAATACAATGAATCCTATGATTTGTAATGGTACTGGGAACTGTGTAAAGTGCTTAAAAAAAATTATTTGATTCCATATTAGTTTGGATTATACATCTCAGAATGTGAGTAAGGTCTCATTGAGTGTGGTGTATGACAGTACACATGATTTAATTATGGAAGGATGTGTGGTGAAGGAGTAGAGAGTAATCTAGAGAAAAATATCAAAGGAAAAGAAGAGAGCAGTGTATAGAGTAATAGCAAGAAAGAAGAGAGTAATATAAAGAAAAGTGAAAGCGATATTACGAACAACACAAAAAAGGAAAGTAAAGGGAGAAGAGTACTTATACATAAAGATCTTGGATATACAATGTCCCTGTTTTGGATGCTAGATATGCCATATCAGTGAACTCTCTTTTCCAAAATACATTGAATCCTATGATTTGTAATGGTACTGGGAACTGTGTTAAGTGCTTAACATAAAATCTTTGATTCCATAGTAGTTTGGATTATACATCTCAGAATGTGTTAGGTCTCACTGAGTATGGTGCATGACAATAGATATGATTTTAATTATGGAAAGGTGTGTGGTGAATAACTAGAAAGTTAGGATTGTGTAAGTGGTCAATATGAAGTAACATGTATGTGCACTGATTTTTTTAAGATTTTCTGGAAACAATAGTACTGTTAATTGACGCATGAATACAAGAAAATAAAAGTGATAATACTGTTTATGCACACAAAAATAAAATTGTAATTGAATATCAATAAGTTTGGTGGGTGTTTCTTGAACTTTTCTTGGCGGGAGCTATGACAGCTCCGACCAAGTGAGAGCAAACTGTAAGTCTGCTCACAGTAGGCAGAAGCAGGAGAACTGCTCCCGCCCACTGGGAGCAGACAGTTCATCCTTTTTCCTAGCAGAAATTCCGACAGATTTCCGACAGATGAAAAAATTGGTCCTGCATGCAGAGAGCAGCATTTTTTTGCTGCTCCTGCATGCGGGAGCAATGTCGGCTCCAGCTGTAGGCGGGGAACCTACAGGGAACGCGGGGTTCAAGGCTCCCTCCGTGGTCCCTAGACAACACACACTGGGTGCCCTGAGTGGGGCCAGGGCACCCAAGTACAATTGTCCAGGCCCCAGAGGATGGAGTCCCGGGGCCAAAATTGGCCCAGAGAGGGGAGCTGGCAGGCCCTCCTCCACTTTTGCTAATTGGCTCGACCACAGGGATGGGGTCCCCGGGGTAAAACTCAGCCCAGGAAGGGGGCCACAGGACGTGGCCCAGGTTTGGGTACAAATGCAGGGTTGGCTGTAGGGCTTGGCCTGTGTCCAATCTCTGCATTTGGCCATGCACAGCGAGGGTTGGATTAACGTAAAGTAATTTAATTTCACTTGACATTAAAAAGGCCATAGACATTCACTGAAAAAAACACAAAGCTTACTGGGATGTTATAGTTAGTAAACAGAATTAAAACACCTTAGAAATTCACGAAAAAAACTAAAGGTTACAGGGACATTATAGTAAAGTTCAGATTTTACATGCAGAAAGCCATAGAGATTCAACACTTATATTTATACTTATCCCAAGACAGTATAACTCATGCTCTAATGTAACTATGGTGTGTCTGTCCTTATGCACACCTGAATCTAACACTTGACAGGATCCATACTGGACTTTACTAGCACCAGGCAATCTCACACTCCTCACAGGGTCCTCTGGTCTTTGGTCAGGCAGAAGTTGGTGCTCCAGACTCCTGGGAGAATATTTGTGATTTTGCTGGGTGGTTTCCACTCACCCAGCAGGGAGATGGGCAAAACCTTAGTCTCCAGCCCTTGTTCAAACAGGCAGAACTCGTCCCAAGCTTTTCTACACAGGTTCACTTTGACAATTTGGGAGTCTCAAGATCCCCTTTGCAGAATCCTTTCCCATACACAAATATGTCTCTTAAGTTCATGTTTTTGTGGTTGCCCACTTTGAAGTGCCCATTTCTCTGTTTTTTTCTTCCTCCAGAGAGCAGTCTGTCAACACAGGAGTGTATTCAAACATGATAGCTCCAAACACAGTCAATGGGAGTAACTAAAAATTCACACCTGGGTGTCAGCCTCAGTGATATGTGCAAAAAAAGGTTACCAAAGGGGCTTCAGTTCTACTCTTTATGATTCCCTTATCAGCCCATCTCATACCTGAGATATGTCCACACCCAGTTCAAAGAGCCTATTTGAGATGAACGAAGAGACCCTGGCTCTCCCTATGTCCAAAGTGTGTCCCATCCAGATCTCAGAAATTCAGCAATCCACAAATCTGTCTTACGGGTTCCTCTACCTCCACATGCTCCTCAACTAAGCCCTGGGTCCTCAGAACGGAACCCAGAGGCTTGTGTGTATTGTGCCCTTCACAAGCACACCTACATCCCTGTGCACATTCAGCTATAGGAATGCAGACTCTCATGTAATGTACCACTTCATAGGTACATACAGATCTCACCATACACACGTCACTGTAAGTGTGCAGGGTTGCACTAAATACAACCTAATGCAGGCAAAGGCTGAGTTAATCATACTGCAACAGACATTTTTCACAAGTGAGCCAGAAGGCTCCACTCCAGTGACATCTGTAAAAAAGTCTGTTCATTCAACTAATCACTAATAATAAAAACATTGTATGCTGATACCACTGCTCTCATGCTACTTAACTTAAAGTGGAAAAAGTAGTCCTCTACCACCTGAAGGTAGTGCTTTGGGCGCCCTTCTACGTCTTAGCAAGACCCAACTCAGTGAGAGAGTCCTAGGTCAAGGTGTACACACATGATCCCTGTTCACCCATGATAAAAACTGTTATCAGGCATCCAGATATCACTGCATCTAATATCTGATATTCTCAGCGTACACCTCTATCACCATGCTAGGGACTTTTCCATCCCAACAGAGGAATGAAGCCCGCATCTACATTTGTACCCAAAATGTTTACACATAGCGTAACTGATACATTTTACATTGTGGAGGTGGAAGATTTTAAAAGCTAATCATATACATAAAATCAAGAAACAATTTAAGTAAATAAGAATTCATACCAATAAATCAAGACAAATATTCTTTGTAATGTTCACAGAGGAGGAAATGTAGAAGATCTTGACTTCTACCATTGTAATAGGGAAGCAAATAAACAGGAGCTTCATTTGCTATAAAAAAAAAAAAAATCGATAAAGGAATCACAAAAACAGACAATTATACCATTATCTAAATGGCTCCAGCAGGGTTATTGCCCAATGAAGAATTAGGATATATTAATCTGCAGAATCTAACAACAAAGATCTACTTTCTTCTGAAAGTCCCTAAAGATAAGCCCTTTTTCATCAATCACTCGTCTAGACCCGGAACAGTTTCCTTGTTGAACACGTATCACAGTATAGAAGCTATTGGTATCCACAATACCGCTTCTTATCAGAGTCAAAGGTTTTTTGTGAAGAATGTATGCTATTCAACTAAATGAAAGCTAAATAAAGGCCACTTTGCATATCAAAATTCTGTACCCTTCTATAGAACATTCTAAACGTTTTAAAGCACTTGGGAGTTATATCAGAATGCACTCAACAAACGACATTAGTCATTCAAAAAGGGAATTTGGAAATGGCAGGCTTTGTGCTTACTAAAACTTTTTTTCTTTTATCAAGATGAACACTTCCATCAGAAACAGGAAACAGCAAAGGGTTCAAGGGTTGCTCCTTCATATGCCAACAGATAATAGGTTGAGTAAGAGGGAGCAGTCCTGGAAACATGAAATTGTGAGCTGACTTTGCTGTTTTTTACTCTGCACACTTAGGAACTGCTGTCCTGTTCTCAGCTAATGAGTTCTGATCTCTAAATCATGGTAAAGTTGGCTAATCCCTAATTTGTATATTTAACTTTTCAGTAAAGCAGTAGTATATGAAGTACAAAAATACACCAATGGCATAGAACATTGAATGTCACCTTTGGACTGCAACATCTATTATTCTATTCATTAGACTGACTTGGGAAACATAGCTTCAGGGCTACATGTATAGCCTGACACCTGCAGCTTTTAAACCAGCAGGCAGACCTTTCAAAATAATCTTTAAATGGGAGAGAACCCTACTTATCAATATTAAATGTCTCGACAAAGTACACATTATGACCCACAAGGTAGTATTCCTGGCATTTAAAAAAATGGACCATGTAAGAATTTAATGTTTGCATGTTCATACAGTGACCAGCTTCATAATCTATTTTCACAGTGAGGCCATAGCTAGTTCTGTAGAGAAAAGCTATACTAAAATGCATGGGTTAATATTGAATCTTTGATTCAAATTAAGATGCAGAGAAGGTTCAAATAGCATTGACCTGCTTACAGCTAGCCTGCCAGTGTTGCTTTTATGAGGTTTGAAATATTGTTGCCTGAGCAGAGACAATGACCTAGGCCTAGCAGGGTGGCTTGGGGACGGCATGTGAACCGGTTTATTCAGGCAAAGCAGTTTAGGTGTGTACAGGAACTACACTAAGTTAAAAGGGACAAGAGGAGAGATCTCCAATTTTATACTTTCATGAAAAGGGAAGCTTGCAAGGCATAGGTCTTTTAAGCCCAAAACAAACTTCAACCTCCTGACTTTAGCCTCAGAGAACGAGGTATCTGGTCCCAGAACCAGTTTAGTGTGGTTCAATGGAAAGGGACTTCTCACTATCTTAAACAAACCCATAGGTGTACCACAAACTCTCTCCATGGGTAAAAAGATGTTGCCATGTTGGAACTTACAGAGAAAAGGGCACTGTTTACAGTTTGAAGTGAAGCAAACATAATGTGGTCTGTGGAAGTTTATACTTGGGATCTTTCCCCCTTTCGTCATGGAGTGTCAACCCCACCCCACTGGCCAATGAATTAGACAAAAGTACTACCTCATCCTCAGCTCCTCAAAATGCTTTCTGGACCTCTGATAGATCAGAAGAGGAATTGACCAGCTGCTTGTAACCTGTGTGGAGATCTGAAGAACTGGACCTGCTCCCAGTTGTATCTAGGATAAAGAAGTGGACTCAAAAGGGCTGGCCTTTTGTGTGGTAATAGCTCTAATAGGCCTTTTGTCTGGAGTGACAGCTGACCATTTAAAACTAGACCTGGACTGGTCCTTTGCTAATGGCCTCTGCTAGAGTGTGTCTCAGGCCCTAATGGCTTACCGTAAGGTCCTGGGAGCCTCAGAAGTGTCTAAGAGAAACATCCCCTGAAAGTCTGAAAAGTTGAGATACAGAAAATATTTGAACTTCTAAGACTCCAGAGCTTCAGTGGGATCTCGTAACAAAAGTGCCCAATTTTGGAAGGATTTTGTTGGATGCCGTTTCAGGCTTGCCCAGTATGTCAAAAGACAAAAGGTTTGACCAGGAACATCAGCTTCGTCTATCAAGTCTCCGCAAACTGTGATTTTTTTATTGCCACTTTACTTTTCTTGGCATTTTCTGTCTTTAAATCTTAAAAAAATGAAATTTCCTTTCCTCCCCCGCCCCCACCAACTGGATTTTAGCCATTTTGGTGTCATTTTTGATTCTATTTTTCTTAATTTTTAGAAATTGCTTGAGGGATTTTATTGTGTTGTCTTCTGACTTTTTGTTTGTTTAAGTGTTGCTAAATACTTTTCAAACTGTCCCAGGTTATGCTTGTCTCCTCTGTGCAGTAGCTACCAGGGGTTGAGCTCAGATTTAAATGACTGAAACTGAGTGTTTAACCTTACAGAATTTTGGGACGTATTAGTTGGCTGTATGACTCACATCCTGTCCAACCAATACCTTATTTTCTTACAAGATGACATCTCAGTGATTGGACATTGAGGAATGGAAGAAGAGCTTTGTGATTAACATGCATGAATGATGATAAGCATGTATCATTATCACTATGAAACAGTACTAATTGAATAGCCTTTCTAGATGTGTACATCTACTCACACCAGAACACTTTACATAGTAAACTGCAATGCAAACACCTCAGTAAGTAGTTAAATGCATGCAAAATCAAGTGATCCTATAACACATATGAGTTACTATGAGCAAAAATAATTTCTAGTTAAGATGATCGCTGTCCTAAAAACGAGATGTCAAATCAAATTCACAGAGTAGATGCTACAGTAAAAAGACGTTTAACGTTGCTATGGCTTTAATGACATGGAAACATTTAACAGTCTCTCTAACTGACCATGTTCTTTCAATTTTTTCACAATGTATAGCTTTTCAATTGACTTGCACAAGTATTCACAGATATGCATCTGTTTCTAAAATTATGTGTTTTAATTTAACTTAAATTGCACATTTTTATTGGTAGCATATTTTCACAATACTTCATAAGGAACTGATATTCATGAGTAGTTATATGATATTTCTATGCTATTTACTAATGTTCTGCATTGTACTTATTTTTTATATGCAACATATACAAGGTTTTGTTAGCATAACCTTGTCGTACCTGTCTCTTTTTTAGTAGTGACAGGGGTCTGTCATTTGCATATTGCAATATCATTCTCAGGATGATCTTACACCATGGACAGAGATGACAATATTTGTTCCACGTCCCTTTAGAGAATCAGGCATACCAATTAAAAATATGATCTAGAACTTTATGTACATTAACCCATTCTATGCAGAATCTATCATAATATGTCATAAATTTTTATTTGTTCGCTTTTCCTCCATCTAGATGTATGTATGGGTGTGTTTTGTTGATCCATGATATTTCATTCTCTTTTTAGTACTGAAAAAAAACTAATAACTGTGTTTTTTCATTAAAGACAGTGTATCAGCCATCACTCATTCAAATGATTGGTTATAGTGTTTTCCCCCATAGGGTAAGATGAACTGGACATCTTGTCTTTGATTTATTCATCTAACTATTTATCCACCACTTTTCTAGTAAATAATTCAACAGGAGCATTTGTGTGTTGTATAGTTATCTTAGACATAACACATCCAAAGATAGATAAGGAACTTTTTTCTGCAAGAATGGAATATTTTAAAAAGAAAAGCCTCTGAAAGAATTATACTCCCTTTATTGAGGAGGAGGAAGAGAAAACAGCAAAAACCTACACCAGCAAAAAAGCATATAAAATGTTTAAAATTCCATAGTAGCACAGGTAAGGTCCTAACAGGTGGCCTTTGAAATTTCAACAGAGCCAGTGCTCTGGTCTAGATGTGCTAACACATACACACAGCTTTTCACCAATGTAGTTTTCCACGTAACAGCCAAAAAGGAAGTCAAAAGGCTTGCTTTCTGTATAAAATGCTTATAGAAAAAATTGAATGTCGCAATAGTGTGATGATTGGGTGTACTTTTCAGATGTAAAATAGTCCCTTATGCATTCCAATGGAAGTAGTTCCTAGAAGGCAGAATGATACACCAAAAAGCCAATAGCAAGAGCCAAGATAGTGACTAATTTGGAAGGAATCAAAGCCCACTCCAGTTACATTTATTTTATCAAACTGATACCACTTGATTGTGCAGACTTCTTTAATAAGCCAGACCTATAATTTAGGTGATGTTTTGGAAACGATAGGAGCGTTGTTTGCTCTTTGCTGACTATGATATGATAAATAGTGAAAAATAATCTTACAAAAAATAATCATTTATATCTCATGGTTAGCACAGGTAGTGTCAAACCTGAAGCCAACTGCACTTCAGACACATGGATTCTGTTTTGGGGAAGAAAAAGTGTGTATTAGCTGTATTGACTTTAATGAGCAGTGATTGCAAGCAGTACATCGTCAAAAATATCTCTAAAGTCTTGACATTTCATTGGAAGATTAGGAAGGGTCCCACCTGGTGCCTAATGGGTTTTCAAAGAACTAGGATTGCAAGTTCTCTCTCTCTCTCTCTCCCTCTCTCTCCCTATATATATATATATATATATATATATATATATAGACATCAAACAGGCTCCTCTTCAGAGCCTCCCGGAGCACTCTTGGAATTTACAGCCACATTAATTTCATCTCCCCAGCATGACGCGTTTCGGCAACCTGCCTTTCTCAAATGCCAGTAGTGAAAAGGACATTTAAACACAGGTGCTTAAATACGTTTTTTTCATTGCTCTTTAATCATGGTACTTGTAAGTGAAAAGGGACTTGCGTTCCCCATTGAAAATCTAGCTAAGAGCGCCGCCATCATGTTATGTCTTAGAAGTTGTTTACATAGTCCCAGTCATGATTTTACTCCAGTGGATTATAATACCAAAGTGGTTTCTGGGCACATTCCTTCAACTTTTATATCCGGTGCACTCTCAGTTTAAACACTGTTGTTAAATATCGTGTCTTTCAAAGCATGTCAATGTCCCTTCATAAATAAATGTGCTATTCCTTTTCATCAAGCTGTATTTTTGCCCATAATTTTACTCCATGCTTGAAAGCGTTTGTTAAGTAACTTAGGCTATTCCATGTAGTCATGTCCTGAATTAACAGCAAGCATATATTTCCGAGTTAGCAGGGCTACGGTGGTTCTGGTAACAACAATTATTTCATTCCACAAAAGCTGCTAATGTTACCGAACACTTTCAGATGGGTGCCTCCTTCGTGCAAGCAGCAAGCACGTGAAATACAGACATCAAACAGGCTCCTCTTCAGAGCCTCCCGGAGCACTCTTGGAATTTACAGCCACATTAATTTCATCTCCCCAGCATGACGCGTTTCGGCAACCTGCCTTTCTCAAATGCCAGTAGTGAAAAGGACATTTAAACACAGGTGCTTAAATACGTTTTTTTCATTGCTCTTTAATCATGGTACTTGTGAGTGAAAAGGGACTTGCGTTCCCCATTGACGAGCGATCAATATTGGAATTAGGGTTATCTTTCTGTCCAACAGCGAATTTCAACTATATGAAAACACGTATTGACATCTTTCACCTGATCAGGAAATTGAAGTTAATGAAAATCTTTGCACAACAAAAAAAGGATGTAACTTTATCACATTCAACAGCTATAAACAGTTCAGAGTTGGCTTCAGAACTAATGATCAGTGATATAGACGGTCTAGCGTCTTTACGAGAACTGGAGATAGGGGAAAAAACATGGGGAACAGATATGGAGTTATTAGAGGATCTAGACTTACAAACAGACTGTGCCAGCGGCAGCAGCTTCAAAGCAAAATCTAGATGTAATCCAGTTTTACCACATGATAATATCGATGCCTTTCATGAAGCAGTGACTTTTGAGCTGCTGAATTTGTGGAAGAGGTCGAAAGATGTATATGCACGGAATTTAACAGCAGGTCAAAGAACAGCATTAATATCTCTTAAAAAAGCAACTTCATTTGTGATAAAGCCGGCAGATAAGGGCGGCAATGTAGTGTTATGGGACGCTACTAAGTACCAACAAGAAGTCAAGAGACAATTGTTAAATCCAGCATGTTATGAGAGGTCTACAATATTAGCTTACCGACATTTTATAAGCAGGTGTCATGATTTGCTTTTTGATGGGGTCAGCAGAGGTTTACTTTCTGATGATGAGTACAAGTTCCTACTAGTACAGAAACCAGTGGCACCTTGTTTTTATCTACTACCCAAGATTCATAAGGACATTGAGAACCCCCCGGGCCGCCCTATAGTATCAGCTAGAGGCAGTCTTTTGGAGAATGTTTCTATTTATTTAGATTATTTCTTGAGTCCGTATGTATTGAATCTGAACTCATATTGCAGAGATACTACAGATTTTCTAACACAAATACAGGACATTCCTTGGCAAACAAACTACATCATGGTAACTATAGATGTAGTATCATTGTACACTTGTATCCCACATGAGAAAGGAATTCAGGCGTGTCGACATTTTTTTAGGGATAAACCAATCAGACTATTGGAACACTCTGAACTACTTCTGAATATGTTAAAATTTTGTTTGGAAAATAATTTCTTTATTTATGAGGATCAATGGTATCGACAAACAACTGGGACTGCGATGGGAAGTTGCTTCGCTCCCAGTTATGCCTGTTTGTTTATGGGATGGTGGGAAACACAATGGGTGATGGCAGATGAAAAGAGGGAATGGTTCCAACATATCATATTTTGGACACGATATATCGATGATATATTTATGATATGGGAAGGTCCAGAAGCAGTATTATATGATTTTCTGAACTCATTACCAAACAGGGACCTAAACTTACAATTTTCATTCAAAGTACACAAACAGATGATGGAATTTTTAGATATAGAGGTTTGTGTAAAAGAAGGTACATTACACACAAAACTGTTCAGGAAAAGTACATCAGGGAACAGCATATTACATGCAACAAGCCACCACCCTCCGAATGTAAAATGGAGCATACCTTACGGGGAATTATTAAGAGATAAGAGAAACTGTAGCACCCCACAAAGTTTTGAGGAAGAGCGACTTATAATGACACAGAGATTTAGATCTAGAGGTTACCCATATAGAGTAGTAAAGAAGGCATGCAAAAAGACAGCAGAAGTTCAAAGGGCGGAACTATTGGTTCCCAAAAAGAGAAGAGAAGACACTAACACCCCGAGATTTGTGACAGTTTTCAATGCATATTCTTCAGAAGTTAAAAAGATCCTTATAAAATATTGGCATCTTATCAAGGCTGACAGAACAATTGGGCAGCTAGTTAGTCGTACTCCGTTGATAACGTATAAAAGAAGTAGCTCTTTAAGGGATATTCTGGTACATAGCTACACAAAGAAAAATAGAGAAACTTTCTTAGATAAATATCAAGGTTTTTATAAGTGTGCCAAGTGCAAAGCATGTAAATACAGTTCAAATCAGAAGCAATATGAGTTCCCTACGGGCAGTCGAGTGAATATTAAAAAGTATATTAATTTTAATTCAGATTTTGCCGTCTATGTAATAGAATGTCCATGTGGATTACAATATTTCGGCAGCACAATCTTTCCTCTGAAAAAACGTATTCTTGAGCACTGGAGAGCAATATCGAATAAGGATGCCATGTATCCAGTAGCGCGACACTGTAATCTTGAGCATGAGGGGAAAGTTGAGAAAATTAGATTTTTTGGTATAGACAGGGTCCTTGCCACTCCGAGAGGAGGGGACAGAGAAGAACAATTAAGGAGATTGGAGTCTGAATACATCATTCAGTTAAACAGTCGTTTTCCCTGGGGATTGAATAAGGATGAGGAACTTTTTGTTCATATTGGTTGATATAATGATACAAAGGCAGGGTCTGATAATATTGGTTCAGGTTATTCATTATTTTTTGTTGAGAGGCCTATTTAAATATTAATTTTGATGATTTATTGTGTTACAAAGAGTGGCTCACCCAACAATATTATTTCTGATGACACTTGTTATTGAAAATGGGAAGAACAGATAAAATGGACATTTGAAATGAAAAAAAATGTAAGCGAACAAATTTCTATGTATATATATATATATATATATATAAACATATATTAAAAAAGAAAATGGGAATTTTCTTCTTCTATGTCTATGGATGAGGGTATATATAGTTAGTCAATGGGCGGGGCCACATTTCTTCTGTTATATATGTATTGCAAGAGGGGCCAAGGAAGAAGACCGTGAAGGTTGAAACGCGTTGCCCTATGTTTCTGCTTTATGGATTTTTGTAATAAATGAAGACCATTGTTTTTGCAAGGAGTGCCAGATTTTGATTTATATACATTTTTTGGAGTGGATTGAAAATGGGTCCTGAGCCCATTAACTGAGCACCAACCTCGATAGGCGAGCGCTGGAAGGAACACAGGAGTACCTTTAGATGATATATATATATATATAATTTTCGCGGTGTCACCAAGCCGATGTCCAGGTGCTAAATACACATGTAGGAGAGGTACTGAAAACAGAAACATAGCACTAAAAATGGGACAAGGAGCATTATTATTTGGGGAAAAGCAAGGCTGTTAAGGCTTTTCTAAATGGACACAGATCTGTTGCTGACCTGGGGGATAGCGGCACCTTATTCCATGCTTGGGCGGCTTTGACTGAGAAGGCTCGTCCACCATATCTGGCCATCTGAAACTTATCAATGCAAACTAAATTTGCTGTACTAGAGCGAAGATGATGTCCTGGGATATATCCTTTCAATCTTTGTTTTAAGACTGTAGGAGCTGAACCTTGTAAGGCCTTAAAAACAATACTCATAGCTTTTCACAGAATTCTCTGCCTCAGAGGCAGCCAGCGCAGTTCCCTCAAGGCATTAGATGCCAAGGATCTGTTTGGGCTAAGGCAAATTTGGCAGCTGCCACTTGGATTCTGTATAGACTCTTGAACAAATAGTCCGGGGCTCCCAGTAACAAAGCATTACAATAGTCCAATCAACTGAATGTAACATTGCGCATTACGAGAGCTCTTGCTTGACCAGGCAGCAGAGGTAAATACCTTCCAAAGGCTACGTAAAAGCATAAAAAACATGTTCCAGCTGTTTTTGTCAGATGATTCTCCAGAGATAACTCATTGTCAAAAGAGGCGCCTAGGTTTTGCACTGTATCTGATTGCAACAGTTTATCTTCCAGTGGAAATTACCAAAAATTAGAGGTCAAGGTCATAGGATATGTGTTTGCTGAACAACATAGAAATTCTGTTTTGATACCTATTACTTTTAGTGAGTTTCCATTTATCTAGCTAACAATATCTCTCATACAGTTTTGGAAAGCATCAGTTATCTTCCCTTGATTATTGTTGAAGGAGATAATCAGCTGGGTATTGATGGCATAATTAGCCAACTTAATTGTATGTCCTTCTATCAAAGTTATATGTGGCCTTGTATAAATATTACACAGGATGGGGCTAAGTGCTGCACCCTGCAGTACTCCATGTCGAAGATTATTAAATTCTAAGCAATCGGGACGCAGAGCTTTCACCTGACGCCTATCCAAGAGGTATGACTCCATCCACTTTAATGCTACACCTCCAATTCCAATCAAGGATACTCTGGACAGAAGAACTTTGTGGTCGACCATGTCAAAGGCAGCCAACAGATCCAACATAATCAGGGTTGTTAACTGCCCATTATCTACCTACATCCGTACACCAGGCACTACAAGTAAAGCTGATGCTCTGGTGTGTCCTGCTCGAAAACAAAATTGTTCAGCCTCAAGAAGGAAATGAGATTCAAGATATTCTAATAGCCTCCTACTAACAAATGGTTCCAAGATCTTCATTGGGAAGGGGAGGAGCGAGACGGGCCTCAAATTACTCAAAACCAAAGGATCAGCTATTGGTTTCTTTAAAAGTGGGGTCAGAATTGCTCCCTTCCATGTCTGAGGTACCATTCCCATATCCAAGGATTGATTACATAAGTAAAGGGGGCAGGAGCTCATCTCCCATCTCCTTCATTATCCTCAGAGGTATGGGATCCAGAGGAGAGCCCGAAGTGGTAGACTTCACAATATCCAAAAAAGTCTCCTCTCAGATAGTATGTGTTAGCACAGTCATTTTTAAAAATGACACTATATTAAAGTTAAAAGTGGAATTCTGAAGCTGTAGTATTAAAAACAATGTGTAAGCCTCAAAACAAAACACCCACAAGCTTGCATTGAAAATTACCCGTTTTTAAATAAAGGTGTGGTGTAACTATGCTCACATTTCTTCATTGTACTTGTATTTAACATGTGAATTAAGTATGGTAAATAATAAAAAATGTAAATGTAAAAAAAAATTCAATCCATGCTAGAGATCATATAATCAATAGAATTGCTTTAATAACATGTCATTATATATAAAATAGCAATGTATGCAACAGAGAAATATAAATAACATAACCTTTTTAACTTAAAAAGATAAAATTAAGAAATAAGTGAATGTATTAGAATAAAACAATTATGCCTGAATGTACAAGAATGTATTAAAATAAAAATAAAAAAATAAAATCATAACATGCTTTTATTTAGTTAAAATATTTTAATGATAAAATGTATAAAAATGTGTGATATATTCCAGAAGAACACTTTTAGAAGTCATAATTAAAGTTTGGAGAGTTTTCCATTAGTGCTTTACTTTCACTAGACAAGTTGCAAAAGCATTGGCCAAGCCAAAGTGGCTAGATTTGACGTGCCAATGCATAATCTCACATGCAGCATGCATAAAGTTGTTCATCACTTTAAACCCTGTACTGTTTTTTGCCAGTGCTGTGAACAATAGCAGAAAATGGTTGCTTTCATTATAGATGCATACAGGAACTAAAGAATTGAATGTAACAAGCAGCATGATGAATGAGTGTAGTTTCCAGAAGTGCAACAATATTGCATGCATTTCATTGGGATGCCCTTCCTGAAAGTTGGAATGACACACCAAATAGCCACTTACATGATGTGAGAGAGTAAACCTCTATGGATATTTTCAAGATTTTATGATAATAGCTGTTGCCGTGCTACCTATCCAGACCTGAAAAGGTGAACTGGTGGGGAAAATGTGTAACTTGCTGTTAGAACTGGAGTCTCTAGTTGGCAGGGGTATGCACCCACTCCAGGTAGGGACCACCACTCGACTCAGGGTAAGTCAGAGGCACACTAAAAGATAACTTGTGCTCACCCTATGGTAGCTTGGAAAAGAGCAGTCAGGCTTATCTAAAGAGGAAATGCGTAAAGTATTTGTGCAACACACACACAGTAGGTGGCCATGCCCTTCCTCTCAATCACTTCATAGGGCCCAGTCTAAGAGGGCCCTAGGTTCCACAGATTCAATAACCTACAATTTCTGCACAGGGTGTAATTCCACAGTGGTAAAAGTTTGGTCACATACTCTTTCATCACTGCCTGGCTGGCTTCTAAGTTGTCTGTTGCTTGGTTCCACAATGTAGCTATTTGGCTCCTGAAGGCCAGCAGAAATCACTCTAAATCCCGGGAAATCCTCCTGGGAGCTTGCTCCCACCCTTCCTTGACCAAAACCAGAGGTCCTCTGACAGAGTGCCCATACAGAAGCGTAAAGGGGCTGAATCCCATTCCCTTATGTGGTACCCCCCTGTAGGTAAACCACAGACATGGCAAGAAGATGTCTCACTTATTCCTCAGGGCCTCAGGAGGACTCTAATCATGCCTTTTAGAGTCTAATTGAATCTCTCAACAAGCCCATTTTTTTGTGGATGGTAAGGAGTGGAGCACTTGTAGGTTACTCCACACTCCTTCCACATTGACTGCATGTATGCAGATATGATGTTCGAGCCCCTATCAGACACAACTTCCTTAGGGGAAACCCACTCAGTAAAAATCCCCATAAGGGCTTTTGCAGCTGAAGGTGCAGCCATGGTCCTCAGCAGGATTGCCTCTGGGTACCTAGTGGCATCATCCACCAGAACCAGGATAAACCTGTTGAATGATGCAGTCTGGGGATCCATAGGCCCAACAATGTTTTCGGCCACCCCCTTCTAGTGGTATGTCAACAGCAGGCAGGGGATGAAGGGAGGCTTTAAGTCTCTGCCTTGTCTTCCCACTGGCCTGGGAGGTTACACAAGTCATACAGAATGCATCTGAGGAATTCTTGATCAATAAAAGTGAGGGACAAGTCTTGCAAAGATCTTGTCTTGGACTGGGTGTCCTGCAAGAAGAATTTCATGAGCCAGCTGCAGTAGGGAGACCCTGTAGCATTGGGGTACCTTGTTGTCACATGCACAGGAGCCTTAGTCTCACTGTAAAAAAGGTTGTTCCCCCAATTAATGTGATAACTCAGAGAGGCATCACCTGCTGCTTGGGCTTCACTATTTCATGCCCTCAAGGGTTGGACACTCCTCTTGCACCCTACAGAACTCCTCCCAGGTGGATCCTCCTTCTACATGCCATCCAGCAAGTGTAGGCAGGTCATCAAGGGAAGCAGTGTCCGCCTCAGTCGACTCAGGGGTGGCCACCACAGGTACCCCATCTCACTGGGAGTACATTCAAGGGTTGTTTTCCAACACCCTCTGCCTTTCCCCTTCTGAGCAGCTGGCTAGGCCATTGTTCCAGTTTTCCACCCTTCCTGACTCCCATCTTGGGGAGTCATGGACCTTGTAGTAGCACAGATCCAGTCATGTAGCCCCAACATCTCCACATGAGCCTTGAACTCCACTTCCTCCCAGGCAGTGTGCTCAAGGTCATTACCAAGCAAACAGTCGAAAGGCATGGTAGGGCTCACAGCAACCTTCTCCAGAAGTCCTGAATCCCCCACTCAAATGTAACAAGGGCCATGGGATAGTGACCCTTTCTGTTATAAGCCACCATAACCTTGTGAAATGCATTGGGAATCACCTGCTCTGGGGATACCAGCGGACTCCTTCCCAAAGGCAAGCTGGCACCTATACTCTTCAGAGACTCAACAACACGCCCATTGATGGTGACCTATTGCCTATACTTGGTAGTATTTGAGGCCACAAGGATCTTAGGAACCATCTCACTGTCACCCAGGGACAGTAGGGTAACCCCCCTAAATGCACAGCCCCTCCATTAACTGGAACATACTCCTCTCCCAGCACTGCTCTACCCACCACTGGAGTCTTTCTTCCACTGAGAGGTGGTGCTCTTTTTGGACACTGGGTATCACCTTTGTAGTGTCCATACTCAAAGCACTGATAACAATTGGGAGTTGTGGGCTGCCTACTTTTGTGAGGGTATGACCCTTTCCCCTGTGAGTTGTTTTGGGGGCTTTTACAGAACTCTGTCCTTTTATCTCCCCCCCTTCTTCATCAGGTGGGAGCCCTGACCACCCTTTTGGGAGCCACCCCATATGCCTATCTACTCTCTGTATTGGGCACTGCCAGATGTCTGCCTCCTCAGCAAGCTTCCTGGGGTCAGTAAGCCTGCTTTCAACTAGATGTTGGTGCAGCTCTGGAAAACAAATATCAAGCATGTGCTCCTTTAAAATTGAGTTGTACAGCCCTGAATATTCATCAGCCTTGCTTCTCCTCATCCAGCCCTTCAGTGCCTTGCTGGTATAAACCACGAAATCCACCAGAGATTGTGATTAGATCTTGTGTCTGCCCCTGAATCTGAGCCTTTACCTCTCAGGGGTCATTCAAAACTTAGGATGGCTTTCATAGAAGTGTGGCATGACTGGTCCTCTACCTCTAGTGTAAGGAGTGTGTCCCTTCCCACTGTGGGCATATACCTCCATAAACTACCACCCCAGACCTCCTCTGGAACCTTCTGAACCCTTCGAGCCATTTCATGAGCTGCAAACCATTTGTCTATGTCATCTTCCGTTGCATAACTGGGCACTGACTCCTTCAGTATCCAGACTCTGGACTGCTATTGCCACCATTGCTGTTGCTCGACCCCTCTTGTTGGGTTCTAAGGTCCAGCTCTTTGTGGTTGAGCTCATGGGTAAATTTTGTCTCCGCCATGGCCAGCCTCCTCTCTTCTCGAACCTCCTCCAAATTAACAAACTCCAGCTTGAGCTTTCTTTACTCCCTCCTGTCTGCCAGCTTCTCTGGGGACAGGTTCCTGGGAGAGACACTGCTCTATGGTCTGGGAACCATTACTACTCCTAGCAAGCTGTTGGCCCCTTTACAGGTAGTTCCAGAGTCATACCAGACTCCAGAATCAGATCATCTTCCTCCTCAGGAGGTTCTAGCTCCTCCTCTGGGATGTCATCCCCTTCAAGATGGGTCTCTGCCCAGGCTCTCAAAGCTTTCTGCAGTTCCACCTTCCTAGTGAAGCCTTTTGTAGAAACTTGAAACTCCTTGTAGAACTTATTCAGCTGAGGCACAGATTAGACCTCAGACCTGGCCAACTCAAAATGCTACATCTCCAGAGTGAGACATAATTCAGCAGAAACAAATCAAAAGGCCAAACAGGGAGAATTGAAACAAAATCAAAATGGTCTTAGTACAGAGTTGTAGTGAACAATGGGTTACTATATGGTATTGCACAACACAAGTCCTATCACCAATGGTGGAACTGGGGTATCTAGCTGGCATGGGTATGCACCAATCCCAAGTAGGGACCATCATTGTAGTCAGGTTAAGTCATATATATACTAAAATATAACCTGTGCTTACCCTCTGGTACCTTGGTGCAAATAAGTCAGTGCAATAATCTAAAGAGGCAATGTGTAAAGTATTTGTGCAACACACACACACACAGCAACACAATGAAAACACCATAAAAAGACTCCAAAGAGGTCTAGAGAAATAGGCAATAATTTTTCCAATAAATCAAGACCAATACAACAAAAATCCAATAAGTAGAACCAACGTTATGAATTTTTAAAGAATAAACCAAAAAGTGGTGCTTAGAAGTCAATAGCGATTAGAGGTTGTTTGAGGTCACGCTGGGCCGGGATAAATCCAAAGTTCAGGCCAACCATGATGGAGGGCATGCTGGTAACTGGACCTGCGCAAGACCTGCTGAAAGAGTACCTTGGATGAGGGAAGCATTGATTAGGAAGACTCAATGGGTGGAGCAGAGGAAGTGATGCGTCGAACCCGTGTATGGAGGCGATGCGTTGGTCCCGAGCCACGCAGTCAATGAAGACCCGTTGATGAACCCCTTTGTGATGCAGGTGACGTGTCATCTTTGAGCCACACAGTCCGTCGTCCTTGAGCAGTGCAGTCTCTTGAAGTGATGTAGTCGGGCAGCAGCTGTATCTGCGCCAAAAGGCGATGCGTCAGTTGTGATTGGTGCAAAGTCATCAACACATCGGTTCTGATGGATCAGCAAAGTAGAAATCGCCTTTCAAGGGCCCAGGTCTGGATTGGCACTGCTTGGCAGGGAAAGTCTCACAGATTTCAGAGTCCTGGTGCTGTTGTAGGGTTGAAGGAAGTGTTTAACGGTCCTGAGACTTCAGAACAGGGGGCAAGCCACCATGCCCTTGGAGTCACTTTAGGTTCAAGTGAGATGGGTCCAGTCCTTGTCCTCAGCAGAGCAAGGATCAGCAGGGCAGCCCAGCAAAGAAAAGAACAGTCCTTCCAGAGCAGCAGTCCAGTAAAGTAGAAATCCTTGTAGCACAGCAGTCCTTAACCCTGTCAGAGCTCTGAACATGCCCAGTAGTGTACTGTTGTGGTAAGTTCAGAGGCGCAGTCCTTAAACCGAGCAATGCCTTTGAAGTGGGGGCAACTTCAAAGCAGGCCTGTGAAGCTCCCTCTCACTCTTCATGGCCTGCAGGAGCTATCAGAATGCAGATGAGTTATCTGTCACACCCACCCTTCCAAAATGTGTAGTTGGCTCGATGGTATGTGCAAAGTTTAGATGTCACCCACTGCAGACATGTATTGGAGACAGGCTGCAAGGCACACAGAGAAGTAAGAACACAGAACTGCCCACTTTCTGAAAGTGCCATTTCTAAACTAGTAATGATAAATCCAAACTTACCATTAAGGAGGATTTATCATTACCATTCCAAATATATGAAACATGATACAACCACTTCTTTCTAATCAGGAATCACAGTTTAATTGTGTATTAAGGAAATCCCAATTTTAGCCTATGAGAGGAGTGGGTCTCTCAGTAGTGAAAAATACATTTGGCTGTTAGTCACTTCCAGGATATGTAAAACTTAAATGTGCATGCCCTACCTCTTATTTACGAACCACCCTGTCTGTAGGGCTACCTCAGGCCTACCTTAGAGGTGGCATAGGTGTAATAAAAGGGGATTTTAAGACTTGGTAAGTAGTTTTAAATGCCAGGTCAAAGTTTCAGTAAACTTCACACACCAGCACTGCAATGGTAGGCCTGAGACAGGTTTGAAAGGCTACTGGTGTGGGTGGCACACTCAGTGCTGCATGCCCACTAGTAGCATTTAGGTTACAGTCCCTGAATATATACGTACTACTTTACAACAGACTTACAAGTAAACTAAATATGCCAATTATGTATACACCAATGTCACCATGTTTAGAGGAGAAGCACATGTATTTGGGTATTGGTCAACAGTGGTAAAGTGCTCAGAGTCCTATGGCCAACAAATAGATACAACAAAAAGAGAAGGTACGCAGGCAAAACATTTGGGGGAAGACCACCCTAAGGATGACAGGTCTAACACTTGCTTTCATTAATCTCAGCAGCCAACTCCAACACTTGTAATGCTTGTTAATATCTTGAAAGCAAGTTATAATTGGTTGATGAAAAGAGTTAAATAACTTTTACCAGCCAAGTAAGTGGTTTTAAAGCCCTTGAATTTATTGTAGTTTCTTTAAAAAGATTGACTTCATAACAATATTCCACAGCTTAGTTTAAGACACATTGGCAAAGTCAATAGGTCTGTCCTTGACTTGGTCTTTTATATGGCAATAGTACATGTATTATAAAGTTAATAAAAGAATGAGAATGTATATATTTTTTAGGTTTCACATGTAACGGTGCTCGCACAGTATTAGATTTGCTGTGCAATAGTGGTTGCACTATTTTGGCAAATATATTGTATTCAGTTCATACTCCATGAATATAGAAAGAGGCTTCATGTAAGTGTTCTTCCACAATTGGTTTACATTAATAATGTTTACATTATTCTCTACTCAAGTCAATGATATAAAAGACCAGTCCTGCTTTTACCCGGAGTGCTAGGACTAGGAAACATGCAATTTTGTTATTCAGCTGACAAGTGTCCTCAAAAGAGAATACAATTGCTTTAAAGTTGAAGTTGCACCACATATTGAAAAGCTGCAGTCTCAGAAGAATTCCATGGAGATGGAAAGATGCAGTTGCTGAATGCTACCGACAGATGTCCTCACAGAAGATTGAGGTCTGCGGTTGTATGAAAGGGAAAACAAGTATGCTTTCATACAATTATAATGTAAAGGGGAGAAAGAACTGGAGCTGTGCCTTATGGTTCATGCAATCCAACTTCTTTCCTGCATTCTGTTACTTGCAATCTTACATTAATAATGATATATAGGAATGGCCGTATTAGATAAAAAAGAAAACAATTGTGGCTTTCTTCCACTATTCATACATAGGCTTTGGAAGAGTGTGTTATGCAATCTATGTTTTTGTTCAGTATAATATAGAAACTATACCTACGCCATACAAAAAAAGCATGACTGAACACTAACAAATATGACATTTTGAGAAAATGCATATAGCACTACCCTACTTCTAGGTCCAAGCATTCCACAGCCCCAGATAAATGCTGAAAATCTGAAGTGTCACTATGCATCCAACAGATATCCCCCAGGAGAGTACAATGGGAATGGAAAGACTGTTGCACTGTGCTGCAAACAGTTGTCCTCAGAGAAGAATACAAGGGTGCTTGAAAGCTAATGTGGCACAATAATGCCAAAAGACACCCCACAGAGGAATACATTGGAGATGGAATGCTGCAGTTGCACTATATTACCACTAGAGGTCCTCACAGAAGAGTATGTTAGAGATGGAGATGGAAAGTTGCATTTGTGCTACACTACCACCAGAGGTTCTCACAGAAGAGTACAATGAAAAGGAAGATGAAAAGCTGTAGGCGTGTTATACTACCAACAGAGGTTCTCATAGAAGAGTGCAATGATAAGGGAAAGCTGCAGTTGCACTATACTACCAACAGGGGACCTCACAGAAGAGTACAATGTAACTTGAAATTGTGTTGCACTCTACCACCAACAGAAGTCATCACAGCAGCGTGCAATAGAGATGGGAAGGTACAGTTGCACTATACTATCAACAGAGATCCTTACAAAGGATTGCAGCTGCACTATACTACCAACAGAGATCCTCACAGAAGAGTGCAACAGATATAAAAAGAGGCAGTTGAGCTATACTACTAACAGAGGTCCTCACAGAAGAGTACAATGTAGATGGAGAACGTGTTGCACTCAACTACCAACAGGGGCCCTCACAGGAAAGTACAATTGAGATGGAAAGCTGCAGTTGTTCTATACTACCAACAGATGCACTCACAGAATAGAGCAATAACATCATAACCCTCAAGGGTGTATACTTTACCTTTGAAAGAGCAACATATTCAAAAGGCACACAATACTGGCATCACAAGAAAATAGTAATACTACTTGGCCAAAATATTCCTCAAACAAGTGCAATAAACAAACATAATACCTTCGGCAAAATCACATTTTCCATTAACTGACTTCCATCATGAAACTGTTCCTTTTTTTTTAGGAATTAGAATAGGTACCGAAATAAAAAATGGCAACTGCACATCTATTCCTAGATGACTATATCATCCTGGAATTTCTGCTACAATGAGAACATTCCACTGCAATTCCTGTGTATAAGAAAGAAGTGCAAGGGCTGTAAAAATGCAACAGTTTCTCAATAGTTACTACAGGTCCCTCTCAAGTCAGATACAATTGCTTGAGATGTTAATCACATGTCATGTATGTGTGGCTTCAATCTAGATATTTGAATACACTCTTGCTACTCTAATGCGTTTTTCTTGTTTTTAAATGATAAATATATATACCAAAGTTGATAGATAGTAAAGAGCCAACATTGCAACTTACAATAAAAGTCTTGAGTGTATGGAAATACTAAATGACACTGTAGTACTCATAAAGGACTAGCAGTCACTGTGAATTTCAAGTTTGTAAAAAGTTGTATATATTTTTGTATGATATATTTTGGAAAACATGAGACCAAAAATGCATGCATTTCAGGGGCGGCTTCTCCGCTATGACAAGAGCGTCATCATGCTGCTGAAAGCAGAAAAAGAATCCCTCTATTTTTCTGCTTTCGTAGGGCGGGGCGGGGCTAGCTCCCTCCATGTCAACAAGTGGAGGAGGACTAGTGGCGGGCTTCTATGTCCACATGTCAGTATGCCCGGCTGTCTAACGCCGGCCAAACTGATAAGCGCACTTAGAAACTGACCAAGCGCAGTGTCCCACTCCATCCCTGAGTGGCATTTCTGCCCGTTCAAGACAATTGTGGCACTTCTTTCATGCTGTGTAACAGCATGACAGAAGAATCTGGATTGGTTGGGGAGGGAAGAAGACGAGAGACGGCTGGAGGGGAAGCGGTGGATCTCGGAGGGGATGGTAAATTTATTATTTATTCTTTTTACTGCCCACCCCTCCCAGCCTTCCACTCCTTCTTGGCAGCAGCTGTGACTGATACATTTATGAGATTTCCAAAGTTTTCAACCAATCTGAAGAAATGTATGAAAGTAAACTCTCACTATCTGTAACTTTTCTCAACTATACCAACACAGATACACAGGTACTGCATTTTACAGTAGTATACCTCAGCTTGAGCTGAAAGGCAGAGTATTTTGTGGATCACTGCTTCCCACTACTACTGTGTACATCTTCCTCATCAGTACACAAGTTGCTAATCCAGGAGATGCATCACTTTGGCAACAGGCATGCTTACACCAGCTTAAGAGTTTTGTTACACTGAAAAAATATTCATAAATATATAGGTGTTCTATAACTTATATGCATTTTAGATAATGGAGCAAAGAAGTTCCGCCCTTCCCTAGAGTATACCAGCTCCATTCCTTAATTCCAAAACCTGATTTTTAGGTCAAGCGTGCAAGCGCTTCGCCCTGTTGTAAGTTTTGTGGGCTTTTAACCACACCCATCACTTTCACTGGTTCGTGGATTGCCTCTCAAAAATCACTTGACGTCATTGGTAAATGTTTTACGTTTGTCCCGCCTTGAAGCTTTTTTTGTCACACCCTCCAGACTGAGCCTGATTCATAGATTTTTGCACGACCGCTGATATACTCCAGTGTGGCGAACTTCTTTTTTTTTTCTTTTGTCTCTGACCTTCCTGCTGCATGAAGGTCATGGCACTCACAGCGCGAACAGGCACAACAGCCTGAACTTGATTGGTGGTATTGAAGCACTGGTCACATTGTTCACAGTTACCTATTCAGAGTAACTTCTTGTAGCTCTCCCCTTAAAACACTTGAAATTGGTAAAAGCTTTACGCTAAAACAGAAATCCTTAAAGCAAAAGCGGCTCTCCCGGCATAGCAGGAGAGCCGCTACTACAATATTCAATGCTCTCAGGAAACTTGCCCCATAATGCTTTGCAGGGCATTACTTTTACAAAACATTGTTGTCCATTACTAGGTCTGTAGTGGTCCTATGACAATGGGACCCTCGCCAAAACGTTCAGTAGGATGTGCTCTTTCTGGATATGTTATCTCTGGGTCCCCCTCCTAGGTTAGTGGAGACCCCAAAACAATAACCCCTTCCACGATTCAGTGTGTTTGCTAATGGCTGGAGCTTCTGTTTTACAGTTGAGAGTAGTTTATGTTTTAAGAGCCTTGTTTGTAATATTATTGTTATAGGCTTGCTACTTCTGAAAATAAATAATGTGCTATGTCCTCCAGGAACTAAGTATGTAGTTATATTGCATTGTTTAATGCCTTCTTCTTTTTGTGTGGTTATGCCCCCGTAGGGTTAATTATATAGTTACATGACTATGGCTGTGATTCTCACCCTGGCGGGCGGCAGAGGCCGCCCGCCAGAGTTCCCCCCTCCAAAATACCGCTCCGCGGTCGAAAGACCGCTGAGGGTATTTTGGGATTTGCACTGGGCTGGCGGGCGACCGCCAAAAGGCCGCCCGCCAGCCCAGTACAAATCATCCTTCCCACGTGGACGCCGGCTCAGAATTGAGCCGGCGGAGTGGGAAGGTGCGACGGGTGCAGTGGCACCCGTCGCATATTTCAGTGTCTGCAATGCACCCCCAGGGGCCCCACGACACCCCATACCGCCATCCCGTTCCTAGCGGGCGAACCGCCATGGGGGATTCCCAGGGCAGCGGAAAACCGTCGGGAGACCGCCGGTTTTCCCTTTCTGGCCACGGCTGAACCGCCGCTGTCAGAATACCCTGTGGAGCACCGCCAGCCTGTTGGCGGTGCTCCCTCCAACCCTGGCCCCGGCGGTCCATGACCGCCGGGGTCAGAATGACCCCCTATGTTTCTTACAAATTCTATTTTCATGGTGGTGTTCTCTAGGGGCTGTCATAAGCATTACAGTCATATCAGCATACTAAAATATTCGTGCCACACAGAAACGTATCCCATAATAATTTGCAGGGCATTACTTTCACAAACATTGTTGCTCATAACTCAGCCTGTGGTGGCCCTAGGACAATGGGGCCACCACCAAAACGTTCAGCACAATGTGCTCTTTCTGTTTGTAGGTCAGTAGGTTAGTGGGGACCATAAACATAATAATCCCTCCCACCATTCACTGTCTTTTTAGCTGTTCTCATGGCTGGAGATTTTGTTTTACAGCTGAGGGTAGTCTATGTTTTGAGGGCCTTGTTTATAATATCATTGTTAGGCTTGCTACCCCTCGAAATGTGTAATGTGCTGCACTTTCTAGGGGCTAAATATATGGTTAAAATGCATTATTTAATGTATTTTTCTTTTGTGTATTTATGATTTCTAGGGATTAATAATATAGTTACATGACCATGTTTTTACAAATGATATTTTCATTGGGGTGTACTCTAAAGGTTGTTCCAAGTATTACAGTCATATCAACATACTAAAATATTTGCGGCACACAGAAATGTACCCCATAATGCTTTGCAGGGCATTACTTTTACAACATATTTTTGCTCATTACAATATATTTTTGCTCATAACTCAGCCTGTGATGGCCCTAGGACAATGGGACCAGCACCTAAACAGCACGACATGCCCGTTCTGCCTATATCATCTATGTTATTGGGGACTCCAAAATAATTGCCCTTCTGCCATTTATTATCTTTTAGGCTCTCTCGTGGTTGGAATTTTTGTTTTACAGCTGAGAGAAATTATGTTTTATGGACCTAGTTTGTAATATAATGGAAATAGACCTGTTAGTCTTAACAATGTGTAATACAATATTCCTTCTAGGGGGTAAGTATATGGTTACACTTCATTTCTTTCTTTTGTTTCATGGGGTTATGCCCTTTAAGGGGCTCACAATATGGTTAAATGACCATGTTTCTTACAAATTATACTTTTGTTCTGCTGTTGTACTCATTACAGTCTAATTTCAAAAGTGTATTTATGATTAATGTTTATATGATATTTGTATATGTTATATTAATCTCTCCTAATTACAATTATGACCATGATTCAGGCCACCTTAACATCCCTACTACACAATGACTTTTTAAACACTGTTTTTATGTTTGGGTGACCCTTCTAGTTTATTTCTCCTCTGTGGCTGCACAGTGTCTTTTTGGGGGAACTCTGATGGTGGGGTGGTGAAAGTGGTATTCTATTGGAATTAGCATGGCAGATTTAATTTAGGACGCTAAATAGCAACACTTTAATTTTTTGCTGCAGATAGAGGAGGAAGGTAAATGGAAGTACTTTACTTATATGCAGGGCTACTGGAATTATATGAGAGGAAAAGACAAAATTATGAGGCAGGGTTGACCAATTTATGTGGCAAGAAAAGTCCAGTGATGAATTCATGATGCCAATAGCTCTACCTCAAGAAAATGCAAGACCTATTGCATTGCAAATCCTTTTGTATACTTCTGTAGTTGGCAGCGCTCTGCCAGCTAGCCAGGCAGGGTCCATGGACATCGATTCACCGAAATGCCAGGGGTAGCATAAGTGAAAAGACATGTTTTTTGACCTCCACCTTCACTCACAAACGCATACTTACATATACACACAAAAAGCACATTTACATACAATCTCTCTCACATAAACCCACTCTTAACAGCAAGCATGCACAGATCTTTTTTTACTTACCTCAGCTGCCATGGAAGGGCATATTCTAGCTTTTTGTACTCTGGTTTTATTACACTAACTGTGAATAATACATTATTATTCACTATTAGTGTAATACAAAAATGAAAGAAAACAAAAGGAGTGGAGCCTCAAGTGACAGACGAGATTCATCTGTGTTCCTTGCTCTTGATGTACCACCTCTGAGGCCAGGGGTCGCAAAAGCAGTGCCAGAGTCACAAAGGGCAAGAAAGGAGTCGGAGCTGAGATCCCTGGTGACCCCTAAATGATGTACATGGCAGGATCATGTCAGTGTTGGTGATCATGATTTCCCTTGCTGGTTCTACCTGATCTCACCTGTGTATCATGATACAGAGATGGAGCCACAGATCTGGAAAGCGCAAGAACTGAAAACAATCACAAACAGGAGACATTGTGATAAGCAGGCTGCATAACTGCTGGGGTCATTCGGATTGGGGAGGGGGAATCTCGGTGCACATTGTTGGTTTTTGTTGTTGAGATTTTGTGCTGTTATAATGAGATAACAAATAAAAACTCAAAAGATCAAAATAAAATGATATGGCTCAGCAGTGAAAAGGGTAGATTGTGTCCCTTTTTAATGGGCACATAAGTCCTCCCTCTGCAGTGGCCCCAGATCTTCTATTGGGACAGTTTTTCACACAGGGTTGGATTTAGGGCGGTGCGAGCAGTGCAGCCGCACCGACTGGTGACCTGAATTAGGGGGCGCTGACCTCAGCAGGGCGCTGTGTTTAGCAATAACTTAGAAACCTGCGATTTAAAAGCACCTGCGGAAGAGTTCCTTTTGCGTCCAGCCTTCGGGAAGCAATTAAAATGTCAAGATACCTCTTGTGATTAATGTTCCTGCCAGGGAGAGGGATGGGAGTTTTGTCTAGCGGCAGCTTTGACTCGCCATAAAGTAACATAGAGGGTTAACATGCCTGCTGCAAAGAACAGAACAATAATTTATGTGGATAACTGAGTAGATTAGTGAAACCAGCCTTTATAAGCGATTGAAAACAAATGAATGCATGTGAAAAGGGGGTTATGGAGAGATGAGGGACACATTTGTCGGGTGGTAGTGAGGGAATCCGAGGAGGTGGTCATGGGGTAGAGGGACACTATAAAAGTCTGTAGCACAAGGCGTCACCAGCACCAAAGCCGGCCCTGTATTCACATGTTTTAATCCTCCAGCTGCTGCTGTAGTTATCAACTTCTGTTCCTCCTGTGGGATTGCCGAAGCTAGCACCTTAGAAACACAGGAAGATCTGCAGTCCCAGAAAACTAGGATTCATTACTTCTTCAATGCCGGATGGTTGAAACTCTCTCCTTTGTTATTGTTTTATTTTATGTTGGGTGCTCCCTTGTGTCTGGACACAGTTAAACTTCTCTGAAGAGCTGTAATGACAGCAAAACACATGCCAGTGGTTGTTTTTATTCATCCAAGTTATCTTGGATAGTGTTTTACAAATCCAAAGCTATAATACTGTGTCTGGAATAGTAAAAGTCTTTGTCGTTTAACAGCTTAGCATGGATGGCACTAGTTAAACCTATGCTTAAAGACTTTGTTGTATAAATGTCAAAACTCCTTGGCCCAGATTTAAAAGAAAATGTCAGTGCACTGCACTGCGCCACGTTTGGCAGTGCTGCGCTCCATTCACAATGCAGGGATGCAGCGTATTTAATAGAATACAGTGCATCCCTTTGTTTCCCCTTGCGCTGGCACAAAATTTGCAGCCAAGCGCCAACACAGCCACCCTTGCACCATGGTGCAAGGATGGCTGTGTTGCGGGGGAGATTGTTTTTGTGCGGAGAAAGGGACAGCTTCCTGCACAAAAACAAACTTAAATGGCGATTTGTTCTTTCTATGTGTGCTGCAGAATGCAGCACACATAGAAAGAGCAAAAAAACCGAGGAGAAATGAATGCATTTCTCCTTGTTGTGCCATGCTTACGCCACCCCTGGGGTGGCGTTAGATTTTGGCACTGCCTAAGGTTTACAAAAAATCGTAAATCTAGGGTAGCGTAAAAATGCAATGGGTGTTGCTGTGGCATGCCCACAGCAACAGCCATTGCACGCCCTTTCCAAGCAAAGTGCTGCGTGTGAAAGGGCCTTATTTACAAGGTGGCGTTAAGCCTCAAAGAGTGGCTTAACCCCACCTTGTAAATACGGCACAGGGCATTGTGCCACGGGAGCGCCGAAAAAAGTGATGCTCTGGTGGCAATGTGGCCTTTTAAATCTGCCCCATTCGCACTCAAGATGGCTGGCACTGTGCAAATCCCATGTTTAAAAACTTTACTAGAAAAACAGACATTTGAGGTGTGCAAATTTACTGTCACTGGTGTTGTAGGGTGCTCTATATTGGAGCTACTCTCTCCCTAAACTAGGAATCACCTAGAGTTCTCTGCTTCTTATATCTATCTCTCTCTCTCTCTCTCTCTATATATATATATATATATATATATATATATATATATATATATATATATAGATATAGATATATATAAATATGTAAATATGGAAAGTATTTCACAGTTAGCTACGAAATATGGATTTCTTCAGCAGTGACTGTACAAAAAACACTCTGAACGGCTTTACTAATGTTAGGACTTCTGCTTTGTTATGACACAGAAGATCAGATTATATGGCATGGTGATCAAAATTATGTGGAAAACACACAAAAATAGCAAATTATACAGTACATTCTCTGGCAGAAACAAAAAAAATTGGAAAATACGTGTAAAGTTTGCTGGTAAACCTGGTAAAGAATGTGGTAAATGCAGTAAATGCTTAACTAGGTGGTAAAAGCTGCAGTCACAAATTACATATTATACTACATTTTACCTTTCTCCATTTATTTATTTATTCATAATTTATTCATGAAGGGTAAACAAAACCTAAACAGTTTAATTTCAATCACTTCCCATTGTTAGCTGCACTTTACTGCACATTTACAGTGTGGCACAATGCATGCATTGCGCCACTTTGTAACCTCTTGCGCCATATTATGCCTGCACCAAGCATGATGTACGCAAGGGGGTTGTTCCCCTGTTATGGGGGCAGAAAAAATGGTGCAAGGAAATCTAAGAGATTTCCTTGCAACATTTTTTTCAGCACTTTTAATGCCTGCTCAGAGCAAGCGTTTAAAGGGGGGACACCATTGTTTACAGTGGATCCCTATGTGCACTGCAGGAGTTGCACCAAACTTTTGGCACTATTCCTGCAGAGTACATCAATAGCGTCAGGGGTTCTGACGCTAATGCCTCCTACCCTGCGCCATGGTGCACAGTATTTTAAATACGGCGCCCACATGAAGGCGGGTAGGGGGGCGTTAAGGGGTGCAAGAAAAGTAGCGCTGCACTGGGTGCAGTGCCACTCTTCTTAAATCAGCCCCTAAGTACCTAATTTAAAAAAATTACATGCTGAACAAACGTGTATAATGGTCCTACACTGCAATATTTGAATTCTGGTGACATTTACAAACTACTCAGCATTTAGCCTTGAGGTTTTTGATGTTACAAGAACCCCTCAATGGCTATATTATACCATTATACACAGTTTCTGCTGGAACTGATTTCCTTGCTCTGGTTTCCCTCAACTCTTTTCTTGCCATCCTCCAGTTTCTGCTTTAGGATTCTGTGCGCTTTACCACTGCTAACCAGTGCTAAAGTGTTTGTGCACTCTCCTTTAAACATGGTGAAATTTGCTTTCACCCAAACGGCACATTTAATTGACTTATAAGTCCCTAGTAAAACAGTACCACCTGTAACCAGGGCCTGTCTTTAAACAATTCAGCCCTGCTATTGAGCCTGTGTGTGCAGTTTAAACTGCCACTTTTACATGGCAAAATAAACCTTTTGCCAGACCTAAACCATCCTTTTTAATACATATGTCATCCCTAGGACAGGCGCTAAATAGCCCATATGGCAGGGTGTAGTGTATTTGAAAAGTTGGGTCTGTACTTTTCACTATTATATGTCCTGGTAGTGAAAAATGCTTACATTTGTTTTTCACTACTGCAAAGCTTCTCTCTTCCATAGGATGACATTGGGTTAACCTACTACATTTAATAGGTAATAGCCTTCAATTGGGAGCAGGTATGAGCGCCGGGTTTCATGTCTAAAGAATCATAATTTAAAACCCTCTTTTAATAGTAAAGTCAGATTTTTGATTTGATATACATTTTGTATAGTGACCAATTACCGGGAGACATCTTGGCACTGTAGCTGTGACAGGTGGGAACCATAAAATAATGCTACTCTGAAGATTAAAAAGCCAAGTCTTGAGAGATTTCCTGAAGGCCAGTAGGACTGAATAGTTTGTTAAATCCATGAGGAGGGAGTTCCATAGCTTTACCGTTCTCAGCAGAAAGTTTTTGCCCCCCATGATGCTTGTTTGCACCTTGGGAGCATTAAGCACTTTGCATGCGATGATCTAAGTTTTCTGAATGGGACATACCAAATAAATTTGTCCTATAGAAACTCCATACCAATGTTATGCAGTGCCTTCAAAGCTAAAAAGAGGGCCTTAAGTTATATCCTCTTTATCACTGGAAGCCAGTGAAGCTTAATCAAGCCCTGAGACACAGAGTGATATTTTGAGATTCCCAACAAGAGTCAAGCCGATGCATGCTATAGCATTTGGAGTTTATGAAGCAATTTTTTCTGTATGTCCATAAATAGGGCATTCCTATAGTCCAGTTTGGATAGGACAAGAGAAGTGACCCTGAGGTTATTGAGCCTGGAACAGCCAGTGGTTTGGTGTTCCTCTAGTGCTACAGAGCGTTCCTACTGGAGGTGGCTCATTATGTTCCCCTGGCAGGTCATCTAGGGCAGGATAGAACCCTAAGCAGGCTTGTAACCCACTTATATTGGCCCCAGATAAAGATGACCTTAGAGGCGTTCTGCAGGTCATGTCCCACCGCCAGGCCAGTGGGAAGTCAGGAGGAAAGCGTAAAGCTCCCCTGATTCCCTTTAGAGTCATTGGCACCCCTACTGAAGGGTTGGGAATAGACATTGATGGGCCTTTGGACCCAAAGAAAGCACGAGCAACGGGTTCATCCTTGTCTTTGTGGACCATGCGACCCGGTACCTGAGGCTATATCTCTGAGGACAGTGACTGCGCCTGAGGTAGCTAGGGCACTGATAGGGATACTTACCTGTGTGTGGTTCTTAAAAGAGGTAGTACCTGACTATGGTACCAACTTAATGTCAAAGTACATGACGTCCATGTAGGATAAGTGTGGTGTAACATACAAGTTCTCCACACACTGTCATCCCCAAATCAATTACCTTGTTGAGAGATTCAACAAGACCCTAAAGACATGATAATGGGCCTGTCAGAGCTCTTGAGGTGAGAGTAGGGCATCTTCTTGCCATGCCTGTTGTTTGCATACATTGAGGTATCGCAGAAGGGGTTTTGGATTCAGTCCTTTTGAACTTCTCTACTGGAAACCTGTGAGAGTGTCTCTTAGCCTGCTAAAGGAGGAATGGGACCAAACTCCAAAGAAAGCCCCTCAGGATGTCGTCAGCTACATGTGGGCACTCTGCACCCAGATGAAGCACTGCTGGAAGAAGGTGAAGGAAAATCTGTAAGCCAGAATTTTGTTGTTTAGAACTCATATTATTTATTAAATCCTACCCAATATTTCTACATTTGTGTAGGATTTTTCTTGTGTTGTGTTTTCACTTTATTACTGTTTGTGTGCTGCAATAAATTATTTAAACATTGCCTCTAAGTTAAGCCTGACTGCTTGTGTGCCAAGCTACCAGAGGGTTAAGCACATGTTAATTTGGGTTTTGCTTGTAACTTCCGTGTGATAGGAATTGTTGCTGCTTGAGCAGGCCCCTCTCCTCAACCAGTAATCCAGTTTCCTACAGTTACCCATTATGCTTCCTCTCTATATATTTTCATACATTCATACTAGGGATGAATCTTTAGCAATGTTCAGCCTTCTGTCCATCATCTTTTTGTGATGCTGTAGTCGCCCTAAGTGGGAAGGGTATGGCCAGATGTGGGTCCTGTGCTCACGTGCCACTGGATTCAAGCTAGCCTGGTTGATATGGGGTGGTACAGTGAAACTGATCTCAGGATGCTTCTTTCCGGTCAAGGGGGCACCTGGCCTGGCAGTTCAGGCTGGACTGTTTCCATTGGGAACAGGGTCAAGACTGATTTACAAATGGGTGGGACCAAACTGGGGAGGCATGGTGAGCAAAAAACTGATGGATTTAACCAATATATGTGACTGGGGGTGAATGTTCGACAATGTTCAGCATTCCGTCCATCAACTTTTTGTATTGCTATAATCGCCCTAGGTGGGAAGGTGTTGGATATGGCTCATGTGTAGAGAAATGTTTTGAAGATTTTTGTTTTTTCCTCCTAGCCTATGCTGTCTCCCCAGGCTGGACCTTAGGACTCTGGACACTTCCCCGTTGTCTGGCAGCAGGTAAGCAAGCTCCCGTCCTACTGAAGATACAATAAGAGGAGGAAGGACATGGCTGGAGCACCACCCCCCCCCAGCTGTCCGCATGCAATAGATGTACTAGACACCTGGGGGAGGGGAGGTTGCAGCGCTGGGTGCCAAGGGGAATCCTGGTGCATGTGCTGCCCCCATTGGCAACCCCTTTGGCCACGTCCGAGGCCTACTAGATTAGACCTACCGGGCCTACGGGCACCTGCGATCAGTATAGGAATCCTGTGAGGGGGACTAGACCTGAGTGGGTTCTACGCCATCCCCAAAGTGCCCCAGTAGAGTGGTCGGTGGGGAGCCGGATGTGCACCTCCTGAAAGACGTGCGCAGGAAGGGGTAGACTTCCTGGCGGGGGAAGAACTCCTACCCGAAGAGAGCCAACCAGATCCCAAAGTGGGAAGCAGGTTCCCTGATACGTGGACATGGGTCATGAGCATCGCCCCTCTGTGTGGGCAGGGTGGAGCTGCAGGCACAGGTACTGCCCGAGTGGAGTGATCACACTGGTTGGACCCGGAGGGTGCCTCGGCCTGGAGGGACGGGTAACATACGGGACTGGTACAGCCTGCACGTACCAGCATTCTCACGTGCTGGAGAATCCCCATGTGGTGCCGCTTGTGCAGTAGCCCAGAAGGTACCTTACCATAGCTGTCCACCATATTATTCAACAGCCTAGGCGCTGGGAGCACTTTCTCTTCGCCAATACAGGGTGAAAGTGCCCATGCCATTTATAGAAGTTAGAAACTGGCACTGTCACCCGTAGGCAGGTTTGAGTACCCAGGCTGGACCTGGTATGGATGGGGGTTGACCTCTCCATGTTTATGACTGGCTGTGGTGGTTCCTATGTGGATGGGCACATGGCCAAAGTGACAACAGTGTGCCTATTTACGCTTCATGATAGGAACGGAGCCTGAAGGCTCAGGCCAACCAAGGCACACAAACACTGTGGTGGTGGCTGTAACCGAAGTGTTACCTGCCTTGGCAGATTGGTGCATGCTCTAGGGCACAAGCGCCCATTGAGTGCCGAACACACATGCATATTCGCCCTGCCACTGAGAGGTGTTGTACCTAAACAGTGATATGGAACACTGAGGCTTATTAAGTCCATTTCCAAAATCGGCATTGCAGCAGAGCAGACTCATACTGTTTGGTATCGTTGTTCTCAGGATGACAAGCCCGAGCCGTTGGTAACGGTAGCTTTGTCAACCCTCCCATTTCTGGGAAGTCAGCATTTCTAGGTGTTGGGACTTGTACTGGTGCCCCGTAAATTAGGTTTCATTCCAGGGGTCCCATTGGAAAAGTACATCTGCACATTCCCCATCTGAGACCTGCAAAACTTGGGCATCCAGAATGATAGATCCATGCCATTTGGGGCCTGATGAGATAGATGGGGGGAGAGGTTGTGACACTTGGCCTCATAGAGGCAGAGCTTGGCACCCATAAAGATAAAGATCTGCATTCCACGATCCCAGGGCAGACATGGAGGAAATGTAATGGAGATATCTGTGGTTCAAAGGAATACCCTCCAAACCACCCCCCACTTAAAAGGTTTTACTTAAAATAAGTAGGGGTACTCAGAGTCTACAACTTAGAGTACCAAGATGAATACATGGGACCTGTGTGGCTGGCCCGCATCAGCCGCGGGTAGGGGATGCTGGTTGCCCAAGAGGATAACTGTCCAAGGAAGGAGATCCTGCACCCATACTGATTAGAGACTGGCCTGAGGCTAACTGCCTGCTACTGTGTGGGATCCTGAAGCGTATCTCCAAGGGCAGGTTGGCTGCCCCTTGTTCTCTGCAGAGGTCTCAGGTCTGGTGCTTAATTTGTCCTACTGGCCCCTGGTAGGGCCAACCGGCACTCATTTTTGGGGCCGGTGGAGTCCACCAGCACTTGCTGTTCTTTATCAGACATTCCCAGAGAACAGCACAGCGAAAACACAGATGGGAAAGAAGAAGTAAGAGAAGACTGAATAACTGTCAACCAGGCACAAAGCAGGATCCTGCAAGAGTGAGATAAAAGGGTAGGGAGCGGCTGGCAGTGGAATAAAGAGGCCAGAGGTGGATTCAGGACTAGGCAGCCTTGGTATTCGGCACGGGGATATTTAATAGCATCGACCACTGTCTTTTGAGCAGTGCTTTTGGCACCAGCGGTTATTATGTTACAATTTGTGTGCTACATAGGTCTGCATTCTCAGTTTTTTTTAATACTAATAACTATATAAGATCTCACAAACGGGTTGTAAACATAAACAAAACCAAGGCCTTATTATTTACTAGGAGTTTCACTAAAGCCTCGGAGCAGGTAGTAACTGTCAATGTAATAGTCCATGAAATCAAGGAAATCATGCATATTTGTCCACTTGGTTCCTAATAAGGGTGTGCTATTATTTCCCCAAATTATTGCCCTTATGTAACTTGAATTTACACCTATATCCTATTTTTCGAGTAAAGTTTCCCAAACATTAGATTCCCAAAGGATTCCACAACTCAGTTGGGGATTCTCAGATGATCATTGATTCACAACAGTGGACACTTGTGTCACAGGTTAAGATTTATGCATGTATAAATGTACTCAATGTGCATTTACAAATAAATGCATACATTTAAAGCAAAAGTGCAATTGCACTATAAAACTTGTTTTCTTCGAAGGGATAATAGTCTTCCAGTGCAGAACCTGTTCCACTTTACTTTATTAGTTTTTGGGTATTCCCTCTCTATTTCCAACATGGATGAAGATTTATTGCAGTCCTTGACAAGAGTACATCTTTGAGTGTATTAAGGTTGGGAATGATACCTTAAACGTTTTTGAATACCATCAAATTCAAAGAGTTTTCTGTTCACTTAATTTCAAAAGCATTCTGCCATGGAACACTCCTTCCCAGGCCCCCACTCCAGTGAGTAGAATTGCTCATATGGAATAGTACAATTAGCTTTTTTGAATGCATTTTTAATAAGTGCAAATCCATATTATGTGAATACAAAATATGAATTTACCCTTTTTACACAAGTCCTTTACCCACCTATCTGCACCTCAGGCCTCCATTACAAACCCCTGTGTTTTTTGCCATCCCTGCATAGCACCTGCAAATACTGAGTGTAATACAGTCTGTGCTCCTGGTCAATCTGCCAAACATTAACAGGTTAAAAGGCTCAGTAAATCCCAGTACAGGAGAATTTTGGAGTAGAAAGGAAGACAATTCACGTGCTATTCTACAAATTTAGAGGAAAACTAGGAATAGGTGCAATTTATTACACCAAATCTCTGTTTTTCAGATTTTATCAGGTGCAGTACATTTCACACACCCCTTGGGGCACCCCAAATCAAGACCCTGGTGTGCGATTTCGTGAAAGTGCCAAACAAACACTGAACGTAGGTCCCTTCTGGACATCTTCTTGCCCTGACAACAATGAGAAGTACTTGCATACACATACAAGAAATATAAGAACGAAGTAGTTATAAAAGTGAGAAGTACTTTGGTGATGAAATTCACTTCCTAAATGCCCAACAAAGAATGAAAAAACAGTTCTGTTCACCTTGATAAGCTAACCATACAAGAAGTAAATAAATACACCTCCATCAAAATGGCCAAGCCTTTTAGAGAGGAAGTTGCTGATACAATAAAATGATGCACATTCACCTTGTTAAAATTCAGTGAGTGTAAGTAAAATTAATGGAGTGATCAATTCACACTGAGGATGGAGTCGCCAAATGTTGAGTCACTGACTTGGGGTGATCACGCAATGATAATGGGGCTGATTCAGAAAATCATGTGTAGGTACGGGAAGAAATACCGCAGGAGTACTCTTTTACATACTCTTACATGCCTTTGTTAATTCCCTATTTGTAAAATTGGAAAAAGGGTATAGTCATTTCTATTTGTACTAACTGTATATGAATATTCATATTTTATTTCTATCGAAGATGTTTTGGAGCAAATGTACATGTAGGAAAATGTATAGGAGAAATACAAGAGTACTGCTTTACATACCACAAAATGCCTTTGATAACAGGCCCCCTTTGGCAGTACACCTCATAACGTGACAGCCAGCACCAGGCACGAGAAGGCCTGCTAGCGTGCACGAGCACTTCATGTAAAGACAAATCCGGATCCTCGGATGCGTAACAGACTGAACAAGCTGTAAGTGAAAACAGTGGCTCAGCTTGAAAATCTAAGGACGCGGAGACCCAGGCAGGCTTTCCCGAAGGTCACGGCGAAGACTCTCCAAACTACTGAGTGTGTTCTTGGAAAATGCCAATTGTATGTGCAGTGATACACCACAAAAGGTTTGACCTGCTGCAGGCTTTGTTCTTTTATTGCAATATTTGACTTGAGTTAATAATTTAGCTGAGGCGGATACAGGAAGAAAGCCAGGTCGAGACGGAGAAGTGGATTGAAGGGCCTACGTAGCTCAAGTGTTGTTTCCACAAGGAATCGTCCAGAAAAATAAAATATCCACAGTTTGAATAATGCCATTCTACATTCTCCGAAACCTACAACCCTGACCTTTAAGGATGGTCCCTTTAACTTGTTCTTTAAATCTTCTCTTGTCTTCCTTCCATCTTTCTTTCGTTCTTTGCATTCACCTTTACTTCTTTGGGGCTGTTATTCCATTCTTTTACCTTTTGCCTTCTTTAACCATGTTTGGTTCAAGTGCCACTCTTTAGCACCCTACACTTTTATATTAGCTATTTCTGACTTGTGGCCTGCGAGTTTCCGTTAAAAATTAAGAAGGGTGAATATGTACTATTTAATCAGTCCACTGCAACCCTAGCTGAAGCTTGTTATAGGAGTGCCTGGCTCTGCCCTAGAATCCCCACCTGAGCTTCCGCTCCGAGCTGCATGGTGGTCGAGAAAGGAAGAGACTCCCAGGTGCCTAGAAGAAGTGCATGGCAGGTGCTGGCTCCTTGACTAAAAAACCCTAAAAGTGGAGGGAATGTGTTTTCTGTGTACCAAGAGCAGTTGCAAGGAGCGCCTGCATAGTTTTTTTTTTATTGCAGCTGGTGCATGTTAAACCGCTATTACTGAAATTATATTCAATTACGTGTATTTTCAGTTTGAAATACAAGGAAGTAAAGTGATTTGCCCAAAATCAAATGATTTTTGGTCAAGTGCGAGGCCGGAGTTAAAAGCCAGATCAGCAGTTAGAAATTATAGTACATCTCTTTCCTTCGGTCTGGTATGTGTCATCTTCTTTGGTGAAGGCACCCAAGACCTCAATAAGAAAATATTCCTACAAGTATGCTACATTTTTATCAGAATTTTCCTCTAAAGATTCCAATCTCCCAACGCCTCTTGCAAAAAGGGCTTATCCTACCAGTGATGACACCACAAATCATAAACCCTAGCAGACATTATCAAAAGGATCATTCTAAAACTCTTATTGTTGGCGATTGTAAGAGATACAGGGCTGGGATAAAGTTATGGAACATTATGGATGGAGGCGCATAAAATAAGGAGGATCACTGGAATATATCCTGGTTAAGTACAGCTTGCGCTACAGGCACTTGGTGAGGGTCAAAAGTACAATATAGTTAATTTGAATATAGGAGTGGGTTAATCTAGGGGAATCTCACATGTGTGTGCATGTACACGGGGAAAGTATTTATAATCATTTGAATAAATATTGTAGGCTTGACTAAATATATTTATAAATAGTATGGATATACATGGCTATTTTTGTATGATCACCCAATTCACAAGGAAGATAAGGGAGGTGATGTATAATAGGAATGATTCCCACAGGCTTCACAGAGGTGAATTAAGTGGTACAAGGGTATTTAAGACATGGAATGTTGGTTATACAATGTGAAACTTTACATGTAATTGCGGCCCTGATGAAGTCTCTGGGTGATTTCCCAGACGAAACACGTGTTGGCAAGAGTGGCTGGCGAGAGTGGCAGAACTTGAACAGAAGCTGTACTGTGATGAGAAGAGGAATATGAAATAAATTATGAAGATGGAGTAATAATGGACAGTGGAGGGACGTTTGCCTTCACATATAGAGTCAGTGACAAAATGCATTGGAGGGCACAAACTCACTCTGCTACAACTCAAAGTGGGGTCAGCTACCAGAGTGTATAGAAATGGAAGTATATGGTGCCAAAGGACACTACACTTCAAAACAAAAGAGTGTTAATACCACCATAAGCTTGTTGGCTTATGTTTACCAACTAGCTCACTCCATCGTCATTGGCACTTTCTTCGTCATCGCAGTAAGAGGATCCCAAATAGTGTGTATGTCTCAAACTATACTGAATGTATGTGATGGACTGATCGAAATCACAGATGTCACATCTTCTGCACCAAATTTTATGAGGGTACTCAAACAACAAGAGTTGGTTTCTTCCTCTTAATATAACAATCTATAAAAATGAGTCCACACGGCATCCCTCACAGTCTTTCCTATCTATGCCCAGCCTCATGATTAAAAATACTCTAACACTGTAGTTCCTAACCTGTGGTCCAAGGGCCCCTGGGGGTCTGCAAGGCCTAATCAGGTGGACCATGAATTACTAATATTAAAATTAATACATTAACTGTAGTAAAGTATATATAAATAAAGAAGCAAAACTGAAAATGCTAACATTATTCCTGTATTTTATTGTGATATTAGAACATTTATTTGGTGTGTACTTGATTTTGTATTTTTGTGCATTGTTTTGAGGTTCAAATTGTAGAATTTGCTTGGACTCAGGTTTCCCAGCTTCCATTAAAGAATGAGCGGGGGTCCACAGAAATGAAAAGGTTAAGAACTGCTGTTCTAACATGTAAGACCAGAATGTTCAGGATCAGCGACATGTTTCATTGCCATAATTAACTTACAGGAAAATTCATCAGGACGTGAGGACTCTTGTGTCACCCAAATGTGCACCCTATCACATAGCCACCACGTGGATGCCTAATAGTGGACATTGGGACTACTTTAGAAAGAGACAGACCTAGAGTTGCCTAAGATGAAGATAGATGTGAATCAATGTCCGCCAGCACCATTGGCTTCTCTTGTGTGTTTATGTTTGGGTCCCATGGTAATTCAGCCATTCTCGTACAAATTTTCACAGGATTGCACTTAGTACTGTGAAAGTACTGTGAATCCGCTCTGACACAAACAAAAATGTTTAGTTTTGGGAACTTTGACCACTACTAGGGTCAGGGGTTCAGGATACCCCTACCCTCCTTCCTTAAGCTTTATTTTCATTTGTTTTTAGGACATGGGGACTCAGCCCCCGAGTACTCTCCTTCATGCTCGGCCAGACAATCCCACGTGCTTTAAGCTCATGGTATGGTGGTATGCTGCAGGAGAGCCACAAAGGTACTGGTGGCTGAAATATCTAAACTTTTGAACCTTAGTTTCACAAAAAAACTATTAAACAAATTGCAGCTTTAATGGTGGCAAAACAAGACATTGCAACTAACTGGAACTCTTCAAACAGACCATCCCTCTTGAAATGGAGGCGGGTAGTCGACAGGTGTGCATGACAGGAAAAAACAGTTTATGAGGTGAGGGGATGCACCGGCAAATATGCAAAGGTATGGGGGAAATGGTTAGGTCTCCTTCCATGAACACCCAGAGGTAAGGGGGTTTGATTTTTCAGTAACATTGGGCTGTAATTGGGTTAGGTTGTTGTGCCTGGAATTGCACAGTTGCCTGTATATTGCTGGCTCAATCCTGAAGAAATGGTGTGTCTTTCCTTGTGATTGCTTTGCCTTACAAAAAAAACAATAAAAAATTGTTTATAAAAAAAAAATCGCAACAGCACATTCCTATTGGAACAAGTCTAAGACAAATTCCTTTCAGGATCCCCCCCCATTTTCTTGGCCTCCACTTGACAGATCACCCTGCAACCTTCCAGGAAGGAGCTGAGGTGGATGAACCATTTAAAAAAAAGATTTCTGACGTTTTCCTAAACAATGCCAAAGTTATTAGCAAACCAAAAAAATCCACTTCCTACGGAAACCCGGCCGTACAAATATTTTCAGCCAATATCCCTTCAGGCTTAAAGTGCCAGATATTTTATGCAAAAAACAGAAATAGGAACCATGGGTAGTTCCCAAGTTTTAGTTGGAGGGACTGTTCCGTAATATGGAGCCATCTACAACACCACAGACACTCTGCAACTGTTCACTCAAATGCCTGTTTTACTAGCAGAGTTCTTAAGCATAGGACTGGCATAGTGCCATTCATGGCAAGCGAGAAAAGGGACAAAAGGGGTCATTACAACCCTGGCGGTCGGTGTAAAAGCGGCGGTAAGACCGCCAACAGGCCGGCGGAAAAAAAAATGGAATCACGACCGTGGCGGAAACCGCCAACATAGACAGCCACTTTAACACTCCGACCGCCACGGCGGTACAAACATACAGCATGGCCGTGACCGCCAACAGACCGGCGGAGGACAATGTACCGCCCACAGTATCACAACCTACCAATCCGCCACCTTTTCCGGGGCGGATTCACTGCGAACAAAAACACGGCGGAAACAGGACTTCGAAGGGAAAACGCTCACCTCTACACACCCCACGAGAAATCAGGACACCATGGAACCGGAGCGCCAGATCCTGCCAGCCCTTATCTTCTTGCTCCTCTACCAGGAGCACGAACGCAGGTGGTGAAGACCACGGTGAGTACTGCACCTACGACACAGGGGAGGGAAAAAGCAGGGACACACACACACACGCAACACCCCCACCCCCACCCTCACCCACTACAACACACACACTAATACAGCATGATACATTACAGTTACACCCCCCCAACCCCCTGGAAGAATGCAAAGACAAAAGGAAATGAGAGTAACCATTGTAATATATTAAAATCCAGTACGCAAAAAATATATATACACCATAAACAAATATATACACCAAGAATAGTAGTCCAGGTAGTGCTCCATTGAAGTCTGTGGAACACTGGGCCCACACGGCATGGGCGAGGCCCGCACTAAATCCCCGAACATGACGGAGAGAACACTGCAGGGGCATCAGATAGCAATAAAACAGGCACCTCAGGGGGAAGGGAAAGGGTGGGCACCTCAGCCGGTTGAGTGCACGACGCCAAATCCACGAGGGGGCCACATGCCCACTGTTCAATCCTGGGGAGTGCAAAGCCACAGTCCCTGGGGAGTGCAAAGCCACAGTCTCACAAGTCTTTACAGTGGGTGGGTTGCCCACTGTTCTATCCTGGGGAGTGCAAAGCCACAGTATCACAAGTCTCTACAGTGGGTGGGTTGCCCACTGTTCAATCCTGGGGAGTGCAAAGCCACAGTCTCTCAAGTCTCTACAGTGGGTGGGTTGCCCACTGTTCAATCCTGGGGAGTGCAAAGCCACAGTCTCTCAAGTCTCTACAGTGGGTGGGTTTCCCACTGTTCCATCTTGGGGAGTGCAAAGCCACAGTCTCACAAGTCTCTACAGTGGGTGGGTTGCCCACTGTTCCATCCTGGGGAGTGCAAAGCCACAGTCTCTCAAGTGGATAACAGTCTCCACGGGTTCTGGAGGGGGCCTGGTGCCCAGAGTGCTTCATCCTGCCAAGGACTGAGGTAGTGGATGTATCTCTCCACTGGTTCTGGAGGGGGCCTTGTGCCCAGAGTGCTTCATCCTGCTCGTGATGGACTCAGTAGCATCAGTGCCCTTGGCGCTCATGGGCCAGCGGTGCTTGTGGCGGCAGTGTCCTGTTCAGCGGTGCTTGTGGCAGCTGTGTCCTTGGCAGTCGTGCTTGTGACGGCAGCAGAGGTGCTTGTGGCGGCAGTGTCCTGTTCGGCGGGGCTTGTGGTGGTGGGGTCCTTGGCAGTGACTCAGCTGCTGGTGGCCCTGTCAGGCCCAGCGGGGCTGGTGCTGGTGGTCCTTTATGGCCCAGTGGGGCTGGTGCTCGTGGTTCTTTATGGCCCAGCGAGGCTGGTGCTGGCGGTCCTGTCCTGGGCAGCTGGGCTGGTGCTGGCGGTCTTGTCATGGGCAGCTGGGCTGGTGCTGGCGGTCCTGTCCTGGGCAGCTGGGCTGGTGCTGGCGGTGGCCTCCTGGGCAGCAGGGATGATGGCGGTGGCCTCCTGGGCAGCGGGGATGATGGCGGTGGCCTCCTGGGTAGCGGGGATGATGGCGGTGGCCTCCTGGGCAGCAGGGATGATGGCAGTGGCCTCCTGGGCAGCAGGGCTGGTGCTGGCGGTGGCCTCCTGGGCAGCGGGGATGATGGCGGTGGCCTCCTGGGCAGCGGGGATGATGGCAGTCTTCTCCGCTGTGCTACTCTTCCCAGACTTGCTGAGTTTCTTGTGCCCCTTCCCCACCTTGGAAGGTGTCGCAGCTGACTCCACACTCCCACCTGTACCCCTGGGAGTGGCTTTGGTGGCTGGAGTCTTCCCCTTCTCCCGCCGGGCACTGGCCAACTTTTGATGCTTGACAGGTGGGGGACTGTCCGTGCTGTGGCTCCGTGCCACACTGGCTGCCCTGCTGCCCGGTGCACTCCAGATTCCGGTGACTACAGGCATCACTGGTCCCGGAGATGTTGTGGCTGAGGTGCTAGGTTGGGACCTGGAGAGTTGGGCCCTAGGAGACTGATGGGGTGGGGGAGGTGAGGGAAAGAGGTCAAGGGTGGACAGGAAAAGTTTCTTGGGAACACTGGGACAGGTAGCTGGAGGGGGTTTGGGAGTGGAGGAAGAGGTTGTGGTTGTAGGAAGTGTTCATTTGGTGACTTTGGGTGAAGGTGCATGCGCTGTAGGCTGTCGTGAGGTGGATGGCTGTTGGGTGGGTGTGTGGCTGCGTTTGTGTATCTTGGGAGGTGGCGTCACAGACACACTGGGAGAGGACACACGGGACGTGTGAATGGTAGTGTGGGTGGTGACTGCACGTGAGCGGGGTGTGGTGGTGGGTGTGCTGGTGATGGAAGTAGTGGCTGTAGATGTAGTGCATGCAGGTGTGAGTGTAGACGAGACTGGGAGGGAGGAGGTAGACGAGGAGGAGGGGGACACAGTGGAGGCAATGGATGTTGGTGTGTCTGCATGTGTGCGATGCTTGTGTGAGTCCCTGTGGGATGTGTGGTGCTTATGTTTGCCAGAGCTTCCCTTGTGTGTTGACGTGTGTGCATGCTGGTCTGAAGGTGTGCTTGGGATAGGCTCAGGTACAGGGGATTGGGTCTGGGTGGAGGAAGCTGAAGGGGGGAGGCTAGAGACAGGGACAATAGCTGCCATCAGTGCTGAGGCCAGAGTCTGAAAAGCTCGCTGAAGGGCCGCCTGACCAGAATGAATGCCCTCCAGGAATGCATTTGTTTGTTGCAACTGCCTTTCTACACCCTGGATGGCATTCAAAATGGTAGACTGCCCAACAGTGAGGGACCTGAGGAGGTCAATGGCCTCCTCACTGAGGGCAGCAGGTTTGACTGGGGCAGGGCCTGAGGTGCCTGGGGCGAAGGTGATGCCCACCCTCCTGGGTGAGCAGGCACAGGGCAAAGGCTGAGGGGCTGCTGGGAGGGCGGTGCTGGTGGGGGGGTGGCGACTGTACCTGTAGGTGCGGGGGGCACAGATGTGGCCGCCACCACAAGGAAGCTCCCATCAGAGGACGAGTCCGTATCACTGGTGTCAGCTCCTGTCCCCGCCGTGGAGTTCCCCTCGCCCTCCGTCCCACTGGTGAATTCGGAGTCCGTAGTCTCACCCTCTAGGGCCATGTGGGATGCAGCTCCCTCCTGCTCCGGTGCCACTGCTCCTCCGCCTGATGATGCTAATGCACACAAGAACAGGGAGACCACAAAAAGGGGGGAACGACAGAAGAAAGACATGTTGAGTGCATGCATTACCGCTACCATTGGCAGACACGATAGACACAGAAGCCCCCTGCACTACGCCGCGTACATGGGGTCCACTGTTCAATCCCTGGGACATGGCCTACAAGGCTATGGACGACATCTGCACACATGGATGTCACAGGAGCTTGACTAGGTGTAGTTGGCACTGTACACAGGTGGGGTGGGGTGCCACAGGGTCTGCCAGAACAAGGGGACCTAATTAGCACACTCGCCCTGGCCTAGGGAAACCCACAGCCCACCTCCCCCACCCAGACACCTCCACTGTGCGCAAAATCAGCAGAATGAGAGTGTATTCACCCCCTTGTGGCTGCTGTGATGCCCTCAAGTGCCCATCCAACTCCGGGTACGCCACCGCCAGGATCCTGAACATCAGGGGGGTCATGGTACGACGGGCACCCCTCCCATGTAGGGAGGCCATCCCCAGCTGGGCCTCCGCCGTCTTCTTGCTCCATCGGCGAATGTCCTCCCATCTTTTACGGGAGTGGGTGCTCCGTCTGTGGTAGACCCCCAGGGTCCGGACTTCCTTGGCGATGGCACGCCAAATATCCTTCTTCTGGTGGGTGCTGACCTACAGGAATAGTACAGGGGAAAAGGAGAAGATATAACCGTCCGCACCGTCACAGTCATTGGCCCCCTTCCCTACCTTTGCCATGTGGCACATGCACTCACTGTCGTTTCATGCATGCCTCAACCCCCCCCCCATCTTTCATCCACCCCACTCCACACAGGCATAGCCCATACAGCATGCTCCCAGTGTAGTTACCTGTTTGTCTGGAGGACCGTAGAGTAGCGTGTACTGGGGGAGGACCCCATCCACGAGTTTCTCCAACTCCTCCGATGTGAAGGCAGGGGCCCTTTCCCCAGACGCACGAGCCATTGTCTCTTCCAGACCGAGGTCACAGCAGCACTTGCAGTGTAGGTCCTCTCCTGTCGAAGATCAGGTATCGAGTGATTGAACAGATAGAAAATGGCGGTCACATCCGCGGCGGTGCGTATCGTCACCGCCGGCGTACATCATCATTGGCTCCTGGGACCCATAGGGTCCAATGTTAACCAATGCAGAATTGCGCCGGGGTCTTCGACCGCCTACCGCGACAGTGTACAACGCCAGCGCAGTTACCTCACATCCCATTGTCCCACTTTACAGGTCAGGCAGCCGCCATTTCAGGGGCCCACATGGCTTAATTTTTCACTGCGTCACACATATCTAGGCCTTGCCTCAACACTAATACAGGCCAAATTTCAGAAAATGATTCGTGTTCTGTGTAAGCTGTGGGTACATACCTCTGAGTTGGTTGACTCTGTGCTCGCTGTTGTCCTTCATAGGCACCGTCCGCTGGGACATGTGAGGAGATGGCGGCATCCTCCGGTGTACAGACCGCTGGTGGACCTGTCGACAATGGAGGAAAGACATGTGATCATCACCTACATGCTTGATCGTGCCACAATCCTGGAACTGTGTGCCCAGCCGGAGCCAGACCTGATGTCAGCTATCCGCCATCCCACAGGAATCCCCCCTCTAGTGCAGGTGCTGTCAGTAATCCATTTCCTTGCAAGTGGGTCATTTCAAACAACAGTGGCCATAGCATCAGGGATGTCCCAGCCTATGTTTTCCAATGTGTTGTCCAGAGTGTTGTCTGCCCTGCTGAAACACATGCGGAGCTACATCGTTTTCCCTCAGGTGGAGGATTGGCCTACAGTGAAAGGTGACTTCTATGTCCTGGGACATATCCCCAACATCATAGGTGCCATTGATGGGACACATGTGGCTTTAGTACCCCCCCCCGCAGGAGTGAACAGGTGTACAGAAACCGGAAGAGTTATCATTCCATGAATGTGCAGATGGTGTGTTTGTCAGATGAGTACATCTCCCATGTGAATGCCAAATTCCCTGGCTCAGTGCATGACGCTTACATCCTGCGGAATAGCAGCATCCCTTATCTGATGGGTCAACTCCAGAGGCACTGTGTGTGGCTATTAGGTGAGCACCTGGAAGCAAGTCAGTGGGAATGGTTGTCTGGGTCTGGGATATCCCTACAGGTTAGTGTGTGTCTAACAGTTGCCCTCGCCATTTTCAGGTGACTCTGGTTACCCCAACCTGTCATGGCTACTGACCCCAGTGAGGAATCCCAGGACAAGGGCAGAGGAACGCTACAATGAGGCCCATGGGCGAACTCGGCGGATTATAGAGCGGACATTCGGCCTCCTGAAGGCCAGGTTCAGGTGCCTCCATATGACAGGTGGATCCCTATTCTACTCACCAAAGAAGGTGTGCCAGATCATCGTGGCCTGCTGTATGCTTCACAACTTGGCTTTGCGACGACAGGTTCCTTTTCTGCAGGAGGATGGTCTGGATGGAGGTGTTGTGGCAGCTGTGGAGTCTGTGGAGCCTGTGGACAGTGAAGACGAGGAAGCAGAAGAAGAGGACATCGACAACAGGAACACGGTGATCCTGCAATACTTCCAGTGAGACACAGGTAAGAAGACAACACTGCCTGCTACATCTGATTTAAATGTACTACCTCTCTACTGTCTGTCATTTTCACCCAGTGTATGGTCACTGAGTTGTCACTTTCCCTTACAATTTCACAGATGTGGGTCCCACTGTGTGACATCTGCTTCGTTCCTCATGGACTAGAGCTGTGTGACATAGGTATGTTGACATTATATTTGAAAGAGCATTTTGTCACTGTAATTGCTAATACACTATTTTGAAATCACAGACAGACTCCAGATTGTTTTGTGCTTTAAGGGTGTTTATTTATGTGCTCAAGATTGGAGGGGGTTGTAAAATGGTGAGGGGTGATGGTGGAGGAATGTCCATGGCAGAGTCCAGTCTATTATTCTCACAGGTGCATTGCCCAAATGGGCTTAGGAAGTGGAGCTGAGGCAGTTTGAGGATGGACAGGGTGACAAAGTGGGACAGAAGGATGACATTCAGTGTGGTCTCATTTCTTGGCAGGGGTCTTGGCATCGTTCTCTGTCTTTGTCCTGGATCTCAGGGACCGTTTGCTGGGTGGTTCTCCCTCTGCAGGGGGTGGGGTGCTGGTGTGGTGGTCCTGTGGCGTTGCGTCCTGTCCACTAGCGCCGGTGGAGGTGGTGGGCAGTTCATCGTCCAGGCGAGTGTCAGGGGCCCCTTGTTGTGCCACAGTGTCCCTCCTGGTCTTGAGGACTTCCTTCAGCACCCCTACGATGGTGCCCAGTGTGGAATTGATGGATCTGAGTTCCTCCCTGAAGCCCAAATACTGTTCCTCCTGCAGGCGCTGGGTCTCCTGAAACTTTGCCAGTACCGTTGCCATCGTCTCCTGGGAATGGTGGTAGGCTCCCATGATGTTGGAGAGGGCCTCGTGGAGAGTGGGTTCCCTTGGCCTGTCCTCCCCCTGTCGCACAGCAGCCCTCCCAGAGCCCCTGTGTTCCTGGGCCTCCGTCCCCTAAACAGTGTGCCCACTGCCCCCAGGTCCCTGTTGTTGTTGGGGTGGTGGGTTAGCCTGGGTTCCCTGTAGTGGTGGACACACTGCTGATTGACGTGTCCTGGGGACAGAGGTATGGTCCCGCTGGGTGGGTGCTGTGCTGGTGTTTCCAGAGGGGGGGAAAGCTCTGTGGTGGCCTGTGACTGTGTCAGGGGAACCGACTGTCCAGAGGTCCCCGATGGGCCGGGCTGGTCATCTAGATCCAGTTGGACAGAGCTGCTGTCATCACTGTGGGCCTCTTCTGTTGGTGGTGTGGACATGTGTGGACCCTCCTGTCCGGTGACTTTGGGTAGGGGTCCTGCAGGGGTATAAAAGGATGTTTATTACATCTGTGTGTGCCATGGTGTGCAATGGGTGGGTGACCGTGTACCCCAGTGCTTGCATTCCTGTGTGGGTCCTTGTGTGATGGTGGTTTAGGGGGGTGTATGGGTATGTGCAGTGGCCATGCTTTGGTGATGGGTGTCCATGCTTTGTTGTTGCATGCAGGGCTTGGTGTTAGGATGTGTGGTTTGTGATGTTGGGACATTTGTGAGGAGTTGGAGTGATGGGGGTGAGGGTGGGGGTAGGGGTATGTGATAGCATGCAAGTAGGGTGGGGGATGTAATATTTAAGATTTGACTTACCAGAGTCCATTCCTCCATCTACTCCTGCAAGGCCCTCAGGATGCAGAATCGCCAAGACTTGCTCCTCCCATGTTGTTAGTTGTGGGGGAGGAGGTGGGGGTCACCAGTCCGCTGAACCGCAAGGTGGTGTCTTGAAACCACGGAACGCACCTTCCCCCGTAGGTCGTTCCATCTCTTCCTGATGTCATCCCTATTTCTTGGGTGCTGTCCCACTGCGTTAACCCTGTCCACTATTCTTCGCCATAGCTCCATCTTCCTAGCTATGGAGGTGTGCTGCACCTGTGATCCGAATAGCTGTGGCTCTACCCGGACGATTTCCTCCACCATGACCCTGAGCTCCTCCTCAGAGAACCTGGGGTGTCTTTGCCGTGCCATGGGGTAGTGTGGGTGATGAGTGGGGTGGTGTGTGTAGTGATAAGTGGGGTGATATTTAGTGGTGTGTTGTGTGAGGTGCATGGAAGTTATGTGGGTGATGGTATTGTGTGCCTGTGGATGCTTGTTAGTTGTTTGTAGTGTCTCTCTCTGGCCTTCTCTCTGTAATTTTTTCGTAGGGGTTTGTTGGTGATGTGGGTGTGTGTTTTATATTGTAATGGGTGTGTGGGAGTGGTGTGTGTATGTGTATCAGGTGTGTGTATTTTGAATTGTCCAATGTGGTTGTGTTTTGTAAATGTGTGTGTATTTTGAGCGCGGCGGTGTGAACCGCCAATGGAATACCGCGGTTGAAAGACCGCCGCGTGGATTCATGTGTCGTGATAGTGTGGGCGTATTTCTGTTGGCGTGACGGTGGAGGTTTTGTTTTCGCCAGTTTATCACTGACCTTTGGTGTGGCGGACTTGTGTGGGTGTCTGAATTTTGGCGGATTCCGAGCAGTGGGTCATAATGACCGTGGTGGAATTCCGCTGCCGCGGCGGTGTGTTGGCAGTCTTCTGCACGGCGGTAAGCGGCTTTTACCGCCAATGTTGTAATGACCCCCAAAGTCTTTTGCCATTTTTGTAGCAGACTCTTTAGCATAGGATTAGGTCGTTCCATTTATGCCCATCTGAAAAATGACAAAATACGTTTACCACTCCAGGCACAGTATTACAGCTTTGAATTGGTAAAATATCACCCAAACCAACCTGGAATTAATAAAAGCAGTCCCTGACACATGTTTCAACCTCATTAGAGCTCCTCAGAGAAAAACCCCGACATGAGGGAGCACTCCGTAAAAGTCAAACCAATACTCTTACCGGCTTAGAGTATCATATAAAGTATGCAATAAAGGAGTAGTGAATCCTGTGTAGTTCCCTGTTTTTAGGTGGGGAGTAGCACCTGTATATGGACTTCTCTACAACACCACCACCACTCTAGAACTGCTCACCTATAAAATGTCTGTTTTTCTAGCTGAGTTTTTGAGCATAGGATTAGCATAGTTCCATCCATGCCAGTTTAGAAATATGACAAAGTATTTTGCCATTTTTATAGCAGTCTTTAGGCACAGGACTAACAATGCCATCCACTCCAAGTTAAAAATGACAAAGGACTTTTACCACTCCAGGCACTCTATTACAGATTTGGATCAGTGAAATACCTCCCAAGCCAACCTAGAATCAATAAAGGCAGTCCCTGACGTGTTTCAATCTCATTAAAGCTTATCTGAGAGGCACAGCTTTGTCCAGACACATGGAAGCACCTAGTATAAGTCAAATCAATATTCTTTCAGGTTTAGAGTGCAATATGTAGTATGAAGAAAAAAGAGATAGGGATGCTCATTTATATGGAGCACTTTAAAACACTACCAACACACTAAAACCTCTCATCTCAACTTTCTGTTTTTTCTACCAGAGGTGTTAAGCATAGGATTAGTATAGTACAATGCATGCCGAGCTAGAAAACTCAAAAGGTCTTTGGCCATTTTTGCAGCAGTCTTTAGGCATAGGATTACCTACTTCAGTCCACTCCAAGGTGAGAAATGACAAAGCATTTTCCCACTTCAAGCACATTATTACGGCTTTTGATTGGTAAGATATGACCAAAGCCAAACTGGAATGAATCAAAGTACTCCTTGGCACATGTATTGACCAAATAAATTATCAACCACTATAAAAAGATCAAAAGGAAATGGCATTGATTCTGGCATAAGTTTAAAAAAATCTATTTAAAGAACTCTAGAACTGATTCCGTCACGGGAATCTTCATGTTAAATTGCTTCTCTGTTTTTAAAAGTGCGCAAGAATTCGTACATCTAATAGGGATCCTTCTTACCCAACTCCAGAATCTTCCTGAAAGTGCTGTATGTTAGTTCTTTGTGCCTGTTTTAATTAAAATAAAGCAGTTGTTTGAATCATTATCATTTCTAAAATTGTATTTGACCCTTGCACCTTATTCAGTTCCTTTGACGGCACTATTATAATTCTGTCATCATAGAACTGCTTCTCACTGTAATAAATCAATTCTTGACTTTAGATATTCTGTCTGTTGGTTTTAAATGGAACATTATAACTCAATTATTTAAAAGAACATGCCATGTCCTTTTTTAAAATTAATCTTTGGGCATGTTTCCCCATTAGGAGACCACGCTTTTGGAATAGGTGATCACACTTCCGGGCCTACACTGAGGCTACTGGTTGATTGGACAATCACAGTGCTGATTTTTTACATAAGAATTGTATTGGGATAATGTTGGTTTCAATGTTGGATGATTCCTGGATTGCAGCTGGATGGCGACTGCCCTCACTTGATCTCTGCTGACTATGACAGTGTTGGTTATAACATCTTTATCGTTGAGAGAAGGGGCTTGATTTCACTGGCTTTTTTGGTTTCCTATCTAATATATTTTAGGCAATGCCATCCTTCTAGTTCTTCTACATCAAAGCCACTCATGGTTGAGTGCCCCAAAGTTTTTTTCTCTACTTAATCAAGTGTAATGCTTATATTCTGCATCTTGTACATCACGTATGATCTTTTCTTATTCACTTTTAAATGTACTCCGATGAAATACAGTTCTTTCTGAAAGTCGATGGAGACTTGGGTGTCTAGTTGGATGGGACTGACCAAACTGCCCATGTTTTATGGTGATGTGCATGAGTGGCATTAATTTGATGTGGGTGAATGGCTGGATCATTTACGGTGAATGTTTGAAATTGGGTCTCTAGTTGGCAGAGGTATGCACGCTGTCCAAGTAGGGGCCACAGTCAGAGCCAATGTAGTGTAGTTACACACCATAAATTAACCCTCTGGCAGCTTGGCACATAGCAGGAAGGCTTAACTTAGGAGGCTATGTGTAAAGTATTTGCACAACAATTAAAGCAGCAAAACAGTGAAAACACCACACAAAATTATCCACACTAGTTGGAAAAAATAGAGCTTAATGTAATGAATAAACCAAGACCAAAATGACAAAACACCAATAAGTAGAATTCGAGATATTAATTTTTAAAATATGTCTGCAAATATAGTGCTTAAAAGCATAAAGCACCAGCAGGGGCTATCTAGTCACACTAGATAGGTTCAAATATAAAACATCAGGCCGACCACAATGGAGCACAGGTCAGATACAGGGACCGGCCTTGTCCTGCTGAAAAAGTACCTTGTTGTGTTGACAATTGCCCGATGCCCGATGCATTGGGCATAGTAGGCAATGTATTGGTGTCAATCCCACTGTATATGGGAGATATCCTGGTTCCCAGCTGCACAAATCGAGATGTGGCTGTGGCTTCTTCCGACGTACATGATGCATTGTCATCAAGCCGCACAACCAGCGATGCGATGTCTTTGAAGCTGGTGATGCATCGCCGCAGAATTAGAGGCATCAGTTCTGATCGGCGCAGTGGGGTCAATGTACAGGTTCTGGCAGTTGCAGCACTTTATACCCACTTCCAGTGGTCCAGGTCAGCATTATCACCACTTGGAAGGGCAAGACTTGCTGCAAGCAAAACCCAGGTGCTGTGCCGAGATGAAGTGAAGTCTTTGATGTCTCTGAGACTTCAGAACAGGACGCAAGTCAGGAAGCCATGGGAGTCACTTTGGTTCTGCTAATGTAGAGCTGGAGGTCCCACTCCCAGACAAGGAGGGCAGCAGTCAGTAGGGCAGGCACAGCAGAGCAGGAGTCCAGCAAGGTCCATCAGAGTCCAGTAGGGTGACAGTCCCTTCAGCAGCACATCAGTCCTTCTTCCTGGTAGAATGTCCTCAGGTCCAGATGTGTAGTGAGTTGATAGGATCAGAAGTCCAGTTCTTATACCCAGGAGTGCCTTTGAAGTGGGGGAGACTTCAAAGTGAGGCCTTTGTAGTCACAGAGTCCCTGTCATTCCTGCCCTGGCTCCAGACCCACTACAGGGGGTTTACGCAACTCTTTGTGTGGGATCAGGACACAGCGCATTCAGGCGTGTCAGCTCCTCCCTCCCATACTGCCTAGGACGGGCCATCAAGATGTTAATGGCCCATCAGTCACCCCTAAGTTCCCTTTGTGTGTGGCTGTCTGAAGGGAATGCACATTTGTCCAGAAGTCACCCATCCAGAGGTGTATTCAGAGACAAACAGAAGGCACTAGTCACAAAACCTGGGGGTCCTATCACTTTTCAATTGAAAATTACACTTATAAAATTTAATAAGTTAATCCTGATGTTAACGTATGGGAGAGACTACCCTTGCTGTAGTGAAAAATGAATTTAAGCGATTTTCACCACCTGACCATGTCAAACTTATAAGTACCTGTCCAACTTTTCAAATTCACTGCACCCTGCCCTTGGGACTCCCCAGGACCTACCTCATGGATGACTTATGTGTATTAAAAAGGAAGGATTAGGCCTGGCAGGGTTAACTTGCCAGGTTGACATGACAGTTTAAGACTGCATACACAAGCTCTGCAGTGGCAGGCCTGAGACATGTTTAAAGGGGCTACTGAAGAGTGTAGCACAGTCTGTGCTGCAGGCCCACTAGTAGCATTTAATTTACAGGCTCTGGACACATGTAGTGCACTTTACTAGGGACTTAAAAATAAATAAAATATCCCAATTGTGGATAAGACAATGTTACCATGTTTTAAGCATACAGCGCATGCAGTTTGTCACTGGTTAGCAGTGGTAAAGTGCCCATAGTCCTAAAACCAGCACAAAGAGGTCAACAAAACATGAGGTCAAAGAGCAAAAAAGTTTGGGGAAACCCCACCATGGATGACAGGTCTAACACTGAACTATGAAGGTTGTGGTAGGTGATAGTAAAGAGGTGGCAATGAGATGAAATATTGTGTTATTTTGCTACCATGCAGTGTTTTCAGGAGCGGCTTTTGAGTTGCCACCCACAAAATGGGCCTGGAAGTGGGTTAGTTGAGAGGTCTACAAGTTGAGCAACTTGAATTGGATGAAACTTGAAGATATAGGTACTGCTCGGGGTCGGAGAGGCAGATGGCGCTTGTGTAGTTGCGGTCACGCCACGCCACGCCCACCTCCGGTGCCGGCAGACTCGAGACTCGAGAGAGGGCTGAGGACGCACCTCAGCCCGGAAAGTGCAGCCCTTTTTGTTGACTCCCCTGGGCTGAAATTCCTCGTGCCCTTTCTATGCGGAGCGGAGTGAGGACGCGGAGACGCTGCGCTGTGCTGCTCTGTGCTGATTGCCCTGCAGGCCGAGGTCGCATCTAGGAGCTTGGCGCGCCCCGGCCTGTTGGTGTTTCTCTGCGTCCTATGGGCCTCGCTACTGGATTAGAGCCCCTGTGCCTCCCCCTGTTCCTGGGAGGCGTGAAGAAGTGGCAGGAGGGGGAGAAAACAAGTTTAAAGGCCAACGGAGGATACTTGAGCCAGAAGTGGCTAGGACCAACCAAGGCAGTACAACCAGGTACCGGGTCTGTGGCAAGGGGCTCCATAAGGCAATATTTTTTTTCTTCTCTTTCTATAGGACCAGCCTTTTTTTTTTACAGGCCAACTGATTATTATTGTTTCACGACCTTGTGGGGGTTTTCTTCTCTTTTTGTTTTTGTGAACCAGCTCATGTATAGTATATGGACATTACAGGAATGGGACTGTGCTAAAAAGCAGCAATAGATTTCAAAACCAGAGCTTGTAGGAGTGATGACCTTTGGAAGCACCCAGACTGAAACTGAGTTCAGAATTGAACTGGATTAGACATCAGGATATGTACAGCCAAGCCTTCTTGAAGTTGGTGAATGTTTGCTTCTTGAAAACCTTTGGCGTGTTATTGTTGAGCGCACAAACTGGGCTAGCACGTTTTGAGAGAACTTGTGATTTAATTATCAGCAATCTTATGGATGGTCGTCATGGCACCCAAAAACAGTCGAAACCCTGGGGAGAAAGGAGAAGGGGCACGAGCCGCCCAGACTAAAAAATCTAGTGGCGAAATGGCCACCGGTAATAAACGACAAACCCTAACGCTTGAGAAAATAAGCAGGCGACAGGTTATCGGAACAAGAAGGGAAGCAAAAAGCAATGATCCCCTAATGTCTCCCCCCGGGAGAAAGAAAACACAGCCTATAATTATGATCTTTTGGAAGGGAGGCATACAAGAGGGTAATCTTGCGCATTTCGCCCCCCCAAGTAGGGATGCAAATGACAGCAGGCATGAAACAGGCAGACAACAGAGAAGTTAAAGAGCTTCCTGAGGTTGGAAGTCAAGAGAAGGACTTCCTTTCGGACTGGCAGCAAACTTCTGTGGCCTTGGAAGTCTCTGAGCGTGCAGTGTTCAAGGGGGGAAAGGAGCCCGCAAGGCCCCCAAAAGATTTAGAGATATATACGGCCCTCAAAGGGAATCCTCAACTTGGACTCAAAGAACAGGGAAATTGTGTCCTATCCCAAGCCACTCAAGAATTTACTTGTATATCAAAAGATTCTGCAGGAAATTCAGCTCAGATGGCCCTGGCATTTAGTCAAGGGTCTGAAACAATCATAGCAAAGGAGAGGGGGCCAGAATGGTCCAAAGATGGAGGGGATACATTTTACTCTTTAACAGAGGACTCAGACTCCACTAACAGTGATTTAGAGTCAAGTGAAAGCAGAGACAGTTTTTCTTCCGAATCTGTTAGCTTTCTATCCCTCGCAGAGTCCACGGTACAACAGCGGCGGCGGAAAAGCAAGGGGCCGGTCCCCAGTGGAGATAATGCGGAGCCCTCAGCCCAGACCCGGAAAGCACTCAAATGGGACTATTCAGGTACAAATCTTATGAGCACAGTAGAGGTCCATACCTCCCAGAACGCAGCTAAGATGGCTGATCAATCGGTATGTGGCCCAGCCCATACAACTGATGATCGACATACAGATTCTGAAATAATACAGTCTATATATAATTCAATAAAGGAACTACATACTGAGACAAGAGCAGAAAGCCGCAGAGCACGGTTGGCTATGAAACAGCTACAAGGAACAGTGCGTAAGGTGGTCAAATCTTGTACAGAAATTGAAGGGAAATTAAGTTCAATGGAAAAGAGGACGTCGGTAGTTGAAGGAGAGATTGAGGCTCTGAGAGCACAAACTACAATGCTTCCTTGGTATCAAAGAAGAAGCAGAAGGCAGCAACATTAGGGCCTATATGATTAAAGTATTGCAGGAAGCGTTTCCAGAGCTTACCAACTGGGACTGGGAGGCTGAAGTCCAAAGGGTGCATAGGTATCCACTAGTACGCCAGGAGGGCCGCAGAGAGGAGGCTAAACATCCTAGAGCTATTCTGGTTTACTTCGGGAACTATCTCTAAAGACAGGCTATACATGAAAAAGCCCGTCCTGACGCTCTGCGCAGTGGAGGCGGAGCAACTTTTTTCACTCAACCCGATTACTGTCATGTTACTGTGGAGCGAAGGTGGAGGGGGAGAGGCGTACTTACTTGCTCCAGCTCGTCTTAAGACTGTGTTCAGTGGGAAAACTAGAGTATTTAATTCAGAGGTTCAGGCTAAAGAGTATTTACTTGGGCTGTAAATTAGCATGATGTGAGAAATTTATGTAGCTCTGTTGGTCTCAAGGGGAGCGTAAGAGGCCGGTCAGCCGGGGGATGGGGTAGTGGGTGGTACGTAGCACCTAGGCGAAACCAACATTCAGGCCATTGGTGGTCTGAGTGCCTCAAGGGAGGGTGGGGGAGGGAGAGGGAGTGGTGGTTTCTCGGGGGGAAGGGTGAGGGGGGCATCAGGGGGGGCATGGGGGAGATGGAGGGATGGGGGTGGGGGCAAGCTTATTTTGGGGTGGGGGACGGGGGGAAAAAGAAAAACTTGTACTCAAAGAGATGTGTAGAGTTATGTATGTTTGTACAAATGTAAGATGGTCACTGGTTAGGTGTAAGGCTGAGCCAGCTAAGTCAGTCAAATATGTACATATGTCAAGTATTAGGATAGCATCCATTAATATATGTGGGTTAAATACCCCCCGGAAGAGGAAGAAAACCGCAGATGATTTGAGAACGTTGAAAGCAGATATTTACTGCTTGCAAGAAACACATGTAGAAAAGGCAGATAGGAAATTGTTAGAAAGCTTGGGTTTGCGGTTATTAGGGTGTACTGAACAGATGACTTAAACAAAGGGGGTTGCGATTTTGGCAGCTATTACTAGCTGCATTGTTAATCGGCAGAAAGTAGATACAATTGGTAGGTGGGTAATAATGGAGTATTCAGTAGGTAATGTTAGTTTTACGTTATGTTCATTATACGGTTCAGTGGAAGATGACCCCTCATTATTTGATTTTATACCTACAGAATTGACACTTTGGTCCGGTCCATACATTATCTGTGGTGATTTGAACCTTAACGGGTCATGGGATGGGGCACAGAGCCTAAGAGATATTAGAAGGAATAAATATCCAGAGCGGAAGCCTCGAGTTTTTCAGGCTCTTAAGAATATGCAAAGGGAGGTCGGACTAATAGACGTATGGTCAGCTCTGGAAGGTCCTAAACCAGGGTATACCTATTTTTCTGCACCACATAGGAAATTTGCTAGATTAGATTATTTTTTAGTTTCCCCAATATTTTTAGGCATATTAGAGATTAAGTTATACCCTCTCTTTATGGTGGATCATAACCCACTAGTATTAGTGATTAGGGATGAGAACGCCAGAGAGCTCAGAAGAATTGGACATTTGAGCGTGCTGTGCTGAATGATCCTTTGTATATACAGTACATGAGGGTGCGGTTGAAGGAATTCTTAGATTTCAATATTGGAACAGCCCCAATAGTTTGGGATACATTAAAGGCAGTTATACGGGGGGAAACTATGGGGTACAGCATAAAGCGACGGAAGCAAGCAACAACTCAGCTTCAGATATATATGGGGAAATTACAGACAATCAATCAATCAATCAATCAAGAAATTTGTATAGCGCGCTACTCACCCGGAGGGTCTCAAGACGCTGGGGGAGGGGGGACCGCTACTGCTCGAACAGCCAGGTCTTGAGTTGCTTCCTGAAGGAGAGGTGGTCTTGGGTCAGACGGAGGTTGATGGGGGGGGAGTTCCAAGTCTTGGCTGCCAGGTAGGAGAAGGATCTTCCTCCCATGGTGGCTTTTCTAATGCGTGGCACGGCGGCGAGGGCGTGGCTGGTCGATCGTAGCTGGCGGGTGGGAGTGTAGAAGGTCAGGCGGTTCTTGAGGTACCTGGGGCCCAGGTCGTGGAGGGCCTTGTGTGCGTGGGTGAGGAGGCGGAACGTGATTCTCTTGCTGACGGGGAGCCAGTGCAAGTCTCTCAGGTGTCCGGAGATGTGGCTGTGTCAGGGGATGTCAAGGATGAGGCGTGCGGAGGCGTTCTGGATGCGTTGGAGTCTTTTCTGTAGTTTGGCCGTGGTTCCGGTGTAGAGGGTGTTACCGTAGTCCAGTCGGCTGGTGACGAGTGCCTGGGTGACCGTCTTCCTGGTTTCGGTGGGGATCCATCGGAAGATCTTTCGGAGCATGCGTAGGATGTTGAAGCATGATGATGAGACGGCGTTGACTTGTCTGGTCATCGAGAGGGAGGAATCCAGGATGAAGCCCAGGTTGCGTGCGTGGTCCGTTGGTTTGGGTGCGCTGCCCAGGGCAGGGGGCCACCAGGAGTCGTCCCAGGCAGAGGGTGATGATCCAAGGATGAGGACTTCCGTCTTGTCTTTCATCCCTTCGTGCAGGTTGGTTCTGGCGGTGGCTGGGTCGTTGGTGAGGGAGAGGATCAGCTGGGTGTCGTCGGCGTAGGAGATGATGTTGAGGTTGTGATGGCGTGCGATGGCTGTGAGGGGGCTCATGTAGACGTTGAAGAGGGTGGGGCTGAGTGATGATCCTTGTGGTACGCCGCAGATGACTTCGGTGGCCTCGGATCTGAACGGGGGGAGGTGGACTCTCTGGGTTCTTCCGGCGAGGAACGAGATGATCCACTCTAGTGCCTTCTCTTGAATTCCGATGTTGCTGAGGCGCTGCACTAGGGTGCGGTGGCAGACAGTGTCGAACGCTGCGGAGAGGTCCAGGAGGATGAGGGCCGCTGTTTCCCCGTTGTCGAGCAGGGCTCGGATGTCGTCAGTGGCTGCGATGAGGGCGGTCTCGGTGCTGTGGTTGGCTCGGAAGCCGGACTGTGAGTGGTCGAGGGATCCATTAGTCTCGAGGAAGGCGGCCAGCTGTCTGTTGACGGTCTTCTCGATGACTTTTGCAGGAAACGGGAGGAGCGAGATGGGGCGGTAGTTCTTGAGGTCAGTGGGGTCTGCTGATGGTTTCTTCAGGAGGGCGCTGAGTTCGGCATGCTTCCAGCTCTCCGGGTAGGTGGCGGTGTTGAAGGAGCAATTGATGATGTCCCAGAGATGGGGTGCGATGACGGAGTCGGCCTTGTTGAAGACGTGGTGAGGGCATGGGTCGGTTGGTGATCCGGAATGGATGGTGTTCATCGTATGGATGGTGTCTTCGGTGCGGACCGGTGTCCAGGCTCGGAGGGTGGTGTTGGGGGGCGTCGGTTTGGTGGTTGGATGCGTGGTCTGTGCGCCGAAGCTGTTGTGTATGTCGGCGATCTTGCGGTGAAAGAACGAGGCGAGTGAGTCGCAGAGGTCTTGTGAGGAGGAGCAGCTTATCCGGGCTATTAGGAATGATGTTGGTGGTCGAGGACGCCCTACATCAGGTTTCAATTGCAAAAAATTGCCTTTTGGGAACTATTCAACTGAGAGGTTAGCAGAAAAAATAGTAACGAAACAAAGTGAGTGCTATGAATGCAGTGAGAAAGTAGGGCATATATTAGCTATGCAGACCAGCCAGAGGGCATCTTCAGGCTCAGTCGTGCAAGTACAAAATAAGGCAGGGCTGACAGTTACGAGACCTGACTCTATTAGGGAAGCCTTCCGGGAATATTACACAGATTTATACGACTCGGCTAATATGGGTCAGTAGCACATCAATAGTCACTGGCTGATGCCGACTAGGTATAGCCAGATTACAGCAGACAATCAAAGAGCACTGGGACAGGAGGTGACAGTGGAGGAAATGTTGGGTGCACTTGAGGCCCTTCCAAACGGGAAGGCTGTGGGGCCAGACGGCATTCCTTCAGAGTTATATAAACATTTCAGGAAGGTGCTCTCATCAGTTTTGTTGGAATTGATGATTCATGTACAGCTGGGAGGCAATCCCCCTCCCTCCTGGGGCTCTGCCAATATTGTGGTATTTTTAAAGAAAGGGAGGAACCTGGTTAGCTTAAGCTCATACCCCCCTATCACCCTTATGAATAGTGATGCAAAAATGTATTCCAAAATATTAGCGACTCGACTGTCTGGATGCATTCGTAAGTTGGTTAGCTGTAACCAACATGGTTTTGGCCCTGGTAGGGACACAACTGATCATATAAGGAGGGTTATAGCATTATTTGATGCTACGCATGTGGCAGCAGAGCCTATGGCTATGATTTTACTGGACGCAGAGAAAGCATTTGACAATTAACTGGGAGTATCTCTTGGATATATTAAGGATATATGGTTTAGGAGAAAGATTCACCACAGCTGTTAAAGCGCTATATAGGGAGCCGAGTGCTAGCATACAGATCGGGGGAGAACACTCCCATCCCTTTAGGATTAGACGGGGTACACAGCAAGGATGTCCAGGCTCACCCTTATTATTTGCGCTATATCTAGATCCTTTCCTGAGATTTTTGGAAAAGAATGCTAATATTCAGCCAGTTATTCGCTATGGGTGGGCAACAAAAATTTTGGCTTATGCAGATGATGTGGCAGTTATAACTGCGAACCCAGATCTTGCCCTGAGAGAAATCGAGGATGCGGCAGAACATTTTGGGGCAGTCTCTGGCTATCTCCTCAACAGAGACAAGACACAAATAGTTATGAATGAACATTGTAGATCGTCAGATACACGGAAAGTATAGCATGCAGTGTTTACATAGGGATTGATATTCGACTTCAGGTAGAGGAGATTGTCCGGTCTAATCTTTTGGCTATTATTGAAAATGCTAGATATAATTTCAACAGATGGAATAACTTGCATATGACGATTATGGGGCGGTGTAATATGATAAAGATGACGTTTCTACCTAAAGTACTATACTTATTTCGTGCAATTCCATTGGAAATTGAGAAATCTTGGTTTAGGAAATTAGATCAGCTAATTATGCGGTTTGTTTGGTCATATGGTAAGATACGCAGAGCAAGCAAATATATAACACTTTCAAGGGGAAAGGGTGGATGGTCCCTCCCCAACTTTAAATTGTATCAGACGGCAGCTGCAATGCAGTTTATGCAATCATTGTTTATAAGGGAAGAGCTGGTAAATGATTGGGAACATGTCCCTAGTATTTATGAGGTATTAATTGGCCCGGCTGCAAAAGGGGCGATGTTTAAGCTTCTGGAACCAAGCTACTTTAAGAAAACTCGGTTTAAAGTCCTCCAGGCAGCTTCCAAAATTTGGGGTCTGTGGCGAAAGAAATTTGGGTTGGGAAGGTATTACTATTACACTTTGATCAAAGACAACATGCTCCTCCCTGAGATTTTTCACGACAGTATCATGGAGCGGTGGAATCAACAGGGCATACAAAGGCTCGGGGATTTTATTGAGGACTCTACAATTATGGCATTTGGAAGCCTTCGGGGGAAATTCGAATTAGCCCAAACAAGCTTTTTCAAATATTTACAAGTAAGGGATTTTATCTTACGAAAAACTGGTGGACCAGTAGGGTTTGTTAAGAATTCCTTACTAGAAAAGATGATTTCACCTGATAAGAATACGATACGATTATTATACGTGGAATTGACTGATAACCTATCTGATGATCTGGTGAAGCATAGTCAAAAATGGAGTGTTAAGTTAAATGTGGAAGAGGAGGCTTTCTATGAGTCTCTGGAGTTAGGGCGAACCTCCTTGTTGTCAGCATCTCTCCAGGAACAACATTATAAAACAATATTTAACTTGTATATCACGCCCGGGAAAGTAGCACAGTGGGGTCGGGAACAAGGAGTACATTGCCCAAGATGTCAGCAACAAGGCGTGGATATAATCCATATGTTTGCTACCTGTACAAAATTAGTGAATTTTCGAGGAGAAGTGGAACAGTTTGTTAAAGATCTTGTAGGATTAGAAATCGAGTTATCACCGGGGGTGGTTATTTTAGGGGTCACGAAGCAAAGGGGGCCTACTAGTAGTACATTTCTTTTTATGGTTATGTCAGTATATCGACTGTGTATTTCTTCGGTATAGCTTGATCAAACACCCCCTACATATCAGAATTGGTTAGATCGTCTCCTTGCAGTATATCAGTTGGAAAAGGCCCTGTATGAGCGAAAATGGAAAAGAGGGAGACAAAAAGGGCGAGAAATATGGTTTTTTTTGGGTGAATGGCTTGCCAATAAGTGACGACTTTACAAAGATATTTTATATGTGGTTAAATGATCTGCATATTTATTTGTTGTGATTTCTGATAACTATACATATGTTTATATATATTTTTTTGGGTACTATTAAAAAATTTAATTAAAAAAAAAAGAAGATATAGGTACTGGTATCTGGGGCTGTTCGGCAGGCTGGGGTTCACTTTTTGTTAGTTGGAGGAAGAGACTGGTACTGTGTAGCTGATGGTAGCATGTGGGAACTGAGGTGAGAAACTGAGTACACCACAAATGGGGACGCTTTTCTTATGGTGGTAAATGTGACAAGAGAAGAAGTGATGGGTCACCAGGAAAATGGTAGACCCTTTAGATAAAAAAGTGGTAAGGCTAACATACTCGAACAGTAGGCCCAGGAATGCTAAAAGGCAGGAGTAGGTAAAAGTTGAGAAACTCAAAAGGGGCACTGTAGTCTATAGAGCTTTGTTGATTAATGTAAAGAGTGTGGGAATTACAGGGATGAAGGTGTATTACTATGCTGAGAAGGACGTATTTGTGTGTATAGCCCATTGAGCCAAATATGCAAAATTAGGAGCTTCACCCTGGTGTTAGCCTTTAACCAACAGTAAACCGCTTGATAGTGTGACCTTTACCCGGTTCACAACGATTATGTAACCCAAAATAATACAGAAACAATTTTGAAAGGGTGTTTTATAATTGCCCAGGAACGGGAGAAATAAAAAAACCTACCTCTGTGATGCACCAGCAGGTACACGCCTCGCTTATAAATAAACAAAAACACGGGTTATGTTCACTTTAAGCTTTCCACAGTTCTAAAAGGCAGCTGTCGTACTGAAAACATGAATGACTGTCAGTGTCTGGCATCACTGTCTATACACATTGCACAGTCGGGCAGGTGTTTTATTCAGATCTGTTTTGTGGGTGCGGCTGACCCAAAGACGCTTAAAATGATCACTCATCTTGTGTAATGGAGTACGAGTCTGTGTGGGTGGAGTTGAGGTGACATGTCACCGGTTTACATTCATCTCAAAAGTGACTAAGTGATAAAATATGCTTCTGGAGCACTGTCGCGGCAAGACTTTAAAACGTAGAATTTGGAGCTGTGTTTACTGTATCTAAGGGAAACAACTGTTGCCAGTCTATTGCTGCTGGACAGCCTGCAGGATTGCATGTTTGTCTATCCAAAACTATTATTAACCCTGGCTGAAGAAATCTTTATTTCTGGTGACAGTGTGATATGTGGACAGCGGTTATGACTGCAGATCTCCTGCCTGCATACTCGTGCAAATATAGAGAAGCGGGGGGCTGAACCAGTAAGTGCAGAAAAGTCGAATCACTACATCTCAGTTTAAGTGGGTAGCAGCATGGAAGGCCACAGGGGGCAACATGGAGTCAGGTAACACAGAACGACCATCTACAGAGACCCTAACTTCATCTTTATTCTTAGTACACCCTGATTTGACACACCTCTCCTGTTCACATTCTGGTGCCTCTTCCCGCAATCTCTTTACCTCTTTTCACATATCACAAATGGTCAGCAAAAGGCCTATAGAGATGTCATATTCAGATTAATTTAACTAATCTCCATTTAAGGTGCAAGACCCAAGAGCGCAATACCTGGCTATTTCAACTGCTTAGCAGTTGCTAGTGGTGTAGCATAATTTTGGCTCCACCCCTGTCGTCACAATTTAGCCTAAATAGTATGCGACATTTCACATAATCTGAGTGCTAACTTTATTAATGCAAGGTGGTGCACTCAAATCCAGTAATGAAGTGCATTCACTATAGTGTTAGGACATGGTGTATACTGTGTGCCTTAATCTTACTAATCATTTGAAATAAGTAAGAAAAAACGTCCTCATATTAATGGAGTGCATTTGCCTTTGAAACGAGAAGAATCCCTGTAAGTGTGCACACTAATATTTGCAGTACAACGTTATAAATGTAGTTCTTGGTTACACTTAGGTTTATGTATTCACAATTCGCATTTATATTAACTGTAACATGAAGCCTCATTTGAGTATATGTAACTCACATTGACATGAATGTTGAAATTAGTGCACAACGTAACACAAAATGAAATGTGCATTTGTGAATAATACATTAAGTTGTTATGACTAGGCCTGTATTTCCTTTAACGTGAGAACTGCTTTCCATTTCTGTTAAAATATTGTTTTTTTACAGGGTTATTCACAGACGATGTTAGTTTGAAAATATATGTACTATTGTTTTAGTAATAGAGAGAGCAAAAGAGACCTCAATGGAAGAACATGGAGAAACTTAGTGTGAGATGACTGTCCCTTATCCACACATGTTGCCAATGATGTCTAGAGGACCAAGGACAGCAGCGTTCTCATGACTGCTCTGGGAGAAAGAGCAAATGTTTCTCCTTTGATACCATAAGTCTACCGGAGACCTGGGAAACTGTGGGAGATTTGTTTCTGGATGGGTATGTCAGTTTTCGTTATAAATCTCTTTCCTCGCATCACGGGTGAGCAAGAAGGGGTTTAGTCATGTTCATCAAATTAACCTTGAACTGTAATCTGTAGAAGTTGCCTTTTCACTCACCCCACATTCTGGGGGTCCTTATGTTTTTTTCAAAAGATTTAAGGATTCTACTTATCAATGTGTATAATTCATCATTTGGAGGGGTAAATCAAGATTCCCTTATGGGTCTGAGTGTGTTTCTGTCTCTCTTGCATACCCCAACATTCAGGCCTGATTTTGATCGGGGATTTTAATATATATCCTTGCCTAGATTGCTTCCTGTATGACACTCCCAACTTAGAGTGCAACAGTAGTGACCAAGTGATCTTACGCATTTAGTACAGAGCAATTTTCTTAACAACTTGATTCTACATCATGATTTGATTAATTTACGGATCAAAAAAGGATGCTACTGCCAAAGGAAGAACACCTACCTTTAAAGGCATGGGGTGGGGTCCATTATTGATTTTATATTTTTTTCTGCTGGTCTGTTTCCCTTACATCGAAAATTTAGTGTTGATTTGGACATCTTTAGTGACCACAACGCACTGTCAGCTACCTTTAAGCGGGAGCCAAAATGGGCTGGCCCTACTTATGTGTATTCTTACCCAGTCTCTCTTAAAGATCAGGGCCCTAGTGTGAAATGGGCCAGGATTATCCCAGCGGATTTTAACATTAGTATGTTGTCTACTTGCCAGTCAGACTTTCAGACTTGTCGTCAGGCATATGCTTAGGATGGCCAAAATATCTCTGCCTTTGAGTCATTGTGTGACTATATTAAGTCTGCCCTCACTAAAACAGGAGCGGCCCTGCCACCCTCTCCACATGGGTGGTTTGATAAGGCCTGTTCAAGAGCTCATAGAGATCTACTTGTGGTGCTTAAAAAGATGCCCCAGGATAGCAATGGGGTGACAAAGGCCAGGGCTACCTACCTTTTGGTTCTGAAAAAAGGAAGTATGATATAAAAAAGAAAATGTGGGATAGTCTGCAGTTGGCTAGTGAAATGCGGAACAGTGCTGTATCCTGGAGGGTCATTAATCATCCCTAGTTCAGCTCAGCACAGGCTCCAGTCCAGGTCGTGACAGTTCCTGCACATGCCTGAACTGACCATTCTTCAACTTGCATGACTTTGAGGTCCTGACTCCCCTATCATGGTAGTGCAGCCAACCAAGGGGTTGTAAATAAAATGGGAAGAAGTCAGGGAAGCCATTTGTTCCCTACCATCAGGGAAGTCACCCAGACCAGACAGGGACCCATATGAACTGCTCAAATCGCTTGTGGATCTTTGGGCAACCGCTTGAAAAGGCATATAAATGCAGCACTCTGTGGCTCTGTTCCTTCTGGCTGGCACCAGTCTGTGAACATGCTCATATTCAAGAAGGTGGAAAGAGCAACCCTACTTGCTATAGGCCAATTTCTCTGGTGAATTCAGAAGTCAAAATAATTGGCTAAGTGATCATTAAACACCTCAATGGCTGGGCTAATGAGCATGATATTCTGACATCCAGCATGGATTTAGGCGTGGGCGAGACAAGGTGGAGCAAAATCATAATCTGTTGCTGTTAATCTCCAAATACACCAAGGCAGAAAAGGGTTCCGTGCATCTGGCCTTCATGGACCTCAGCTCTGCGTTTGATAGAGTGAACAGAACCAAGCTCTGGGCTGAGTTGGGGTACATGGGGGTAGACCCTGTAATTGTCACCTTTCTGAGAAAGCTACATTGTGGTCTCATGGCATCAGTAAGATATGGTCCCAATGGCAAATGCACTGAGCACTTTAATTTGAAGAGAGTTGTCCGTCAGGGATGCATTTTGGCACAGTTCCTTTTCATTTTGTATATTAATTGTCTTGAAGTAATGCTTTCTGAGTATGGGCTGGAAGTTTTAAGAGTGGGTGAGTATTGCCCTCCAGTATGCGGATGATGCAGGTTTGGTTGCCAAAACAGCACAGGGCCCTCAGCGACTCATCAATGGCTTCTGTGATTTTATTAATAGTCTTGATCTACCAACTAATTAAAAAAAAATATCACATCATGGTGATTGGCCCAAGGAACACCAAAACGAAAAAATCACTGCTAAAGGATATGAGTTAAGTGGCGTGGAAAACTTTTCTTATTTGGGAATTTGACTTGACTCACTTTACAGCTGGAAGCCATAGGTCGAGAAGAACATGATCGGTTTTAAAAGGGACATGGCGGGCATCGGGGGATTCTCATGAAGATTAGGCCAAAAAACAGTTAAGACTTTCTGAGAAGTCTTTAGGGACAAATGAGTTTCAGTAGCTAGCTTGTGCTGCAAGCAGTGGGGGAATGCGCCAATGGAAAAGATCAAGATAATAGAAAATACATTTCTAAGGGGTTCTGTTGAGTGTTCCACAGGGTATTCCCTCTGAGGTGGTCCATAAAGAACTTGGCCTGGGTTACATTTCTTACCATTTACAACCTATACCCTTACCCCTTTGCTCTCGTTAATTCTTTGGCTGAAAGAGGAGCAGAAGCTAAATATGTTGATTATCCAGGATTGTTTGGGTCTAAGCAACAAGTTGCACATCCCCTGACTAAACTACATTATGAGGAACTTAAAAGAGCTTAGCAAACATAACTTTTTTCGATCCAGATAGCATAGTCAAAGAAGTCATTTCTTGGCTGAAACAGGCCTTTGGCTTAAGGGTGGCAGCAATACATGAGGAATCTGCTCTTTGTAAGAGCTCTATCCGACAGCGCCTGGTGGTGAAGACGTCTGGTGGGATAGAACCCTATTTTACTGTGGTTATGTCCAACTACCACTGTAGGCTGCTGACATTTCAGATTAGGCATGTTCCATCAGATGCTTCACCCTCAGGTTTGCTGGTTTAAGAAATCGAGTCCACCTTTGTGTGAGTGTGATAACACCTCTGCCTACGACATGCTGCATATAATTTGTATATGTCCAATATTTAACACCTTATGGCATAAATTCATCAGGCCACTTTTGCAGTCCATGAATTTTAGACAAGCAAGACTGCCCTGCTGTGCCACTATTGCAGTTGTTACCAACTCCAACTATCTGTATTTCTAACAGATGTTTTTAAAAAGTTTCATTTCAGTTTTGTCACTACAACATAAGCATGTGTCTGCTAACATGTTTCTCATGTTGTTTTATTTTGATGAATTCTCACAATATTGTAGCTTCTGGTGATGTTTGTATTTTTATTTGCTTGTCATTTATTAGCAGCTGAATATGTACTGTATGTTAGTTTTATGATTTAAAAAAAATCAAATAAGGTTGCTACAAATTGACTAACAGAACTATGTGGTATTAACTAGAGTTCTCACAGATTGATTTTAGGCATTATGACTTTGGACTTTAAGAGGTACAGACCTCTGACTATCCTCATTGCCCTTGTGCTTTGCTGATGTTAGCTTAGACTAACACTTAGCCCTCTTCAAGAAAACTCTTGACCAAGCTTCTGAAATGCTGTCACCTTCCTCTTTGTCCATTTTCTCACTATGCCTATCCATATAATTTTACCTTTTTGCCATCGCATTTATACCTTTCAAATGTTCCCTACCCTGTACATATAATGTATGTAAATGCCTTTAGACTGTACCCATGCATAGGAGAGAAGACCGAGGACTTTTCTCTGAGCATCAAATCTTATTGCAGAATTTCTGTATAGCTGTAACTGAATTCTTGTTTTGCATTATGATAATGCGCATGACCTTCTTCAGGAGATTTGGTTAACGAGTTGTTGTACTGTATCTCTACAGCATGTTTTTGAGCTTTGTTTATAATACCCTGACTGTTAATTTGTAATAGAATCCCTCAAACTTTATTTCTGATTGGATATTTATGGTGTGACAAATGTATTACACTGTAAATTAAGGATAATTTGTTGATAGCTAACTTCCTGCATCTAGTCCTTCGAAGAAGAAAAACTCATCACCTATGGAAGGTAGATGAAATTCTCCATCACTAACTATTGCAAAATCATTTCAGCTCTTGTGTGCTGCACACTTTACAAGTGCAACTTTGGCTGGCATCTGCAATGCATCGAGAAGGTCCCTAACATAGTGCCCATTTCTGATAGGGGGAGCCAGACGAGGTCATGAGACCCCTATGGGCTGCAAATACTCCAAATCGTGCACTAAATGAAACCTGTATTGCGGTATAAATGGTGGCTCTCAAAATGTCAGTGACAGAACAGACTCTAATAAGACTGACCAGTGCGCCAACCGGTGCAAAGGTTACATTATACAAACAGGTAGCTTCCACTACTCCCTCAGAGGTGCAAATGGAATGTGCTGCTTTCAAAATCCCTTGTTTGTCTCTTAAACAAGAACCATTTCCAAACAACATATAATCAGGCTCTTCCAGAGGGACATCTCAAATATCAGGTGGTGGCTTTGTACACAATTGTCACATCAAGGCAGTCATGGCTAGAGACACATGTCCATTTGTTGTAAGGGTCATGACGTCAAGGGCAGAGATTGCTATTTTATTGCAGTTTGAAGATGTGTCTTTGAACATGTAACTAGTGATGAATTGCTAGTGCATCAAATGCAAGTTTCTGGCATGTACGTTTTTTCTGGAAAGGTATAATTAATATCTTTATAAAGCAAGATAAATCAAAAACACATTGAGTGATAATTTAGCAACTGTTTAGCTTAGAGATTATTCCAGCAATATCATACATCATTTGACTGTTTCCCTCCATAATTATATTATGTTAATCAATTGCTTATAGGCTTCTTTCTTTTAGTTTTTGGTTCTGAAACACATGCAGGACAGGTTCCATTTTAGCTATAGTTTCCATTTGAGTTAGTCTCCCAGTGTGTTTACCTGTGTAGGCCTTGACTCCATCTTGACTATTGGTGATCTCCATCATCACTCTCTCAAACAAGTGACAATCACCATCTTAACTGATTTATGCAGAATCATTCTCATGAGCGCTATTAGATACAAATGTCACCTGACTTAATCTTTCTAAGAACTGTGAAAGCATCAAGCCCTTCGATCAATCTCACAGGTACAGCCAACAAGGCTACATTTGCCTGGCTCAAATGTGTATTTTATGCTATGTCAAGGTTGGTTAAAACACATATTGACACATAACCAAAATAGTGTGGTATGAGTTGACGTCCTCCCACCTTGTATGTCCATAAAAAAATGTCTACAATGCATATAATCTATGTCAGACATTCCTCAATTTATGTCAGAAATTCCAATCCCTGATAAGTATATAAAGACTGTCACTTGACCATTTAGTTAGGACAAAACTTCACCCAGGTCATAGATGCAGATCATAGATCCAGATTAGCACAACACTGGATTCCATTTCGACCGAATGAGCCTCAAGCAAGACTTCTTGAGGCGCTGCAAGGCATTCAATTCTGCCTTCACAAATTGGTGCCTGGATTGTGTTCTCTTTTAGACACAATCTCTTAGCTTTTGGCCTTGTGCTCGAAATAGCTGACAAGCTATTGCAAACAGGCAAGAGATCCTGGTATCCAGATATGCCACCACCTCCAAAACTCAGGCATATTATTTATTCATCTGCTAGAACTAGTATAGCTCTTAAAGATAACACAGTAACGGTGTAAGGGTTATACATTTTGATGTTACGATTGTCCCTCTTTTCACTGCTTTTTCTTATCTTCTGTGATATTACCAATACTATGTGCACTAGATCCCAGCATTATAAAAACACTATTTTAAAATATATATGTTGAAATACATATTCCGTTTAGAGTGATCTTGAGTGTGTAAATCATTAATGAATGTTTCAATTACCACTAGTCCCCTTTAATAACCCAAAAGCATTGATACCACCTCAATTATTGTGTGGGGTTCTGTGGTGCTACAATAATCTTCCACATTCAGTGCTGGTGCACTGAACTAAGTTCACTTGTGTCACCCGTGGGTGTGAAAACAAATCTTGTAGAACTGACCAGAGACTCAGTTTATGCAACACATTCTCTGCTAATTGAGTCAACAAGGCTATTGTATCTTGTTGTGGTGTTGTTGACACCACCAATTGTTCATCGATATATTGGACCAAAACTGAGCTATATCACACATTAATGATCTCAAGATTTTTTTTTTTTATAAAGATGTGGTTGAAGATTGAGGGGCACACTATATAATTTAGAGGAGCACAGCACAATGCCAGGACTTTATTTTGGAGCAAGAATGGGAAGGGAACTGGCTGCCTTCATGCAATTGAATAGAAAAGAATGCTTGGCACAAGTCAATGGCCATGAACCAAGAAATCTGGAAGCATATTATAGCAGGATTCTGTACCACAGGACAACACAGGACAACAATATTATTAATCTTTCACAGGTCCTTTTCAACCTGCCACTTTATGTTTTGTTTCGGTATTCCGTTGATTGGTGGATTACAGGAACTCCCTAAAATCTCCTTTAAATGCCCACATTTTAATTTCGACATTGATGTAAATGTGAGTTACATATTCAATTATGGGGGTAATTCCAGCCACCACCTCTGGTAAGAGGTTAAAGGCATTCAAGTGAATTAAGCATTCTGTTCTATTGCAATCCTTTCTAGTTCAACACATTTGATGAGGTCAATATCCTTGCCAAAGTAATCCTAGACGTCCTCCTTTACAGAGCCTTTTAGGTCTAAAGGCAAGTTTGCTTCAAGCAAAACAGGGAATAGCCCAACTATGGGCTTCTAAGTATGTAATTTAAAACCATAATTTTCATCATGTGTTTCAAGCTTGACACAATCCAGGGGACAGTAAATCACACATGTAATTTTACACAAAAGGTCGCTCTACCTACTGCGTGTTTGCACATCAATGGCAATATCACTCCTCCTTTCACTATCTTTAGGGGCAGCAGACTGGATTGTCTATTATAACCATACTATTTGCTATTGTGATGGAACCCCTATCAGACAGCTTATGGAAAGATCACTCAGATAGAGGACTTGCCTTTACTGCCAGAAGAATACTAGTTTCCATGTATGCAGAAGATGTTCCATTATACGTTCAAGACTCTAAGGTAAACATCTTTCTAATAATCTGAGATATCATCCAGTTTGGCGGGCATGCACGGATCTTCATCAACTGGTCTAAATCTATTAAATTCCCGCTCACGCCTGCAAAGGATTCCTTGGAATTGGATTATCCACTTCAGTTGGCAATGGAGCCGTGTTGTTATCTCAGAATATGCATCAGCAGGTATAGTGGCCAACTGTGCAGGGTGAAGTACAGCAAGTTAATGACTTAGTTTGAATAACTTTATACTGGTCTGGTCCAGACTGACACTATCTATGGCGGGTGGGGTTTCAGTTGCCATGATGGTAGTTCCCCCAATTTCCTCCACCTTTTCATTAACATCGCCATTCCTCTACCAGTATATTCTCTAAAAAGGCTCCAGTCATATCTTTCAGCTTTGGGGTGGGCTAGCAAACTTCTAAGAGAAGAATGGAAAACAAAGACCCTTCCTTTTGGGCCAGGTGGTTTATGTGCCCCTGATTTGGACTTATATATTCACTGCCCCCAAGCATAGCTTGCACACTTCCAGTTGCACCCTTCTGTGTTCCAGCCACACACTGTTGCCATGTTGACAATGTAGCTCCATGCCCTCTGGGTACTGTTTTGTACCTGTCTGCCCAAAGGCTGTGAGCAGATATTGACACCATGGCCTGCATGGTGTGGGCATGGCACAGGCTCTGCCTGCGTACCCGACTGGATTGCCCCTTCATACCAAGCATACCGCTCGCCAGAAATCCTATGCTCTCTGCAATAAATTATGACAGTGCCTGCTGTCAGTTACAATTACTTCAGAGCCACACTTTCGGTGACGTCTACCCAGAGGAACAATTCTCCCTTCCACAATGTATTTTCGATGACCCATCCCATACAGCCCTAGTCGTCCTTAAGCATTCTTGAATTAGATGCACTGATCACAAACCCATTCCCTCATAAACTCCTCACCCACCAATATGTAACAAAACAGGGGGAGGCTCCGATTTGCGTCCCGTTGGCTCAACCTGCCTGATGAGCAGATTTAGAACCTCCTTTAACTGTAAAACTGTGGTGCTATTGCTGTGCTCAGTCCAGTGCCCTCTCATCGTATTTTAGACTCAGACAAATACATTTTACCTATGTATCATACTCTTGCCTAACTATATAGGATGGGGCTTGCTGAGGATGCACAGAGTCTGAGATGGGCTGCTAACACAGCTACTTTCCTACACCTTGCTTGGTTGATTGGGATTGCCCTGACTGACTACACTCACAACATGAACATCTTTTCAGCTTGTGAAGCTAAGTGCTACTGCCAACTGAGAGTTTCAAGAAAGTCCCAAAGAAAGGTGCTACCACTAAAGTGGCTAGTGATAAGAAGGAGCTTCCCACCACTGGTATGTTGCCCCAGACCTTTTATCGAAAAAAATGTGTGTCTGCCGCACCGGCTATTGGGGGGCAAGCTTGGACTGGGAGCAGCACTCCCACATCAGCGGCCCCACTCCAAACTAGGTCCAAGTCCATGTTTGGCACACAGACAGCCTCTCTAATCACAGCAATGCCGATGAGCAGCGACGTTGAATTTAACTTATTTCTTTATCAAAGTAATATCCAATCGTTGCCCGAAACTCAGCTCAGTGGACAACAGCAGCTGCAGCCAGCAATAGTAGTTCCTGCTGAAGTAGGAACACGTCAGGAAGATATTGAGCTTCATGCTGAGGAAGTCAAAGAAGCCCTTCTTTCATCATATCCACTGTCTTCCAGATATCGCCCATCTTCTTCTTCAAGCTCCCCTTCTGATGATCAAGTCTCCACTTGGATGCCACCTCAGTCTGAAAAACACCGGGAGAGGCAAGGAGTGAAAAGGAAGGTTCCTGAAAGCCTTAGAGTTATGGATGAAGAATCAATCAATCAATCAATCAATCTTTTTGATTGCCACTAACCCGTAAGGTCTAAAGGTGCTGTAGGGTATGTCCTCAGGGTTCAGGCAAAGAGCCAGGTCTTGAGGCCCTTCCTGAATTGAGGTAGGGATGGCGACTGTCTGAGGTGGAGAGTTAAGGTGTTCCTTCATTTTGGCGCAATGTAGGTGAACAATCTCCCTCCAGCCGAGGACTTCTTTATGAGGGGAAGGGTGGCGAGCGACTGCTGAGAGAGCAGAGAGGTCTAGCAGGGGAGTAAAAGATATTGCAGTGGTTGAGGTAGCTGGGTCCAAGCTTGTGGAGGGCCCTGTAGGCATGTATGAGGAGTGTATGTGCCTCTCGATGGGGAGCCAGTGGAGATCTCTCAGGTGTCCTGTGATGTGTTTTCGGCAGGGGGTGTTCAGGACAAGTCTGGCAGAGGCGTTTTAGATTTGTTGTAGCTTGCTCAGGTTCTTCTTGGTGGTTCTGGCATAGAGGGTGTTGCCGTAGTCAAGTCTGCATGTGATCAGGGCGTGTATCAGGGTTTTGCGGCAGACAATTGGGATCCATCTGATGATCTTCCATAGAAATCAGAGGGTGTGGAAACAGGTGGAGGCGACAGAGTTGACCTGTATTGTCATGGTGAGTTCTGAGTCGATGACGATGCAGAGGTTGCGTGTGTGGTCTGTAGGGATTAGGGGGGCTGCCAAGTGTTGAGGGCCACCAGGAGTCATCCCAGACTGAGGAGGGGGGTTCCCAGGATGAAGATCTCGGTCTTGCCAGAGTTTAGATTAAGGTAGCGCTCCTTCATCCAGGCGGCGACTGCTTCAATCCCGTCTTGGAAGTTCTTCTTGGCCATTGTCGGGTTTTCAATCAGGGAGATGATCAGCTGGGTGTCATCAGCATAGGAGATGATGTTCAGTCCATAGTTTCTGACGATTGGGGTGAGCGGGGCCATGTAGATGTTGAACAGCCTGGAACTGAACAAGGATCCTTGGGGTACTCCACAGCTGGTCTCTGTAGGTTCTGAAAGATGTGGCAGGAGTCTGACTCTCTGCATTCTGCCTGTCAGGAAGGAGTGTATCCACAGAAGGCCCTTGCCACGTATGCCTGCTGTGTGGAGTCTGGCGCATAGGGTACGGTGGTACACTGTATCGAAGGTGGCCAAAAGGTCTAGTAGGATGAAGGCTGCTGTTTGGCCTCAGTCAAGGAGAGAGCGGATGTCATCTGTGGCGGCAAACAGGGTGGTTTTGGTGCTGTAATTAGTTCTGATTCCTGATTGGGAGATGCCCAAAAGAAGAGGATGATGAGTCTGACAACAAGTCAGTCATCATGGACGCAATTCTGAGTGACATTTACAGTGCCATTGCATAGATCACGGGCAGTTGTCCTGAGCATCCCCCTTGTGGCTCTCTGGAGGTATGTCAAAGATGTTCTGTATAGGGCACAATGACTAACTACAATGCTGCACCTAAGTGTAGAGCAGCTATACACTGGTGCAGACGCCCTGCTACCCAGCTCAAGTGCTGGCTGCAGGATGTGGCATACCGTCAGGAGCAACTTGAGGCATAGTGGGAGGTAATGCTGGACGATTCACAACCCAAAGATATTTGGTTCCCCTTGATCACCTATCTTGTTCAGCAGATGAAGGGTATACCGCAAGGGGAAGCACCTAGTCCTGTGAGACATGATGAACTCACTTAAATGACTACACCACTATTACTACACATTCCTGTTTAAGCCTGCTGCACATGAGTTCTTCTGCTTTTTAGATGGTTTCTGTGGTCTCCTGCTTTACTTTATGTGTTTGTTGGTGTTCTTAAGAAGTCTGTTCTTTAATGTTAACTGTGCTGATAACTAGACAGTTAACTATTTTGTCACATAACCTGTCATACTGTAACTGACTTGATATTAGCACACTGTTTAGGCTTTTCTCCCCTACCTCTGTTGTATTGTTACTTTAGTCTGTAAAAACTGAATAAACAAATTTAAAAAAAATGTTTACACAAAAGATCTCTTTCCAAAAGATTAACGGAGCTACAACTGTATATCACAACAGATGGTCCTCTCCAAGGGGACATATTTTCACTGGTACCTTGACAAAAACTGGATTGACTATCTGTTTGTTTGACATGCCTTAAACTTGGACTTGTTTTCCCAAGAGGGCTAGGTTTGGGACCTCCCCTGCCCTTACAGAAAAATAGGTAGCAAAAAAGGAAATGGGTTGTCTATTCACCTTTCCTTCTACATGAGAGTCACTCTGGTCTACTTCCAAAACTGCAACAAACATGCAATCTTTCTCTCCTCTCATGCACCATCATTGGAATTGATCAGACCCTGGATCTCCGAAAAATTGAAGACTTGGAACTGTTGGAAGGAATCGGGGCTCAGAAATTAGTTCTGTTGAACTTTAGAATTAGTATCAGTGTTAAACCTCAGGGTATTCAGGTTGTGTCGCATGAACAAGGCATATGGCATATCAGGATTAGAAGGTCTTTGATTTTGGATATTTGGAGCTGACATAATATTCATATTAGTCCCTTGGCCATCAAACAGTACTCAATTTGGATTTGGATTTCATCATCACTCATGTTTCCACTGACCCAATTTATCACAATAATGACAAGCGTAGTGGTTAGGAAACCATTCCTACCCTGCACCATCTAACCACCATCTTGATAACCCAATTCCCTGCATTCCATTACCACCGCTAGACCTATAGCCAGAATTTGTCAGGTACGGGCCACTCTTAAAACCCTTCTGGGCTAACTTCACCTGAGCCAGCATGAGTTTCTCCTTCATTTTCTTTTACCTGGCCTCCAAATCATCACTGCAACGTTTTGTGTTTCGCAGAATTTCATATAAAGGCTTGGATGTCCAACAAATCACATTCTCCTGCATGCTTGAACTAATCTCAGGATGCAATCCAAGAACAAACTGTGAGACAAAATTACTGAGACTTCCTTGCTCTTGATTTTCTACGCCACTATCCAGATGAAAGACATGCCTCAGTCTTTCATAATAGGTTTGCACTGACATTTCGGACTCTGGCGTAGTCCTAAGATCTTTAACCAATCAATCTCTTTCTGGGGAACCTTCGTTTTCAAAACGTTACCTACTTGATAAAACTTTGATCACAGCAGAGAGGGCGTCCTCCACTTCTGCTTCGGTAGATGCAGGGAGTATGGGCAAGTGAAAGAAAGGCAGAGCGCAGTCTTCTCAGCGGTTGGTGGAAGTTCAGGAAGTGGTTAATGTACATGGGTCCTTGGTTGTGTAGAACATTGTGTGCGTTGATCAGCAGTTTGAATAGGCATCTCTTCTGTACGGCGAGCCAGTGGAGTTGCTTGAGGTGAGGTGTGATGTGGGTTCATTGGGAAAAGGCCAAGGATGAGTCTGGCTGTGGCATTCTGTATGGTCTGATGTCTCTTTAGGTGATGTGCGGCAATTTCTACGTCAGTGGCATAGCTGGTGATGATGGCCTGTTCACGGTGCATCTCATGTAAAGGGGTAACCACTAGAAAATCTTAGGAAGCATGTGCAAAGTAAGAAAGCAGACGGAGGAGGCAGTGTTGATCTGTGATTTCATGGTGAGCTTATTGTCAATTATGATTTCGAGGTTTCTGGCATGGTCGGAGGGAGTGGGTGCAGGTGCCAGGTCTGGTGGCCACCAGGAGTAATTGCATGTGTTGCTGCTGTTGCCAATGATCAGTACTTCTGTCTTGTCTGTGTTCGGATGCAGACAGTTGTTCTCCATCCAGTTTGACACTTGTCATGCATCTGTGGAAGCTGGTTCTGGTGGTGGAGTGGTTGTCAGTGAGTGAGAGGATGAGTTTGGTGACATCTGCATAGGAAATTATGTGGAGACCGTAAGATCTGGCGATTATGGCCAGCGGGGTGTTATATGCGCTGAAAAGCATAGGGCTGAGGGATGTGCCTTGGGGACATCACCGGTGATCTCCTTGGGTTCGGAAGTGAAAGGTGGGAGGTGGATACTCTAGGTTCTTCCGGTGAGGAAGGAGGTGATCCATTGCAGCACGTTCCCCTTTTATGCTGATGTGGTGGACTCTTTCAATCAGCATATGGTGGAATACAGTGTAGAAGGCTTTCTCTTCAGTCAAGAAGGGGTCGGATGTTATAAGTGGCTGCGATCAGATCAGTTTTGGTGCTGTGATTACTGTGCAAACCGGATTCAGAGTCGTCAAGTGGCTTGTTCTGCTCCAGGAATGTCATGAGTTGCTTGTTGATGATCTTTTCAGGTACCTTCACTGGGAATGAGAGCAGAGAGACTGGCCAGTAGTTTTTGGGTTTGCTGGGGTCGGCAGAGAGTTTGTTGAGTAGTGGTCTGACTTTGGCGTGTTTCCAGATTTTGTGGTGGCAATAGAATTGTTCAGCAGGATCGTGAGTTCCCGTACAATCCTTTGGTCTCCAAGGTTGACCAGAGTTGATTAGTTATTAATGATAAAATATGCCCAATAATGGCAGAATCCTAGGTTTTAGTTTGGCCAGGCATAATACTGCCACAGGTTGTCAAGTAGTGGGTCTCCTCGCCTTTTCTGACAGGTATCTTCACGTCACCCCCTCAAAAAGCCCTTAATTTCTCGTAAAATATAATCTTTTCTGTATATTTCACACATCACTAATTCAATTAAATACAAACTGAAATAACCAGTGGTTCTTAGCAAATCACAAGACAATTCACAACAACACTACTCTTGCACAGCACTCTCTGACATAACAATCAATCCCAGCACGCCACACACACTGTCGGACCAATAACATCCCCTCACAGTGGCTCACACTCAACAGCGATCAGCTTAGCAATAGCCAATTATTGAAAACCAACAATAACAATAAGGGGCATATTTAAGAGCCCCTAGCGCCATTCTAAGGCCACATTAGTGTCATATTTTTATGCTAATGTGGCATTAGAAGGCCAAAAACGCTGTGCCATATTTATAAAGTGCTGCAATGCATGCATTGTGCCACTTTCTAGGCCTTTGAGCTTCATTATGCATGCTCCAGGCATAATGTATGCAAAGGGGGTATTCCCCGCTAGGGGAGGGCAAAAAAATGGTGCAATGAAATCTGACAGTTTTCTTTGCGTCATTTTGGTTTCCGGCACTTTTAATGCCTGCTCAGAGTGGGCGTTAAAAGGAGGTTTCCATTGGTTACAATGGGCCTTTGGGTGCTTTGCAGGATTAGCATCAAAATTTTGTATTTGAAATACGGCGCACCATGGTGGTAGTTATGGGACTAGCGTCAGAATTTTTGATGCTTATCCTGCAACGCGCCTGACTAGCATTAAAAAATTCCCTAACTACCGCTATGGTGCGCTGTGTATTTTAAATATGGTGCACACATGGTGTGGTTAGGTGGGCTCTAAGGGGTGCAAGAAAAGTGGTTCTGCACTGTGTGCAATGCTACTTTTCTTAAATATGCCCCTAACTCTTTTCCCCTAAACGAAAAATTCAAAGTTCACAATCATTCAAAGGGGAGCAGGGAATAACATTAGGGGGCTGTAATCACACACACAAGGTGAAATCTTGACCAATGGGAAATGTCCCTGATTAGTGTAGTTAATTCCTCTGTGCAGAGGGACTAACCAAGCACCAATCTAAGTTAATACACTCTCACAATAAAAGTTAATATGTCACAATCTCATGTGTGGCTGATAGCACTTTGCAGTCCAAGATTACAAACCACAACAGACAAGTTAAAAGATAATATACTCAATATCTGTCCCAGGATATTGGACTACGAATCTGATAACCACAACCAAACTCCAACTCTTTAAAGCAAACACATTTATCCTCATTAGCACAAGCGAAATACGTTGGGCAGCATCACAAATCTCACAACAATATTGAGTCGTCCTGGATTCAAAATGGACACCACACAACACACTACCTCACAAAGCCCACAAATACATCAATGCTTAACAATACATAATCAACCAGTCCTAGTCCCACTATACTCACATTCCTAGGACACTGCGTCACTCAGGATAGCTAGAACACTGCCATTTCTCCAAATTACACCACAAGAACCTCAAAGATATTGACAAAGTTTCAAAGGTGTAACAAAGGCCCACGCAGCCCCTGCAGTTCGGGGAGAGGGGTGAGCTCCAAGGGGTCCCCTCAGCACAGTACTGTGGCCTGAGAGATCCTGTGTAAGTCCAGGGGTTGGGACACATGTACCATGCCGGGGGCCCCCCTCAAGTTTCGTTACACCAATGCAAAGTTGAACCCGAATCTAGCTACATCTCAGTGAGAACCAACCTCTGCTACCAACTTGACTTGATAGCTGGAGGGTAAAGGATGGTGTCTGCACCTCAAACTTGAAGCAAACTCAGAACTCCACTATGGCTACTAGGATGGACTTTTATTTCAAACTGAGGCGGAAATCATAAATTCCGCAATATATTAATGACAGTGAAGTAGAATTTTCCCCACAGAAATGACCCAGAGGAGTATGTTCGCAAATTATGAAGGTTTATTAACACCTTAGTTAAATTACAATTTCAAATCGAATCAGAAAGCATAAAACAATTGTCACCTGAATACAGCATGTATGAATGTAATCCAGGCAGTTCAGTATGTCAAGTATACATTATTAAAGACAGCACATGCAAAGTAAAATAACATTCCATTCCCATAAAAGGAAACTCCCTAGGGCTAAGGTTATGGGAAAGTCATACAATTTGAAACAACTGTTGTCAGCAGAAATAGCACCAAAGGTAGAAACAAATGAAGGTTCCAATTGTAATTGTAAATTATATTTATATAGCGCTAACTACCTCTGAGGAGGTGGCAAAGTGCTTTGCGGCAAGTAGGGCGCTACTCTGGAGCCCAAGTTTAACAAAAAGATTACAGGTACATTATAGTCAGGTCCTGAATTTACTCGCACAAAATCAGAGAAATTCAGCAGCTATAGCTAGAGTTATTTCAAATAACGCGGCTTAAGGTAATTCTCTATATATATCAGAAACCAACTCCTCATCCAAAGAAGCTGCCACGCTCATCGTGCCCTAAGGTAACTATAACTTGTGCCCCCGCCATGCGCATTTTATTCATCAAAAATGTTACTGCAAATATTGCATTGATATTATCAATGATGATATCAAAGATGTCATGAGTGCCGTTTTCTGTGGGGTAACTAGCAGTGCATGCGAGAGCGCGAGTTAGAGTTACCTTAGGGCACGAGTTATACTGTAGTTACTTAAGATAACTCTAACAAGTGAATTTATATGGTTTTGTGCATTTAAAATGTGAGCCTAACTATAATGTCTCTGTAACCTTTGTTTTTTTGAGTGAATTTCTATATCATTTTTAATTCTATTTCCTAACTAGAATGTCCCTGTAACCTTTGTTTTTTTAAGTGAATTTCTATTGTATTTTCAATTCTAGTCCCTAACTATGATGTCTCTGTAACGTTTGTTTTTTTTAGTAAATGTTTGTGTCTTTTTTTAAAGTAAAGTAATTTTCATTACTAAACATGAATCAAACCACTGGCACAAATGGCCTTTGGCCTGCGGCCAGATCCTTCGGCCCACCCGCCCCACCATCCAATCCCACGGTGCACAAGGCCCTTTGACTGTGCGTGGTGGGAGTTGGCCATGGCCTGTCTCTTTGGGTGTGAGAATAGGTTTGAGAGACTGCATCTGGGGGCGAGAGTGGGTGTGAGAGCATCTGTCTGCGTGTGAGAGTGGGTCCATCAGTGTCCTAGTGGTTGCATCAGTGTCTGTGTGGGTCTGTGAGTGGGTACGTGAGGGTTTCAGTGGGTATATGACTTGGAGTGTGAGAGTCTGAGTGGGTCTGTGAGTTGGTGCATGAGTGTCTGAGTGTGTCTGTGAGTGGGTGCTTCAGGGTCTGAGCAGGTGTGTGATTGGAAGTTTTAGAAGTCACTGCATGGAGAGACCATTACAATGACTTTCTCTCTCTCTTTCTCTTGCTCTTCCATCCAATTATGAAAAGCGAGAGAGAGAGAGAGTGACAAGACCTCGAGGGAAGCCTCAGGGCCCCCACAGTCCTAGCTGGCACCCTACATCCTGCTGGAGCCGGCACTGTTCCTACCAGCAGGGAGCTGCTTTAAGTAGCATCTCCCTTCTTGTGGGAGTAATGTTTTCATCTATTTTTTCCGGCTTGCATATTTGCGTGTAGGGAAAAAGGAGAAAACTGCACTTTTTGATAGTGAAAGCTGTTTGACAGCTCCTGCTGTCGGAAAGCAGTCAGAAAGCAGCTTTTGTTTGTTTGGAGGGGGCTGTCAGCCCCTACCAAGCAAAAGCAAACAGCTATATATCCTGGGGTGGCACCCTGGGACATAGCAAGAGCCTGCCCTGAGGGATGGCGGGCCCCAGGGCCATCAATGGCTCCTCAGGGGGGCCACAAGGCCCCTTTCCAACTTTAATAGTCCCAGGGAGGTGGTGGTCCCCAAGGCTTGGGAGTCCAAAACAGCCCCCCTATGTGTTTTAAAATGTGTGCCCTGGGGAGGGTGCGTGCCCCTGCATCATATTTGTGTAAAGTCCCAGGGAGGTGGCGGTCCCCGGGGTAGTGGGGTTGGCACTGCCCCCTATATCAAATTAGTTTAATGACCCAGGGATGTGGCGGTCCCCGGGGCAGCAGGTGGGGGGCGAGCATCCTCTGGCATCACATTAGGGTAAACCCCTGGGGCGGTGGCAGTCCCCAGGGCAGCGGGGGACCAGTGGCCCTCCCTGATAAAATGGCAATGCCCCTGGGACCTGGCGCACCCGGGGACTATTTAGAAAACAAGCATGGGAGCTGTGCTTGTTTTGTTTGTCATTTTCGTCAGATCCACGGTGAAAATTGAAAAAATAAACACTTTTTAGCTATGGGGTGGTCCCACTGGAACTCCAGCACCAGAGCTAAGGGGTCCGGGTGTCCCTACCCTAGCCCCTTTTGTTTGTTTTCCTGTTTTTTTCTGGGACTTAGCTGAAGCCGAGTCCCATAATGGCTGCCAACAAATCCTTGTTGAAGTGTTGGCAGCCAATCAGATTTCAGCACGAGATCGGGAGGGTTAGCAAAGGCTTTACTTCCCTGTATATACAAATTTGGATTTTTTATTTTTTTTAATTACTCAAAAACTACTGAATGAATTTACACCAAAAAACAAACAGGTCACTTTTGGACCAAGAGTTACCTTTTGGCCAAATTTGGTGCAATTCCATCCAGTGGTTTGGGCGCTATCACTGTTATATATATATATATAAGCAAGAGTGGTACTCGAAAGAGCTGTTGAATGATGATGAGGTGAGTTTTTTGAAAAATGATTTTCCTAAATTACTTATCTTTTACCTTATACCAAAGATGCATATGAACCCCCAACGACCCCCAAGTAGGCTCATTATAGTGGCGAACAATAGCCTAATGGAAAATACATCTAAATTTGTGGATTTTTATTTTAGGACCATTGTATCAGGTCTCCCTCTACATATCAAGGATTCTACATAATTCTTGAAGAGAGTTTTTGATGTTATCTGGGAGTCTAATATGCTGATGATCACGATGCATGTTTCAGCACTGTACATTAGCATAATGCATGAAGATGGTCTAAGAGCAGTGAAATATTTCTTGAAAGCAAAACCTATCAAATGTTATGAACTTAGTCTAATGTTGTTAGAAATTATTGAATTTTGCCTAACCAGGAATATTTTTTTCTTTGATGGACACCTGTATAAGCAGGAGCGTGGGACAGTAATGGGCACCTGCTTCACCCCAGATATGCTAATTTGCAGATAGGCTGGTGGGTGCAGCAGGTGGTCCATGCACTTCCTAATAGCAGTAGCCAACAAATAGCTTGTAGGCTTAGATATAAAGATGATCTTTTTGTAATCTGGCGATGAGATATGAAATCGGCCAAGGCATTCGTTCAAGAGCAGAATGAGAATAATCTTAATTTAAATGTGACAAGTGAAATCAGTGCGACCTATAGTAAGTTTCTGAACATAGCTATTGACATTGAAAATTGAAAATTGGTAACTAGTATATAAAGGAAGGCGACTTCAGGAAATAGCGTTCTACATGCTGCTATCTGCCATCCAGAAAGTTTGAAGAAAAGTATCCTCTATGGTGAGTTTCTAAGAGCTAGGAGAGCATGTAATACTGAGGATGGATTTAGAAGAATAAGCAAGGGAATGTTGGAAAGATTTAGACAAAGGGGATACACAGTGACATTGTTTTGAAGTCAGCAAAGGAGAGAGTGGAAAAACAAAGCCATGAAAAAGTACTCCTTAAGGATAGCCCCAAAAGGGAAAAACAAGGGAGTGATGAGATTAGATTTCTCACCCCCTATAGCAAAGATCACTTTTCGGTGAGAAAGATGCTGAATAAACTTTGGCACCCCCTGAGAAGTAAACCAGCTATTGCACATAGGATTTCATTGAAACCACAGATATCCTATATAAGAGCAATATCCTTCAGGGATATGTTAGTAGGAAGTGATATAAGGAGTAAGCACAATGTCTTGCTACAACCACAAGCAGGCTATTATATAAATGTAATAAATGTAAGGCTTGTAGACATGGAAGCAATTTAACAATGATTGAGACATCTCTGGGGCAGAAGTGGAAGATTAATAAACGTCTAGCCTGTAAGACCCATTATGCTGTGTATATGCTAAAATCTGAATGTAATGGATTGTTTATAGGTAGCACTATTTTACAAGTGCACAGACGTATTTTGCAGGATCTTAGGGCGATTGACAACAGAGACAATGCTTATCCAGTGGCAAGGCATTTTTAGAAGGAACATGAAGGAGATGTAAATAGAGTGAAATATTCTGTGTTGGATACCATCCCGAAAGGTCCCAGAGGTGGAAATAGAGAAAAGGCTTTGAGAAAGTTTGGAGCCAAAGTATATCCTTAGGTTGCCATCATCGGAACCAAAGGGTCTGAATATTGATACAGAACTACATGTGTTTATATATTGTCTATGGCCCTCATTATGAACACGGCGGTAAAAACCGCCATGTTCATGCTGGCGGTCAAAACACTGACCACCAGCGTCCCCAGGTCCCCGCCGGCCGTGTTAGGAACATTGCTGTGGGCCGGCGGGTGGAAACATTGTTTCCACCCGCCGGCCCACAGGAAGGCCTGGCCGGGACATTGACGGCGGCCCCACATGGAGCCGCCGTCAATGCCTCTGTGCGGTAGGTGCAGCTGCACCCGTCGGGCAGATCACTGCCCGAAAATCGGGCACTGACCTGCACGATGGGGCACTGTACCGGGTCTCCTGCACTGCCCATGCCAAGTGGCCTTTCCCTGGCTGGTGGCTGAGGAAATATTATCCGTGGCGCAGCACCGCTGCCCTGTCGGATAATGTTTCCGACTGCCGCCAGGCTGCCTGACGGAGGCAGCCTGGCAGTAAGTGAGGGCTGCCAATGACGGCCCTCATGGGGTACATTATGTGGCTGTGTGGCCTGCCATGCCGGCTGGCGGTTTTACCCGCCACCGCCGGCATGGCGGGCTACACCGCTGTGTTCATAATGACGGCCTATGTGTTGTAACATGATGCCTAATGTTTTCCTGTCTCTATACAGGTCTGTGGCATTGGATTTTAATGTTTGTGTTCATTTATTATTTTTTTTCTATTTTTTTTCAGTTTGTGAATGGACCAGCTTCAATGGATAGCGAGAATAGATAGCAATTTTGAGAAAAGAAATAAGGGGATATGAGAAGGGATTAATGAAAAAAGGAGGAGAAATAGGCAAGATCTGATCTGAACTCCAAACTCATAGGGTATTAGGTAGGATGGTCTATAAACCTGTTTAAATGGCCCACTGGGGCATGATTGTAACATCCTGTAAGAAGCGTGTGAATGGTGTAATATGATCTCAGTATTAATTTAAATTTTTATTTTTTCAGTATTTGCAAAAAGTATATTTGTAATATGTTGTGAGAATTTCTATGAAGCTGCCCTTTATGATGGATAAAAATAATTATTTATTGAAAATGATCTGTTCAAGATGGCCGCCACGCAAATAATGAACGTAAGGATACTGGCTGGTCCGTCGTTAGTTTTGATGTCTATTTTTATGTTTAAGAGGAGGTGGAAAATGTAATGTCTTTAACTGTCAGAAAGGTCTCATATGGACCGAAACACGTCGGTTGTTCTCAGCCTAATAAAAAGACCATTTGATACAGCATTTGTGCTGGAAGTGCTGCGCTGTTTATGTGAATTTAAGGAGTTTTGTGGAATATATATATATATATATATATATATATATTATTTTTTTTCACTGAAAAAAACAAAGGTTACAGCAACGTTATAGTTAGGTTCTGAATTTACTCGTACAAAATATGAGAAATTCAGCAGTCAGAGTTAGAGTTACTTTAAGTAACTGTAACTCATGCCCCTGCCTTGCACAGTTTTTCCTTCTTCAATTTGACTAATGCTAATGCTAATGCTTCATTCATATTTTTACATGTCAAGGATGCAAGTCATAGTTACATTAGGGTGCAAATTTGTAGCCCTGGGGAGGTGGCGTTCCCCGGGGCTGGGAGGCAAGGCCATACAGGCCTCCCCAATTAGAAATTATTGTTTATCCCGGGGGCGGTGGGTCCCTGGGGCTAATTGAAGCCCTCGGAGGGGGCCCCCATGCACCCCCTTCTTTTTCAATTCCCCAATGACCCTGGGACCTGGCAACCAGAGTGGAAAATAAAAGAAAACAATGGGAGACTGCCATTTTAAAAACAATACATCTCAAAAAACTTCTCCAGATCTTTCCAAACTTTTTTAACGCTTTTTAGCGTTGGCGGGGTCCATGAGGGACTCTAAGATTAAGGCTAGGGGCTCAGGGTGACCCTACCCTGGCCCCTTTTCTTTTTCTTGAACATTTTTTGTGGGTCTCGGCTGGAGCTGAGACCCAAAGTGACTGCCAACACTTCCATGTTGAAGTGTTGCCAGAAAATCAGATATCATCCAAGGGGACAGTTGGATCCGGGGAGAATCCCCATCCCTAGAGATCTATATTTTTAAAACTCTAATACTTCAAAAACTACTGAACAGATTTGCACCAAATTACAAAAAGGACCCTTTCTGGACCAAGACCTAGCTTTATGCGAAATTTTGTGTAATTCCGTCCAGCAGTTCAGGCTGTAGTAGTCTTCAAAACCCCTATGGGAAACTGCATGGGGAAAATCTGTTCTGGGACCTCCCCTTTTTCTCCGCTCCCACTTGACAGATCACCCCAAAACTTTCAAGACAGCCGAACCCACTGAAGTATGAGTTTTGAAAATTTTGTGAAGATTGGTCAAGCAGCGCCAAAGTTCGTGGTAAAACAAAAAAGGCTCTTGCTATGGAAACTTAGTCCTAAGTGTAACTACCTACTGGCGACCGCCAGTATGTGTATATATATATATACATATATATATATATCTATATATATAAGTGTGTGTGTGTGTATTGTGCTCTTCATTTCTTGTATGATTAATAGAGTTTTGATTAGGGTTAGAATGATAGGAATGGATCAGAAAGGGTGAGTAGTAAGTTGTTTTTGTTCGAAGTGGTCGTCTGTTAGTTGGGTGTCATGGTACAAAATAGAGGAGGACTTTGAGAAGGGAGTTTGAGTCTTCATAGTAGTTAGAACGGTTTGAGATGGGTCAGAGGGAGGAGGGATGCAAAAAGTTTGAAAGGAGGATTTTTTTTTTTTTTTAATTAACAGATACATACACATATGCACATAATATTTAGTAAGTTTGTATTGGCTGAAGAGATCCTCTCTATATAAATACCCATACATGCACAGACGCAGTAATATTATTATGGTCTGATGTGCACAGTTATCGTGTGGTGAGGTCTCCAAATTTCATTATGGTATTTTTTAGAGTTTTAGTAGCAGGCATAAACTTGTCTATATATGCTCTTATTTGTACGGAGAGGCTGCAATTATGACATTGTCTAATGTACACGTCTCTTGTAGTTTAATATACGTTTCTCCTTATATGAATGTATCTGCTTGTAACAGGAAGCATAGGTCAATGTACAATGATACTTATATAACAACAACTTCATATCCATACAATAAGAAGCATAGCTGGTTATGTCTGAGTATACTGCAGAGGTACGCTGTTGTGTTGTGAGTATAGCTTTCATGTGGGGGAAGAGCCAGCTCTTGAGTACTCTTTTGAAGCTGAGATGGTTGTCAGTAGATCATATATGTGAGTAGTGAAATCCATAGTTTGGCTGCTTGAACAGAGAAAGATGTTCCACCCATGTTTTTTCTCTTGTATGTAGGAACGTTGAGGCAGAGAGCCATTCTCAAACCAACGTTACTTTGTTGCACATATTTGTTGATTTTCTTCCTAATTGTTAGAAATGGGGTCTTTGGTTGGCAGTCAGGTTACCCAAAGTCCAAGTAAGGACCCTCACTCTACTCAGGATAAAAGAGAATCACCATCAGCTAACCCCTGCTTACCCCCCTGGTCGCTTGACACGAGAAGTAGGCTTAACTTCAGAGTGCTAGGTGTAAAGTATTTGTACCAACACACACAGTAACTTAAAGAAAACACTACAAAATGACACAACACAGGTTTAGAAAAATAGAAAATATTTATCTAAATAAAACAAGACCAAAACGACAAAAATCCACAATACACAAGTCAAGTTATCACTAAAAATGTAAAGAGTCTTCATGTAATTTTAAACACACACTAACACTGTTAGCGCGAAAATGTATCTTGGGTGCATCAACAATAACCCTGCACGGGCAAGTGTGCGTCAAAAAGGGCTTGCGATGCGTCACTATCACTCATGAGGGAGACCTTGCGCCATTTCTCCTTTAGTCGGGTCGGCGTGCGGCGTTTTTACACACCCAGCGGTATTGCAACAGAAATCCAGCCGCACGATGATCCGAAAACCACGCAGCGCAGGTTGCGATCCCACCAACCTCCATCAGCGATGCTGTGCGTCGTTTCTCCAGCCTTAAGCGTCGATCTTCAGGTCGCGTTGCATGCAAGCATTGATTTTCAGCCGCGAAGCCAGCAGAGCGTCGATTTTTCAGCAACAGATCGGAGTTGCATCGATCTTTCCCCCACATGGCGTTCTGTGCGTGGATTTCTCACTTTTGGACTGCCAGCTTCTCCTTTCAGGGTCCCAGAAACTGGATGGGCACCACTTGGCACAGTAGGAGTCTCTCCAGAGATTCCACGTGCTGGCAGAGAGAAGTCTTTGCTGTCCCTGAGACTTCAAACAACAGGAGGCAAGCTCTAAATCAGGCCCTTGGAGATCTTCACAAAATGGAAGGCACACAAAGTCCAGTCTTTGCATTCTTTCTCTGGCAGACGCAGCAACTGCAGGATAGCTCCACAAAGCACAGTCACAGGCAGGGCAGCTCTTCTTCCTCAGTTCTTCAGCCCTTCTCCAAGCAGAGGTTCCTCTTGGTTTCCAGAAGTGTTCTAAAGTCTGTGGTTTTGAGTGCCCTTCTTATACCCATTTTCTCATTTGAAGTAGGCCTACTTCAAAGCAAAGTCTTTCTTGAATGTGAAATCCTGCCTTGCCCAGGCCAGGCCCCAGACACTCACCAGGGGGTTGGAGACTGCATTGTGTGAGGGCAGGCACAGCCCTTTCAGGTGTAAGTGATCACTTCTCCCCTCCCTCCTAGCACAGATGGCTCATCAGGTAATGCAGGCTACACCCCAGCTTGCTTTGTGTCACTGTCTAGTGAGAGGTGCAACCAGCCCAAACTGACCCAGACAGGGAATCCACAAACAGACAGAGTCACAGAAATTGTATAAGCAAGAAAATCCTCACTTTCTGAAAGTGGCATTTTCAAACACACAATCTTAAAATCAACTTTACTAAAAGATGTATTTTTAAATTGTGAACTCAGAGACCCCAAACTCCACATGTCCATCCGCTCCCAAAGGGAATCTACACTTTAATCATATTTAAAGGTAGCCCCCATGTTAACCTATCAGAGGGACAGGCCTTGCAACAGTGAAAAACGAACTTAGCTGTACTTCACTGTCAGGACATATAAAACACATTACTATATGTCCTACCTTAACCATACACTGCACACTGCCCTTGGGGCTACTTAGGGCCTACCTTAGGGGTGTCTTACATGTAAGAAAAGGGAAGATTTAGGCCTGGCAAGTGGGTACACTTGCCAAGTCGAATTTCCAGTTAAAACTGCACACACAGGCACTGCAGTGGCAGGTCTGAGACATGATTACAGAGCTACTTATGTGGGTGGCACAACCAGTGCTGCAGGCCCTCTAGCAGCATTTGGTTTGCAGGCCCTGGGCACCTCCAGTGCACTCTACTAGGGGCTTACTAGTAAATCAAATATGCCAATCATGGATGAACCAATTACATACACATTTTGTACAGGAGCACTTGCACTTTAGCACTGGTTAGCAGTGGTAAAGTGCCCAGAGTAACAAAAACAGTAAAAAAAGAGTCCAGCACACATCAACAACCTGGGAAACAGAGGCAAAATGTTAAGGGAGACCACGCCAAAGATGAAACATCTAACACGTGTCCCCCCAGCTGAAAGTGGGGAGCAACTACCCAGCCTCATGGGAGTTCTCATCACTAAGGCGGAAGAACCTGGACAGACCATCAGCATTGGTGTGTTCTGTACCAGGACGGTGTTCCACTGTAAAGTCCATCCCCTGTAGGGAAATGGACCACCTCAACAGTTTTGGATTCTCACCCCCTCATCTGCATTAACCATCTGAGGGGCCTTTGGTCGGTCTGAACCCGGAAGTAAGTCCCAAGCAAGTAGGGTCTTAGCTTCTTCAGCGCCCAGACCAGAGCAAACGCTTCATGTTCCATGGCACTCCACCTACGTTCCCATGGGAAGTAACCTCCTGCTAATGAAGGCTACGTGTTGATCCAGGCCCTCTTCATTAAGCTGTGAGAGTACTGCTCCAATACCATGCTCTGAGGCGTCTGTCTGCACACCATACTCCTTGGAGTAGTCAGGTGCCTTCAGCACAGGTGCTGTGCACCTGACAGCCTTCAGGGCATCAAAAGCGGTCTGGCAAGCCTCTGTCCAGATCACCTTCCTGGGTTGCTTCTTAGAAGTCAATTCAGTCAAGGGGGTAACAATGGTACCATAACCTTGAAAAACCTCCTGTAGTATCCTGTGAGACCTAAAAAGGCTCTCACTTTAGTCTGGGTCTTGGGAGGCTCCCAAGCAAGAATGGTATCGATCTTAGGCTGTAGGGGTGCCACCTGGCCACTCCCCACCTGGTGTCCTAAGTACACCACAGAACCCTGCCCTATTTGGCACTTGCTTGCCTTAATAGTGAAGCTTGCCTTCTGCAGGGCCTCAAACACTCTCCAGAGGTGTTGCAGATGTTCCTCCCATGGGGAACTAAACACAGCAATGTCATCCAGGTAGGTGGCACTGAACTCATCCAGCCCAGCCAACACCTGGTTGACCAACCTCTGAAAGGTGGCAGGGACATTCTTTATCCCAAATGGCATGACTTTAAATTGAAAGTGTCCATCTGGGGTAGAGAAAGCGGACCTCTCTCTGACCCCCTCAGTTAAGGCAATCTGCCAGTACCCAGATGTTGAGTCAAACGTACTGAGGTACTTGGCAGCTCCTAACTGGTCAATGAGCTCATCAGCTTGGGGGATGGGGTGTGCTTCAATCTTGCTGACTGCATTGAGTCCCCAGTAGTCCACACAGAACCGGAGTTCTGGAGTGGCACCAGGTGCAGCAGCCTCTGGGACCAATACCACTGGGCTGGCCCAAGGACTACTGGAGTGCTTAATAACCCCTAGGGTTAGCATTTTGGATACTTCATCCTTAATGCAAGCCCTTACCCTGTCAGTCACCCTGTAAACGTTTTGTTTAATGGGGGTACTGTCCCACGTGTCCATATCATGTGTGCACAAGTGTGTGACACCTGGGGTCAGGGAAAACAGTTAGGCAAACTGTCCCAACACGTGGTGACAGTCACCCTGCTGCTCCTCAGTCAGGGAGGGTAGAGGATCCCTTCCTCCACAGACCCATCTTTTTGTCCTGCAGACAGGAAGTCAGGAAGAGGCTCACTCTCCTTCTCCACCCCATTATCTGTCGCAAGGAGCATGGACAGTTTAGTCTGCTCAAAGTGAGGATTGAGGCGGCTGACATGCAGGACCCTTAAAGGGTACCTTGGAGACTGCAAGTCTACCAGGTAGGTGACTTCACTCTTGCGCTCCACCACTTCAAATGGCCCAGTCCACTTATCCTGGAGTGCCCTAGGCTCCACTGGCGCCATCACCCACACTTTCTGACCTGGTTGAAACTCGACCAGAGTGGCATTCCGGTCGTACCACTGTTTCATATCCTACTGGCTTGCTTCTAGGTTCTCCTGTGCGAGACTCCTGATGAGTGCAGTCTGGTTTCTCAAAGCCAGCATGTAGCTAAATACATCCTTGGGGGGTTTACTAGGAGCTTTCTCCAAAGCCTCCTTCACCAGACTCAAAGGTCCCCTCACAGGGTGGCCATAGATGAGCTCAAAGGGACTAAACCTAAGTCCCTTTTGAGGCACCTCCCTGTAAGCGAACAGAAGGCATGGCACGAGGACGTCCAACTTCCGCCTCAAGGGCTCTGACAGGCCCGGAATCATGCCTTTCAAGGTGCGGTTGAATCTGTCAACCAGACCATTACTTTGGGGGTGGTAAGGTGTGGTGAACTTGTAGGTCACCCCACACACTTTCCACAGAGACTTCTAATACGTGGACATGAAGTTGGTATCCCTATAAGATACCACTTCCTTGGGGAACCCCATGCGGGTAAAAACCCCCATCAGTGCATCGACCCACCACAGGGGAAGTGACTGACCTCAGAGGAATGGTTTCTGGGTACCGGGTGGCATGGTTCACCAAGACCAGGATGAACCTGTTGCCCAAGGCTGTCTTGGGGTCCAGAGGCCCCACAATGTCAATACCTACCCTCTCAAAGGGATTACTAACCACAGGTAAAGGTTGGAGAGGAGCCTTACATTTCCCTCCACTCTTGCCACTTGCCTGGCAAGATGGGCAAGACCTACAGTGTGCAGCAGAATGCTTGCTCATCTGGGGCCAATAGAAGTGGGAGACAAACCTCTTATAGGACTTGTCCTGCCCCAGATGTCCTGTCAAAGGCACATCATGAGCCAACCCCAGTAGGAAGGCCCTGAAGCACTGGGGTACCACCAGCATATGAGCTGACCCAGGCTCAGGAACCTTAGGCTCCCTATAGAGGAGGCCATCCTCCCAAAAGATGAGGTGAGTACTGGGCTCCTCGCCAGCCGCCTGGGCTGCAGCCTGCTGCTGCAGTCCCTCTAGAGTAGGGCAGGTTTTCTGTGCTTCCCAGAATATCTCCCTGGTGGGTCCCCCTTCCTGCTGCCACTGTGACAGCTCAGGGACCTCCCCCAGTTCAGCCACCTTTTCCCCTGTAGGCTCAGGGGTGTCACCCTCCGGCTCTGCCTCCTACCGGACCGTGGGAACTTCTGGGGCCAGTTTCCCATGCCCCCTGCCATCCCTCTTCTTGGCAGTTCCCTGGGCCACTGTTTCAGGCTGCAGGGGCTCTTGACGACCCCAACGGGCTGCCATTGACTGGGTGGATAAGCATACCCACCCAGGCAGACCCAACATCTCCAAGTGAGACCTGTGTTCCACCTCCTTCCAAGGGGAATCCTCCAGGTAATTGCCTAGCAAACAATCAACAGGCATGGTTGGACTCACAGCTACCTTCAAGGAACCTGAGACCTCCCTTTCAAAGGGAACCTGCACCATTCTGCACAGGCGCTCTGAGTTGTCCACTGCAACGACTTGGTGAAGTACCTGGGGATCAATCTGCTCTTCAGACACCAGCTGACTTCTCACTGTAGTCACACTGGCTCCAGTGTCTCTCAGAGCCGTCCATTGATGGTCACCCACTGCCTGATCTTCTTAGTGTTCTCAAGCACGAGGGCTATCTGGACCATCTCGCTGTCCCCCAGTAAGACAAGGGTCAGCTCAGCTGGCTCCCACCCATGTGGAATTAACCCCTCCCCAAGCGCCACACTGGCCAAACCCTGGAACTGCGCACCAGTGGGTGCCGGTGTACTTTTGGGACATTTGGGGTTCCCCTCACATGACCCACCTGGTCACATGCATAGCACTTACGTAGGGGACCACCTGCCACTGGCTTCCCTTAGGAGAATCATGGCTTCTTCTCACTGGGGGGTTGGGAATCCTTACCCTGGGAATCAGTTTGGGGCCCTTTAGAGAACTCCCCCTGTTTTCCCTTACCCCCCCTTTCTTCTGAGAGGGACCCTGCCCACCCTTGGCGTGGTCTCCCCATACCTCTTTTGGACCCTGGTGCTCTCCCAGCGGTCTGCTTCCTGCGCAAGCTTCCTGGGGTCAGTCAGCTTGCTGTCAATCAGGTGCTGGCACAGCTCTGGAAAGCATAAACTGTACAAGTGCTCTCAAGCAATCAGATTGTAAAGCCCCTCATACATAGTTACCTTCCTGCCCTTCACCCAGCCATCCAGGTACCTGCAATAAGAATCAACTCATTCCAACCATGTTTGGGATTCCTTCTTCTTGTAGGACCTAAACTTATCCTTATACTGCTCAGGGGTGTGACCATACCTTGTGAGTGGGGCATCCTTCATGATAGTGTAGGTGAGATTCTGAGCATCCCCTAAGGCTGTCAGTGTATACCTCCCCTCTACCTCAAAGTGCTTCCACAGACCCGCCCCCCAATCAGCTTCAGGGATCCGAATCATATGGAGAGCAGACTCATACCCCAAGTATATGTCGTCCTCCCTTTTACAATCCTTCACAAGATCTTTAGGAATGTGCACCCTCCTTTCAGGCTGCACTGCGATGTGGCTGCCACCATCCCTACTAGACTGGCTCCTCTGATCCAGCTCCCTCAAGCTGAGCTCATGAGCCAACAACAACTTTTTCTCCTCCATGGCCATCCTCATTTTCTCCAACTCCTGCTGGTGCTCCCTCTCTGCCTGTCTGTCCTGAAATTCTTCTGGGGTCAGATCCTTAGATGAGACACTGCTACCTGCCCTGAGACCCTCCCCTGGGAATAACAGGACCACCCACAATACCATTGTGTATGGAATGCTCTTCCTCCTTATCATCCTCCTCCCGTCTCTGTCTGCCCTTCAGTGCTCTTGGCTGTCACCCAGGCCCTCAGCACCTTTTGCAGCTCCTCCTTCTTGGATGAGCCATTAATGGGACAGTCAAAACTTTTACAGAACTGCTTTAACTGAGCCTTGGTATGGCTATCCAATTTCTCTAGGTCAAAAGCAGCTCCAACTGATGCATCTCCGGATTGGGACATGATGAAAAGTCAACAAAAGTGCAAAGTTCCAAAAGGCAGAAAGCAAGTTCCCAAATGAAGTTCAGACGTCAATCAAAGATTACCACAAAAATGGATGTAGGGAAAAACCCAAGCAAAAGAGAAAAATCACAAAATCACTAGGCAAGCAGTGTGTGGTCACATAGAGGTCTGCACTCAAAACAGTAGTGTACACTTAATCACTGTATGTCAAGTACAAATACAAGTCCAATCCCAACCGCTGACCACCACCGTTAGAAATTGGGTTTTTGGTTGGCAGTCAGGTTACCCCCTGTCCAAGCAAGGACCCTCACTCTAGTCAGGGTAAAAGAGAATCACCCTCACCTAACCCCTGCTTACCCTCTTGGTAGCTTGGCACGAGCAGTAGGCTTTACTTCAGAGTGCCATGTGTAAAGTATTTATACCAACACACACAGTAACTGAATGAAAACACTACAAAATGACACAACACAGGTTTAGGAAAATATAAATTATTTTTATCTAAACAAAACAAGACTAAAACGACACAAATCCACAATACACAAGTCAAGTTATCACTAAAAATGTAGAAAGAGTCTTCATGTAATTTTAAACACACACTAACACTGTTAGCGTGAAAATGTACCTTGGGTACATCAAAAATAACCCCGCACAGGCGAGTGTGCATCAAAAAGGGCTTGCGATGCATCGATATCACTCATGAGCGAGACCTTGCATTGTTTCTCCTTTAGTCGGGTCGCAAAGCCAGCGGTGCATTTATTTTTCAGCCGCAGATCAGAGTTGCAGCGATCTTTTCCCCGCACAGCGTTCTGTGCGTGGATTTCTCACTCTTGGACTGCCATCTTCTACTTTCAGGGTCCCAGGAACTGGATGGGCACCACTTGGCAGAGTAGGAGTCTCTCCAGAGACTCCAGTTGCTGGCAGAGAGAAGTCTCTGCTGTCCCTGAGACTTCAAACAACAGGAGGTAAGCTCTAAACCGGGCCTTGTAGATCTTCACAAGATGGAAGGCACACAAAGTCCAGTCTTTGCCCTCTTACTCTGGCAGAAGCAGCAACTGCAGGATAGTTCCACAAAGCCCAGTCACAGGCAGGGCAGTTCTTCTTCCTCAACTCTTCAGCTCTTCTCCAGGCAGAGGTTCCTCTTGGTTTCCAGAAGTGTTCTAAGGTATGTGGTTTTGGGTGCCCTTCTTATACCCATTTTCTCCTTTGAAGTAGGCCTACTTCAAAGCAAAGTTTTTCTTGATTGTGAAATCCTGCTTTGCCCAGGCCAGGCCCCAGACACTCATCAGGGAGTTGGAGACTGCATTGTGTGAGGGCAGGCACAGCCCTTTCAGGTGTAAGAGACCACTCCTCTCCTCCCTCCTAGCACAGCTCATCAGGATATGCAAGCTACACCCCAGCATCCTTTGTGTCACTGTCTAGTGTGAGGTGCAACCAGCCCAGATGTCAAACTGACCCAGCCAGGGAATCCACAAACAGGCACAGAAATGGTATAAGCAAGAAAATGTTCACTTTCTAAAAGTGGCATTTTCAAACGCACAATCTTAAAATCAACTTTACTAAAAGATGATTTTTTATATTGTGAGCTTAGAGACCCCAAACTCCACATGTCCATCCGCTCCCAAAGGGAATCTACACTTTAATCATATTTAAAGGTAGCCCCCAAGTTAACCTATGAGAGGGAGAGGCCTTGCAACAGTGAAAAATGAATTTAGCAGTATTTCACTGTCAGGACGTATAATACACATTACTATATGTCCTACCATAAACATACACTTCATCCTGCCCTTGGGGCTACCTAGGGCCTACCTTAGGGGTGTCTTACATGTAAGAAAAGGGAAGGTTTAGGCCTGGAAAGTGGGTACACTTGCCAAGACGAATATCCAGTTAAAACTGCACACACAGACACTGCAGTGGCAGGTCTGAGACATGATTACAGAGCTACTTACGTGAGTGGCACAACCAGTGCTGCAGGCTCACTAGCAGCATTTGGTTTACAGGCCCTGGGCACCTCTATTGCACTCTACTAGGGACTTACTAGTAAATCAAATATGCCAATAATGGGTGAACCAATTACATACACATTCTGTACAGCAGCACTTGCACTTTAGCACTGGTTAACAGTGGTAAAGTGCCCAGAGTAACAAAAACAGTTAAAACAGAGTCCCACACACATCAACAACCTGGAAAACAGAGGCAAAAGGGTAAGGGAGTCCACGCCAAGGATCAAAAGTCTAACACTGGTGAAGAGTGGTCTTTTGTCGTGTACTGCGTGGGTGTGTTACAAAGCAGCTTGAAGGCAACTCTTCTGGCAACTGGTAGCCAGTGCGTGGTCCTCAAGGCATGGGAGATGTATGCATGTCTCTTTAATGTAAGAGGAGTCTAGCAAAAGCATACCAAATTCTCTGTAATCTTCTCCTCGTTGACAGGGGTGAGCCATGATACAGACATTAACATAGTCGAGTTTAGATTAAACAGGCGAGATGGTAGCTTAAATCTTGTGAGGGAATCCTTGCTACAGGAAGATGTGTTTGTCTACTTGGCCATTTTGTTGCCTATTTGAATTCCATGGTAATTCTGAGGTTCCTTACCTCCTTAGATATATTTTTAACGGGGTCCTAGATGACCAGGTCAGACGCAGAGAGGGTCTTAGTTTTCCAGTCACCACAAGTGAGTATTTCTGTTCTGGAGAGGTTCGATTTGAGGTGTGCTCCATGTGATCAATTGGTCAATGACCCAGAGACAATTGAAGATTTTTTATATTTCAATGTCCTTTGGGTTTTCAAATTTAAGAAATATCTGCTTGTCATTTGCGCAGTTATAACAAGTGAAGTCAAATCCGTTTATCAAATGTGGTAATGATTTAATTTAGATGTTGTTTTTTAAATAGGAATCCAACATGTTTGCTTTAGCAGTGTAATGTCTTGCCAGTTTGTCACAAAATTCTTGAGAAATGGGATACATAGTTAGTGTACATGTTAATGTGAGTATTTTGCAGAATTCTTTATTAGCACACTTTACGTTGTGAATTTGTTTGGAATAGTGTCTTCTTTGCCTTTTTGAGCATACACTTGTACATTCTGATGTATCTGTGTAGGCATATCTTGTCTTGAGGGTTGTTTGCTTCGGACCAGTTGCGTTGAGGCTTAGCAATATGTTTTTTGATCTTTTTTAATCCTGCGTTCATCCAGGGGCATATTTTCTTTAGTTATGCATAGGTGTTTTCATCAGAATTAGCAAACATTTTCTGGAGCCATCCACAGAGTGTTTGTACAGAATTGATTTTGACAAGATCTGTGTTTGAAGTAAGCAATTTGCCTAGTTCTGACAAATTTAGCGTGTTCCAGGCTGGATGTGTAGTTGAGGACAACGTGATTTTAATTGGAGTGAGTTTAGGTGTCTGTGTTGGAAGGCAACAAGGTAGTGGTCTGACCTGGTGTATGTAGTAATTGTTTAGAATGCAAATAGGTCTTGGTTGGTAGGTTCCATCATTGTGGTCTTCACGATATCACGCAAATGATTATCCAACTCCTCTGCCTCCCATTCCATGCAGGTGCTGAGGATCCTCATCCAATCAATTAATTTCTACAAACGTGACCTTCACACAACAAGCCGAAAAAAAATATTTTTTAAGGAGCACATGGTGACTCCAGCGACTGAAACAAAAAGAAAGCTATGCACACCAAAGAAAATTACAACCTTGACTTTAAAATGAAGCTGGGCACCAGGGCCCACTCATGTCAATTTTAAGATCCATATATCCTAGCTATAGTTAATTGAAAACCTATAACCCACTCATTTCAGTAAATCAAAGTGTAAAATAACTTGTACACACAAATAAGTAATGGTCAAGCGTGCTGCAATGTAATGTAGTAAGTGTAAATAAATGATGACGAATTTGCATCACTGGCCCCTCAAGAGTCTTGTGTTTGCTGCTGACTGTTAAAATGTGGAAACTTCAGAAAGCACTTAGGGCTCCTAGACTTGTGTTCACTTCAGTTCCTGCTGGTGCCCTCATGACCCTTGACATCAACAGTTTCAAGGGGAAGTTAGAGGGGTAACAAAGGGCAAGCCTAATTCACAGTTGCTACCACAGGCAAACTCTTATTTATGTCCATTCATACCAACCAATCATGCTGCAAAACACTAACCATTTTTAGGTTGAGAATTCGAGACCTCTTGTATATACTTTAGTATAAACTTCTTTGTGGGCTTCGATTCCGCCAACTGCTTCTCATTAGTTTATGTCAGTGTCTTGTAAATGGTTAATCTTTCCTATTTGTCCCACCTTCTCCTCTTTTGTCTACTCCCACAGAGCATGGCCCCAGTAATTGAACTCTTCCACTTGTCCCATTATAACATCTGTGTCAGGGACTGCTTTTTCCTTGTTGCTCCAAGTGCTTTTTGAGCTGGAGGCTACTTTGTTATTTCCTCCAAGCCTGTTGTTGAGCCCCTGCCTGCAGACTTACTTAATTTTAATTATACACACAAATCACTACATATGCCCGTGTCGTTCCCCCCACCCCCAACACCTCTCACATGTCACTGCTGGCATTTTATTATATCTTAAATCTCCCTGTGCCACCACCTCCCGCCCCTCCAGCTTTAAATAGGCTGAACCAGAGTTCATAGCCACTTTCAAAGATGCACAGAGAACAATGCACAGAGCGGAACTTTTTATTTTCTAATCCTTGTTATTATTTTGATTTGGGTCACTAGATGAAGAGCGGTAGGGAAACAGCATCTTTGGTGCTTTAGACAGCCAAGCGCCATCTGTCATGTGCACAATAGGTAGGTTTATGACATTAAGCTAGATCTGTCGGCAAGCGCTCAGTTGCACTGCGGGCATGAGAAGTGCGTCTCTCCTGCAGGAGGGAAGACACATTGAGGTTAAAGAAATAAACACTGCTTCTAAATAAGATGGCTTTCAATTCAATTTCAATTTTAGTCATTGTGTTTTTCATTTTCGTTCTTTGCCCAATCTCTATTGCTTGCTCAGTTCTCTTGGCTTGCCTCTCCTCTTGTTGCTGTTGGGCCATCTCTAACTCCCTCCCCCTGCATTATGATTCTTGCCCCTTTCCGCTTCCACAACGCTCCCATATGATGCATTCAGCACAGGAATCAACACTAGAAATTTGCCCAGCATACACACAGTACAAGAGCAGTTCTGGTACCTAAATTGTTAGAGCATTGCCGGTGACAAATGTTAAGAGTCTTATTTTGGGGGAGATAATGTGGGGGTACTTTGTATAACAGACTCGAGGTGTCTGCTTCCCACCTGCAGTCATGCAGGATTCCATTTCCAGCTCCAGTTAGACTTTGGCTTGCAGAGAAGCTGTTCACTGCAGATAGCTTGTGCAGTCAGAAAGTTAAAGGAGTCTGACTGGAAATGGCATCTTGTATGACCGCAGCATGGGAAGCAGACACCTCGAGTCTGTTCAAAGGTCTTCTATTTAAAAAGCCAAATTACTTGGCACTTCAATAATCTGTCAAATCTGTTTTCTGGCAGATAAACTGCAGCCGCTTCCTTTTTCATAGCCCTGCTCTTTCCCTGTTAGAATCACAAGGTGGGAATTTGTATAAGTGTTTTCTTTATTTTACTGATCTTGAGGTAGCATGTTCCAGCAGAACCCCTTTCCTAAACCAAATGACAACTTGTGAGGGACTGGACATGATAGCATAACTGTTGTTACTTTTAGAATGCAACAGACTTCTGCAGAAGGAAGATTTCCATCATTCCTAAAGACTTTTGAAATCTGATAGCTATAACTAATCCTGGGATAAGCATCCCTGAGCTGGTAGGTAAGATATGCTTTCTAGAACTTTGATAATAAGGATGTTTAGCACACACGCTATCGTTAGGACACAGTGCACTCATGCAGGGTGCCATTTCAACATATGGAATAATTGGCCACTCTGAGAGAACGGTTTTGCATTTATGTTTTTGTGTATTCATTAATAATATAAAGCGCCCCCCCTGCACATACTCATTGCTACCCGGAGTTGAAAAGATACCGACCCATTTCTCTTCTCCCCTTCCCCGCAAAAGTCGCAGAGAAGATAGTCAGTGCACAACTATCTCAATTCCTTGAAGAAAACAACATACTCAACACCTTCCAATCTGGATTCCGCAAGAACTACAGTACTGAGACCGCCCTCATCGCCTGCACAGACGACATCAGGACCAGAGTGGACAAGGGCGAGACCGTCGTCCTCATCCTCCTAGACCTCTCTGCAGCTTTTACCACTGTATGCCACCAAACCCTTCGCGCACGCCTGTTTGACGCCAGAATTCGCCACAAGGCCCTGGACGGGCTCACCTCTTTCCTCTCCGAAAGAACCCAAAGAATTTGCCTCCCTCCTTTCCGGTCTACAGCCACCAAGATCATCTGTGGGGTCCCCCAAGGATCCTCCCTCAACCCTACCCTCTTCAACATCTACATGACTCCTCTCGCCAACATCCTCCGCCCCAAAGGCATCACCATAATTTCTTAGGCTGATGACACCTAGCTCATCATCTCCCTCACCAGGAACCCAGCCACCGCCAAGATTAACCTGCACGCCAGACTCCTCGACACCGCCAAATGGATGACAACAAGCCACCTCAAATTGAACTCAAACAATACAGAGATCATCATCTTCGGCCCCAACATGACAGCATGAAACGACTCCTGGTGGCCCACCAAACTCGGACCACCCCCAGCACCCACCACCCACGCACGCAACCTTGGCATCATACTGGGCTCATCCCTCTCCATGACCCAGCAAATCAATGCCATATCATCCTCCTGCTTCAACACCCTTCGCATGCTACGCAAGACATTCAAATGGATACCCCTAGAAACAAGAACAGTCACCCACGCCCTCATTAGCAGCAGACTGGACTACTGCAAGGTCCTCTATGCTGGGACCACAGCCAAACTTCAAAGAAAACTCCAGCGAATCCAGAACGCAGCCGCACGACTCATCCTCAACCTCCCTTACCACAAACACATATCCACCCACCTCAGATCCCTACACTGGTTGCCCATCAACAAAAGGATAATTTTCAAGGTCCTCGTCCACGCTCACAAGGCCCTCCACGACACCGGACCGTCCTACCTCAATGAACTTCCACATACCTACTCACCAGCTCTGCTCCGCCGACCTCGCCCTCGCCACAGTCCTCTGCATCCAAAGCAGCACATCCGGCAGCAGATTTTTCTCCCACCTCGCTGCCAAGACCTGGAACTCCCTCCCCACTAACCTAAGCAAGACCCAAGACCTACTAACATTCACAAAGTACCTAAAAACATGGTTTTTCGAACAGTTACCGGCCAGTACCCTCTACCCCCAGCGCCTTGAGACCCTACTGGGTGAGTAGTGCACTTAAGAAATTATTTGATTGATTCATTGATTGACCTGTGTGTATAGGCTGTGTGTGGGGCTGTCGGTAAGTGGTGTTTGAAGCACTCTATAACGCTACCCCATGGCAGCATACTTGGCTAGTACAGACTGTATAAGAAGCTGTCACTAAGCCTACGCTTACTTTGATATTAAAGCTGTGGTTGTGATGTGAATTGCTTTCTTTTTCCTGTACTATGACTTTCAGAATGACATGTTTCATGCATTTGCCGTACCCATAACAGGTCCTATACAGTAGGATGCGCCCGTTGATGGCAGACACATACCAAAAGTGTTATTGAGTTGTACATTGAACTGCAGAAGGAACAAGGGCATTTGTTAACGTAATTGGTGCTTTACTGCTTTGGCAATTGTCTTTATTGGCGGATGTTGCATTTTGATAGAACACGGTTTTCATTTAAAATCATTTTAACTTTAGAATTCTGAGCATGGCTGACACAAGTCTGTGAGTTCACCGCATCTTGCATCGCTGAATACAAATTGCATTTTTTTTAGAACTGTCCCGTTTACGGAAACCCATGTTATTAGTAAAGCTGAGTCTCTTAACTGCCAGTGTGTTTTAGTGCCGTTGCCGTATTTCAGTTTAAGGGTGATTACAGAATAGCAATCACACACTGCCTAAGAGCAACTGATGAATATGTCCATTACTCATAGAACTAAACAGTATTAATGAAGAACATGTCGCTCTGGATCATTTTTTTATGAAGCATACGAAGTGTACAGAAAGTGGTAATCAAAGTTTGAAATTTTTGGGCATCTTTTAATTGTGTTACTTAATCCTCGTTTTTTTGTCATTGTGTTAGCCAACTACTCTGATGGTGGGGTGGTGAAAGTGGTATTCTATTGTAATTAGCATGGCAGATTTAAACCAGGATGCTAAATTGCAGCATTTTCAGTTTTTGCTGCAGATAGAGGAAGAAGATAAATGGAAGTGCTTTAGTTATATGCAGGGCCACTGGAATTATGTGGCAGGAGAAGACCAAATTATGTGGCATAGTTGACCAATTTATGTGGCAAGAAAAGTCAAATTATGCATTTACAACACCAATAGCTCTAACTCTAAAAGATGTGAGGCCTATCGCATTGCAAATTCTAGTTTCTCCATCCTATTGATATTAATAAATAAATGAAGCTAAGCTGCATTCAGCAAACTATCGATGTTACACTGCATCCTAGAAGCACTCTAGAACTTACTCTAGTGACCATCATGTTGACTAATGAATAAATGGTGCGCTATTCTTTTTGGGTAATAAAAACATGTAATCTGGCTGTAGAAGATAAAATGGTGAAAACACGTAGTCTGCTTCTGTCTGCATGGGGATCACTTGTGTTATCCAGTGTGTCCGTCTCAGTTCCTTTCTAAAGATTGTCTCTTATCAAGAATGAAACTCAAAACAGATTAACTATATATACATGGTTTTTAAAAACTCGAATAAACGTGCCTCTACAAAATAAGACAGAAATGGAGAGCTAGTATTATGTAAAGCAAAGGATTTTCTTTAGGCCATATACAATCCTTCCTTGCAAGACCTGCTCTCAAATGCTTTTATTGTGAAAAGTTACAAAAGAAAACATCAGTTTATGACTCAGTCAAAGCTTATGTTGACAGTTGACTGCATACAGGTACTGCTAAAGCAGTTGTTTTAACAAAAATATTTATGAATATTCATGTATTCTGAGTAATGCATTTGCCTAGAAAAATTATTAATATAGAGAAAAATAATGCACACATTTGAAAATGTGATAACGATGAGTGGCCGCCAATGCTCATGAAGTGTAATTATTAATGGCTTATTGTTGGACCTGGCTTTTTGACAGGGACATCCCCAAACTTTTTGCCTCCTTCCTCCTACTTTTTCTGACCTGTTGTTGTTGGCTTTTGACCTCTGGGCACTTTACCACTGCTAACCAGTGCTAAAGTGCATATGCTCTCTGTGTAAATTGTACTACTGATTGGTTTATCCATGATTGACTATTTAATTTACTTGTAAGTCCCTGGTAGAGTGCACTACATGTGCCTAGGGCAGGTAGATTAAATGCTACTAGTGGGCCTGCAGCACTGGTTGTGCCACCCACCTCAGTAGCCACTTAACCTTGTTTCAGGCCTGCCACTGCAAGGCCTGTGTGTGCAGTTTCACTGCCACTTCGACTTGGCATTTAAAAGTACTTGCCAAGCCTAGAACTCCCCTTTTTTCTACATATAAGTCATCCCTAATGTGTGCCCTAGGTAACCCCTAGAGCAGGGTGCTGTGTAGGTAAAAGGCAGGACATGTACCTGTGTAGTTATATGTCCTGGTAGTGTAAAACTCCTAAATTCGTTTTCACACTACTGTGAGGCCTGCTCCCTTCATAGGCTAACATTGGGGCTGCCCTCATACACGGTTGAAGTGGCAGCTGCTGATCTGAAAGGAGCAGGGAGGTCATATTTAGTATGGCCAGAATGGTAATATAAAATCCTGCTGACTGGTGAAGTCGGATTTAATATTACTATTCTAGAAATGCCACTTTTAGAAAGTGAGCATTTCTTTGCACTAAAATCTTGTTGTGCCCTTCAATCCACGTCTGGCTAGGTTTAGTTGACAGCTCCTTGTGCATTCACTCAGACACACCCCAAACACAGGGTACTCAGCCTCACTTGCATACATCTGCATTTTGAATGGGTCTTCCTGGGCTGGGAGGGTGGAGGGCCTGCCCTCACACAAAGGACTGCCACACCCCCTACTGGGACTCTGGCAGACAGGATTGAGCTGAAAGGGGGCTTGGTGCATTTCTTAGACACTCTTTGAAGTCACCCCCACTTCAAAGGCACAACTTAATATAAAAACAGGGCCTCTGCCCTACCTCATCAGACACTTGCTGGAGAAGAAACCTGAACCAGAAACTACATCCTGCCAAGAAGAACTGCCTGGCTGCTCAAAGGACTCACCTGTCTGCTTTCTACAAAGGACTGCTGCCTTGCTGTTGCCCTGCTGCCTTGCTGAACTCTTGTCTGGCTGTGAAAGTGCTCTCCAAGGGCTTGGATAGAGCTTGCCTCCTGTTCCTTGAAGTCTCAGGACCAAAAAGACTTCTTCCTTTCACTTGGACGCTCCATGCGCCGAAAATTTCGACGCACAGCTTGTTTCGCGGCGAGAAAAACGCCGCACACCGACGCTGATCAACGCGACGCCCTCGGGACGATCGAGACTTCGACGCACACCCTTGCAAGGACAACGCCGCCCGACTTTCCAGGAGAAATCGACGCAACGCCTACCGTGAGCACGAAACTTTGACGCACGGCCTCGCAAGGACAACGCCGCCCGACTTCCGAGGAGAAATCGACGCAACGCCTGCCGTGAGACCAAAATTTCGACGCACGGCCTCGCAAGGACAACGCCGCCCGACTTCCAAGGAGAAATCGACGCGACGCCAACCGTGAGATCGAAACTTCGACGCGCAGCCCGCAGAACGACGCGCAGCCGGAAAACAAGTAGGAGAATCCACGCACAGACCCGGGACATCTGGTAATCCCCGCGACCCACGAAAAGAGACTGTCTGCGCGCCGGAAAACGACGCCCGACTTCCCCGCGTGGAAAAGAACGACGCAAGTCTGTGTGTGCTGAGGAGAAATCGACGCACACACCCCTTTTTCCACGCATCTCTTCTCCTGTGGCCCTCTGAGGAGATTTCCCACCAGAAACCAGGTACTCTGTGCTTGAAAGACACTTTATTGCTTTTTAAAGACTTAAAGACACTTAATATCACTTTTCAGTGATATCTTTACAAATTCGTATTGCAACTTTGATCGTTTTGACCTACAATTACCCAGATAAATATTCTATATTTTTCTAAACACTGTGTGGTGTATTTTTGTGGTGTTATACTATGGTGTTGTATGATTTATTGCACAAATGCTTTACACATTGCCTTCTAAGTTAAGCGTGACTGCTCGTGCCAAGCTACCGGAGGGTGAGCACAGGCTGATTTTGGATTGTGTGTGACTTACCCTGACTAGAGTGAGGGTTCTTGCTTGGACAGAGGGCAACCTGACTGCCAACCAAAAACTCCATTTCTAACATTGGTGATCAGCGGTGAGGATAGGACTTGTGTTTGTGCAGTGACATACAGTAGCTAAGTATTTCACTACCTACCCACAGTTGAAGGTCAACTTGATTTTTCATCTTTTTTGGCTCTTGGTTCTCTGATGTCCTCCTGGATATACTATTGATATTTTTGGACTTTGGATTTTGGTTTTTGCTGATAAGATCTTATCAAAATGGGATTGTGTACCTACTCATTCTTTGTTCGTACGGACCACCTCACTAAGGCTGACCTAAGGAAGCTTTGCAGAAAATGGGGCCTTCCTGTAGCAAGGAGATCTACTAAGGCGGAGATGCTCCATCACTACATAGTCTGGGGGGAGGAAAGATGGGCAGAGAGAGAGGCAGCAAGAAACCAAATGACTAAGTACCCCTCCGATGAGGAGGAGGACTACTCACATGAGGAGGAAGACTGCTCACATGAGGAGGAAGACTACTCAGATGAGGAAAGAGAACCAGTGGGAGATGAATGGCTCCTAGCTCTAGAGCGGTGTCTAGAAGAGCTAGATGAGCAGCTTGAAAGGGCTGAGGCAGCAAGTCTCTTAGCCCTGGAAGAAGAAAAGATTGCAGCTCAAGAGCTGAGCTGTAAAGAGCTGAAACTGGAGGCCGGAAGGGCTGAGTCCAGTTCAGATGGTGGCAGCAAAAATCTTGCATCTAGTACTGCTGAAGAAGGGCACAAGCCCAGAGATGTGGTGCCCAACTTGAAGAAGGGAGTTGACACACCCCAGGCAGTTCAAGGGTATGAGGTAGTTCCCGTTATGCACAGGATCCCTGAGAAGGATTGGGGAACTGGCACAGGGAGTCATATTCCTACTGGGGGGAGGGTCACTTTACTGACTCTAGCAGAGAGTGACAGAGAAAAGGGTTCCCCCCTGGTGGACGTCCTGGATATAGAGTGTAGAGACATCCCAGAAGAGTTTGGGTTGAGTGTCAGGGACAGACAGATACTGTCTCACCAGTCTCAGGAGGGTGAAGTAGAGTGCTTTTCCAAGGTTGAGTTACTGGGTGGTTGGGTGAAGGGTACTGTGGTTAATACATGTGAAGGGCAGAGTGATGTAATTGCTGGAGAGCATATGTCTGGTCCTTATTTTCCAGAGCTACGCCAACACCAGGTGGAGTGTGAGTTCTCTGACCCCAGGGAACTTACAATGGAGGCAGACTTCTGGGTGAGTACCAGAGAGTCTGAAGAGGCATTTGGGGGTGCTCCTGAAGGGAGTGGTCTAGGTGGTTCCCGACCAAGTGAGGTGGGAGAGGATTGTAGTGTCCCAGGTAGGTCTCAGAGCCTAACCTGTACCGTAGGGCCACCTTTTGAGGGAAGCCCCGCAGTGTCAGAAGAACTTGGGGGGGTGACTGTAGACAGCATCCCAACAGTTCTGGTGTCTGGCAGTACCACTCCTAGTGAGGGGGTGCAGAAGTCCAGACATAGGGTTGAGAGGGGGTGGCAGACCCCAGTGGAGGATCTTGAAAGTCAGGGGTCAGCTCTGAGAGCAGAGCCCCCCAGGAATGACCCAGGTGAGACCGTTTCTGGTTTGGGGGAAACCCAGACTCTGCCGGATGGGCAGAGGTCGGGAGACCTGCGCCAACCAGACTCTTGTGTGGCCCTTGGGGACGGTATGTCCCTTGTGGGGGGTAGATGTGCCCCCCAGAAAGTCCTGGAATGCCAGGCAATGGTTCAACCTCAGGGTGGTGGCTCTGGGTTGGCTAACCAGGTTAAGAGGTCAAACTCTGACCTGGTGGGGGGTAGGTGTGCCCCCCAGGAAGTCCTGGTATGCCAGGCAATGGTTCAACCTCAGAGTGGTGACTCTGGGTTGGATACCCCGGTTCAGAGGTCAAACTCTGACCGGGTGGGAGGTAGGTGTGCCTCCCAAGAAGTCCTGCTGTGCCAGGCAATTGTCCAACCTCAGGGTGTTGACTCTGGGTTGGATGGCCAGGTTCAGAGGTTAAACTCTGCCCTGGTGGGGGGTAGGTGTGCCCCCCAGAAAGTCCTGGCGTGCCAGGCAGTTGTCCAACCTCAGGGTGTTGACTCTGGGTTGGATGGCCAGGTTCAGAGGTTAAACTCTGACCTGGTGGGAGGTAGGTGTGCCTCCCAGAAAGTCCTGGAGTGCCAGGCAATTGCCCAACCTCAGGGTGGTGACTCTGGGTTGGCTAACCAGGTTCAGAGGTCAAACTCTGACCTGATGGGAGGTAGGTGTGCCCCCCAGAAAGTCCTGGTGTGCCAGGCAATTGCCCAACCTCAGGGTGGTGACCCTGGGTTGGAGAACCAGGCTCAGAGGTTAAACTCTGACCTGGTGGGAGGTAGGTGTGCCTCCCTGAAAGTCCTGGCCTGCCAGGCAATGGTCCAACCTCAGGGTGGTGACTCTGGGTTGGATATCCAGGTTCAGAGGTTAAACTCTGACCTGGTGGGGGGTAGATGTGCCCCCCAGAAAGTCCTGGTGTACCAGGCAGTTGTCCAACATCAGGGTGGTGACCCTAGGTTGGAGAACCAGGTTCAGAGGTTAAACTCTGACCTGGTGGAGGGTCAGTGTGCCCTCCAGGAAGTCCTGGCGTGCCAGGCGATGGTTCAACTTCAGGGTGGTGACTCTGAGTTGGATGGCCAAGTTCAGAGGTTAAACTCTGACCTGGTGGAGGGTCAGTGTGCCCTCCAGGAAGTCCTGGCGTGCCAGGCAATTGTTCAACTTCAGGGTGGTGACTCTGAGTTGAATGGTCAGGTGCAGAGGTTAAACTCTGACCTGGTGGGGGGTAGGTGTGCCTCCCAGGAAGTCCTGGTTTGCCAGGCAGTGATCCAGTCTGAGGGTACAGACCCTGGGCTGGAAGACCAGGTTCAGGGTGTCCCCCCGGACCTGGAGAGAGGGGCTACTGATAACAGTGCCCCTACCATATTGTCTTCTGAGGAGGCCACTCCTAGTTGGAGGGTGCTGGACCCCAGAAGGGAGGGCAGGGGGAGGGAAGCCTCACCCCGGGCCCTAGTCCAACCTGAAGGTACAGACCCCAGGTTGGAGGGCCAGTTGCAGGTTAACAGCCCTGCACTGGTGGAGGAATGGTACAGGGCGACTTCTATAAGCACCCTGACCATGGTGGACTCTGGGGGTACCGCTCCAGGAGGGAGGGTACAGAGCCCCAGAGGGGAGGACCAGGTTCAGGCTGTCATCCCTGACCTGGTGGAGGAGAGAGTGGTTAAAGGGTGCCCAGCACCTGGGGCTACCGCCCCCACTCTCCACAGCCACAGTGGTGGGAGAGCTTTGAGAGGCCTGGAGCCTGGCTCTCATCCCTGACAACTGTCAGTAACCACTGTGGCTTGCTGTCCGGGTGGACAGAGTTATCCCTGGGGAGGGGACAAATGTCACACCCCGGGGGTAAAGTGGGCAACACCACTGTGTTGGTCATGGTGGTACTCTCCTGCTCCTGGGATACATCTGTGAGCAAAGTAAGGTTAGGTGCTGCACAGATGGGATCCGCAGGTAAGGAGAAAGGTTCCCCATGGGTTGGCTTAGTGGGCCCTGAGAGTATGGACAGAGGGACCCAATTGGAGTCAGGAAGGCGAAGAACTGGAGCATGCCCCTGCTGTTGTGGGCCTGGGTCCTTGTTCTGTCGCCTCAAACAGGGAAGTACATCAGGATAGCGATTGTTCTCCCCTGGCTTTAGGCTGGTGGGGGGTCATGTTGGACCTGGCTTTTTGACAGGGACATCCCCAAACTTTTTGCCTCCTTCCTCCTACTTTTTCTGACCTGTTGTTGTTGGCTTTTGACCTCTGGGCACTTTACCACTGCTAACCAGTGCTAAAGTGCATATGCTCTCTGTGTAAATTGTACTACTGATTGGTTTATCCATGATTGACTATTTAATTTACTTGTAAGTCCCTGGTAGAGTGCACTACATGTGCCTAGGGCAGGTAGATTAAATGCTACTAGTGGGCCTGCAGCACTGGTTGTGCCACCCACCTCAGTAGCCACTTAACCTTGTTTCAGGCCTGCCACTGCAAGGCCTGTGTGTGCAGTTTCACTGCCACTTCGACTTGGCATTTAAAAGTACTTGCCAAGCCTAGAACTCCCCTTTTTTCTACATATAAGTCATCCCTAATGTGTGCCCTAGGTAACCCCTAGAGCAGGGTGCTGTGTAGGTAAAAGGCAGGACATGTACCTGTGTAGTTATATGTCCTGGTAGTGTAAAACTCCTAAATTCGTTTTCACACTACTGTGAGGCCTGCTCCCTTCATAGGCTAACATTGGGGCTGCCCTCATACACGGTTGAAGTGGCAGCTGCTGATCTGAAAGGAGCAGGGAGGTCATATTTAGTATGGCCAGAATGGTAATATAAAATCCTGCTGACTGGTGAAGTCGGATTTAATATTACTATTCTAGAAATGCCACTTTTAGAAAGTGAGCATTTCTTTGCACTAAAATCTTGTTGTGCCCTTCAATCCACGTCTGGCTAGGTTTAGTTGACAGCTCCTTGTGCATTCACTCAGACACACCCCAAACACAGGGTACTCAGCCTCACTTGCATACATCTGCATTTTGAATGGGTCTTCCTGGGCTGGGAGGGTGGAGGGCCTGCCCTCACACAAAGGACTGCCACACCCCCTACTGGGACTCTGGCAGACAGGATTGAGCTGAAAGGGGGCTTGGTGCATTTCTTAGACACTCTTTGAAGTCACCCCCACTTCAAAGGCACAACTTAATATAAAAACAGGGCCTCTGCCCTACCTCATCAGACACTTGCTGGAGAAGAAACCTGAACCAGAAACTACATCCTGCCAAGAAGAACTGCCTGGCTGCTCAAAGGACTCACCTGTCTGCTTTCTACAATGGACTGCTGCCTTGCTGTTGCCCTGCTGCCTTGCTGAACTCTTGTCTGGCTGTGAAAGTGCTCTCCAAGGGCTTGGATAGAGCTTGCCTCCTGTTCCTTGAAGTTTAAGGACCAAAAAGACTTCTTCCTTTCACTTGGACGCTCCGTGCGCCGAAAATTTCGACGCACAGCTTGTTTCGCGGCGAGAAAAACGCCGCACACCGACGCTGATCAACGCGACGCCCTCGGGACGATCGAGACTTCGACGCACACCCTTGCAAGGACAACGCCGCCCGACTTTCCAGGAGAAATCGACGCAACGCCTACCGTGAGCACGAAACTTTGACGCACGGTCTCGCAAGGACAACGCCGCCCGACTTCCGAGGAGAAATCGACGCAACGCCTGCCGTGAGACCAAAATTTCGACGCACGGCCTCGCAAGGACAACGCCGCCCGACTTCCAAGGAGAAATCGACGCGACGCCTACCGTGAGATCGAAACTTCGACGCGCAGCCCCGCAGAACGACGCGCAGCCGGAAAACAAGTAGGAGAATCCACGCACAGACCCGGGACATCTGGTAATCCCCGCGACCCACGAAAAGAGACTGTCTGCGCGCCGGAAAACGACGCCCGACTTCCCCGCGTGGAAAAGAACGACGCAAGTCTGTGTGTGCTGAGGAGAAATCGACGCACACACCCCTTTTTCCACGCATCTCTTCTCCTGTGGCCCTCTGAGGAGATTTCCCACCAGAAACCAGGTACTCTGTGCTTGAAAGACACTTTATTGCTTTTTAAAGACTTAAAGACACTTAATATCACTTTTCAGTGATATCTTTACAAATTCGTATTGCAACTTTGATCGTTTTGACCTACAATTACCCAGATAAATATTCTATATTTTTCTAAACACTGTGTGGTGTATTTTTGTGGTGTTATACTATGGTGTTGTATGATTTATTGCACAAATGCTTTACACATTGCCTTCTAAGTTAAGCCTGACTGCTCGTGCCAAGCTACTGGAGGGTGAGCACAGGCTGATTTTGGATTGTGTGTGACTTACCCTGACTAGAGTGAGGGTTCTTGCTTGGACAGAGGGCAACCTGACTGCCAACCAAAAACTCCATTTCTAACACTTATGAATATGAAATATGGAGCTTATGTTTGATTAATGTAGTAATACATCATATTAAGGGCTATGCATTATGTATTAGCTTTATTAATTGTTCGCCTTAACTTAGCAGAGGTCCTAGCATAGTTGCACGGCCTCATGTCAAGCTGCATTTTTTAAACGTTTACTAAAATGGCTGTTTAGAGAATTAACTTGTGATTTTGCACTGTATTGCCCATGTGCTCGTAGCTAAAGTCTTTTCTCATGAGAAATGATTGCTAGAAGATGCTGTTCTTGCTAAATGTAACAATATGAGTGTAATATGTGTAAGACTGACTTTCTCAGGAGGAGAACAAGCTGCAACAATATTGTTACCTGACAAGCCAGATGATGAGGACATTACAAGAGGAGCCAATCATCGACATGTGAACAGAGTAGTAGTAGAAAGTATAGATTTGAAGTTTAAGTTTTATTGGACAAAGGGTGAACAAGCAATCCCTTGACCAAAAGGGACTTGGGAAGTGGTTTTAGGAAATCTAACCTAGCTGGACTGCACTAATGGAAGACATCGCATTTGCCCATTTTCTTTCTGGACAAAAGGTCGTTACTTTCTTGAGCATCTTGACATGAGACGTGCTTAACTTTACTGCTTAAAGACTTTGCCTTTTCTGAACTTTGATTCTGAATCCTGATGCCTTGCTGACCGAACTGATGTCCTGTTGACGAAGACTATCTTAGCTTGCCGATCCATTTGAGGAGAAGTATATTATTACTGACTTAAGACTGTTTGCTTTTTCTTTCTAGGTACCAACCGCACTATTTTGATAGAGCCACAGTTAGATGTTTTCCAGATCTGTGTTTACTAAATTGTTTGTGCTAGACCTGACAGCCTTAGGGTGGTCACCCCTAACTTTTTGCCTGCCTCCCTCTACTTTTTAGATACTGTTTTTGCTGGTTTTTAGACTCTGCGCACTTTACCACTGCTAACCAGTGCTAAAGTGCACATGCTCTCTCCTTTTAAACATGGTAACATTGGATCATACCCAATTGGACTATTTAATTTACTTATACGTCTCTAATAGAGTGCACTATATGTGCCCAGGGCCTGTAGATTAAATGCTACTAGTGGGCCTGCAGCACAGATTGTGCCAACCACTTAAGTTGCTCCTTAACCTTGTCTCAGGCCTGCCATTGCAGGGCCAGTGTGTGCAGTTTCACTGCCAATTCCACTTGGCATTTAAAAATACTTGCCAAGCCTAAAACTCCCCTTTTTCTACATATAAGATACCCATAAGGTGTGCCCTAGGTCAGTGGTTCCCAACCTGTGGTCCAGGGACCCCTGAGGGTCCGCAAAGCCTTCTCAGGGGGTTCGCGACCGAAAATTATATAATATTAACAAATAAGGTCCCCAGCTTTCAATAATTACTGTGTGGGGGGTCCCCAGATTCAAATGATGATTCAGTGGGGATGCCCGGGTTCCAGTAATGATAAAGTGGGGGTCCCACGAAGTCAAAGGGTTGGGAACCACTGCCCTGTGTAGGCAAAAGGTAGGACATGTACCTGTGTAGTTTACATGCCCTGGTAGTGTAAAACTCCTAAATTCGTTTTTACACTGCAGTGAGGCCTGCTCCCTTCAAATGCTAACACTGGGGCTGCCCTCATACCTTGTTTGAGTGGTAGCTGCTGATCTGAAAGGAGTAGGAAGGTCATATTTAGTATGGCCAGAATGGTCATACAAAATCCTGCTGACTGGTGAAGTTGGGTTTAATATTACTATTTTAGAAATGCCACTTTTAGAAAGTGAGCATTTCTCTGCACTTAAATCCTTCTGTGCCTTACAATCCACGTCTGGCTGGGTTTATTTGACAGCTCCCTTGTTCATTCACTCAGACACACCCCAAACACAGGATTCTCAGCCTCACTTGCATATCTGCATTTTGAACGGGTCTTCCTGGGCTGGGTAGGTGAAGGGCCTGACACTTGCATGTCAAAGGACAGTAGCCTGCCATCACACAAAGGACTGCCACCCCCCCCTACTGGGACCCTGGCAGACAGGATTGAACTGAAAGGGGACCTGGTGCACTTCTAAGCCACTCTTTGAAATCTCCCCGACTTCAAAGGCACATTTGAGTATTTAAACAGGGCTTCAGCCCCTACCAACTCAGACACTTCCTGGAGAAGAAACTTGAACCAGAACCTGCATCCTGCTAAGACGAACTGCCTGGCTGCCCTAAGGACTCACCTGTCTGCTTTCTGTGAAGGACTGCTGCCTTGCTGTTGCCGTGCTGCCTTGCTGCTCTCCGACTGTGATGAAGAAGTGCTCTCCAAGGGCTTGAATAGAGCTTGCCTCCTGTTCCCTGAAGTTTCAGGACCAAATAGACTTCATCTCTACAAGAAGGACTCCTTGTGCGGCGAAATTCGACGCACAGCCTGCCAGAAACGACACACAGCCTGCACCATGGTGAAAAATTCACTGCATGCCAAACCGGAAAAACGCAGCCTGACTTTGCATTGAGAAAATTGATGCAGCGCCAGCGTAGCGACTGGAAATTTGACGCACGGCCCACCGAAACGACGCACAGCCAAACTGGAATGATGTAACCCGACTTCCAGAGAGGAATCCACACAGCGCCTGCCGTGCAGTAGAAAATTCACCGCAACGCCCACCGAATTGACGCAGCTCCTGTGACTTCGTCCTGCCAGTGCAAGAAATCCACGCATCATCCCCAGGACGTCCGAAAACCCTGCAACCCGAAGAGGATCCACAACCGAACACCAGAAATCGACGCACATTCGTCCTGTGTGAAAACTAAGTGAAGCATGGCCGTGTGCAGCCTGAGAAATCAACGCACACCCCTTTGTTTCCATGCATCTCCTCCTCTGCGGTTCTTTGCTGAGATTTTGCACCCGAACCAGGTACTTTGTGCTTGAAAGAGACTTGATTGCTTTTAAAAGACTTAAGACACTTTGGCCCTCATTACGACCCTGGCGGTTGGCGGAGAAGTGGCGGTCTTACCGCCAACAGGCTGGCATTAAAAGAAAAATGGAATTATGACCATGGCCACTTCTCCGTTACGACCGCCAGGGCGGAGACGACCGCTGGGCTGGAGACTGGGTCTCCAGTCCGGCGGCTGTCACAAGACCGCCGGCAGTATCACGACCCGGCTGACCGCCATGGATTTCATGGGGTTGGGAACCGCCATGAAATCCATGGCGGTAAGCACTATCAGTGCCAGAGAATTCCTTCCCTGGCACGGATAGGGGTCTCCCACACCCCCCACCACCACCACCCCGAGCCCTCCCCCCCCCAACCCCCCTGTCACCCCCCAAAGGTGGCAGGACCCCCCTCCCCACCCCTACACCCAACATCACAACCCAGACACACACCGTACACGCAGGCAGACACCACCAGCACACATACCCGCACACATATCAACAAACATGCCAACAGCCACACACACAGACATACACGCACACATCCATTCAGACATACCTACAGACAGACATGCACACATTTCCAAACACAACACACCCTCCGCATGCATACACGCACTCACACACCCCCTCTAGATACTCACATGCACACCTCCATGCACGCACACAACACCCCTCCACCCACCTCCCCTAACGGCGATCAATTTACCTGGTCCGTTGATCCTCCGGGAGGGGATGGGATCCATGGGGGCTGCTCCGCCACCAGCACCCTGTCAACAGAACACTGCCACGCCGAATCAATGGTGTTCTGTTGACGGGGCGGTGGAGGTGGAGTAACCTCCACTTCCCCGCCGACCACCAGTATGGCTGCTGGCGGCTCTCCATCTGGAAAAGGACAGAGGGCTACCAGCAGTCATAATTTGCCGAGCGGTAAACCGCCTGCACTGGCGGTCTTCAGCACGGCAGTCCCTCGACAGTCTTGCAAAAAGACCGCCAAGGTTGTAATGACCACCTTTATATCACTTTTACAGTGATATCTCAAAATATACTTATTGCATTTTAATCGTTTTGACCTGCATTTATCCAGATAAATATTATATATTTTTCTAAACACTCGGTGGTGTCTTTTTGTGGTGCTATATGGTGTTATTGTATGATTTATTGCACAAATACTTTACACATTACCTTCTAAGTTAAGCCTGACTGCTCAGTGCCAAGCTACCAGAGGGTGGGCACAGGATCATTTGGATTGTGTGTGACTTACCCTGACTAGAGGGAGGGTCCCTGCTTGGAAAGGGGGTAACCTGACTGTCAACCAAAGACCCCATTTCTAACAGTTTGCATCAAGCCCAACATGCTGATGCTAATCTGGTGTTAGTTAAGGGATCCTTACTAATGAAAGTCTGCTGTAGGGATGTCTCTTCTTTGCTGAATCTAAATGTATGTGATATTGTTTGCGCAATTGTTATTGTTATTAATTTGCACTGTAACTTTAGAATGTGTAGAGATTCAAGCTTTGATTAGGTTACGCTTCTTTTATTGCTTTGGACAGCCAGTATTGTTTCTGTATGTTTATCATTTGATTTTGAGATTATTTCACGTGACATTAGCATTGTTAATATAGGGAAATAAATATTCTAACTTTTACTAAAAGGTGTGGTTATTCATGACTGAGAGGTCATGGTATGAGACAATTAGTGACTCCAATTGATTACTAGAGCTATTGATTGTCATTTATTATTATTGATATTTATTGATTAATAATAATTGATTTATGTTTATTGGAGTTATGGTGGGAACATCTTAAATGCGAGTCAAAAGGTTAATCGACCTATTCGCATCCCCTTGAAAGTTTACTTATTAAGGTCAGACGTGCTAACAGTACTCTGGATTTAGCACTGTTGCCAGGTACAATGTGGTAAAGTCATCTAGGAGATTTACAACAAATGACTACTGCAGAGCTAACTTATTTTAGTGAAATTTGAAGACTGAGACCCTCATTACAAGTTAACAACTAAATCCGGATCCCTGTGCAAACCATGGGCCTCATTTACAAGCCATTTGTGCCACTGCTGCTTAATTTGTTTTTGACACAGCAGTGGCACTAGCAGAGCACTGCACTGCTCCAGATTTACAAACTGACACATTGGACCCAGTGCATCAGTTTGAAAAGCCCTGCATCAGATTACATCTGCACCAGGTATAACATATGCAGGGTTGGCATTCCCAGGCAAAAAGCCAAGCAGAACTGACAAATTGAAATTTACATTTCACTGTGTTATTCTGCGCCTTTGCTGCGACAGAATTTTATCGCCTGCTCAGAGCGGGTGTAAAATTGACTCAGGGCTTTTTCCAAAGGGAGCCTCCTCACATTGTTTGTGTCATTTTTACGACGCTGCTCCAGCAATGCTTGAGTTTAGCACCAACAGATGTGTTGGAATTTCTATTGCATCTGTGAAAACGTGCACCATGAAACTCTGTATTGTAAGTACAGTGCTTCCATGGTGTCATTATGGGATCTTAGGGAATCGCAGAAACCTGCGGCATCAATCCTGATGCGTCAGATTCATGTAAATGAGCCCCATGTTTGCACAGGGATCGGAATTACATATTGTGTGGTAATTATCACATCCTTGCAGTTTTTCCCTGACATATTCGGCAAGTCAAACCGTCCAAAATTTATGTAAGGGAATTCCCAGAAAAAAAGCGAACTAGTCAGAATTCGGTGTCTTAAAAACCTATTCTGCAAGTTATTCCTTACATTCCTCGGTATAGGAGGTATTTACCAGATATGATAAATACCTCTCTCTGAGGTAATGGTTTTTACCACGTGTGGTAAATACCCTACCCAATTCTGATAAACTTGTAAGGAGAGACTTAAGGGCTCATTATGACTTTGGCGGGCGGCAGAGGGCCACTCGCCAAAGTCCCGCATTGGGATGACCGCTTATGCGGCCCTCCCTGCATGGGCCCTATTACGGGTTTCCCGCTGGGCAGTAATTCGGGCAGTGAAAAGTACAATAGGACTGCCCATAGGGGCCACTGCGCTACCCATGCTAAGTGCCCCCGTCGGGCCCCTGAGGCCCCACTTCCGTCAGCCTTTGAATGGCAGGCCGACCACCATGCAAAGGTTGGCGGAAAGGGGACTCATAATTGCTGCCCTGGCGGATTACGACTGCCGAGATTGCCAGGCTGTTGATTGGCGGCAACCTAAAGGTACCAGCAGTCAGACCGTAGCGCTTCCGCCACTATGGCGGCGGTTCAACCGCCACACTCGTTATGAGGGCCCCAGTGAGAGAAAATTTAAGTTGAAACATAATAAATGAAATCAGGAAGTTATTAGATCATGTCCCCTAGAACTTAAGAGAGTCTACCTGCTTACTTAGCAATCTCTCCTGCTTTTATCATACAATCCCCCATCACCCAGATGTTGACAATATTTTTTAGGTAGCAGCAATTATTTTTCTACCCTTTTGTGTGCTCGAACCTGGGACCACCTACATTGCTACTTTTTATTTAGCTTCTATGGAACTAACTAGGGTGGTGATTCTTAAACGTTTGACTGTTGTGGACCTCCACAGACTCATTATTGGAATCCAGGGACCCCCGCTGAGTTATTATTGGAAGCCAGGGACCCCCTACCTCAACAACTCCTATAGTTTGAGCGTCAAAACAATACATAAAAATACAAAAACATTTGTAAATTTGGAAATTTGTATACTTTATTAATTTCCATTTTATTTATTTTGATACTATTTAATTTTGTAAAACATATGCTGACACCCTGAAGAGGAGTCACGGACCCCCAGGGGTCCCTGGATCACAGGATAAGAACCACAGCTCCAGAGTCTCCCACTGCTTCCTTTTGCAATGAGTCCATGCCACCTGCAGTTATACAGCCGTTTTTGGTTTGATGGTGTAAGTGACTGGGTACATTTGTATTTTTTTAAATGCTTATGTGCAAGTCTCTGGTCTCTCTACCCGGATACTGTACTACTAGCTGAAGCAAGAGGTACTTATTATTAATGTACAAGGAAAAGGACGGTACAAGGTTCCCCATGCTTAATTCATTCTAGTGTGGAAAGAAGAAGCGTATCAGCTGCATTGCCCACATTGGTGACTGTGAGTGAAGTCTAACCGGTGCAACACTCTGCCTACAAATGTTAATCCTATTGTGAACGGTCATGTGTCTTCTACCACACTGTGAAACTCGCCAAAGATTATGTAGGCATGCTCATTTTGACGACTTTTGTGCAGCAGGCACTTTTGTCTAATCTGGTGTGTGGGGCTGGCTGTGCACCTGCATGCAACTTTATTTGTTTTTATGGTCAATCGGCTGTTCTTATGTGTCATTCTATACAAGGAGTGCAGCAGGAAGCTTTTACAGGGCTGCTCTTGTTGTGTGCATTTTAGGGGCCATGCCATTGCTGTTTTTTCAGATCTGGATTTAGCTAAAACCTTTAAATTTGACCAAAACATTTATAATATACTTAGAAAGAGGGGCTTTCAGCCACCTACCTCCAATCATTGGTCTGTTGTTGTATCATTCACATTTCACTTCCACCCAGTAGAGCATATAATATGAGGCAGTAAGTCAAACTACTTTTGCCACTATTTAACTTCAATTTGAGTGACTGCATTTTGCTCTTTTGCAAGGAGCACATCCACACACAAGCTAGTTCCATTCAGTGCCAGTGTTTTTGATTTTACTTTATAATTGCTTTAGTGTTGCCTTTGTGTTTAGAGTTTGATGTGATAGCAGGATGTTTTTGATGTGAGCACAGGACACATTCCATCATTATCAGATTCCATTTCCTGCCAATGCTGTTGTAAATTCCTTTTGGAGTATTTTGCTTTTCTGACCGCTGGTATTTCACAGTAAACTAGTAATTTCCTTTTACAACATTCTTGTATTACGTTATTCTCTTTCATTCTTCCTTTACTCTTTGTTCATTTCTTCCTTTCTTTCTTCCTTCACTCTGTTTCTTTCTTCCTTTCTTTCTTTCATTATCTTTCTTGCCCTCTTTCTTGTCTGCCTCTTCTTTCTTTCTTTCTTTCTTTCTTTCTTTCTTTCTTTCTTTCTTTCTTTCTTTCTTTCCTTCTTTCTTCCTCAGTCGGAAGAGACTATTATCCAATGCCAGAGTGGTTACTTTACTTTTTTAGGTCAGTGTTAGCCAAGACATTTTGATTTTACTAAAATTATGTGTGTAAGATAGTTACTGATTGGGGTTTCAGCCAGACTTCATCCGTTATTCTGTGGTGGGTGTCATTCAAATTTTTCTTCCACCCACTCGAGCCGGCATAAATGGACAGCCATCAGCTGACTTCACTATGAGTTACAGCTTTCCTCCCATGTACAGGGAACACATCCACATATAAAGTAGTTCCCTTCTGTGCCAGGGAGTACTATAGTAAAGTGTCGTTTTTTTTAGATCAAAAATACGTATTTGCCTGTAGCAAATTATCTTTCTTTAGAAATGAGGGCTTGGCGTATTCCCAAACAAAAACATGACAAAACAAAACCAGAATTGCCAGAAGACTGGCAGCAAGGGCCAGACCTATTGGTTTTGCCAACGCTTGTGTAATGGGGATGTGGCCCATATGTGTCTTCCCTGCAGACATGAAAAACATATTAAAATCTTTCTTTGGGGGACTGGAGGTTTGCGTGAGGCTCACTCTTTGTTATATTTTATGTTAATAAATCTTGGTATTTCATACCTAGACCACTAGTTGCTTGTCGCTGAGTAAACAGAACTGTGTGACTGTGTGCAGAGTGGGGCAAGGATCATATGTAAGTGTGTTTCTTCAGCAATATGCTTGTTTAAACAGCCAACTTTTCAAGTCCTATTTTCTAGAAAAGTGTGAATTATGTTACATTGCCACCGACAGAAAGTAAACATGCAGTAATCCCTTAGCAAATGGCGGTTACTAGTGAATGCAGGTCATACACAAATATGCCCTCATCATTAACACGAGGAGAACATGTTCAGGCTCGTTTTTATAAACCAGGTATTGATATTTTTTACTCTATAAACATAAGCAAACATATGAGCAGTGCCTTTGACTTTCCGTGACAAATCAGAACTTTAAGCACCTCAACCAACTCTTCCCACATAGGCAGTATCACAACTACACATCTGCAACCAAACATGCAGGTCCTTCTGTAATCGCTCCACACAAGCAAAGTGGCACAATGCCACATTAGTGATTGTATTGCGCTATACAATTGGCAGAAAACATAATGTAACAACATTTCTATCTGCCTTGTGCAGTATGCACTTTGTTCCTTAAGTTACATGTAGTGAACCAGAAAATAGCTGCCATCGCCTGCGCAGCTAAGTGCTCACTGGCAATAACATTCCTTTCAAATAGTAGTTCTGCCTACTGCATACTACACCTCACACACATTACTGATTGTAGCTCCAAATTAGATATTTTAAATCTCCTCAAAATGTCTCTCCACTCTTTCACCATTCGAATTGTTGCATTCATCACTTCAAAAGTATTTTTTTTGTTCTCAATAATAAAACGTACAAAAAGTACCAAATTCCATCTATTTCATATAAGGCACACTGCAATAATCTTCTACAAAAGGTGAACCTGTTGAAACTGTCAATGTTGTTTTTATTTTGGGTCCGTGTTAGTGGACCAAGAAAACCTAGCATGAGGGCTAGATTTGTGATGCCCTAATCTGACACAGCAGACCAATTATATATGGGATAAATTTACACTTGCCAAACTTAATAGAAATTATGCAAGTCATAGAGGAGTTCCTTTACAAGGTGATGGAACTCTGAGGTGACTTGCAATATCCTTATAATGTACATCAAGGGGTACTTTATTCTGGGGCGGCTCCTCCATTGGCCAGCACCAGCAGCAGAAGCTGTAAACCTTTCAAAACGAAAGGATAATTAACAAAGTTTATTATCCTTTTGTTCTGAAAGGGCAAGGGCCTTGGGGGTGACGAGCAGCGAGGGGGAATGCTCAGCACTCCCCCTCACTGCGCATGTATGTTTGGGCACCCGTCTCGGGCCGGCCAAACATACATGCGCAGTGGGCTCTCTCCAGCCCAGCAACACAGTTGCCGGACTGGAGAGAGCCTGTACAGGCTCCCAGTCTGCTGGGAGTGCATTGGATGGGCGCTGCCAGCCAATCCTGACGCTGCTCTGAGCAGCTTCGTGATTGGCTGCAGGGCAGGCTGGGAGTCTGTGCCGGCCTGCAGTGACGGGAGCAAGAGGAACGGCGATGCAAAGGTAAGTTAAAAAAAAAAAAAAATACTAATTAAATGTACCCCCACCCTCCCCACACTTCTGCAACCCCATCGCGCAGCACCCACTCTGCCCCTTATTAGCACTACGAGCCGCGACTGACTTTATTCCTTATAATGTACGGTCACACCATCACCCTTCCCTCAAACCACTTAAACTGTTGGTGTTGTGCTCTTACATATGAAAGAGATAGGTTGTTTGTAAAGATGAAGAATAAAATAAAAACATGTATTTTAAAGTAAAACACATGAAAGAGGTGTTACAAACAGTTATTCAAATCAATTTAACAAAAATCTGACTTAAAAAAAATGCTGTGGCTCATAATTTGTAAAACGTGCAGTGCAGAGTATGCTTCTATCTTTCCTATAATTTACCAAAGCAGCACAAAAAAACAATTTGCAATAAATATCTCCTTTCTGTTTATCACTGTTTATCTAGAAATATAGCACTGCAGAAGGAAAAGGCAAGTTTCATTTTCATTTTTTACAGTGCAGCTCTAATTATGCTTTTGACCTACTTTCCCCCTAGGCTGCTGGCTCTGACTATCTCTAACCAAAGATGTTGGAATTGCAGAGGCCGCACAGACATCTTTATTTTTTAGTGTATTTGTTTGCGCAACATAGTAATTGGGCAAGAAACTCTACACAGCAGCAAAAGAATAACATAAGCTACAATTAGATTTGGTGGGCCTACATTTAGAGGAAATTGTTAGTTTGGTGGATGTTAAAGGTGGATATTACAAAACTATACATAAAAAGTTATTGACAGTATCATATCAAATAGAAGATCTATGGGTATAATTATGTTTCCCTCCTCTGAGTGCCCACCTGTGACTAACAGGCATCCTATTTTTTGATTTTGGCCACAGCCTCATGCAAATCTGCCATGTGCTTAAAGGCCTAGCCTTGTCCTTTGATATGAGAGAGGCCCTGGACTTGCCCTTGACCTAGGGGAGGTCAAAAAGCATGGTCTAATTGGTTGGAGAGTGGACTACTGCCCCTGTCATGAAATTAGTATGGAGCGCAGTATTGGCAGCGTCCCCTGTTTTGTGAATCTGTAGATGACAGACCTTTTTATCTGTTTATTAGTGGGAGTGGAGGCCTAGTGGGAGTGGAGGCCCACATGCTAACCAAGGTCCTTGTACGTACACCCCTGTGTATGTGTGTGTGTCTGTGTAACCTGTATGCTGCATACATCCCATGGATGTATGAACCAGAGAAATGGGAGGTTTGGAAGCCTCTGGACGATTCATGTGCTCAAGATGGAGGTAAGGCTGTTTTCCCAGACGGAAAAGTGTATTGCTGAAATACCTGGAGCGAGCTGGGGGATACATAGACACTGAGGTGAGAGAAGAGGAGACAGGCTTCTCTTTTCAAAATTTGATTGGGTTCTTTTTCTGCAAGAGTTGCTGATCAGTATTCCAGAGCACTGCACTTATTACTTGGGGAGCGGGTGGTGAAGGGTGGAATGGTAGTCTCTGTTTTTTAGTGTGTGGAGGGTCCTTTAGGTATGAGAATCCTATTTATTGCTCTTCCTAATCACTGTTAAGTTTAGCTGTTGATAGCTAGGTGCACAATGCTCCCACCCCTTTGTGTCTTTTTTGTGGGTCCTCAAACATAGAAACACCCTGCTACGGGGAGCATCACTCTAAACAAAGGTTGAGTCTCGAAGACAGAGAGACACATGAAAGGATAACAGCCCCAAACCCCTTCTCAACGTGAAAAGGGTAGACATCCAAGACTGCTTTATCTATGTAAACGTGGGAGCTGCAGATCCACTTATTAGTTGATTAACAATTTCACTCTAAACAAGGAAAGGGGTGCTCCGCAGAGTACCCAGTGGACTGCTTTGCAATCAAAGGGGGGTTTTCCTGACAACGACCTTCTCAAAGGTGTGGTGACATCACCTGAAGTGTGACCGGGAAAGAAGACCTTTCTCTCTGTCCTAAAGTACCTGAAAACTAACCTACCTAAGAAGAATAGGGGAGGAGTGAGCCAAACTACAGATGGTGCTGACTACCAGGGAATGGCAATCAAAGGAAACATACAGGCAATAAAGCAATACATAATTTATTGCTGTTTGCACTTCATGAGCTATCTAAGCAGCAAAATAAATTATTCAAAGAAAGGTTTCATTGCACTAAGTGTCTGAGACGTTGTGACGTTTCAACCCACAAATGATTAGAAGATTCATTGTCAGGACACAAGATTTAAGGAGCATAAGCCATACTTGTTGCAGTTGATCAGAATACATTTGAGTATTTCTGATATTGCTAATTAATGTGTGTTAATGTGACGTCGAGATGATGGCCTAGTATGCGGAAGGTGAAATTAGATAGTTGTTTGTGCATCCCTGCCAAATTCAGAAGATTGCCTTGTACAACAAAACAAAATTCTGAAGAGGCGAACCGTCACTACGGTAGTCAGAGTGTCAGTACAGACACATTCCGATTGGATCAAGTAAAAACTCAGCACAAACCGCAGTGCCAATGAAAATGGGGTGTGAGAGGCTCTGTCGGTGTCATCAAAAGTAGTTGTTTGTGTGTTTAAAAACCCTATCACCTTCTTTAATCCTACCCCTTAATACATCCTCCCTTACCTTTATGACTTTCAGCCCAGTTATTCCTGAGTATATCTGCTCCAACATCCTTTTGACATGCTGTGGCTCCACACCGGACCATTTTTTCTGCTAGATTCTTACCTCTTGCTCTCTTTCTTTATTTTCCTTCTCTGCTGGCATTTGTCCTAAGGCCTTGGTCATCACTCTTCTTAAAAACGTTGCCTTATCCCATTACCCTTTCAAATTCTCACCTATATCCTTTCTCCCAGCATAATCGACTCCTTGAAAACTCCCAAATCTCCTACTACTCAGACAGATCATCTGACCTGGCACCCATTAGGCAGGTTTTGATCCCATTTACCAGCGAAACGATTCTTGTCTCAGTTCTTAATAACATTTTTATACAGCAGGACGACAGTTACTCTTCCGCCCTCATCTTACTGGACCTATTGGCAGCTTTTGATACCATCCACCACCAAATTTATTGAGTGGTTTATTAACGTTGATGTGAGAGGAAAAGGCTGTTTACTGGTCTGCCTCTTGTCTTTTTAATTGTTCTTGGGCTTTCTATCTCTGTCCATTGATCCTACTTCAAACCAATTGCATGTAATGTCCCCAAGGGCTCCCAATTGAGCCCGACACTTTCCTATTTTTATATTGCTTTACTGGCCTCACTGATCCATTCCCTTGAGTTCACCTTTTTCACTCATTGACATGACAAATGGCTTATTTAATCTTTTGGCAACTGTAAGGTTTACAGAGTCTCTTTAAAAAATGTATGTTGATCTTCAGGAACTGCAAAACACTGAATCAGCTCAGACTGAATGCTACCAAAACTGAAATTCTAATCTTTGGGTCTCCCTCTCCATGAAAAAAACAATTGGTGACCATCAGAACTTGGCCTACCACCACCCACCACTCCCCACTCCCCAGCTAAAAAACATGAAGTAGTCCATGACTCGAATCTTACTTTACAGCATCGCATTTCTAATCTGTTATTCTCTTGTTTCCTCCAACTACAGATTTTCAAAAAGATATGCCCTCACTTATCAACAGATCACAGAAAAACAGGGGTCCAAGCCTTGAATTTGTGAATACTGGAATAGTGCAATGCCATTCTCGCCAGTCTCCCTAAATCTATTCTTAACTGGCTTCAGCTGGTCCACAACACAGTTTCCTGTCTCATTGTCAGTCTTGGAAAATGTTGTCACATCACTTCACACCTAGTTTTGTGCATTGTATGCCTATTGTTAAGTGCTGCCATTTAAAGGGTTTCTGTCTCTGTCATAGAGCTATCCATAGAAGTGGTCATAAATGTCTGCTGGAGTTTTTCGGTATGTGCACCCGGCCAATACCCTTTACTTCGGCCACTGCCAATCTTCTGGTTGTCCCCAGCACTGTTCACATTAGAAAGACCAGTCATACTTTCTAATATCGCACTGCTAAACTTTGGAATGAGTTCCCTTCTATTGTTTGCGGGAAAGAGTCCAACTTGTTTTTTAGGCATCTTCTTAAATCTCCTCTCTTGTCCTTATAATATATTCTCCTTTCGTTTTTTTTCTGTTTTAGATGCTTTACTGAAAATCAGGACACCAAGAACTGAGTAGCAGATGACTTTATAAATATTATTTTATTTCATGCACTTGAAGAATGATGAGACTATTGGATTAATAGAGGTTACCAGTAAGGAATTCAACCATTACTTCAACAACAGTTGCCTCGTCCTATTCCTTACTCTTAAGAATGCAAAAAAGCAGCATTGGTTTGTTGAGATCCATAGCGATCAAGAGTAACAAATTAAGTAATTGACACATTGAATAATGCGTCACTGTAAAACAGCATTGTCATCGAAAATACGGGCAAAAATATCAACAAAACGGCCAACAAGAAGTGAAAACCAACAGGACACCAATATAAGCAGTCACTGCTGAAACTTGTAAGTGAAAGAGGGAAAGATCAAGATAAATAGTCCTAATCAGGCCATCAGCTACGTGAAGGGTAACATCAAACCAGTTCACCAAAAAAGAAGAGTTTATACCAGGAATGACAGATTTATTAAGGCCCAACAAGAACCTCTTCATATACTTGGTCAACAAGAATTAAAATAAACATATCAGAATGTGACACTGATGCTACTTGTCTATAAGAAAGACTTGGGGATGCACTCAAGCATGTGAGGAACTGGAAAAAACAATTGTTAGAAATGGGGTCTTTGGTTGGCAGTGTCAGGTTACCCTCTGTCCAAGCAAGGACCCTCACTCTAGTCAGGGTAAAGGAGAATCACCCTCAGCTAACCCCCGCTTACCCCTTTGGTAGCTTGGCACAAGCAGGCAGGCTTAACTTCAGAGTTCTAGGTGTAAAGTATTTGTACCAACACACACAGTAACTTAATGAGAACACTACAAAATGACACAACACAGGTTTAGAAAAATGGGAAATATGCATCTAAACAAAACAAGACCAAAACAACAAAAACCCAACATACACACGTCAAGTTATTAATTTTAAAAGCAAAAGAGTCTTAAATCTATTTATAAAGAGGTAAAACATTGTTAGCATTAAAAAGTACCTGGATAGCATCAAAATAACACGCACGGGCGAGTGTGTGTCGAAAAAGGTAAGCGGTGCATTGGTTTCTCACCCACAAGCGAGATCGTGCGCTGTTTCTCCTTCTCCGGTCGGGTCGCGTGCATTGGTTTTCCTCTCCGCAGGAGAGCGATGTGTCGATTCAGGCAGCACTCGGGTGCAGGCTGGCGTTGCGTCGTTTTTCCGCACCCAGCAAGGTTTGTGTTGAAAATCCTGCCGCACGGTGTTAGCAAAACCGCGCTGTGTGGGTTGCGATGTTACCAGCCTCCATCAGCGATGCGCTGTGTCGTTTCTCCAGGTGCGAGCGTCAATCTTCCAGCCGCGCTGCAAGCAGTGCGTCAATTTCAGCCACAGAGCCGGCGGAGCAGCGTTTCTTCAGACGCGTCTCAGAAGTTACATCGGAAATTTCCCTGCACGGCAGTCAGTGCATGGATTTCCAATCTTGGACTCCCAGCTTCACCTGTCAAGGCCCCAGGAACTGGATAGGGCACCACTTGGCAGGGCAGGAGTCTCAGCAGAGAGTCCAGGTGCTGGCAGGGGAAGCTTGGAGGTTTCTTCACAAGCAGGAATGCACAACAAAGTCCAGTCTTTGTCCGCTTTCACCAGGCAGAAGCAGCAACTGCAGGATAGCTCCACAAAGCACAGTCACAGGCAGGACAGCACTTCTCCTCAGCTCTTCAGTTCTACTCCAGGCAGAGGTTCCTCTTGATGTCCAGAAGTGATCTGAAGTCTATGGTTTTGGGTGCCCTTCTTATACCCATCTTGGCCTTTGAAGTAGGCTTACATCAAAGGAAAGTCTCTCTTGTTTGTGAAATCCTGCCTTGCCCAGGCCAGGCCCCAGACACACACCAGGGGGTTGAAGACTGCATTTTGTGAGGGCAGGCACCGTCCTTCCAGTTGTGAGTGACCACTCCTCCCCTGCCTCCTAGCACAGATAGCTCATCAGAATATGTTAAGGCTGCACCCCAGCTCCCTTTGTGTCACTGTCTAGGGAGAGGTGCAAACAGCCCAACTGTCAAAACTGACCCAGACAGGGTGTCCAAAAACGGGAAGAATCACAAAATGGTTAAAGCAAGAAAATGCTCACTTTCTAAAAGTGGCATTATCAAACAAACAATCTTAGTATAACTTTACTGAAAGATGTATTTTTAAATTGTGAGCTCAGAGACCCCAAACTCCACATGTCTGTCTGCTCCCAAAGGGAATCTATGCTTTAATCATATTTAAAGGCAGCCCCCATGTTAACCTATGAGAGGGATAGGTCTTTCAACAGTGAAAAACGAAGTTGGCAGTATTTCACTCTTAGGACATATAAAACATGTTAGTATATGTCCTACCTTAAACATACACTGCACCCTGCCCATGGGGCTACCTAGGGCCTACCTTAGGGGTGTCTTACATGTAAGAAAAGGGAAGGTTTAGGCCTGACAAGTGGGTACACTTTGGCAGTTTAAAACTGCACAAACAGACATTGCAGTGGCAGGTCTGAGACATAATTACAGAGCTACTAATGTGGGTGGCACAACCAGTGCTGCAGTCCCACTAGTAGCATTTGATTTACAGGCCCTGGGCACCTCTGGTGCACTGTACTAGGGACTTACCAGTAAATCATATATGCCAATCATGGATAAACCAATTACATACACATTTTGTTTTGGAGCACTTGCACTTTAGCACTGGATAGCAGTGGTAAAGTGCCCAGAGTAACAAAAACAGCAAAAACAGAGTCCAGCACACATCAACAACCTGGGAAACCGAGGCAAAAAGTTAGGGGAGACCGCGCCAAGGATGCTAAGTCTAACAGAAATGCTTTAATTGCATCGTCCATGAAATACATAATAATAGTTTGCCCTTGTATCTGCTCTAGTAGAAGTTGGGTGCTTTTCCCAAACTAGCCTTCACAGTCCAAGAGTGGAAAGACACCTACTGTCTGCCAGGGTTGAGCGGATAGATTCACTGTATGGGCAATGAAGACAGCTTACTCCCACAAAGGTGACCATCATACATGCTTTACCTTCTGACGCAAGACTGTGAAGGAAACCTCCAAGATAAGCTGCCAGCTTGTAACAACTTGCAAACGTTAGAAAACAGCAGGTCAAGGTTGCACCTTTTTGTGCACCACTTTTCCCAGGAACTAGCAACAATGGATAAAGTACGGATTAAAAATGACCAAAATAGAGCGACATCACCTGACCCTAAATATCAACAGCAAAATAGGCGAAGAAAGTTCACCGGCTCTTGGTTTTGAGCAGGAAACAACAAAGCAGCACTTTAAAAACAAAAACACTGATAATCAGGAGTATATCAAGTGTGACATAACATAAAATATTTCAGGTACCTGCATTTTAGCCTTGCGTAAGTGCCACATTTAATCCTTCCTATACCGTTCGAATTTTTGTTAAATATATGCACCATGACGACAGCACATAGGGCAGGGGTCTTCCAACTGGGGGGGCCGGGCCCCCCCACGGGGCCTCAAGTGATCCCAGAGGGGCGCCAGGCTCTGGCCAAAAGAAGCATTTCACAGATAACAGTGTTTTGTTTTAAGCAGAAACATGTTATTGCATTTTTAAAATGGCAACAGTACTTAACTGCAATGTTTAAATACATCTAGACATATTTAAACATTGCCATCTTTATAAAAATATGTGTGAAAAATTCTGAAGGGGGGCCCTATGATTTTTATTTTTCAACTGGGGGGACGCGGCATTAAAAAGTTTGGAGACCACTGACATAGGGAGAGGAGAAAGAGCAAGAGATCTCCATACACGTACCCGTCCTCAATGGATTGCAGAAACAAACACTCAACAGAAACAGACTAGGACTTCGAACATTCCAATTCACCCATGGAAACAGAAACCAGAAAACCAAAGTTTGCTCATCCAGACCGTGAATAAGAAAGGTAAAGAAAATGCTAACAGAGCCATGTTGGAAACTCAAGCTACTGCATGGGATGCACTTGGCAAAAACAATGTTACCATCACCAGATTGGCCTTCAACACAAGAACACTGGTCACGCCGCGGATGCAGAAGGGATTGAATGATCCAGCAAAATTACAATAATTCAAAAAAATGAATGCATCAACTCTGTTTTAGACTTGGTTCCCCAAGGGAGTGGGAGAATAGGGTTGAGATATTGTCAAAACAGAAACTCAAGTGTGACTGGTACCATAGAGACTAATGAAACCATTTGTGGAGTACAAGGGGAATTTCAGATCTAAGTTGATAATAAGAGCCTGTATGAGAAAGGGTACTAGCTTAATGCTCGTTCGGCCCGGACTTCTTACCAGAAGAAGTATGATGGGAGATAATTAAACAAGTAACATTACTTCCATGAAAAGGAAGACAGCAATTCCAGTAGCTTCTGCTAACCCAATTAAGGTAAACCAGCTATAAGAGAAGAGTCTCTAAGCAAGAGGGCATAATTGTAAGGATCAGCAAGGGAGCTAAACCATCATCGCCAATGAGCATCAACCCAGACAACTACGTGAAGACACTAACAAAAAAAAGAAGATAACATCACCAAGAGTTCCTGAAATATTTAGTGACAGACCAGACTTTAGGAAGCGGTAGCACCCGAGTAACCATGGAAGCTAAATCATAAAAGTTCGTACCAAACATCCGAAACCCTTACTATAATGATTCCTACAAGAGAGCTGTGGTAGGACCCAGTTGTCCCTCAAAATTCTGGCCACTATATTGTGCTGTGTCTGAATTTTGGATTCAATACGCCCTACCACAGTCGAAAGAGCATATACCCGATAAACAGCTGGATAAAAACAATGCTCTTCTCAAGCGGCAATAGGGATTGCATTTCGAGCTAAGCTTGCTCTGGTTAGAAGAATACAATTGACTCCTCATTTACCAGTTCCAATGAGAAAGCTATTGACTACTGGAGAAAAATTGTAAAACACTTTGATATTAATCAGACTTTCAATCAGAAACATGAGAATTGTGTTAGCTGGACTAGAGCCTTGGCCCTACAGCTGACAGCTTGACATTTTCATCAATAAATCGCGAGTGTTTTCCTACCATGTGCATGGCCCTGTTTTTTATGACACCGCCATCCGTCACTGTCTGGTTGCTCTCTTGCCAGTTTTGTCATGACCTCAAAGTCAAACTGACCAGGGTGGATGCAAAGTGGACATCAAACTGCTTCCCAAAGTGGAAGCAAAGAAGAGAGATGCAAGGAGGACCAAAGCACTCCATCCTTTATATTAGCCTGAGCTGCCCAACACGCAGCCCATGTAGGCTCCAGATATGTACCCACTGCAAAACCAGGACGCCCAGTTAATCCCAATGCTAGAAGACTGCCGTATTTCCTTCAATTCCGTCAATCTCAACATCACAGTTACTACTAGAGTGGTGAGACTGCCTGGTGAGAAATAGGCAAAGTTAAGCCGGGATAGGGAGACTCCACGAGGAGGAAGCAGCAAGAAGGGCCGCGAATGCACCAAAATGCTCAGACCCTTTCAACTTTAGGCCTACTGCACTGCTCGCAAGAAAGAAAGGTGTGGGGCTATGGTGAACCGGTGCCAACACCGAACACCTCCAAGGGCACCTTTTCCCTTTTGTGAACCTAAAAGTACAAAGGTCTGAACTAAAAGACATGGGGGGTGGCAGTAGTGAGTTTATGTGAAAATAACCACAGGTGCCTGTCCATGGATGGATGCACATAAACAAAACAGGAGGTGTACTGGGCGAGTCCGTCCTTTATGGAGTCATAGTAGGGGTGTAACCTATTCAGGAAGTGTGAAAAAAGGTGTTCTTTTTAGGATTTAGGGAACTTTGAAAAGAGTGCATGGCTTGAAAGGATGGACGTCCTCCTCTTCTATGTTTCCATGTGCAGAATCTCCGCAGTCGTAAGATATTTTCATGTGGGGAGTCTCACAGTCGTAAGATAAGCGTCTCATTTTTTTATTTGCAGAGTCTCCGCAGTCGTAAAATTACTATTAGTAAAATTAAACTTGCAGTTTGTGAATACCAAAATAATAGTAAACTTAAGCAAAAGTGTATGTTTACCTTTGTGAATCAGTCCCCTAATGTACACACAAATACATTCCCTACAACATTACTACGAGCACACCTACCATGCAGTCTGCACCCCTCGCACCCTTTTATCATATGCAAGCTGTATATTGCTGCTAAGACATGGACTCCAGAGCCCTCTGGTCCCAACTCGCACCGCAATAGGAAAATAATGGATTCATATTTCAGCATACATTGTACACACCTTTGTATACCGCTTACGGAGCAGTGTTTGCTTTGCCTTTGCTAGATGTTTGCATGTCGTGCTTTGCATTTGGTTTGTGTGCCACTTTGTTTGCTGTTTATCCTTTGGTTTCTGTTTATGGAGCTCTTAAGAATTTTCTTTTTAAAAGAGGTTTTTCGTGGCCAGCAGCTTTTCTAAACCAGTAATGACAGCACATGCCCTTTGCTGGCTAATAACTGGGGTTTTTCTTTATTAAACAATGAAATAAATGCATGTGAAATCATGAGTCTGCAACAGCTGCCACACCCTGAGTGAGCACAGTGTGCACAACCTCCTGCAACCCTGCGGATTGCTCACATCAAACTGCAGCTGTTGATTTATCTCCTACAACCACACCCATATGACGCCTATTCCAGTTTAGCAGGAAACTGGGAGAGGTAGATGGGTGGCCGTCACTCGAATTGCTTCCTTGCAACATTCAACAACATGTGCATTTCGGTACTTAAAACAGGAGAAAGTGGTGTGGAAAGTTGTGCGTTATAAGAAAGTGTTGCTGTAAGAAAAGAAAAAAAAGCCTCAATTGTGAAGGTTAAATCTGTTTACTACCATATTAGAAACCTTGGTGTATATTCCCTTCCGAGAAACCGCCCTGATTTCACAAAAGTAAAACTGAACAAAAGTGTGTTCCCTTTCGAAAGTGAACTTTACACAACCCCAGACGAGAGACTTGTGAACAAGGGAACCTGTGTTTGCTTCAGCAACAAGGGCATCATGCTGTCTGCTTTTCACTCTTTTAGGCCCAAAAGTTGGAGAGGGCCAACGAGAACAGGCGTTGAGCTGCAGTAATATAGCCCTCAATTACTACCAGGATGAGGCTGCCACGTCACCCCCATTCACCCGAATGGGGCGACTGAAGGGAATTCACCTCGTGAACACACACAATTATCTCAGCCGTATTACACGGCGAGGCGGTGGCGATTCAGCAGTGACAGGAGCCCTTCAGCAAGAAATTCTTGGGCCTCTCACACCTCTGTGCCCTGGTGCCACTGCACCGACTGCACCGCTGATACCTACGCTCCTGAGGAGAGGTTAAGCAGATTATAGAGCACAGATAAAATCGGATGGAAAAGGGCCAGAGAGAAAAAGGCACGGTACACTAAAGAGGACTTTGCTGGTTAGAGGCACTATTTAGAATGCACTCACCATCAAATGATTTTAACATGAGTACTTTTGTGTTGTCAGGGTTATGAGTCAGAGCAGATGTGCCACGTTCGTCACTCAACTCGATTGGTAAGCTCTTTCTTCGCAGGCTGGAGCCCATCCCTCCTAGTCAGCTGGTGTCACCTCCAAAGTGACAAGTAAACAGAGAGGTTCACCAGGTGACAGAACAGTATCTAAGCTACCTATTGTTGTGATTCAGAGGCAGGCTTTTAAATACATGGCCCTTGCTGAATTCTCCTTCAACACTGCTTGGCATTCAGCACTCAAGATGTCATCAGTCTTAAGTAATGACTTTTTAAATTATTTTTAGTGGGTTTTTTCATACAAAGTAACTGGCTTCAATGGCTCGCACGTCATAGTGCCAAGTTAATAATAGTATAATACGCATTGATTATACACTCCGCCCAGAAGCCTTGGGAGGGTCTTCATGTAATATAAACAGTATATAATCCAACTAGCAGGTAAACGCAGGGAGTCAGTGGAAGACATGGAGCGCTATGACTTAGCACGCCATTCACTACAAACAGTGGCACAGGGCTGGTGAGAGTCAGGTGAAGGAAAAAGAAAGCAAAAAAGACGATGAGGAAGTATTATCTCCCACCCATCCAGGGAGGAATCCCGATGTTCATTGTAGAAGGCACCTTATCTTTTGGGGAAGGATGAGGTGCACAAGGATGGCTTGGCTAGGGGTATAGATAATGCGTGTTAAGTGAATATTGCAGGTGCCTTAATCAGGTTGACAAGGGTAGGAGGCCATGGGTACATTTACCCAGCTGACAGTAAAAGTTGTGAATATGCAACTTCTGGGGGTGACCTGGGAGTCTCAAGAGATGGGGAAGGGCTCAGGAGTTGAGGTAAGTGAAGGCGAGAGCCTCAGTTTTGTAGGGGAGGCGGTTGAGTGGGTCTACTGTCCTTGATCCACTTTAAGACCTTCTGCTGGATGACGCCCTAATTAACCACTATAGTTCACTTCCAAAGGCCCCACCTTTCCTTGCTGCAGCAGGCAGTATCCTCATTGAGTGCCCACCATTTTAGTTCTCTCCTCTAGGTGGACTGTAGGGACGGTGAGGAGGATTTTCATCCCACGGTTATAGCATGTTTAGCAATTGCCATGGTCAGGTCATCAAATCTTGTGGTACTCCTTTTTTTTGGCCCAGATGAGAAAGGCCTGCTGACCATCAATGTCCGGGTGATTGGTCATATCAGCGATATCCCTTAGTACATTTGCTCACATGGAGCTCCAGAAGGACTAGGCCCAGAATACGTGGATTAGCTCAGCATAGCATCCAGAGCAAACATCCAGTGCTTTAGGGTAAATGAGGTGCAACACACATGGAGTGATGTATGCCCAACATAGGACATACAATTGTATACATTTGAACTTGCCATTCTGACATTCCAGGAAATCTTATGAGGGTACTCTAGAATTCCTTGCAAGTCCTTATTTGAAAGAGGGTGGCCAATGTCTTCTTCCCATTTCTCTCTTAGGAGAAGGCTCACTCCGTTGTATCAGGAATTGCTTTGTAGAGCCATGTGACTAGCCTCCTGCTGTGACCAACAGTGTGTAGTGTTTGAAGAAGCACAATCAGTTTCAGGTTTGTTTTGAAGGAACTCCCAATGCCTCTGAAACGCCACATAAAGCCCCTTACCAGAGGAAGGTGCCACCTGTCAGGGAGTACAGGGTTATCAGCTTCTAAAAGGAGCACAAAGCTCCATCTGAACACAGGTCCCCAAAGTCTTCAAACTTACCTCCACCCATAATTCCAAGAGTGGGGTCACAAGGAGATCTCTCCTGGTGGGCAAGCGAATGGGGGGGCTGTTAGAAATGGGGTCTCTGTTTGGCAGTCAGTTTGCACTCTGTCCAACCAGGGACCCTCACTGTAGTCAGGGCAATGGAGATACACACTTAGATAACCCCTGCTCACCCCCTTGGCACAAGCAGTCAGGCTTATCTCAGAAGGAATGTGTAAAGTATTTATACCAACTGACAAACTAATACAGCGAAAACACTACAAAATGGACACCACACCAGTTTAGACAAATAGGTAATATTTATCTAATTCAAACAAGACCCAAACAACAATAATCCAACATACACAAGTCAAGATATGAATTTTCAAAAGAATAAAAGTCTTACTCCATAGAAAACAATGGAAACTTTGATTTTACACAATGTAAAGGCTTGCGTCAAAAATAAAGCTGCACGAGCGAGCTTGCATCGGAAAAGTCAGCGATGCGTTGATTCCTTACTCGCACATGAGGCCGTGCGTCATTTCTCCTGTAGGGTAGGCGATGCGTCATTTGTCACAAGAGAGCAATGCGTAAATTTCTGGACAGAACACCTTGTATCCGTGCAGGTTCACAATGACTTTGACGCCCAGGGACGATGCGTGTGAATTCTGGTCACACGGTTTTAGAAAACCACTCTGAGTGGGGTTTGCATCGTTATCAACAGCCGCAAGCGGGTGTTGCATTGTTTCTCCAGCCACAATGGGTCGATCTCCCAGGCGCAGTACAGATGGAGTGTCGATTCTAGCCACGCAGAGGGTGGTGCGTCACTTATGAGCTGCATTGCAGATGCTGCATCAAACATTTCCCCTCACAGTGTTCTGTGCGTGGATTTCAGCTCTTGTTCTGCCAACTTCACCTTTCAAGGACCCAGGGACTGGATATGGCACCACTTGGCAGGGCAGGGGTCTCAGCAGAGAGTCCAGGTGCTGGTTAGAGGAAGTCTTTGATGGCCCTGAGACTTCAAAACAGGAGGCAAGCTCAGTTCAAGCCCTTGGAGATTCTTCTCAAGCAGGAATGTACAACAAAGTCCAGTCTTTGTCCCCTTTCACAAGCAGAAGCAGCAACTGAAGGTTATCCCAACAAAGCACAGTCACAGGCAGGGGCAGCACTTCTACTCAGCTCTTCAGCTCTTTTCCTTGGCAGAGGTTCCTCTTGGTTTCAGAAGAGATCTGAAAAATCTGGGGTTTTGGGTCGACTACTTATACTCCTTTCTGCCTTTGAAGTAGGCAAACTTCAAAGGAAAGTCTCTGTTGTTCACAAGATCCTGCCTTGCCTAGGCCAGGCCCCAGACAGACACCAGGGGGTTGGAGACTGCATTTTTTGAGGGCAGGCACAGCCCATTGAGGTGTAAGTGACCTCTCATCTCTCCACTCTAGCTCAGCTGGCTCATCAGGATATGTAGGCTACACCCCAGCTCTCTTTGTGTCGCTGTCTAGAGGAGATTCACAAACAGCCCAACTGGCAGTCTGACCCAAACAGGGAATCCACAAACAGGCAGTCACAGAATGGTTAAATCAAGAAAATGCCTAATTTCTGAAAGTGGCATTTTCAAACTAACAATCTAAAAACCAACTTCACTTACAGATGCATTTTTAAATTGTGAGCTCAGAGACCCCAAACTCCTGATTTCTATCTGCTCTCAAAGGGAAATTGCACTTTAATAATATTTTTAAAGGCAGCCCCACATTAACCTATGAGAGAGATAGGCCTTGCAACAATGAAAAACTAATTTGGCAGTATTTCACTGCTGGGTCATGTAAAACACATCAGTACAAGTCCCACCTTTAACATATACTGCACCCTGCCCATGGGGATACCCAGGGCCTACCTTAGGGGTGCCTTTTCTGTATAAAAAGAGAAGGTTTGTGCCTGGCAAGTGGGTATACTTGACCAGTCAAATTGGCAGTTCAAGACTGCACACACAGACACTGCAGTGGCAGGACTGAGCCAAGTTTACAGGTCTACTTTTATGGGTGGCACAACCAGAACTGCAGGCCCACTAGTAGCATTCGATTTACAGGCTCTGGGCACCTCTAGTGCACTTTACTGGGGACTTTCTAGTAAATCAAATATGCCAATCATGGAAAAGCCAATTACACATACACAGGAGTACTTGCACTTTAGCACTGGTCAGCAGTGGTAAAGTGCCCAGAGTACCAAAAACAGCAAAATCAGAGTCCAGCACACACTCAAAACTGTGGGAAGCAGAGGCACAAAAGACAGGGGAGACCACGCCAAGAATGCTAGGTCTAACACGTGTCCCCCAGCTGAAAGTGGGTAGAACTGCCCACCCTCATGGGAGTTCTCATCACTAAAGTGGAAGAATCTGGACAGACCATCGGCATTGGTGTGTTCTGTTCCAGTGCGGTGTTCCACCATAAAGTCCATCCCCTGTAGGGAAATGGACCACCTCAACAGTTTTGGATTAGCCATCTGAAGGGCCTGTGGTCGGTCTGAACCCGGAAGTGAGTCCCAAACAAATAGGGTCTTAGTTTCTTCAGCGCCCAGACCATGGCAAAAGCTTCACTCTCAATTGCACTCCACCTACGTTCCCGGGGAAGTACCCACCTATTAGTGAAGGCTACAGGCTGGTCTAGGCCCTCCTCATTTAGCTGTGATAACATAGCTTCTACATCATGCTCTGAAGCATTAGTCTGGACGACAAATTCATTGGAGAAGCCAGGTGCCTTCAGCATGGGTGCCGTGCACATGGCTGCCTTCGGAGCATCAAAAGCTGTCTGGCAAGACTCAGTTCAGATCAACTTTCTGGGCTGCTCCTTGGAGGTTAACTCAGTCAAGGGAGCAATAGTAGTGCCATACTCCTTGACAAACCTCATGTAGTAGCTGGTGAGACCTAAAAAGGCTCTCACCTCAGTTTGTGTCTTGGGGAGCTCCCAAGACAGAATGGTGTCAATCTTTGGCTGTAGGAGTGCCACTTGGATACTTCCACCTGGTGTCCCAAGTACACCACAGAACCCTGCCCTATTTTGCACTTGCTAGCCTTAATAGTGAGGCCTGCCTTCTGCAGGGCCTCTAACACTTTGCAGAGATGCTGCAAGAGTTCCTCCCACGTGGAGCTCAACACAGCAATGTCATCAAGGTAGGCTGCACTGAAATCATCCAGTCCAGCCAACACCTGGTTAACCAACCTCTGACAGGTTGCAGGGGCATTCTTCATCCCAAAGGGCATCACCCTAAATTGGACGTGCCCATCTGGGGTGGAAAATGCAGACCCCTCCTTAGCCTCCTCAGTCAGAGCAATAGCCCAATCTCCAGAGTTCAATTCAAACGTACTTTAAAAAAAATATCTTTTATTGCTTTTTCGAAACAGGTCAATAAGATACACAGAAATGACATTTCAAACAACCCTCTTGAGACCCCACCCTCCCCTCCTTCATGCACTTGAACCACCGTGTGATTTCCATATGTCGACGGAGTAACTTAACAGCCAATCACAAACACAAACAGATTTATGTCTTGGGCGTAGAGGCGAGCTCGGAGTCAGATTCAGAGGTAGATATGGAGTCTTCAGATGTAGGGGCGTCTAGGGACTTTAAGCTCTCCAAGATTGAGTCCCATTGTTTTGCACTATCCCTTGGTCTCCGCCCCTGCATGGCTTCTTGTAGTAGTACAGTTCCTTCAATTTCCGCCCATCTTATTACAGCGTCTTGCCATCTGTTTACTTGAGGGCCCACTGTGTCTTTCCAATGTGACGTAATTTCCCTTTTAGCTAGGACTAGAGCTAGATCAATAAATTTGTTAGATGTTTTATACACTGAGGGATGAGGGAAGTCTCCCAGTAGTGCCGCCAAAGGGGAAGGAGTCAGTGTCCTTTCTGTGCTAGCAGAGATTTTCCTAATTATTTCTTCCCAATATGGTCTAATTCGTGGGCAACTTCACGTCATATGCACAAGTCCCGCCGCCGGTTCAGCACATCTAGGGCAGCCTGTGCCGCTTGTATTATACATTTTAGCTATCATATGTGGGGTTAAGTAGGCTCTATGATAAATATATAAGTTTATTAATTTAAATCGGGTGTTTCTGGACACTGAGTATATATGAGAGGTGATCCTTGCCCACTGCGGTTCGTCTATGGTAGTTTCTAATTCTGTCTGCCATTTAAGTTTAAGTTTGTTTAGAGGTGAACATGTGCTTTTATGTAGGGTCTGATATATTGCTGATATCACTCCTCTCTGCTCCCCTATTGAGCAAATAAGGCTGCAACCTCCGTAGGTTAGAGGTTCCTGTGTGCCTGCTCTTCAGGTCTTTTGTATAATTCTTGTAACTGCGCTGTAGGTAATAAACATTCCAGATGGGAGATCCAACTGTTCTTGTAGTTCTGCGTATGTGCGTAGTTTCTCGCTGCAGAACAGGTCCCCCATTTTTTATATGTTATGGGCTACTAGTTTGTTAAGACCTATTAGCGCTGGGCCCCCCATTATGTGTTTCAGGCAGGTTAAAAGCGCTTCTGGCGCGTATGGAGTCTTTGTGTGTGTGCGCTTTAGATACTGCTCCCAACAATATCTTGTTGACTCCCACTCCAGTGTCAGTTTTTGTTTTAGTCTCCTAGGGTTCAATAATATACTCAGTATCGCTTTCAGTGGGCAGTTTAGTGGGGCTCGTAATTCTCGAGCAACTGGGGGCTCATTAATTAATTTTGCTAGCCATTGTTACTGCCCTGCCCAATAATATATTTCTAAATCTGGGATAGCTAATCCTCCCTCTGCAGTGGGTCTTTGAAGGGAGTGTAATGCGATTCTATGCCTGCCCGCTCCCCAAATAAAGCTCGTGGTCATCGATTCTATGTCCTTGAACACTGCTTTTGGGATTATGAGCTGGATTGTTGAGAAGTAATATAACAATCTGAGCAGCAATATCATTTTAAGCAAGGCGATTCTTCCTAACACTGTCAATGGCAGTGTCTCCCAGAAGCGCATGTTAGATCTAATCATTCTCAGTGCTCTGTGTATGTTCCCCTCTAACAAGTCTTCTAGTTTATGGTATATGTTCACTCCTAAGTATTTAAACGTGCTGGGTGTCCAGGGCAGTCCTCTTGTATCATTGAGTCTAGCTGTGCCCTCTATCAAGAGGAAGATTGCGGATTTTCTCCAATTGATTCGAAGCCCGGAGGCTTCTCCAAAGCTCTCTAGCATATTCATTGCTCCCGGTAGGTCGGCCTCTATATTCCGAAGGAAGAGCAGCATGTCATCAGCGTAGAGAGCAATGTGGTGAGTCCAGTGGCTAACCGAAATACCCCTGAAGTACTGCCCTGTTCTGGCCATTTGAGCCAGGGGTTCCAAGGCCACCGCAAAGAGTAGGGGCCATAATGGACAGCTCTGTCTGGTGCCCCTACCTATCTGGAAAGGGTTTGATATAGTGCTGCCTGTTTGTACTCTCGCAGTAGGATTAGTATATAGCAGTTTTGTCCAGCGGATAAATCCCTCTCCCAGCTCCAGCTTTAGCATGACCTGTCCTAGGTAATCCCATCTCAGGCTATCAAAGGCCTTCTCGATGTCTACTGATATAATCGCTGCTTGCACCATTGTCGGAGGTACTGAGTGGACTATTGTGACCAGACGCCTAATATTTTGGGCTGTACTACGCTGTGGACTGAAGCCCGATTGGTCCTGATGGATCAATGAGGACAAATGAGGTAAAAGTCTATTGGCTAATATCCGGCTTAAAATGTTATAGTCCATGTTAAGCATGGATAATAGCAGGTATGAGCGGACATCATTAGGTGGTCTATCTGGTTTCAATAGTGGTACCATAATAGCCTCATTAGTGGACTGAGGTAGGCTTTTGTTGTTCCATGCCTCTGAGTACACTGTGCACAGATGTGGGGCTAATTGATCCTGGTATTAGTTATAGAACTCCATTGGGAGTCCATCAGCTCCCGGGACCTTGCCTATAGACATACTTTGAATCGCGGACTTGATCTCTGCGATCGATATTGGTTCGGCCAGGGTCAAGCTCTCCTCGTTTCCCAGTTTAGGGAGGGTAAGGTCTTCCAGCTCCCGCATCTGGGAATTAGTGAGAGCTTCGGTAGGAGGCGCATATAGTGTAGAATAGTAGTTAGCAAAGTTAGCATTTATCTCTTTCTGGCCATATATACTATAACCTGGGGTTTCTTCTATTTCAACTATGACTGTTTGTTGTTTCGGTGGGTTAGTGAGCTAGGCCAACATGGCGCCCGCCTTATTTCCCTCTGTGTGTTGTTTAATTAAGTATTGCCTATAGTCGAAGCGTGCTAATCTCGTATTTGTTTCAGTTATTTTTGCTTTGGTTTCAGTTAATAGGGGGGCAATGTCTGGGCAGTCCGGGCGTCTGCGCTCGATATCCCTGAGGGAGTCTTCTAGCCTCCGGAGTTCCATTTTCAGTGACTTTTGAACCCCTATGTTCTCATTGATGCATGTGCCCCTGATTACTGTTTTGAACGTCTCCCACTTAATAGATCTGGAAGATGCCGTCCCTGTGTTTTAAAAAAAAAACTTGTCAATAGTTGTATGAAGTAAGTGTTTAAAAGCTTTGTCTTTCAGCATTTCTGCCCTGAGGCGCCACGTTGGGATTGTCGGCCTCTCTCCACCCCAGGCCAATGAGACCACCAGAGAGTTGTGGTCGGATATTGTGCAGCTAAGGTATTCAGCTGCTATTACTTCACTTTGTATTTCAGAGGATGTTAAAAAAGTGTCAAGCCTAACATGTAAATCGGGTACTGATGAGTAAAATGAGTAGTCTAGAGTGTGCAGGTTGAGTTGTCTCCAGCAGTCTCCCAGTTGCCAGTGTTGTTGCCATTCTGTGAACAATTTGGCGTTTTTTAAAGACTGAGATTGTGTTAAGGGAGGATGAGATCTATCCAGATTAATGTTTGCTATATAATTGAAGTCACCCCGATTATATTTGGACCTGCTAGGAGTGGACCTATTTCCTGGGATAGCTTGTTAAAAATTTCCCCTGTTCTTGATTTGGTACATATATACTACCCTTAGATATATCCTTTCCCTCTAATCTTCCAGCTACTATTACATATCTCCCGTCTTTGTCTATGATCTCGTGCAGTTTTTGGAAGAGCACACCAGGACGGATCCACAGCAGCACTCCTCTGGCAAATGCTGAGTAATTAGTGGCGGTTATTTGACCTCTCCATCTCTTTTTAAAGGCGTTAACTTCTTGTTCTACGAGGTGGGTTTCTTGTATAAGAGCTATATGTATCCCCCTGTGCTTAAGTTGGCTATACACCTTGTATCTCTTAGACATATTATTTAGGCCCCCGACATTCCAGGTGGTTATTTTATACTTTGCGGTCATTATCTTGGTTTACTTGCTTGGAGCGGCTGTGATGTGTACCCGTTCCCAGGCGTTTAAGTTTATGCTTCAAGAGTGTGTTTCTAATGTGAAGGCTATAAGATTTGTTAACGGTGAGTGCATGAGATATTCCCCTTTCTAAATTAATAAACCAAACTCCCAACTCTCTCTCCCCAGGACCGGTGACCAGAACTATCCCCGTCCAAACTATTACAACTTTACCTAACATCCTATAGGTGGGTGGCGCGCCAGAGGCCACGAGCCTACGCCCCAGGCCCTTCTCGGGAACCAGGTCAATTATATTAGCTGCCCACGGGTTATTATTCCTACTAGACTGCTTTCAACGGTTCTTAGTTTTGCTTCTCCCCCTCTGTTCCGCAAGCTAGTTATATTCATATCAGTACTCACAAGACCACATCTTATTAAAGATCAAATACTATCTTCCGACGATCTCGGGGTCACTTTGGGCATGCTGGTGAGGGTGTCCCAAGAGGAGATTGAGGAGCCTTCACAGCTCGAGTCACGGTCCGAGGCATTGTTCAGGCAGCCTAGTTACTGTGGTTCCTTCCGGGTCTTGTCCTTAACGTTTTTTCGGTTTGCCCATTTCGCTGCTTCTGTGGTTATTCACAAGGGAAATTTATCTTTGTCTGTTAAGTACAGGGCCTTATTAATCCAGCATTTTGATGGAATGGGCCCCTCTGTCATTCCGCATATATGTAGTGAGGTGTTCAAATGGGAGGGATTATATTGTTGTGTGGGAATTCTTAGTACTTATTCCCTTCCTGCATTTATTAAGTCTTGGTCAGAGGATTGGGGCCCCCGGATGGGGGAGAGAAGGTTCAAGTAGCTGCTGGGTTTCATGCCCCCGGTTATTGGGGTAGACGTTGACTCTCCAGTCAAAGGTTGTGCACACTCCTACCATTCCCTTGTTTATATTTAGGGTTCTCCAGTCTTTCCTCAATTATGGGTTTTATTCTGGGGTTGAGTTAAGTTTCAGTGTTGTGGCATATATTTTGTGAAGGGCCCCCTCTTAGTTACATGTGGGGAAGTCAGCTCTTGTGATTCCCAGCGTCTCACCAGTATGGAGCTGCAAGCCACGGTGTGGGGAACAGTCCGCTCAGCTTTATCCAGGTAGGCCATCCCAATCAGGCTCTCTCGTGCTGCCGCACCTCCCCCCTCCTCTTACTGTGTTTCATTTTCAATTTCCATCGGGGGATGGGGGCGGCGCTGTTTTCGGCCTGCTTTGGGGAATAGAAACTCAGCTTCCGCGGCCTCCAACTCTCTATGCGCTCTCCTCCAACAGGAGCGCTCTGCTGGGCCGGTGCCGATTCGCGGCCGCCATTTTGTTTTCAAGCGCCGCAGGGTGAAACTCCAGTTCCTCCCTCGCTGCTGCTTGGTTTTCACCAGCGTCGTCCCCACAGGTGCTATGAGCCTTCACAAAGTGGAGGTGTCGTTGAGAGCTCCGTTCGGGGCTTTTTTAGCTACTGGATGAGCTGGGCCCCGTTCACGGCTCTCAGAGCGTCGCCCTAGGCGTGCGGCTTCATCGGCTGCAGTCCACGCCCCCTCAATTCAAAAGTACTTAGATATTTGGCAGGCCCTAACTGATCAATGAGTTCATCTGCTCAGGGGATCGTTTGCGTGTCAGTCTTAGTGATCGCATTGTTTCCCCGGTAGTCCACACAGAACCTAAGTTCTGGAGTGGCACCAAGAGCAGCAGCTTTTAGGACCAAGACCACAAGGCTGGCCCAAGGGCTACTGGAGAACTCAGTTACCCCAAGTGCTAACATTTTGGATACCTCATCCTTTATGTTGGCTCTAACCTTGACAGCCACTCTGTAAAACTTATGTTTAACAAGAACACTGTCCCCGGTGTCCACATCATGTGTACACAGATGAGTGACCCCTGGTTTCAAGGAAAAGAGAGAAGCAAACTGTCCCAACACTTGGCAATAGTCATTCTCTGTTGCTCTGGGGCAGAGAGGAGGTCAGGAAGAGGCTCACTCTCTTCCTCCACCCCATCACCTGCTGCCAAGAGCATTGTTACCTCTGTCCTCTCAAAATGAGGTTTGAGGCAGTTCACATGGAGGTCCCTCAAAGGGTTTCTGGGAGTCCGCAAGCTCACCAGAAAGGTGACATCACCCTTGCACTCCACCGTCTCAAATGGCCCAGTCCACTTATCATGGAGAGCCCTAGGCTCCACTGCGGCCATCACCCAAACTTTTTGGCCAGGCTGGAACTCAACCAGAGTGGCATTCTGGTCATACCAGCGCTTCATATCTTCCTGACTTGCTTCCAGGTTCTCTTGTCCTAGCTTCCTTAAGTGGGCTGTCTGGTTTCTAAAAGCCAGCATATAACTGAATACATCCTGAAGGGGGGCTTACTGGAAGCTTTCTCAAAGCCTTCCCGAACCAGACTCAAAAGTCCCCTGACAGGGTAGCCATACAGTACCTCAAAAGGGCAAATCCTTTTGAGGCACCTCCTGAAGGCGAACAGAAGGCATGGCAAGAGGACGTCCCACTTACGCCTTAAGGCCTCTGACAGGTTCAGGATCATGCCTTTCAAGGTGCAGTTTAATCTCTCAACCAGACCGTTACTTTGGGGGTGGTAAGGAGTGGTGAGCTTATATGTCACCCCACACTCCGTCCACAGAGACTTCATATAAGTTGATATGAAGTTGGTACCCCTGTCAGATACCACCTCCTTGGGGAACCCCATGTGGGTAAAAACCCACCATCTAACTCTCTAGACATCTTTGAGGGAACATAAAGTGGACTGTTAAGAAAGTAATAAAGAAGTTGCAGCAGCATCACCATCTTAGCAACCACTACAAGGGCCCAACAAGGATAATGGCAAGGTGGTCCAAGATGGACCTATGATTCAACAGCCCAGACTTCCTTACCCGAATTTCACTCCAGAAGCTCATTATGCATGTGAAAGATTTGTAAACTCAGATGTGGAAAGGTCCTGGGGCTCATGGGAATGTTACATCACCCAAAAGTTTGCACTGCAAGGGTTTCCTGGAGGGAGACAGGCAGGTATTTCGTATGATTAATCCTGAGCATAGACAGGCTGCAGAAGGCCGCAAGGGTGGTTTTAGGACAGCCAATCTCCTGTGTCCCGTATATATAAGTGCATGTCATTGGCATATAATGACACTTCAAGAGTAGTCCCAAAAACCGGTATACCCCATGAGGTGCACTGAGCTTGTAGCTTAGCCAAGGACAGTTCCAGTGCAAGCACGAAGAGCAAAGGAGAAAGAGGACACCCCTACCGGGTCCAGTACGCTACTGGGTATGCCACCAATATGCATTGGCCAGTCCGGACTCTGGCAACAGGCTCAACATAATAAGTATTAAGTATTGCTGGTAACATCTTTAACTTCCTTTCCATTTGTACCAAACTGTAGATGTAGAGGATGCCCTGATGACTGTTTCATCCCTGACTCTAAATCTAGTTCTTCATTTTCATTTTCACTGTGCAACTCAGTATTCCAAAAGACAATCCTGAGGTGCAACAAGCCTCTTTTTAATCTTACACTCTCAGAAAATGGGGTGCTAATTCTTCTTCATTTCAACAAGTGTCAAAAGTTTACCTCAGATCTATGGGTACTCCAAGCTGTTCTAGATTTTCACTTAAAGTCATATGCTACACCTGATTAAACACCTTTATCACAACCCCTTCCCCTCTCATATCATGACATACTTTTGGTATACCAAGAAATAAAATACTTTCTCCTCAAAAAAGCCACTGAGAGTAGTCAATCGCATCCTCAAGGCATCTTAAGCAATAACTTCTTATTAAAAAAAAGAAAAACAATAAGAACAGACAAGTTATAAACCTATGCCAGGTCAGTGTCTTCATTGTATACTGTCACTTCACAATGGAAACAACCATACTTACAGGAGATGTACACCAGGCAAACGAATGGACTGCCACAGAAGATCTGAAAGATGCATATCTTTCGTATTCTATACTACATCCTCACAGGAAATTTAATCAACTCCTTTGGCAAGGACAATTATATAAATTTGCTTCACTGCTGTTTGGTTAGTCCCCTGCTCAGCGGTGTTTCACAAAACTGTTAAAGCCCTGCACAGTCTATTTGAGAGCTCAGACAGTCCACATATTTGTCTATTTGAATGTTATGTTCTTCCTGGCATAAAAAAATACAATTCTTCAAGCTCACCTTTGGTTAGCCGCTTAGCCACATCTTTTTTCAAAGCTTGTGGTTTGTTATCAATTTGAAAAAAAAAAATCACATCTCACTTCTTCTCAATCCTTGGAATTCCTGCAAATCATGTTCTTGCTGTCTTAACTTCCCCCCTCTACAATTTTTCCCAATTCAAAAAGAGCTGGGCGAACAGAGCGTTCCCTGCACCAAGATGGCCACAGCAGCATCAGGACCCACTGGTGCTGTCCAAGTCAAGAAGCGGTGGAGAGGATGATGGAGACCTCTCTAGGGCCAAGCACACTACCTTAGAGAGGCCTGCTCAGTTAGGCAGTGCTTACAACAGTGGAGTAATCTTGGGAGGAGCCTCTTCAAGTAGGCTAGACTCTCGAGTGAGACTGGGGGACAACATAAGTGCCCCTCTAAGACGAACAGAGGAAGTGGCGGTCTACCGTGCTTTATGTAAGTGGCTGCAAAGTCAATGGCTGCAGCGATGTATAGTGATATAGTGTCGGAAAGCAAGCCAGATGAGAGCAGCGTTGCCCAGCGGCCAGCCAGTGGCCCAATTACATTTTGGCCAAAGCTGGAATGTAACTACGCTCTAGGATGGCCTCCTTGCAAGAAGCAGCCACTGCAAGGACAAACAAACGCAGACTACTTAGGACACCTGTAATTCTGCCTTTTAGGGAAGAGACAGAGATTGAAGCAAACTGTGAGTCAGACAGCTGACATCAGTTTTGATGTCCATTTACCAAACTTCCAATATTTTTTTGCTTTCCAGAAACAAACCTCAAACCGCGAGTTTGTTTCAGAAATAAAATCTAATGACTCCCACACCCAGAGGGGTTTATCCCAGATGGGTATCAGAGTAGTAAAAAGAGATATTGAATGCCATGGGAATGCAGAGGCTCCCCCGTCACCCACAGAGTGGAAAAGGAGCATGAACTGGTGCATGGTCAGAGAGCAGCCAATCTACGAAGCCAGAGGGTGCCCTCTGAAACAAGCAAAGGTATGGGTTACGTGGGCAGACCACAGAGGCATCACTATTACAAAGAGGCATTATAACTTTACAAGCTTAGATCCTGAAATCTAAACATACATGGGAGTGGGGCTACACTCTAGACAAAATGAACTCATTTTCAAGTAAAGAAGAGGTTTGGGGCCGGGTTCTCGGAAGGATGAGTACAGCACATAGACTGTATTGATCATAAATTGTATATATTTCATCTTATGCAAAAATTCAATAAAGCGTGTTATAAAAAAAAAGGCAGAAAAGATTCCACTTTATCTTTTAAAATTTGGGTCAGAGTGGCATATGTGGGCCCCATGTTTTTGTTTGTGTTCTGGCCCTTGTAGTCCTGCATTTATAATGGGAAAAATTGGGAAGGAAAAACACCAGGACTGGATGAACTGCTCTCACTTGACATGGAGCAAACAGCACGCAGTGCCACAACCAGCGAACTGGGTGTTGGGGATAGTGAGGTGTCCTCTAGCCTCAGCAGTCTGATAGTCCCTGTGATTGATCCGAGGCGTCGCAGTGCCAGACACAGTACTGCATGTGAACCTGCTACAAGAGGTGCCAGCGAGGGCACAGATCACTCAAGTGGAGTGTGTTGACGTATGAAGTGATATTTGGGGCTACAGGGGACTACCTAAACATGTAGCAATACAGTTATACTATGATGCTAATAGTGTGACGCTGTTAATCGTTCATGTCTGCCTATTGTAAATAGCTATGTCCTATTGACACATTTATTACCTGAAGTCCAGGTAATAAAGATGCCAACTACAGAAATACATTTCATTGAAGTGGAGTTGTCATTACTTACATAAAAATGGTTGTGCGTGATGTCAGCATGTCTTTGCCTGCCCTCGGCTGCACTGGTCCTGTCTGCTGGTTGAAGGGGTGGTAAGAGATCATCATCCTCATCTGAGTCCAGCTCCATGAGTTCCACTGGTATGCCCCTAGTGGCTGCTATGTAGTGGAAGATAGCACATGTGACCACAATTTTGCATGTCATCTCTGGGCTGTACTGTAGTGCACCTCCTCTCTTATGGAGGCACCTGAAGCGGCTCTTCAGCAGCCCAAAAGTGCGCTCCACCACATTGCGGGTTTCCCTATGTGCAGCATTGTATGCCCACTCTGCTGGAGTTGCAGGGCTCAGGTAGGGCATAAGCATATAGGTGCGCACAGCGTAGGCACTGTCTCCTGAATGCGCAGAGAGTAAAATTAGGATTTGTGATATCTGACGTCACACTTACATCAATGCAACATTGTAAACTATCAAATTCCCTAGTAGATATCCTTCACCAAACTCCCCAGCTAGCAGTCTTGTGTGTATCCCGCTGTGGCGAAAGATGTAGGAGTCATGTGTGCTCCCTGGGTATCTGGCCACGAGATCAGTAATGATTTAGGAGGCATTGCATATCACCTGTATGTTCATTGAATGATCATTTTTACAGATGCGATACACATACTTGGTGGCCGATGGTGGACAGATTGCTACATGTGTCCCATCGATGGCACCTAGGACATGTGGGAACTGTGCTATCTGGTAGAAATTAATTTTAGTTTGTTGTAATGCCTGTGGGGTTTTGGGAAATCTTATGTACAGTTGTATTTTGCTCAGCATGGCATTGAGAAATGCATTGAAAAATCTAGAGAGGGCACTCTGTGATACCCCTCCAGCTGCTGCTATGACCCCTTGATAGCTCCCTGAGGCTAGTAGGTGCAGGGAGCATGTTACCTGCACATGGGTGGGTATGCTATTGGTCCTGCGTGTTGTGCGCTGCAGCATGGGTTGTAGCTCAGCTATCAGGTTAAGTATCATGGCTGAGCTTAACCTGTACTCCTCATAAATTTTATACTCAGTCTGGTCAAAAAGGGTTATGCGCACTCTAAAAATGCGCTCCTGTCTCCTCCTCCCTCTCCTCAAACCTACCAAGATCTTCATTCTCCTCGCCATGACATAGAGTGCAGCCATTGTGGAAGAGCAGCTGAGACATTCTGGGCTTCTTTATATAGGTTGCACATGGTTACCACCTGGTTTCAATTCGTGGTAAATTGCATGTGCAAACGGGCATTCGGCGAATAATCGCAAATTGCGATTTTTTGATGCACCGCATTGCACATTTGTTTTTGCGGGTCACAATCTGCGTATCGCAAATAACGTCCCGATTTAGCGGGTCACTATCTGCGATTCACTATTCGCTGTCGCAAATTCCCTTTACAACCAAGCCCATTTACTGGAAGTAAGTGATGGAAGGACATTATTTTGGGTTAAACGGGGGATAGTATTTCTACTTATATGGCACACAAGACCTTTTAAACCTCCTTTTTTACACCTTCATAATTGTAATTTGTTTTACAGTTATCGCAGAATTTATTTTACCAATTGCACGTCACTTTATCCGGGCCAAAGCCTGATGTCATTGCAGGGGCCGTTATTAGGGACAAAGTATAGTACATATAGTAGCTGTGAGGAAATGCCTCCTTGGCAGGTTACCCCCTGACTTTTTGACTTTTGCTGATGCCAGTTATGATTGAAAGTGTGCTGGGACCCTGCTAACCAGGCCCCAGCACCAGTGTTTTTTCCCTAAACTGTACCTTTGTTCCCACAATTGGCACAGCCCTGGCACCCAGATAAGTCCCTTGTAAATGGTACCCCTGGTACCAAGGGAACTGATGCCAGGGAAGGTCTTTAAGGGCGGCAGCATGTATTATGCCGCCCTGGGGACCCGTCACTCAGCACAAGCCCACTGCCTCACAGCTTGTGTGTGCAGGTGGGGAGAAAATGACTAAGTCAACATGGCACCCCCCTCAGATTGCCATGCCCGCCTCACACTGCCTGTGGCATAGGTAAGTCACCCCTCTAGCAGGCCTTACAGCCCTAAGGCAGGGTGCACTATACCACAGGTGAGGGCATATGTGCATGAGCACTATGCCCCTACAGTGTCTAAGCAAAACCTAAGACATTGTAAGTGCAGGGTAGCCATAAACAGTATATGGTCTGGGAGTTTGTCAGACACGAACTCCACAGTTCCATAATGGCTACAGTGAAATTTGGGAAGTTTGGTATCAAACTTCTCAGCACAATAAATGCACACTGATGTCAGTGTGGGATTTATTGTAAAATGCACCCAGAGGGCATCTTAGAGATGCCCCCTGAATACCAGTCAAACTCCTAGTGCTAGGCTGACCAGTTTCTGGCAGCCTGCCACAACCAGGCGAGTTTCTGGCCACATGGGGAGAGTGCCTTTGTCACTCTGTGGCCAGGAACAAAGCCTGTACTGGGTGGAGGTGCTTCTCACCTCCCCCTGCAGGAACTGTAACATCTGGCGGTGAGCCTCAAAGGCTCATGCCTTTTGTTACAGAACCCCAGGGCATCCCAGCTAGTGGAGATGCCCCCACTTTTGGCGGCAAGGCTGAACAAGATAATGAGAAAAACAAGGAGGAGTCACCCACCAGTCAGGACAGCCCCTAAGGTGTCCTGAGCTGAGGTGACCCATGTCTTTAGAAATTCTCCATCTTGAGAGTGGAGGATTCCCCCAGTAGGATTAAGGATGTGCCCCCCCAGGGAGGAGACACAAAGAGGGTGTAGCCACCCTCCAGGACAGTAGCCATTGGCTACTGCCCTCCTGAACTAAAAACACACCCCTAAATTCAGTATCTAGGGGCAACCTAGAACCCGGGAAATCAGATTCCTGCAACCTACAACAACAAGAAGGACTGCTGACCTGTAAGCCCTGCAGATACGATGGAGACAACAACTGCTTTGGCCCCAGCCCTACTGGCCTGCCTCCAGACTCAAAGAAAACTGCACAGCGATGCATCCAACAGGGACCAGCGGCCTCTGAAGACTCAGAGGACTGCCCTGAACCCAAAGGACCAAGGAACTCCTGAGAACAGCAGCACTGTTCACAAACAGCAACAACATTGCAACTTTTAAAGACCTCACTCTTCCCGCCGGAAGCGTGAGACTTCACACTCTGCACCCAATGCCCCCGGCTCGAGCTCCAGAGAACCAACACTACAGGGAGGACTGCCAGGTGACTACGACCTCGTGAGTAACCCGAGATGACCCCCTTGGAGCCCCACAGCAACACATGCAGAAAGACTCCAGCGGCACCCCTGACTGCGACTGCCTGAATCAAGGAACCCGATTCCTGGACCAGGCACTGCACCCGCAGCCCCCAGGACCAGAAGGAACCGAACTCCAGTGCATGAGTGACCCTCAGGCGACCCTCTGCCTAGCCCAGTCGGTGGCTGGCCCAAGAAGCCCCCCGTGCCCTGCCTGCACCGCTAGAGTAACCCCCGGGTCCCTCCATTGATCCCTATTCAAAATCTGACGCCTGCTTTGCACACTGCCCCTGTGCCGCGGAGGGTGTGTTTTGTGTGCCTACTTCTGTCCCCCCCCCAGTGCTCTACAAAACCCCCCTGGTTTGCCCTCCGAAGACGCAGGTACTTACCTGTAGGCAGACTGAAACCAGCGGACCCCTGTTCTCCATAGGCACCTATGTGTTTTGGGCCCTCCTTTGACCTCTGCACCTGACCGGCCCTGTGTTGCTGGTGCCTTGACTTTGGGGTTGCATTGAACCCCCAACTGGGGCTGCCTATGCTCAGGAACTTGAACTTGTAAGTGCCTTACTTACCTGAAAAACTAACCATTACTTACCTCCCCAGGAACTGTTCCTTTTTGCAGTGTCCACTTTTAAAATAGCTTATTGCCATTTTAACTAAACCTGTGTATGTTACTTCTCTAATTCAAAGCTCCTTACTTACCAGAGTGGAGTACCTTGCATTTTATGTATTTACTTCAAATCTGGAATCTTGTGGTTCTAAAATAAATTAAGAAAATATATTTTTCTATATAAAAACTATTGGCCTGGAGTTAAGTCTTTGAGTGTGTGTTCCTCATTTATAGCCTGTGTGTGTACAACAAATGCTTAACACTAACCTCTGATAAGCCTATTGCAAAATAGAGCATTAGAGCTATCTCATTTTGCCACTATCTTACCTCTAAGGAGAACCCTTGGACTCTGTGCACACTATCTCTTACTTTGAGATAGTGTATACAGAGCCAACTTCCTACAGTAGCATTCCCTATAATGTAAATAGAGGGGTTATAAGTTGCAGGGTATTTTTATTTCTGATACCCTTTGATTATAGTGAAAAGATGCCATTAGCCCCTGTAGTTTGTATGACACAAGAGAAAGCTGTACGATGACAGCACTGTGAGTCAAAACACTAGCTTTTTTCAAATTTAATTGTGTGAACAGTTATCGACAACCGTTGTTTGACACCAGCATTATATAAAAATAAACAACAATGTTCATGTTCAGAGATAATTCAGAGGCATATTAACGGAGCATACACCCCAAGAAACTACCTCTTAAGCCCTGAGACAACCTCAAGCCATCAAGCTATTATGGGATAAAACCAGTACTTTATTTGTAAAACAATAAGGAAGATATTTAAGAAAATTTCCTGCACCACTTAATGCACCCTAATGCCACCGTGTGTACACCGTATTTAAAATTCAGCGCACCATGGCTGTAGTTAGGGGACTAGCGTCAGAATTTTATACCCTAGACCCACACTTTGAAGGATTATTGTAACCAATATGTCTCCTTTTAATACCTGCTCTGAGCAGGCATTAAAAGCGCCGGAAAAAATGGCACTAGGAAATCTTTTATATTTCCTTGCACCATTTTTTTGGCCCTTCTAATGACCCCTTTTCATACATTATGCTTAGCGCAGGCATAATGTAGCGCAAAGGGTTACATGATGGAACAGTGCATGCATTGCGCCGCTTTGTAAATATGGTGCAGCGTTTTTTGTCCTTTTAACGCCACGTTAATGTAAAAAAATGATGCTAGTGTGCCGTTGGAATGGTAGTACGGGCTCTTAAATTGTCAGGAGGCCACTGCACCTCGTAGCACCTGTTGCCACTGCCAGAGCTGAAAATGGCATTCTTACACAACTAGCTTTCATCACACTGCTGCAAGTGTGACAATTCAGGATGTTCGAAGCCCCCAAAGCTATAAGAATGTTTTGGGCAACAGGTATTGGTTGTTTTTAATGTATACTGAATCAATACATAACTGTTGTTCTGCTTTCCCCCTTATTATAGAAACAGTGTCACCATGCGGCAGCTGCCTTAAGGGCCGGGCCGGAAATTTAAGTGACGGTTCCAGGCACCGGAAACCACTGGTTAAACTTGAGCACTGGATAAAAAACATACTGGCTGTAAACGGAACTGAAATGTCTATATATCACCGTGTTGCCGGTGTGTGAGACACTGAAAACACGAAGAGTGCATTAATTTACTGGCTTCTAAAGAGAGCTTTGTACATGTGCTTCATAGCATTAATTGATGTAATTTCAGAATTAATGAGTTGAGGACAAAATAAAGACACTATGATTTACCCACGCTATACACAAATAGTGTCAGCAACATTCTTGTAGAATGATACAAACATGTGAAAACACCTTAAATAAGCAAAGGCGAAATAAGGGCTGCCCCATATCTCCGGCAACAGTGAGAACTGATACTGGCCAGACCAAAAGGCTAGCATAATTATCTCCATATGAGCACCTTCGTGCAGGAGACCACAGCTCTAGACATTATGGAAGGTTAACATTATTTGCAGGGGAGAACCATAGAAATAGAAGAAGTATATCACGCTCCTGCACTGTAGTGGGCTGCGGTATTTTCATTGTCAAAACAATAGAAATCAAAATGGTTTGGCAGTAACGATGGCTGCTAATAAATAGCACACACGTTCTTATATTTATGGGAAAGAATCAAATGAAATGACATGGTGGTTATACCAAGTTTTGGAGCTACTCTGTACATTAGCGTTAGATGTGAATATCAAGTGCATTAATTCAGTGAGCTGAGTTTTCAAATCTTTGCCAAACATTTTATCTCTAAACTTATAAATCAAATAAGAAAAAGACTTACTTCTCATTGTCAATGGTTTACTTTTCTCTTTGCTTTGCAATAATTAATTTAGTCCTTTGCATACTAGTGAGGAGTTGGTGCACGTTCCTCATTTCAGCCACATACCCCCTTTTGTGAACTTTCTAATGGAAACATCCAGGCATGAATAATTAAGATTTGGCAGAGATTAAATCGTGTTCTTCCTCCTTCTGCAGTGTGGGTAAAGATGGAACAAAGGAAGACTGCACTGAGGTTGGATTCTGGGCTTTCCGTCCAGTGTAAACACCACCTGACAACGCCACGCGACGTTGCAAACTGAAACCAGGCCAAGCAGAACTAAACACAGCCAAACACCACTGAAAAGCACAATTTGGCTAAACCACGTACTCAAAATAAAATTAAACGGTCAGGACTATCAAAAATGCTTTTTTCATATTCCAAAGAAGGAGGATTGCTATCAAGCTATTGATTCAAACAGTTTACATTCGGGCCGCATTTTCCTTGTGAACGCTCAAGGACATTTTGCTGTGGTAAACATGTATACATTTGAAATAAAAGTTGGGTGAAGGAGAGTGGGGTAGAGTTGGGGAAAGAGTTCCAGACGTGACAAAGTGATTCCTCTCCCCCACTGAAGCGTGGCAAAGGCCATGCTGTGCAGAAGGGCTACACGGACACTTGTTAAACAGCAGAAGTTGGGTAAAAGCCCTCGTACTGAACTCCCTTTTTTGGTAGGGTCACCTGACTGGTGAAGGATGTGCATGGAGATGGGCAAGGCACAGCTGTCTTATAGGGGCGCTATAATATGACGTGTCATAATAGACATTACACCAACCTGAGTGAGTTGAGGAGGGTCTGCTGCTGGGACATGGGACGGTGGTGGGTGAGAGGTCCCAAAACATCCTATGCAGTGACATCAGCACATGGCACGCTGGAAGACTGTGTGACTTTACCCAGAGGAGGGTCACGTACAGGGGTATTGAGTGCCAGCTTTAGATAGAGTCACCAGACCTCTCTGACTTCAATGAAGAGATGTCTGTAAGCAACAGCCCGCAATGGAGCTAGGATACACTTCCAACCTGCCAAAGTCATGGCTGGGGACCGCTCTCCTGTTGTCTGCTTCTGAGACTACCACTAGGACATTGAAGGCTCTCAGTAACCTAGAGACCCAAATGCAGTAGCAACAATTGTTCTGACTTGTAGTGTTGACCCAATAGGCACATCAATAATGCTCCAGTTTCTGGTAGGGAGCTCCCTGAAGCACGAATCATACGCACAGGAGCTTATCAATGCACCCGTAAACAGCCCACAGAAGTTATCACTGATGCTCAATACATACGTAGTAGAGGCATCCTATGTGAATATCGGCATTTGCCAGGACAATGCACTTGGAATGTGTCAGTAACTGAAAAAAAGCATGTTCAGCTGACAGGAGATTTGAAGCAGAGAAGTTCTGCATTAAATGCACCTAATACTATTTTAAGATCCTGTCTTCTGATGATCCTGAGGTAGAGACTAGAGAACCTGCACCACTGAGTAGCAATAACAAAATGTCAAGGATACAGACCTGCAGTGCTGTCAGTACCTCTTCAATGACTGTGACATGGCTCTTTGGGTGCAGTTGCACTTTGATGTTGGTGAGTGAGTCCAGAAGCGTGGGAGCCAGATGGACACAATGATTGGAACGTTCAGCATTTACTTATTTGCCTTGATTGTCGGGATGACAAAGGTAATAGAGGCCTTTTCCTGCATCGTGCTCGTGCTAACATGCACTAAATAATGTTTGAACTTTCCAAATGGGACACTGAGACCTATGAGAAAAATCAACCTGATGAAGTATTTTCAGTCCTAGGAAAATGCCAAAAAAAAAAAAAAAAAAACTCAGACTGCAAATTGTTAAACAATGAAGTTCGTAGTACAACACTTCTGGGACATCAGGTTCCTTTTACAGAAACAGGTACAAGCTGAAATCAATGATACTCTACAGTCAAATACTATTGACTGGCCCTCCGCCATAGGTGTCCCTAATACTACCTGTTCTCGAAAGACACTTTCGCGGCCACATCTGCATGTTTATGGACGTGTGACAACCCAACCAGGCAACAGAGGGCACAAGGCACTTAGCTTCAGCATTCAGGCTTGATAAATCACTTGAATGGCGCTTCTGCTTTCATAACTGAACGAAGTTATCAGCTTAGCCAGAGCAATCATTGTAAAACATTGTCATACTTGCCACTCACAAGGCCCGGTAGTTCCAAGTGACTGCGGTTTGGTGATCTTCCAGCATGAAATTTGAAAAGTAAATTATGACATCCTTAAGTTCCTGTATTACAGTCGTGATACCCTCCTAGTGGACAAGCTTCAGCAAGAATATGGCGAAGAGCTTGTGAAGCTCTGCCAAGGCTTGGCAAACACAAACCTTATACCTCACTAGGTAATAGTCACTTTTAAGAGAGCGCACTGAAGTTGTATGGGCATGTACTCTTGCACGAAGGAATGAGGCCTGCTCCGGATTGGGCATGCAACAGCAGCATAGCCTACTTTGTCACCTTTCTGCCATCAAAAATGATCGAAGATGCCAGTCCAGTGGGCTGGAGTGCCACTCCTGCCAACGCGACCATAATACTGAGGCACTGGGTTAGATTATTGTCTGCAACAGACAAGTCAAATCGTAATCCCCTTGCTGAGAAGGAGAGTTTGGTGATGGTATTGTAGTGATACTTGGTAGGGCCCTTGACTTCTGACCCCGATGTTGCTGATTAGCCCCCTCCAGATATAGGCTACATGCTCATGAGTCACACTCCTCATTATAGGGTTTTGTGTTTGACTGCCATTAAAAGCCACAACTTAATCCTATTTAAAATGACATGCACATTAAGTGTTTTTTTAAATCAGAGATATGGAGTTGTGGGTATATATAAATAAAGAATATTGTACTTATAAATTCATATTAAACATGTAAATAAAGTAGGCATATAGTACCAAAGACTCCAAGGTTGATTAAAGAAAAAAGAAAGAGAAAGGGAGTGAAGAAGAGCTATAGGGATAGAAAAGGGTATCACGTGATAGCCATGTAGAGAAAAAGGTAATAGACAATAGTTAGAATGAGTGGAAGATCAAATAAGAATATATAAGAAGAAAAACAGGAAATATATTTGACATTTTAAAAAGGAGGAAAAAAATCAATTTCCTTCGCAGTGCGTGAGAAATAGTTACTTAATGGCAACCATAGCCGATGACGTTTGAAGAAAGTACCTGTTGAATCAAGCTTTTAACTGTCAGGGCTATAATGATAACATACAGAATTACACCACTGTGTGAGAGTAATGTTCTCTGAAGACTTCCAGTTAGAAGTAATAATAGAAATTGCAATAGAAAGCAAGAGGTCCACCAGTTTTCCAAGAGGATTGAATGAACTCCAATTTTCATGTTTGCCACCCCAAAACAGTAATTCATGTGACATTGGTAACGAGATCTGAGTAATTGCTGAAATGCAAGACCATACTGAGGACCAAAAAGTAGATAGGGATGAACACATGTTGAGTATTAACTTTTTAACTTGCAGCTCGCAGTGTTAGTTGCTGACTGTCCAGTTAGTTTATCCAGCACATTTTGGTTTCTTTGCTACCTGTATGACATAACATAGTTTCGCCCTTCCCTGGTGGATTGCAATTCTCCATTTTGTTTTCATTTACTGAAATTAATTGGTTTGTTTTCACGTGGTTTAAATAAAAACACGCTTACTTGGCTTTACCTGATTTGGTGTGTAGGTTGGCTCTTCCAGATTGTTTTGGAATACCTGGATATATTTTGTTATTCCTGCCTTGTTTGTTTAATTGTTCCTCAATTTTTACTTTAAGGCCTGTTTGTTGTGTTGGAGGGCCCTTCAATTTTATTTTGTTGTCATTTGTCGTGTTCAAAGCAGTGGGAGATTTTAAGATATTAGGTCCCATCACCTACATAAAGCTTATATGGCCTGAAGTGGGACCATATGCTGCAGAGTAGCTGATATTTAGGGATGAGACTTTTGTTTTGCCGGAACGCTTGTGGAAAAGGTACATGGCATGAGCAAGGTGCTCATCTGGTTTCCAAGTTTCCACAACCTTTATATCCTTTCCTGTAGCAAATACCTGCTACTTTGTGGGTTCCTTGCCTGCAGGGTGCAGTTCCCCACATACTGTGTACCATGGCTACTACTGAACGATCCATTTCAGGCCTGCCTGATGAGTTTTGGCAATTTCAAACAGTGTTTGCCTTAAAACAATGATGAGAAAGAAAATATTCTGTTCTTCACCTAGCCGTAATTTATGATTTCTAATTGGAAAAGAAGATGGTTAAATGTTTGAAAATCTATGTGCCTAGATTGTCAGTTTTAAGTGGACCATTTTGGAAATATTGAGAGTTTTGTTCCAGGACCTTAACAGATAGGGAGGGAGCTTTGGAAATGTCCTGGTTCTTTAGGATAAATTACATTAAATAGAACTACCTGCTCAGATTTCTCCATGAAATCCATACACTGGTGGTTGTGGCACACACTATCCTTATGCTAAAAGTAGACCAGCTAAGTTCATGTGGGACCTAAAAGTGTCAATAACCTTTATCTCTGCCTGGACTTTCCAATACCCAAGTGAATATACTGAAGTCTATATTTTTCAGCTAGATGTGTCCTTTGTTCGTTTGGGCCAAAGTCACTGAAGGTGTCCTCATCCTCATAAAGTTGACCTAACTCTAACCTGTGCCTTCTCTGCAACGCCACAGGATCTTTTGGTGGGGGGTAATAATTTGCTTTTGCTCTAACTTGGATGAGTATTTATTGTGCTGTCATGTGGTCCTGTCAGAGCTGACTGAGCCAACATGGTAGGTTTATTATTGTCCGGTATACTCTGATTCCTGACTACCTTCATAGAGGGACTTCAAGTGTTCAGTCTGAGCTTATCTAAAAAGGCAGATACAGCCCTTGACAATCAATCTACTCATTCAGAATCATTGGTGTAAAAAAGGCTCCCGCAGGCTCTGTGGTGCGAGGAAGCCCCGATCTCCAGGGGGCCCCCTCAGCACAGTCCTTTGGCCTGGGAGCTCCTGAGTGAATCTCGAGAGGGGGCTACTCTATGTACTTTGCAGAGTGCCCCCTCAAGTTTCGTTACGCCACTGTTGAGAATATATATATATATATATAGACAATTCCTTCGTTTAACGAAAGGAAGGACCGCACTCCAAAGGTTTTCATTTACAAACTCATTTAATGCTGGGCTCAATCAACATAAAAAGAAAAATACATGTAATTATATTGATTGAGCCCAGCATTAAATGAGTTTGTAAATGAAAGCCTTTGGAGTGTGGTCCTTCCTTTCGTAAAACTAAGGAATTGTCTGTATTTCACAACGGCATGTCCTACCGTGAAACCAGCACCGCCGTAAAACGAAGAGCACCAGAACACACCATTGCAGGACGAATACTGTTTGGATATATATATATATATATATATTCACTGAAAAAACCAAAGGCCACAGGGACGTTATAGTTAGGCTGAAATTTCACACATACAAAACCAGTGAAATTCAGCAGTTATAGTTCACTCAGCTAACTATAACTTGCACCCCCTTAATGCACTGCTTATGACCTCACATACTCACATATTACATCACTTATGACATGGTTAGTGACATCACTGATGGCATCTCAAATTACATCACTGATGACATCACACACGGAACCACTCACACACCCACTCATACCCCCACACAAACTCTCATACATCTACAAACATACAACTAGTTACATAGTCATTTACAGACCCATAGAACTACTGAGACACACACACTTGCTCACTCACACAGCCTCTAACACAAGACTCACTCACCCATACATTACTAGATCCGCTAATCATACACTTAAACAGTTTCTCACACACCCACTCACATACCCATACAGTCACTCATATACTAACTCATACACCCATACAACCACTCTCATAAATCAATAACAGTCCCACACAGCCACTAACAAATAACTTTCCCACCAATACAAGTTACACACCCACACATTCAGCCACCTAGTCACAGACAAAGACACTCACTCACAAACACTTAGACACAAAGTAACTCACCCCTACAACAACTACCACACCCAGTCATTCACCTCTAGAACCACTGACACACCCACTCACTCACTCGTACAGGCACTAATACATCAACTCAGTTACTGATACAGCTACTCACACATTCACTTGCTCTCTGTGAGAAAGGGACTCTTTTGACATGGTTAGTCCCCCTACTTTTTGCCTGGAAAATGATCTGGTTACAAACTGTAAGTGCCCTAGGCCCCTGCTAAGCAGGTTCCCAGGGCCAGATCTCTTTACCCAGAACTGTACTATGTTTGGAACTTCAGCCACCTTTGTAAGTCCCTAGTAAATGGTACCCATGGTACCTAGGGCATGGGTACTGAAGATGGCTCCCCAGAGCTGCAGCACCAATTGTGCTACTCTGAGAGGCCCCACACCAGCATCAAGCAGCCTGCCATTGCAAGTGCATGACAAGTTGTATCCAGATTTGCAAACTCAAACTGGCACTCACCAAGAGTGCCATGTCTACTAACACTGCATGCAGAATGGGTAAGTCACCTCTCTGGCAGCCCTGGCAGCCCTAAGGCATGGTGCACTACAATGCATGTGAGGGCATATGTGTGCATGAGCACATATGCCCCTACAGTGCCTTTTCTAACTATTGGACATAGTAAGTGTACATGGAAGTCATAGCAAATGCATGTGCTGGACACTAGTCATTACGAGTTCCTCAGCTACGTGGTGGCCTCTCTGAACTCTGGGTTGTTTGGTGTCAAACAACTCAGAATAATAAACTGACACTGATGTCATTGTTGGATTTATTACGAAATATACCAACAGGGTACGTCAGAGGTGCCCCCTGAAAAACCGAACAGATCTGGCATGGTTTCTGACTGGTCCTAACCAGCCTGCCAGCACTAGACATGATTCTGGACTCCTGGGGTGAAAGCCTGTGCTCTCACGAACTAGAACACAAAGCATTTCCTGGGTAGATTTGTCACACCTCCTCCCCCAGGCCGGCACCCTGCACCAGGGGTTAGCATCAAAGGCTTTGCCGCCTTTACAATCTGAGCCCCACCTCTGCTGCTAGCAGCAGATGGCTTCCCAATAGTTTTACTCCCACTTCAGATGGGAAAATAGGCAGGAAACCTAGACAGTATAGGAGGAGAGGCCATCCGCAGCCTGCACCACCTCTCAGGTGTGGCAGGCAGGGTGGCCACTCCATTCCCTTTTCCTCCATCTTGAATGGTAGGAAAATAGCAAAGCAGGCTTAGGGATGTGACCCCCTCCCACAGGAAGTGGTCACTTCGTGGGTGTAGCCACCCTAAGGGAGGTGGCCCATTGGCCACTACCAGGTACTTCCCCTAATGCCCCCTAAATGCAGCATTTAGAGGGCATCCCTAGACCACAACTTCGGATTCGACAGACACAAAGAAGACCATGACAATGAAGACCCGAGGCACAAGAACTGAAGACCTGCTGCACAAAGAAAAAGGCCCTAAACCTGACTATTGTTCCAAGGACTCAACCATCGCTGCTGAGGCGTTGCCTGCAAACCTGCAGGACTCTACAAAACCCCAAAGTACCTCCAGCATTCAGAAAATTGTCAAGAACCTCTCTTAGGGTGAAGGTATCACTCTTCTGCACCCTGCAGGCAAGCAACCCACAAAGTCTGGTAATGTGACCAGCTGCTGATCAACGACCAGGACACAGCAGCCCTGCACAATTCTGTACAACAATCCTAGAGAAAAAGACCTGTGATCATGCCATGTTTGGTGGCACTGCAACTCTGTAGGACTGTGGCGTACCACTACCTAGGTTACCGGACCCCCAACGCTGGACATTAGAAGCAAAGTCCACTCCAGACTCCCAAAAGCCCAGAAGGGAGCAGCAGTTGAGATACTTCAGAACACCCAAGAACCAGCCCCCAGAGTGGCCCTGCTGACCTGCAATCCACCCTCAAAGTTGCCTGCTCCTGACTCCAAGGACTCCAAGACATGACTCCTGGCTGACCTATCTGCGCTGCACCCAGTTTCCCTGCTCCTTGCATCGACCAACCATCTGTGCTCTAGGGGTCCATAATGCCTTAGGACCTGCACCCTCAAGAAGACCCAGCAGACTTACCTTTAAATCCATCTTTGCAGAGTGTTTCTAAGTGGTACCTTTCTCTTCTGGGTGCCAGCTCCAGTCCCTTCAGCCGCTGCTCCTGCTTGAACCGGGAAAGGCCTATGTTCTCCGGCTGGCCCACTGGACACTCTGACAACCTCGATCTAAAGTAGAAGGTGACATTTGTGAGAGCATTGTCTGATTTTATCGGCATTTTAAAGGTTTTTCCCATTGATTTCTATGGTGCCTAATCAGTCACAAAAACAGAACATTTTCTAAACTTTGAAAAATTATAAGAAAAGAAGTACTTACCATATATTGATGATCTTGGTCTTAAAAAATGTATAAAAATCTGAAATATTTTTGTAAATTGGTCTCAAGATATTCTTCCGAGTGTGTGTCCATATTTATTAATACTCTCAGTACAACAAATGCCTAGTTCATCTCCTGAATTAACCTAACTGCTCGCCCACACTACCTCGAAAACAGAGCATTAGGGGGACTGCTTTTTACCTCTGGATACCAAATTGGGGTTGCTTGGACTCGCTGCACAGTGCACGTCATTTCTGTACACTGTATAGAGAGCCAGTCTCCTACACTCTCCCATACAGTCACTGACACAGCCTGTCACTTATGTTTACAGTGACTCATACAGCCACTGAGTCACCCATACAGTCTCTCATTTACCCACTCACTCACTGATCCAGTCACTAGCACACCCACTCACTCATCCATACAAACACTCACACGCCTACCCACTCACTCACCCATGCAGCATCTCATACATCCACTCACTCACCAATACAGACACTCACACTAATCGATACAGCTACTCACACATCTACTCATTCTCCCATAAAGTCACTGACACATCCGTACACTCACTGACTCATCCACTCACTCACTGATACAGTCACAAATACACTCTGTCACTCAATCATACAAGCACACACATGCCCACTCACCTGTACAGCAACTCACAGCCCCACTCACACATCCATACAAGCACTTACAGTCACTGGATGATGTCATCAGTGATGTGATTTAAGATGTCATCATTGATGTCATCAGTGATGTCACTGACCATGTCATGAGTGATGTAATATGTGAGGTCATGAGCGGTGTATTACAGGGGCACACAACATAGTTATCTGAAGTAACGATATCTGCTACATTTCACAGTTTTTTATATGTGAAATGTCTGTTTAACTTTAACGTACCTGAAACCTTTGTTTTTTTCAGTGAATTTCAGAGGTTTTTTAAAAATTCTATTTCCTAGCTATTACATCCCTGTAACGGTTGCTTTTTCAGTGAATTTCTATGCTTTAAAAAAAATGTTATTTACTAACTGTAACCTGAAACATTTGAAAGTTGGTGTGTGAGTGGCTGTATAGGTAGATGAGTGGGTGTATGAGTAGCAGTATTAGTCTCAGTGGGTGTGTGAGTGGGGTTATGGGTGTGTGAATAGCTGTATAGGTGTCTGAATGGGTCTGTGAGTGACACCACATGTGTGTACAATGCTGTGTAAGTGGGTATAGGAGTGACAGTCAGGATCTCTGAGTGGGTGTGTGAGGGTGTTGCTGATCTGTGAATGAGTGTGTAAGTGCAGGGTCCGCTTTAGGACTGGTGGCCACCTGTGTGACAGTTTGTTGTGGCTCCCCCCACCCCACGACCTCCTCCTCGGTTTCACTCACTACCACCCGGCAAATGTGCCCCTCATCTCTCCATCGCTCGCCTTTCACATACATTCATTTGTTTTAAAGCACTTGTAAAGGCTGGCTTTACTAATCTACTCAGCTAGCCACATACAATATAGGGGCATATTTAAGAGCCCCTAGCGCCATTCTAACACCACATTAGCGTAATTTCTTTTACGCTAATTTGGTGTTAGAAGGCCAAAAACCCTGTGTCATATTTACAAAGTGGCACTTTGTATCCCTTTGTGCTACATTATGTCTGCACCAGGCATAATGTATGTAAAGGTGGCATTCCCCCGTTACGGAGGGCCAAACAAATGGCGCAAAAAAATTGGACAGATTTCTTTGCATCATTTTCTTCCGCCACTTTTAACGCCTGCTCAGAGCAGGCATTAAAAGGAGGCTTCCATTGGTTACAATGGGCCTCTGTGTGCTTTGCAGGATTAGTATCAACAGTTTTTACGGTAATCCGGCAAAGCGCCGGACTAGCCTAAAAGATTCCGACACTAGTCCCCTACCTATCACCACGTTGCGCTGTATTTTAAATATAGCGCACACATAGTGGCGTTAGGGGAGTGCTAGGGGGCGCAAGAAAATTGGTGCAGCACGGTGTGCAGTGCCACTTTTTTCAAATATGTCCCATAGGGCAGTGCTTAATTTGTAAATGAAAAGGTGCCAGTGCCCAAAGCCCTCCTCTTAAACACGCAGCTGCTGCAGTTACATGTGTGAACACAGAATACAGAGGCAGCGTATTCCTGAAGCCATCTCGGGCTTCTTCAATCCATTTACAGGCACTCCATGCCCCTTCAGCTCACTCTTGAGGACTTCTTTTTGCTTTTTCCCATTGTGATGCTTTTTCGTTTTTTTATTCCTCTGTGTTTCTCATACGTCTCTTTGTCTCGCAGTAAATGCTTGAGGCAGAAAAATAAGCACCGGCCCTCAAAAATAAGTGCCAGTGCTCTGCACCGGAAACAACAAGCACAAATTAAGCACTGCCATAGGGGCATATTTAAGAGCCCCCAGTGCCATTCTAATGCCACATTTGTGTCATTTTGGTTTAAACCAATGTGGTGTTAGAAGCCAAAAATGCTGCACCACATTTACAAAGAGGCGCAATGCATGCATTGCGCCACTTTGTAATCCTTTGCGCTACAGTATGCCTGCATCAGGCATAATGTATGCAAAGGGGGCAACCCCCTTTTAGGGGTGGGGGGGGCAAACAAATGACACAAAGAAATCTGTCAGATTTCTTTACTTCATTTTTCTCCGGCACTTTTAATACCAGCTCAGAGCAGGCATTAAAAGGAGGCTTCCATTGTTTACAATGGGCCTCTGGGTGCTTTGCAAGATTAGCGTCAACATTTTGACGCTAAACCTGCAAAGCACCAGACTAGCGTAAATAATTCTGACGCTAGTCCCATAACTACTGCCATGGTGCACTGTATTTTAAATATGATGCACATATGGTGGCGGTAGGGGGGCGCTAATGGGTGCAAGAAAAGTGGCGCTGCTCTGTGTGCAGCACCACTTTTCTTAAATATGCCACATAGTTCTGTTTTTTGCAGCAGGAATATTAACCCTCTATGCTACTTTATGTTGAGTCAAAGCTGCCACTAGGCAAAACTCCCATCTCTCTCTCTCTAGCAGGACCATTAATCACAAGAGATACCTTGACATTTTAATTCCTTCTTGAAGGCTAAACGCAAAACGATCTTTCCAGCAGGTGCATTTAAATCACAAGTTTCAGAAGTTATTGCTAAACACAGTTGCATCGCTCGCACCGCCCAAAAACCGGCCCTGTGTAAGTGTCTGAGTTGGTGTGTGAGTAGTTGCACAAATATCTGTCTGTGACTGTGAGTGGGTGTATCACTGTCTAAGTGGGTGTTTGAGTGTGTGTGTTAATGTCCAAATACATTTTTAAGTAGATGTGTGTGACAAGGTGGGTCTGTTAGTGAGTGCATGAGTGTTTCATTGGTCAGTGGCTGGTTTTGTGAGTTTCTGAGTGAGGGTGTGAGTGAGTGCATGAGTGTGTGAGTTGGTCTGTGACTAGGTGTGCCAGTCTCTGACTGGGTATGTGAATGGGTGCATAAGTGACTTAGAAAGTGTGTGCGTTGATGGGTGAGTCTGTGAGTTGGTGAGTTAGTGAGTATATGTGTGTGTAAGTGGGTGCATCAGTATTTGAATGGGTCGGTGAGTACCTTCATGAATATATGTGTGGAACTGTGATTGTGCGCATCAGTGTGTAAGTGGGTCTACAAATAGGTGTGTAATTGTGAGAAAAGGTCTCTTTTGATGAGGCTAGCCTGCCACTCATTGCCTGGTAAATGGTGTAGCTTAAACGCTGTTAGTGCCCAGGGCACCTATTAACCAAGTTCCCTGGGCCAGATCTCTTTCCCCACAATTGTTGTGATGCATTGGCACAATTGCAGACACATTTAGCTGCCACTATAAGTCCCTACTATATAGTACTTGGGTACCCAGGGCATGGGGTACTGAGGGGAAGGCTCCTGAAGGCAGCAGCACTGATTGTGCCACCCTCTAGGGCCACGCATTCAGATGCACCCAGCACTGCCTTTGGGCCTGACTGTCCTGATGCTATCCCAAAAGACAAACTGATATGGCACACTGCCTGTGTACCTTGCCCACTACCAACTGCATGCAGTATAGGTAAGACACCTCTCTGGAAGGCCTTCCAGCCTCAAGAAAGGGTGCACTACACTGTATGTTAGGGCCTAGCTGCATGAACAATAGGCCCCCACTGTGTCCTTGCCAAACCTGGGACATAGTGAGTGAATAGAACAGCCATTTTAAGTGCATGGGCTGGATACTGGTCAGTACGAGTTTCACAGCTACATCATGGCCACTCTGAACCCTGGGTTGTTTGGTATTAAACAACTCAGAATGATAAACTCAAGCTGGTACCAGCATAGTACTTATTGCAAAATGTACCCAAGGGTCACCTTAGAGGTGCCCTCTGCAAAAGCTAACTACCCCGGCATGGTTGCTGGCCTGTCACAACCAGCCTGTCACCACCAGACAAGATTCTGAATCCCTGGGGTGAGAGATCCTGCTCTCTGGGATTAAGAACATAGCCCTTCCTGGGTGGAGGTGCTAACACCCCCTCCCTCAGGAATGTGCACTGCCCTGCTAGCGAGCTTCAAAGGGCTTACCGCCCTTGCAACTCGACCCCCAGGCCTGCTGCTAGCATCTGGAAGATAATGTGTTCGAATCACTTCAGGGAACTCTCAGATATTCCTGTTTTTGCTGTAGGTACAACACTTACTGTTCAGTTGATCGATAATAAAATGTGCTGGTTGATAAAACAGCAAAGGACTACAGCCCAGATTTACTAAAAGTCAGTCAGCAAAATGGAGCGCTGCATGGCGATCTGCAGCACCGCGCTGCACAAATTGAAATCAATTGCACAGCTCTGTCGCACGCTGATGTCTCCAGCTCTGCTTGTGCACAAAAATGCTGTTTTAGCAGGACACCAAGGGCCAGATGTAGCAACTTCCGCATTTGCGATTCGGAAATTGCGAGTCTGTGCATCTCGCAATTTCCGAATCACAAATGCAGATGCAGAACAGTGTCTCAGACACCGTCTGCGACTCGCTATGGGGTCGCAAAGACCCACCTCATAAATATTAATGAGGTGAGTCACATTTTGCGACCCCATAGCGAGTCCCTGCACTCACAGGGATGGTGGCCTGCTGAAGTCAGCAGACCTCCATGTCTGTGACTGCTTTTTAAATAAAGCAGTTTTTTAAATTTATTTTGCAACCTGTTTTCCTTAAAGGAAAACGAGTTGCAAAATAAAAAAAACAACTAAACCATTTGGTTTCGTTTTTTCAGAGCAGGCAGTGGTACATTGGACCACTGCCTGCTCTGAAAAAACCTTTTGGGCAACATTCACAAAGGGGAAGGGTCCCATGGGGACCCCTTCCCTTTTGCGAATGAGTTACCACCAGTGTGACACTGGTGGTAACTGCGAATTGCGATGCGAGTCGCAAATAGGAAGGGAACACCCCTTCCTATTTGCGAGTCGCATTCACAATTTGCGAGTCCGTACCGACTCGCAAATTGTGAATGTGCATCGCAGAAGGCTGTTTGTATGGCGCAAACTGCGATTTTCGCAGTTTGCACCATGCAAACAGCTTACTACATCTGGCCCCAAGCGCTGTGCCTTGGTGCAAGGTCGAGCCAACAGGGTCTTATGTGACATTTGTAATTGAGGTACGCCCTGTATTACAAATGTCTATGCAATGACAACCTCCAAAGTGTCGGCCATGTTAAATCTGTTATGTTTAAGAAAATAGAAGTGATGCATGAGAATCAACCAGACACAGTTAGAGGTAAGACAAAGGTAGAGGGTGTCTACCCACTTTTTTCACAAGGTGGGCGCCGTCTACCCTGCCAAGAGGCTGGGCCCCACGGATATATGCTGAACAGTCTCAGTGTAGTTTTTAGACACCAGGACATATTCTGCAGAGCCTGCAGGATGTCTGGTTTCTAGAGAAACAACGTTCAGGTACAGCTGAATTTATCAGTTTCCGCTGTTCGGCACCAGCACTTAATTGTCAACACCAGAGCTTATAACAGTCTGCCACATGGTGGCTCTGTCAAATTAATTCATTATGCATTAAAAAATTACTACTGCGTGCTGCTCAAGACATTATAGCGTTGGGGGGCTTCACCTGTTAGCACTTGTGTTGGCACTGTCATTGACAGCATGGCAGGGGCAATGGGCGGTGCAAGCTGCAGTAGCCTCGTAATGAGGGCCCTGGAACTTGTTCTCTGCAAATTAAGCACTGAGCTGGGCCCATAGCAATGGCCAACGTTAAGGGGCCATCAGGCCTGCCTTTGTTGGAGCTATCAGGAGGCTCACACCTAAATACAATGGATGGGAAAACAAAGGAACAGTTTATCACTTCACAGGTAGTTAAGAGAGGCACAGTTTTGACTTAGTTCAGTCTCTGTATATAAGACATATACATGCACTGTAAGAATGTCAGGTGTGTCGGTCTGTACCGGTATTTACGCATATAACAATTTAAATACCACTATTTTGTTTTAATGCTTCTATGGCACTATAGTGCTACTCGTCCAAATGCAGGGTGTAAGAGCACTTTACATCTCTCATACACATATTATGCATTGAAAATAAATCATATATGGATAAATCAATGTACAGTGTCTCCTACATAAGACAGTGAAGGTTACAAGGTGTAGAAGCCAAATGTCCTTCATAGCTCACTGTGCTATATTAGAAGTATAAGAATTTATGAACTGCAAGTAACAAAAGGATCTACGGGTTAAAGGCAGTAATCCACTTACCAATTTACATAAAATAAAAATCTCTTACTTGTGTGTTACATTATGTGCTTTGCAGTAGACATGTTAACCCTCTATGCTACTTTGATCCAAAACTGGGACTAGACAAAACACAGATCTCTCTGGCAAATAAGTTAACCTCCAGAGTTATCTTACCGTTATTGGTATTCACTGAGATTTACTGGACACCCAAAGATCTCTGCAGCAGGTGTCTTAACCCATAAGATATTTTAAAATGCAGATTTGGCAATCAACTAAGGGGAACAGGTTTACTGCCACATTTCTCCTTTTTGCCAATTTCTTTGTAGCAGGGTTTTAAGCAATAAATGAATACGTTGAGGCCCAGATTTTGCGTCAGGTTTGTTACATTTTGGCATAACCCGACGCAAAATCTCATTTGTTAACTATTATAATATGCTCAAATGTATTCACGATGTACCTGCTAAGCATATGTGGGAGGACTTAAGATCTCATGTCACTTTTTGTGATGCCACATCCTGTAAGGTCATGGGCTGTGATGCCACTTCCTGTGATGTCATGTACGATGTAACAGTGGTGTCAGGCACCATGATGTCACTTACATACTGCCCAACTTGATAGTCCCCACCTACTTTTTTTAGGGACTGGAGCACTGGCATTAACATTCCATTTGCCCATTATTTCTGCCACGATTTACCTGGTGCATGCATCATATGTGAAGTTAGTATGTGCTTAGCAGATCTAGCCTTGCATAGAATCCTGGGGGTGCTTTCACTGTCCCCACCCCATTACTCCCCTTTCCACTCCTTATAAGAGGTCAGGTGCTATGCGACCAAATAGCATTTGTATTTATGTTTACATCAGCATTTTGTCTATATTTGCGGCAGAGAGGTGATGGGCAAACTGCCGTTTGCACCATCCTGCATTGCGCGCACCGTTCTTCATTGAGTAGTGCTCATTTGGTCTTGCAAGCTCCCGCACAGAAGCATAGTAAATCTGCGCCCTAGTAAAGCTGAGGTAAGCAGTGCATTCCAGCCATGCCTTGGAAGGTAATGCACTCCACTATCTAGCGGGGGAAAGTCGATGTGCTAAAAGGATGAATGGCATGTTGCAAATGTTTGTGTTGACTCAGAAAGTCACAAGCGTGGGAATGGATACTCCCTGTGCTGAGCAGGCGTTAACCATTCACAAGGAGATATGGCACAAGACCGACAGCATGACCTTTGGCTACAGCATCATGGGGGCAGATAACCTCCCCTCAGGTTTGCAAGGCGTTCCTCACAATGTTTAGGATCATTATGAAGGCTGACTTTCAGGAGGTCACAGTTGCAACACTAGTCATTGTGAAACTGAAAGCAGGTCCAACGTTCTACTGTTCCACGCAGTAGTTCGTCCTTACTTTTGCGTGGGTGCTCACCTCGCGAATATTGGTAAGGCACACCACGTGTGAATGGACGCTGCTGAGCAAATGAAGAGGTTGTAAGTAACACAGGGCTGTGACTGCTTTCCACTTGAACCCTGGCATATGGTTTGTGTGCCACAAACAGGGTTGCATTGGCCTGTAGGGCAATCAGGAAGTTCCTGGTGTGCTGGTCTGATAGGTAAACGTGTAGCCCGGTCTCTTAGCTGTTTGTGGGCCTGCTTTATGGACTGCTGGGCCAGTTTATTCTATTTATTTCCCTGATATTAATACAAACATTGCCTTCAGCAAGCCACAAGCCATGCAGTCTCTTCTACCTTGCTATTTACTCATACAGCACGTTTTCAAAAGTTCAAAAGTGTCATGATTTGCAAACATGGGCCACTTTTTTTTAGCTTCCCAATTCACTAATAGGGCCACTTTTATTTTGGTGCCCGAGCCTATTCTGTTACAGTTCGGCCCTGGCCACAAGGTATTAATGGGACTTCTGCAGAGGTCTCTTTGTAGCCTGATGATTATAAATTTCAATACCCGAAGGGCTGGCTCAGTCCTGTATCATTCTAAGATGATTTATATAACTACTACTGAGTTGAGTACTAGTAAATGTAAAAATACACATTTATAATGGTAAGTGATATAAAAATAGGACTTTTATCAACACCAAGAGACAATTCAGTTCACAGTCAGTACTTACTTTGAGCTGGTGGCTGCCAGTGGGGCCCACCTGCACTCATTTTTGGGGACCAGCGCTTATTTTACCTCATCAGATATTTCCTGTGAGCAAGTGAAGGAGGAAGATCAAAAGGAGAAAGAAATAGGAAGAGAACTGCGAAACAACCTTCACAAAGGGAGAAAGCAGGAACCTGCAAGAGTGAGGTAAAGGAGCAGGGACGTCTGGTAGTGGATTAAAGAGGTCTGAGGTGGACTGAAGACTGTGCATCCTTGTTATTTGGAGCACTGACATTTAGTAGCAACCACCACTGTCTTCTGAGCAGAACTTTGGGTACCAGCACTCTTTATTTTACAAATTAAGCACTGTGTATGATGTACATCAACAGTTCTCATTATGAGTGGCTTCCTAGTTCTGATGTTGGCAGGATCCATGTGTCACGTGAAAGTGGCATTTTTCACAATGCCAGCAGCAGCGCCACGCCAGTAGACCGCGCAGACCATATCATGACCCATTATACGGCCTGGCGGTGTTCTGCTGGCGGACACTGCTTCTGGCAGCAGCACCCCATCCTGTCTCCTGCCGGAGGACTCCCTGCAATCAGGCAAGTCGGGTGCTCCGACAGGTGAGGGGCGTGGAGGGTGTTATGTGTGTCTGTGGGGATGTGGGTGTATGTGTGTGCGTGCATGCGGGTGTGTGACGTGTAGAATGCGTGTGTGCAAGCATGGTTGTGAGTATGCATGTATGTTGTGTTGTCTGAAAGCGTGGCTGCGTGTATGTCAGTCAGTGTGTGTGAATGGATGTATGCATGCGTGGGTGAATGTGGGCATGAGTGTGTGTATGCGTGTGTATGATGGTGCGTGAATGTGTGTGTATGTCGTGGGGGGTCTGTAGTGGGAGAGGGAGGGTGGGGGATGAGTTTCGGAAGGGGGGGGGGGGCGGGGGAGACCCCTATCAGTGACAGGCGGACGAAGTGGTACATTGAGCCAAACCGCCAATGTCATATTTTAGGGAAGAGTACCGCCAGCCTGTTGGCAGTACTCTTCTCCAAAATACCGCCATCCACCAGGCTCATATTGAGGGCCTAAGAGTCTTACTCCATAGAAAACAAAGGGAACGATGATTTTGCACAAAGTACCTGGTTTGGGTCAAAAATAAAGCTGCACGGACGAGCGTGTGACAGAAAAGTCAGCATAGCGTCGATTGCTTCCTCGCAGGGGAGGCCGTGCATTGTTTCTTCTCCGGTCGGGTCGGCGATGCATAATTTTTCTCCCTCACAAGAGAATAATGCGTCAATTTACGGACGGGACACCTTGGGTCCATGTCAGGATGGCTTTGACGCCCAGAGGGCGATGCTTGGAAAATCTGGTCGCACGGTGTTAGAAAACCTTGATGCCTGGGGCTTGCGTTGTTATCAGCAGCCGCAAGCGGATGTTGAATGTCCCAGCCCTGATGCAGTTGGTGCGTCGATTTCAGCCGTGAAGCCAGCTGCGCGTCATTTATCAGCAGTGTTGCAGATGGTGCATCGACAATTTCCCCACACGGCCTTCTGTATGTAGATTTTCAGCTCTTGTTCTGCCAACTTCACCTTTCAAGTGGCCCAGGGACTCGATGGGCACCACTTGGCAGGGCAGGAGTCTCAGCAGAGAGTCCAGGTGCTGGCAGAGAAATACTTTGATGGCCCTGAGACTTCAAAAGAAGAGGTAGGCTCATTTTAAGCCCTTGGAGATTCTTCTCAAGCAGGAATGCACAACAAAGTCCAGTCTTTGTCCCCTTTCACAGGCAGAAGCAGCAACTGCAGGATAGCCCAACAAAGTACAGTCACAGGCAGGGGCAGCACTTCTCCTCAGCTCTTCAGCTCTTCTCTTTGGCAGAGGTCCCTCTTAAATCCAGAAGTGATCTCATTTTCAGGAGGTTTGGGTTCAATACTTATACCCATTTCTACCTTTGAAGCTGGCAAACTTCAAAGAGAGGTCTCTCTTGTTTGCAAGATCTTGCCTTGCCCAGGCCAGGCCCAGACACACACCAGGGGATTGGAGACTGCATTGTGAGAGGGCAGGCACAGCCCATTCAGGTGTAAGTGACCACTCCTCCTTCCACTCTAGCACAGAAGCCTCATCAGGATATGCAGGTTAAACCCCAGCTCCCTTTATCTCACTGTCTAGAGGCGATTCACAAACAGCCCAACTGTCAAGCTGACCCAGACAGGGAATCCACAAACAGGCAGAGCCATATTTCCCTCTGCTCCCAAAGGGAATCTGCACTTTAAAGATATTTAAAGGCAGCCCCCATGTTAACCTACGAAAGAGATAGGTCTTGCAACAGTGAAAAATTTATTTAGCAGTATTTCAGTGTTAGGACATGTAAAACACATCAGTACATGTCCCACCTTTAACATACTCTGCACCCTGCCCATGCGGCTACCTAGGGCCTACCTTAGGGGTGCCTTACATGCATAAAAAGGGACGGTTTAGGCCTGGCAAGTGGGTACACTTGCCAAGTTGAATTGATAGTTTAAAACTGCGCACACAGAAACTACAGAGGCAGGTCTGAGGCATGTTTTCAGGGCTTCCCAATGTGGGTGGCACAATCAGTGCTTGCTGCAGGCCCACTAGTATCATTTGATTTACAGGCCCTGGGCACCTCTAGTGCACTTTACTAGGGACTTACTAGTAAATCAACTATGCCAATCTTGGATAGACTATTACACATACATTTTACAGAGGAGCACCTGCACTTTAGCACTGGTTAGCAGTGGTAAAGTGCCCAGAGTATCCAAAAAAAGCAAAAACAGAGTCCATCACACATCAACAACCTGGGAAGCAGAGGCAAAAAGTTAGGGGAGGCCACGCCATGGATGCCAAGTCTAACAGTACCCATTAATCGTTCCATAACAGCATTGGCTTGGGGCCACAGAGGTGTACACTTTTGATACTTTTCATTTAGTCTGACTAGAAACTCATTGAATACTTTGTTATTGAACAACTGATCACTGTCAGATTTGAGAATGGCGGGAATACCCCATGCTGCAAAGATGTTATCCAGCCATTCAATGACTTCGTCAAGGGTTGTTGATGATAACTCCTCTACTGAAGAAAAATGTGAATACTCATCAATGACTACCATGCCAAAGAAATCAACTGCAGCTCTTTTTCAAGCCTGAGCAGGAAGGCCAGAAATGGTCAATGGATTCTGTGTCACTTTAGGGGAAGATAGTTGCTTTTAATTCCCTCTCAACTCACTCGTCAAGAATTGGGAACCACACTCGGTCTCTTGGGGCTCTTTTGGTGGCTACGATGCCATAATTTCCCTCATGGGCTAGTTCAATGACTTTCTCCTGTATTACAATTCTTGAGCCTCTCAATACAACACCTTCCTTGGTCATGGACAGTTCATCCTGTAAATTTTTAAAATTTTTGAAATTCATGGACAGTTCATCCTGTACATTTTTGAATTTTTGAAATTCAACATCGTCAGCAAATGGCTGAATTCTCCTCTTCCACAATTGAGTTGAAACGATGTCTTTGAGGAGAAGCATGTTCTTATTGGCATTAAAAGCAGCAATAATCTATTGAATGGATAGGGTTGCTGATGTGCTGCCCCCCACAATGAAGTTAATGTACTCCTCAGCCGTTTTGGATGTCGCACTGTGACACTTGTGAAAAGTAATCAGCACGGATTTGATTTTTACCCAGATTGTGTACAGCTGCATGGGTATACTCTTGCAGTCGCAAGCCCACCTCCCAATGTGAGGGGACATCTTGGCTTTTGGATTACCCAAAAAAGCTAGAAGTGATTGGCAGTCTGAAATGATAGTGAAACATTTTCTGTATAGAAACACATAAAAAAAATTGCAGGCCCACACTACAGCCAGACTCTCCTTCTCCGCCTAAAAAAAAAGGCACATTCTGTCAGACAGGCTTCGACGTGCAGAGGTCACAATGTGTCTCTGAGCATTTGAAGCTTTGATCACATTCAGAAGACCACTGGAAAGGGACATTTTGTCAAGCCACTCAGTGGGGCACCCACAGTAGCACAGTTATGAATGTACCATGAGAATTAACTGGCCATGCTTAAAAAGGATCTCAGTTTGGTGATATCTTGTGCTGGCAGCTGACAGTGTTTACACTTTATCTGGGTCAGGAGTCATTCCTCCATCAGAGAATATGTGTCCAAAGTATTTACGTTTGGTCTTGTGAAACTCACATTTTGCCACGTTTAGAGTCAGACCTGCATCAGCAAGTAACTGGCGCACTTGTGAAAGAATCTCGCCTTGCTTCTTTTGCATTGCTCTAAATACCAGTATGTCATCACTGTAATTAAAAGCATGCGTGCCAGATTGAATTATGAATTATGTCTGCAGCTGACAAAACTCAACCTTTTGTACCTGAACAAACCAAAATGAGTAAAAAACAAACAGGGATGTACCTGCAGTTCTCTTCCTATTTGAGTTGATAGTATTCTTTGTTCAGGTCAAGATGAGAGAAGACTTTGGCACCGTTCAGTAGCATCATCCTGTGTGCAATGTGAGGACCAAGAAGTCTTTCTCTCTCAATTGCTTTCTTGGCCTAGGGTCATAGTAACAGTTCTTTCACTCCATCACTGGCACGGTTCTTTAACTACGTAATGATATTCTTATCATCTACTACTTCTCTCAGGGCATCTATGAAATCATTGAACATCTTGATCTATGCAGTCCACCTGGTGGAAATATTTTGTTTCTTGACAGTGTCAAATGGTGGTGGTGGTTTCAGAAATACAGCTGCATTGTACTTGAGAGCATATGCTGTTCAGATGCCTGCAGCTGTTCACCTGGACTGATAACCTCTGCAAGCACTGGCTGTGTGCTCACACTTGGCTTATTATGCCCAATCTGAGGTTGTAAATCATCGTCTTCTTTCTTGACGGTGAGTAACAGTTCTGTTTCTCGCACTTGATCAAAGTTGCATTCAGCATTTTGCATCATACCTGGTTGTCACTGCCTTTAGTATTTTGATTTGTATCAGTGGTGGCTCTGTGTTATGGTGCAACACAGTATTTCTTTTTTCAGCCTCACCAATGAATTCTGGTGAGCTTTGCGAATGCACTCCTCCACAGGGCCTTCAACTTCTTTAGTATTTTGCTTTGTATCGATGGTGGCTCTGTGTTATGGCACCACACAGTATTTCCTCTTTCAGCCTTACCAACAAATTCTGGTAAGGTTTGCGAATGCACTCCTCCACAGGACCTTCAACTTCTTCAAGGAACATATATGGGTTGGAATGGACCTTCAACTCCACCCACACCAACTTCGAACTGCTTCTCATCGATTTTGGCACATTTGGCTTGAATGAGCAGATTGCCATATTGTTGAAAACTATGAGGGAGAGCTGTCTCATTTCTTTTGGGCAAATATTCCATCCACGTTGCCAGTTGTAGCATTGTCCCCAGCCTGGGATTATGCAATGACCACATGAGGAAATTCGATTTTTAATACAATCGTATCGACCCGCCATTTTGTGGCCCGCCGCCATTTTATGTTGCCTTCACTCAGGCAGCACAGCGAACGAAGTCCATTCTGCCTTTTCTGCTTATTCTGCAACATGGTGTTCAAAACAGTCTTCTGCCTCTATCTTTACAAGACTGGTATTAAGGTCTGACCGAGTACACTAATCCCTGTCTGGTTTTCTAATCCTTGTTTCAACTATCTGTAGGCTCACACTATTCTCCGCCGATCTTATCTTATCGTCTGGCCTTCGCTATCCTTTGCTAGTATTCTCTCATTTCACAACTGTCTTCCAAACGCACACAAACTTATCGCACCACATGCAACTTCGTTGTGGATCGGTTAATGAATTAGTTCAAGGGAGGGGTGACAAACACAGCTGGAGGGGAGGCAACCTTAAGTCACTTGATACTTTGTTCTGTCTTGTTTTCCGACATTTCTATTGACTCTGTTCTATCTTTACATCATTCTTACTGGCTCCTTTCTATGTGTTCTGGGAGTGTATGTAGTTAATAAATGGTTTTTATACGGTATATAAGATTGTGCGCCACAAAGTAAAGTGGCAGTCTCCTGAGAACATACCTTGTGTACTTCTTGGACAACTGTACTAGCTGCAGCTAATAAAATCTGATCTTTTACGCCTGACAGAGTGTCCCGTGTCTCTGTTAGTTGAGGCAGGTGAATCCAAGGAGATTGCAGGCGTACCCTGCGCCGCCAGGCCCATAAGGTTCTGGTTCTTCAACTGGCGCCCAACGTGGGGCGGCTTCAGCGGTACCGGTTCTGCCTGAAGGTCGTGAGGAACCCCGCAAGAAAATTCTGGAGGAATCGCGAGCCACGTCAAGCGACCCCTGTATGTCGAAGTGGTCCGAAGGTCTTTTTCAGCGCGGTTACTCCTTCCTGACGGCTACTGACGACTGCTGCCCTGACTGCCGCCCTGCCTTGGCCCTTTCTTTGATGATGTATGGTAAAGCGAGACGATAGACGGGCCTCTGTTGGTGTAAGAAGACATCCTTAGTTAAGTATTTGGTGGGTCGCGCCCACAAATTTTGGTCTTTGTTTTGTCCTTAGGTTCTTAGATTTGGCCATTGCAGTGGCCAAAGCCGAGGGGTAAGTGCATTTGTGCTGTGTAAACTGAAAGTTTTACCCCCTTGATGTTTGTGAACAGCCAGTTAGTCTGACTAAGTTTGGAAAACTTTGTTGCTTTGGTTGTAATAGGTACTCCCAGCTTGAGGACTCCTGTCCGATTCCTTCGGTTGGAACTCCCACATATGAGCTCTATTCTAAACATGGTGTTGGTCCTATTGCCTTTAATAAGACATGGACCCGATATACAAAGAAAGATGGTGTTTTAAAATGGCCAGAAAATGGTAGTTTCGAAACTGATGTGCTAGATAATTTAGAAGCAACGTTATTTAAAAGAAAAGCCCGGCCGGCAATGTTTGACTCTTTTCGCCTTTGGCGTAAGGAAGCCAAACAGAGAGAAATTAAACAAGCGAAACGAGATAGGAAAACACAGGGAATGACGATTATACAGGCTGCTCAGCAATTCAAAAATGATGAAATAGATAATGCAATGGAAATTTCAGACAGACAGCATCGAATGGCAATAGATAAATGCTATCCGACGTTGCCTATCTCTTCCCTTGATAAGAGAAAAGATTTTGAGGAAGATTCCTTAATGTCCCACTTATTGAAATTGCCTCCGCCCTATGTACAAGGTGCTAATGCACCCCCGATGTTACAGCCTGTTCAGCCGCCAGTTGTGCTTCCGCCTGCTCCAGCTTTTCCACATTTGCCTCCTCAAGTATTGCCTATGCCAGCTTTGCCTTTAACTCCTTTGCCTTCTGCTCCTTTGGCAATTCTTAATGCTCCTTTAGTTAATTCACCTAATACCTTGTCCCCTATCCTTATGTCAAATTCTCCATCTACGCGTAAGCGATTTACCGATACTGTCTCTGGTCTCTTATCACCTTTCTTTGAAGCTTTAAATGTGTCTCCAGCTTTTTCTCGAAGACAGTCTCGTAGTCAATTCCCAGACTCCGAAGAGCGAGAAAAATTGGACTCACTTGCTTGTAGATGGATCAAGAAGGGTCCCCAATATAGTACGTCTGATATTATGTCCACCTTTCTGCAATGGAATGCACCTACGCAGAGATATGTTTTTAAAGTTATGTGCGATACTCTCGCTAAAGAATGGGAGGATATGAATTTGGGTTCGGTCCCACAGGATCTGTTAGATGTTCAGGCTGACTTTGACAAAGGACTTATTGTGGGTCCTAAGGTTGAAAACGCTGTCAGAACACTCATTTCTTTCAGATCCCTATTGTTCTCACAGACTTTTCCTGATTCTGATCCTTCAGTTAGGACAGCACTGAAAAACTATCCCATGAGAGAGGTTTCTCCAATATGGAAGGAAGAAGTTGCAGCAGCAGGTGCTAATCCAGCTATTCCTGCGCATTTTCAGCGCATATGGATACATGTCCCCTGGAAAAGGTCTGAAGTTTTAGCACTTAAACAGTCACTACCAGATTCACGCAAAAATCCTGCTGGTTACTATAAAGAGTTGTCGCAAACAGTTGATGCATGTACTATGAATCTAGCAGATATTGACATGTTGATGGGAAATGTAGTTCCACAGACAATATGGGCTAAAATTCGTAGAGAGGATCACGCTCAAGAATTAGGCGGCGATTGGAACGCTATTATTGCCGCAGATAGAGGTCAAGTAGGTGGTGCAAAACCCGACGCTTTGATCTCAGAACTCCCTGGTAGGATTATTACATTAATGAAAACAATGATGCCTGCTTTGAGAGTTAATTGGGATAAGCTAGCAGCATGTAAACAAAAGAAAGATGAAAGTGTTTCCGATTTCTTTACCCGATTCGAGGAGACATTCATTGATCACAGTGGTCAAGATATGGCTACAGAAGGGGGACAGCGATTATTTGTGGATAAGTTCGTATATAACTTGCTTCCTGAACTATCACACAAGCTAAAAGACTCCGAGAGTTCATGGGCAGTTTCTTCTTCTGCCCAGATATTGGCTACTGCACAATATTATGAAAATAGAGACAAAGAAGAAAGGGAAAAACAAGAGAAAAAGACGAAAGAATTAAAAACTAAAGTTCTCTTGCAACAGGCTTATCCTCCTCGTTATGTTCAGCCTCAGTTTCAACAGCCTCCGCAGTTTCAGAGGTTGTATCAAAAGCCTGAACCATTCATTCCAAGACCTTTGCTAGGTCCCAATCAATGTGCTTATTGTAGGGAGGAAGGTCATTTTAAGAACAATTGTCCGGCATTGTTGCAGCGTAATGGAGCAACATCTGCTTCACGAGGTCGTGGTGGTTCTCAGTCAGCAAATAGAGGTAGAGGTCGAGGTGTGTTAACCCAAGGGCAGCGTTCTTTTGTTCCTCCAAATTCCGGAAATTACTTTGACCAGCAAAATGTTAGGTCTACACAGTATTACAGTGAGGATCAGTATATTGAAGGAGGGAATGAAAGTCTTCATTTTGAATAGGACAGCCATGGACAAAGTAAGGGGGTTACGTCAATTCCAGTGGATCAGAATGGACCTTATGTTAATGTCACTACAATGGGTGTTTCAGAGCCATTTCTTTTAGATACTGGTGCCATGAGAAGCTCTATCATTCATTCTAAACTCCCTGGCGCACCTTTGTCTGGCTTAACGAATGTATCTGTAGGATTTTCTGGCGCCCCTGTTCGCAATCCAGTTTCTTGCCCTTTGCCTGTTTCAATAGGCCCTTATGATTTAGAAGCTCCGCTTCTTCTGACGAATGGTTGTGGTGAAAATCTGTTGGGTTTAGATCTATTAAAAAGAATGCATGCTACGATATATTGTTCACCTTCTGGTGTATACCTCACTCTAGGACAGAAAATGACTAGTCCAATGTACTTATCAAAAGATCAATTTCCCCCTGAATTGCTTTCTCTTCCCGAAACGCTTTGGGCTACGGGTCCGAATGACGTTGGTTGTCTTGAGATCCCACCTTATGTTGTTACTCTTAAGCCCAATGCTGAAATGCCACGTATTCCGCAATACAGAATCTCTACTGAAGGTGAGAAAGCACTTCTGGAAATTGTCCATGATTTGATTCAGAAGGGTGTGGTTGAGGAAACGAGAGGAAATACATGTAACAGTCCTGTTCTTCCGGTTCTTAAACGCACTGATCCTTCTCAGCCTCCTGTTTATCGTTTTGTAATTGATCTTCGGGAGGTAAACAAGATTGTCGTACCACAGTTTCCTGTAGTCCCAGATATCACTGCTCTGTTGACGATGATACCTTCTACAGCGACTTGGTTTTCAGTTATCGATTTAAAGAATGCTTTCTTTAGTATTCCCATCGCCGAAGAGAGTAGAGATATTTTTGGTTTTTCCCTCGGAGGCCGAAGCTTCCGGTTTAAACGCGCACCTCAAGGTTATTGTGAAAGTCCCTCTGTTTACAGTCAAGCTCTAAAATGTCATCTTGATGCCTTTTCCTTACCGTCCGGTGCCGCTCTCATTCAGTACATGGATGACTTATTAGTTGCAGCTGATTCAGAGGAGATTTGCAAAAACGTGACCGTTGCACTGTTGCGTCATTTGTTTGATCTGAATCACAAGGTTTCTCCTTCTAAATTACAATATGTCTGTCGCGAGGTGACTTATTTGGGTCATCTCTTGTCAAAGGAGGGACGACGATTGACCCCCGAACGAATTCAGGCAATTGCACAAATGTCAGTGCCATCCACACAAAGAGAGGTACGTGCCTTTTTGGGCATTACTTCTTATTGTAGACAGTGGATTCCGAGTTTCTCTTTATTGGCTAAACCGCTGTTGGCGCTAACTTTAAAAGATACGCCTCAGCCTCTTCCGTGGACTGACGAGTGTCAGAAGAGTTTTACTGATTTGCGTATTGCTTTGTGTTCTGCTCCTGTATTGGGTACTCCTGATTACAGTAAGCCCTTTACGCTCTATGTCCACGAAAGAGAGGGTTGTGCATTGTCAGTCTTAACGCAGCGTTTTGGAGATCAACAGCGACCATGCGCATATTTCTCAGCTACGTTAGATCCAGTAGCTAAAGCATTGCCTAGTTGTCTTAAGGCGACAGCGGCAGCAGCAATTTCTATTCGACAGTCTGCTGGAGTAGTGCTAGATAATACTCTCATTGTTATGGTGCCACATGCAGTGGATATTTTACTAAATAGGACAAAAACGCAGCATCTTACGAGTGCTCGGTTGTCCGGATATGAGCTGACGCTTTTGGCTAGTCACATACACATCAAACGATGTAATACCCTGAATCCAGCTACTTTGTTGCCTCTTCCAGAAGAGAGAGATGTCTCTGAACAGCATGATTGTTTTCTCCGTACTGAAGAAGAGACTAAGGGTAGAATTGACCTAAAAGACACGCCATTAGTGAATCCAGATGGAACACTATGGGTAGATGGTTCTTGTTTCAAGCTCCCGAATGGAGATACAGTTTCAGCCTACGCTATTACCACTTTGCATACGATTGTGGAGACAGCACGCATTAGACATAATTCAGCTCAGGCAGCTTAATTGATAGCCTTAACTAGAGCGTGTGTGTTATCCGAAGGAAAAAGAGTAAACGTGTACACTGATAGCCAATACGCTTTTGGTGTAGCGTTTAACTTTGGGCGCTTATGGAAGGAAAGAGGATTCTTTACTTCCCATGGTACTAAGATACAACATGGTCAATTAGTGACTGAACTTCTTGAGTCACTTACAATGCCTACTCAGATAGCGATCGTGAAGTGTAGTGCACACAAAAAGATTGTGGACGATGTTGGTCGAGGAAATGCATTTGCAGATGAGGTAGCAAAAAAGACAGCCAGAGACAACACAAGTCGAATGTATGTTGCAGGTCCCGCAAACTGCGTAAGAGAAAAGGGAATGTGTGAAGATACAGTAGAGAGTGTGAAATCAATTCAAGGAGAGGCTACGGAGAATGAGTTGAGAAAGTGGAAGGAAAGTACAGGAATGTTAGATGAGATGGGATGTTGGGTTGAATTATCAGAACATCAACGTTGGCTGTTACCAGATGCTTATGTACTACCTGTAGTTACTATGGCACATGGTCCAGCTCACCTAAGTGCAAAAGGAATATGTAAACTTCTGGCTCCAGTGTGGCAAAATGAGGGGATTCCAAAGTGTGCAAATAATGTAGTAAAACATTGTATTGTTTGCTTGATGTACAATCCGGGAAAGGGAACCCCAACTCCAGCAGGTCATTTTGCTCCTCCGACATATCCATTTGAGGTGTTGCAGATCGATTATATTCACATGGAACGATGCAACAACCTCAAATATGTTCTGGTGGTAGTATGTGCTTTTTCTAGATGGGTAGAAGCCTACCCTCTGAAGGACAATACTGCTTTATCAACTGCCAAAATACTTTTGAAAGAATTCTTCCCTAGGTTTGGTTTGCCGCGCATTGTCTGGAGTGACAATGGGAGCGAATTTGTGGGTCAAGTCATGCAAAAAGTTTGTGCAGGTCTTGGCATAAAACAGAAGTTCCACGCGGCGAATCACCCACAGTCGGCTGGTTTAGTAGAATGCTACAATGGAACCTTGAAGCTTAAAATTGCTAAGGTGCAAGCTAGCACAGGACTTAATTGGCCTGATGCTTTACCATTGGCTCTTCTGTCCACCAGAACAGCAGTACACTCTCGTTTGGGGCTTAGCCCTTACGAAGTGATATTTGGTCGCCCAGCTAATGTATAGGGAGTTCCTCGCCCTAAGAAATACTCAGACTTGCCATACCCGATGTTGATTGACTACTTGCATGACCTTACAACTAAATTGCGTGTTCTTCATCAACAGGTTCAGAGTGCTCTACCAGAGGCTTCTACAGACCCAGGTCATTCCATCCGACCAGGTGACTGGGTCTGCACGAAAAATTTCCAACGACAGAGAAATTTGGAGCCCAGATGGAGAGAGCCACGCCTGGTTCTTTTGACCACAAGAACAGCAGTTAAAGTCGAAGGAAAGAAAAACTGGGTGCATGCCGTGCACTGCAAGAAAGTGCCTTTGCCTTTGCCTTTCGATCAGTGGGTCCGTAGAGGCATCAGTGACTCTGAAAGTGAGAAAGTTCCGCAATTTGTACCATTCAGTGATGCGCGTCTAATTGGAACACTTTCTGAGAAAGAGGACGACGACATCCTTCAAGAAGCAATACCATCGCATCGTCGCTTGAACACGACAAATCCAGGAACATTGTTTCAAAACCAGACTGCCTCTGGACAGGAACGCTATAATTTGAGACCAAGACCAAAGAACTTGTAACTTTCTCTCCTATGTAGTACTCTATCCCGGTTGCAGGGTCACGGTAGGAGTCTTAGTCACGACCTGAGTAAGTGGCAATAGGCCTGCAGGACCTCACAGTGTCATAGGACGGTAGATAATCGTGACTACAGTGATTGAGGAAGATTGCCGTGAGCATCCACTTAGAAAGATGGAGGCTACATTAGATAAAAGAGAAAGTAAAAATGTAAAGAATAATTGTAAAGAAATATATAGTCGTTGTAGTATTGCTCTATGCGTCATTATATTGTCGTGTATTCTTTTGGCATCTGTAAACTGGATCATTATTACTCTGCAGCAAAAAGTTGTCTCTTCTCCTACCTCTACATCTTCTTCTACTATCTCTCCGCACCTATTTCACACTCTTCCCCAGCATGAACTCATCAGAAGAACTGAATACTTTAACAATTCCTTCGTCCAGTTGTTACATCAACATCAGTTAGTGATCAATACAACTGACTGTTGGGTGTGTGGACTCATACCACATACGGTAGAAAAAGGAATGCCATATTTAGTTCTTCCATTCTCCTATGAAGGTTCCGCTTGGGCTTATTTTGTCATTTTCAATAATGCATATCAAAGTAAAATTAAACAACCTGTCAGTTCACATAGTGTTGGTTCAGATTTCAGTCATAGTTTATTGATAAAGGGAATGGTAGCTATGGCTAAAATCATGGAAAAAAGTGAAGCTTCCATAGATGAAATAAAAGCATATACCAATTGGAACATAACTAATTACATTTCCAGCCTCAATGATAAGATTGAGCAAGGAAAATCTCCTCCGATACGGGTCATACCCCAACAAGGAAATTTCTGTCTGCAAATAAATGGTAGAACTCCAAACACCGGACAAAGAGAAAGTTTATGTTCCCATACATATGTTTATTCAGCCCTGAATTCACCGCCGTTAGTACCATCTCAAGGTACATACTTCGTTTGCCACGATAGGGCTTATACATGGTTGCCAGCTGATTTTTCTGGTACTTGTTATATAGCCTTTCTTCTTCCCCCTACATACACCGCTCCTGCGAACCATCATAAAAATAGATATGGCAGAGGGATTGTGGATTCGAAAGACACAGCAGGACAAGAGGGAGGAGATTTCCTCAAAGGATTTCTTCCCTTCTGGGGTCCAATGGCCAACAGCAGAAATATAAGGCAATTGGTTCGTGTCGTAGAAACCACCATAGACATCACTGTAGGAGCTTTAAGTAACATTACAGCTGAACTACAGGCTGATCGTCTTATGACCTTACAGAACCGTGTTGCCTTAGACTTTGTTCTTGCGGACCGTGGTGGAGTATGCAAATTGATCGGATCAAGTTGCTGTATTTTCATATCTAATGACGCTCCGACAGTATACCAAGCTATCTCTAAGTTACACATAATCTCCGAGTCGATTCATCAGGACGAAGGAGATTGGTCCTTTTCAGAGTGGTTTTGGGGATTACTGTCCAAATGGGGTTGGAAGGTATTGACATTCTTTGGAGTAATTTTAGCTTTTATATTCTCTTGTTGTCTTTGTATGCACTGCGGTCCTGCCGTCTGCAACCTATGTGCTACTGCATGTATTCCCAAACCCAAGTCACAAAGAGCAGAGAATATCAAAATGATGGTACAGCAACAGCTTGATGACCTCATGGCCATAGACATCGACTCAGATTAACATGAGTTTGTGTATCTTGCCTGAGTTCTGGCAAAAGGAGGGTCTGAGGAAATTCGATTTTTAATACGATCGTATCGACCCGCCATTTTGTGGCCCGCCGCCATTTTATGTTGCCTTCACTCAGGCAGCACAGCGAACGAAGTCCATTCTGCCTTTTCTGCTTATTCTGCAACATGGTGTTCAAAACAGTCTTCTGCCTCTATCTTTACAAGACTGGTATTAAGGTCTGACCGAGTACACTAATCCCTGTCTGGTTTTCTAATCCTTGTTTCAACTATCTGTAGGCTCACACTATTCTCCGCCGATCTTATCTTATTGTCTGGCCTTCGCTATCCTTTGCTAGTATTCTCTCATTTCACAACTGTCTTCCAAACGCACACAAACTTATCGCACCACATGCAACTTCGTTGTGGATCGGTTAATGAATTAGTTCAAGGGAGGGGTGACAAACACAGCTGGAGGGGAGGCAACCTTAAGTCACTTGATACTTTGTTCTGTCTTGTTTTCCGACATTTCTATTGACTCTGTTCTATCTTTACATCATTCTTACTGGCTCCTTTCTATGTGTTCTGGGAGTGTATGTAGTTAATAAATGGTTTTTATACGGTATATAAGATTGTGCGCCACAAAGTAAAGTGGCAGTCTCCTGAGAACATACCTTGTGTACTTCTTGGACAACTGTACTAGCTGCAGCTAATAAAATCTGATCTTTTACGCCTGACAGAGTGTCCCGTGTCTCTGTTAGTTGAGGCAGGTGAATCCAAGGAGATTTCAGGCGTACCCTGCGCCGCCAGGCCCATAAGGTTCTGGTTCTTCACACACCAGGCATGGAACTCTATAGCAGACGTCTTTATTCCACAGCATACGATCACACTACACTCTGATTACATCATAACCATTAATAACCACATTTTAACACCTCCCAGCAAGTTACGTAATCGTCTATTGAGTCCACCTAGAACTGCAAGGGTCCTAGTGCACATAGTCTCACAACACTACACCTAGTTAAACTCAGAGACTAAACATACATGGCTTCTGTTCTACATGCCTATTCGCATAGACGGGACACAACAGTGTCAGATCTCTGGGAGTTGGAAGTTGGAAGCAATGTTTCACAAATTACACCTACCTAAACCATTCAAAAATTGCTCCCATTTTAAGAAGATCTTTGTAACTTGTAGCACCTGTACTGCTCAAAGAATCAAGCCATACTGCAGCAAAGTTAATCTTCTCTGCAAATATGCATTTGTTACATAATTCATTATCAGCTGCATATTTTGTAGAGCTGAACATACAACTTCAGCTGAAAAAGATCAAAGGCTATTAAAATTCTGCACATGGGGCATAAGACACTTCCCAAGCGCTAATTGGTCATCTTTATGCTATTGAGTAGGGTATCAGGCATTTAAGGTATGACAATTTTGGGCGGATGGCATTAATGTGCTCTAATGACCGACAGGAAACAAAGGTTTTGCGTGCAGCAGGAAACAAAAACCTCATATACTGAAGTGTAACTTAAACGGCGGGAAGGCTGGTTCCTTTTTGTCATGAAAATCTCATGTTTTACTATGCACGTGAATTCATGTTTACATTACATACAAAGCTTTATTAGCGGCAGTTATTTCAAGAAGTCACTAAAAGCCCTTAGGTAAAATTCCAAGCATTTCCCATCTATGTTAGGGCGCCCTGATTATGGTAAATATTAAATAAATGTTGTATAGTAAATATTAAATAATAACTATTAAATAAATGTTCTGCAGGGCTGTTTCTTGATAGATATAGACGTTTCCTGAGGCCCTACCTTGTATCACACAATACACACAAAGCAAACTGCACCTTTTAGGTCATAAGTGGTATGCGCACAATAAAGGAGGCACATTTCTTTACAAAAAGTGTGTACAGTTAGGCTTGCTTTCTTCCAAGTGCAGCATAGTATATATTTTACAAACTATTTACTTCCGAGAAGTAGAAAGGACAGTGTTAATAAAATTGTGCTCCCTTGCTTGCATGCAAAACAAAATAGTTCATTCTTGAGGAATACCATTTCGAATAGGATTTGCTGAATATGCATAGATTGCCACAGAAGATACAGTATACATTTCCTCCAATCAGAAAATACATTGCATCGTTTGGCTTTCCTTGGCAAATAATTTATATTTTCTTTGCTAAATGGAGTCATTCTTCCTCCCAAATCAGGTCTTTAGTTGCTGCATATTTCCAGTGTTCCTGGGTATTTATAAAAGAAGACATTTCTTAGCAGTCGATGCAGTGTTTTTCTACAAGAGGAAGTTCTTTGTGCAACCACTGCACAGTTTTGGTCTGAATAACATATACATGATTTGCTGCTGTAGACAAATCATGCTCATGGGTTAATTAATGCTCCTGGATAATATTTCAAAGCCTGAAGCATTATACTGCGTCACAAGTTCTTTTTTAGAACTGCCTATAAAATATATAGCGTTTTAGTTATACTTTGGGACACCAGTGCTGTACCATCCACTTTATTTAAACCTTTTAAGTATGGTAGCTGGGTTATAGAACCTCTAATACTAATAATTCCTCACTAGTCCCTTAAAAAGATCATATTAAGCACATTTTCCAGGGCTGACAGGACTGAAACACCAATGAGAAATATTTTTGAATACCCCTTGCGTGGTTTCTCACTAACAATAAATTTGGTCCAACTGGGATTAATGTGCCATCAAAGCCAAACCTAAAAAGTGGTCTGGATTCGTCTAGCAGTGGCAGGTAGAAAGTTCTAAATCTTCACACGTTTTTCTAAAAAAAGCTATGAAACATTGAAGGCCTTGCTCCTATATGGATCTTGAGGATTATGGCGTACATAGACTTAAGGGAGGTATCAGGTAAGATTTTTACTATAGCAGAGTATGTCACACTCTGATTTTTCTAAGAGCGGCATATAACGGCTCTTAACATTTCCAAATTGAATAGAACTCAGTTTATTGACCTTGAACAGAAGGGTGGCTTGTGGTTCTACCAGGATTCGACCATGCTTCCTGCAGCTCGAAATAGGTCTCCAAGGTGAACCTTTTGTTTGAGGTTAGAAAGGAGGAGGTTAATGGCATGAAGGGTTTTTCACGAGAACTGCAAATTCATTAGTTTCACTACTGAAAGTGAACGGAGTAAGTGTATTGCTGGGGATGTGTGTTAATGTCTGGACATTTTAGGAAGTAGAACTTGAAAAGATAAGTCCCCAGGTTCATCTAGACACAGCTGCAGCTCTTTAGGTAGGTCTTCCTTAGATACATGTATGTTTTCCCCAGTAGTGAGCTACATGGATATAAAACATGTGTTAAGAAGCAGAGAAATCAATATCTGCACACTTGATTATAATTTCTTTCTTGGTACTAATGTCACTTCTTGATCTTTGTTTCCTTTAATTTTTTCACCAATTTAAAATTCCAACAGTCAAGTAGATGGGTAATATGGAAGCCGTTGCTGTGTTTACAAAGGTGGACCATGGTAGCTTGAAAAGCACATTCATAGAATACCAATTCTGAGAAACCATTTCATCTCCATTTGGAAAAAACACAATTCATAGCACGACTTTAAAAAAAATCACTTTATACGTCTTCTTCAAGGAGGATAGGCCAGTATCTTCAAAATACATTCTCTGCAAAGTGGTGCATCCATAATAAATGTGTAGACCTTTTTCTTTCACTCATCCCTTCTCAGGTCCTGTGACTTACTGACATACACATATTAAAAATGTCCATACTGCAGGATTACTCCCACACCAAAGGTCACTTTCTGTTCCCTCTTGCTTTCTTTTCGCAACCCAAGTTACTTGGGAGGTGATTCCCATATGCTCCCTTGCTCCTCCTAACACTCCCCTTACCCTTGTCTCCTTATTTAGTTTTTGCTACTTTAAGTGTAAAAACGATGTTCCCTTTCTTATGGTTCATAATGTAAGAAGTATTTTCGTTTAAACACATTTTTATTAGTAATTTCCGTGGGTCATTTCAATTATTTCAGATCAAATTAACTTCTATTTAATTTGTTTTCCCAGTACATGGGTTTCCAGTATTTTGTTCTCATATATGGGCTCCTTATTATTTTGTCTTCTCTTGATTTACATGCTACATACAATGAGGGCACCATGAATCCGACTGGGGCTAAGGTTTATGGCTGTAGCAACTGGCCCTAAAGGTCAGCCTAACCATGTTATAGGTGTAGCAGATGGCCTCTCAATATGTTCTGGTAACGGTGTGCCTTCAAGTGTGACCTGGGAGCTCTGCCTTGGGAAATGTTTCTTGCTGGTGTGTCCGGTCTCCATGCACAACACTCACTGGCTCAGCATGTTCCCTTTTCTTTGACCACTTGGCATACTTATTGCATTATTCATTGTGTACTGTGCTTTGAATAGGCAGGTGCCATCACGCTCACAGAGCACACACCTTTTATTTCAAAGAGAGCGTATCAACCCCTTTCAGCAGAACTTCAGTATTTTACATTAACTACACTTTTCAAAAGTGGCAGGTTCTGCATTTGCTGACAGGGAGCACCTGACTTAGTTCCCATTTCTAGCGCTAGTTCAATTATTTGTTTTAGACAGTGCTGTGTTTTAGTGCAATTTGAAACCCACAATGGTGATGAATACAATACCAGAAAGAAAATCTTGCACAACCTGAAGGGCTGTTAATATTGCTTTGTGAAAATTGTTTAAGGACTGTTAGATTATGAATATAATTATATATTCACTTCCGATGTAGGAAAGTAAAGCTTTTAAGTTTTCCCTGTGAACTGATTGTGTCCCAAGTGAAAAAACTCTAAAACAGAAAATGTATCATAGTAGATAGGTTTTCTTGGAAAAGGTCCATGATTTCCTACTTATCTGTTGTTGTTGTTGTTGTTGTTGTTGTTGAAAGGCTGCAGAAAGAACATTTTCATATGTTACTAGAGATTATTAAAATATTTTCTGGACATAAAGTGTTTCTACACTCCTGCGGATGTTGCGCAAAAAGGCCCCTGGAAGTGATTTTGCACCTAAATCTGATTTTGCACTTAGAGGTGTTTCCACTCCTGCTTATGTTGCACTGAAAAGTGGCTTTGCATCTACAAATGATTTTGCATAGTACTGTGGTTTTATCCTAGATGTGATCTTTGCTCCTAAAATTATTTTCACACTCTTGCTCATGTTTTATCATGGATGTTTTGTACCTAAAGGTGTTTTTTCATCTAAATGTGGTGTCACAATTCTGCTACTTCCCACTTAATGTGATATTTTGAACCCAGATGTCATTTGTGCTTCAACGATTTTCCACAATCGTGCTGATTTGGCACCTCAATGTGCTGTCAACCAAATGTGATGTTATGCGGATGCACGTTTTTCACTTGATGTGACACCTTACTTCTGATGCAAGTTTTACACTTGATGTGACACCTTACTTCTGTGCTGAGTAATTTTGCCCCTTAATGTGATACCACACTCATACATATTTTTTTTGTAAAGGAGAAACTTTGCACCTAAATGTGTTGTGCACATAATTGTAATTTGGCAACTAGAAGAGTCTAGCACTCCTGCTGATGGTGCATTAAGGTTTATGTTATACTGAAACCTTATTTTGCATATAAATGTGTTCTGGCAGCAAGTATAACTATTTCCTCAAACCAATGTTTTTCAAACTTCTATTAGTGATGCATCCAGTTGGCCCCCAATTGGAATTTTGCACCTAAGTAAGATTTTGATCTGTAAGTATGATAATACAATCCTCCCTGCTTTCCACCAAAAGGTGATTTTGGATCCAACAGGGATTTTTCCTGCCTAAATGTGACTTTGCGTGCTCTTATGTTCTCTACATTCATGCTGACGAGCCACAAAGAGTCATTTTTGCACCTCATGCACTGTCACTATACTAATGCACTCATTTTACACCTGATGTGATACTTTTCTATCATAATATTCTCTATATATTCTGTAATACCCTACATCTTCAGTTTGTGGCTGTCCCTTACTGAATCTGCTTCTAACAATAAATAGCCTATATGTTTTGAGTGCTCTTATTTTGGCCACCAAATCTAAAGTAAAACAAAGGAAGCTTAATATCAGATCAGACTTCATGTTACATGTTGCCATGCCTCTGAGATCATGTTCCTCTCATGCTTGCCCTAAACTACCGTACAATATGTAAAACATAGAGCATTAAGTGACGCGAAATAGGTGGCTCAAGAAAAGGCGCTGCTCAGGCGTGCTTTACCTTGGTCGGCTGAGTTTCCGTATCCTAGGCACATCACCCTTTGGCTTGAACTTGAAATGTAGTGTAACACTCGCATTCTAGGTTTAACCTTGCATTTTTTATTTCCTTACTTTGCACTAAGTGGTACGGACAAGGGGGACGAACCTGACATGCTGCTATAATGCTGGTACCTCAGAGCTGCTTTTGCACCTTGCCTCTTTTCAATTTTCCGCATTAAGTGAACGTGATGTTATCTTTTTTTAACCATATCGCAGTTTTAAGGTATTTATTACATTGGAATGTCTTTTTTTAAAGTGAAGATTTCAATTAATCATACAATAAATCACCTACTCACTCACTCATATACAGCACCGACTGCCAACCTGAAAACCTTAATCAGTGATAAACAGCACTGACTTAGACTGAGCTCCTTTAAAATTACTAAGAACATACCCTCCTGAACCAATAGACTACACATTTTTCCTAGTCTAAAAGAACTCATAAATCCCTTTTGGGGAAAAAATATTATATCAGGTTACCATACGCAGCAGTGTGAGACACGCATCCCCTATGTGAGAACAGGAAGGCCATGATCCAGTCAATTAATTATGTGAGACCGGGAAGGTCGTAAAAGTTTATTCAGTGGCTAAGGATATTAACACTGATATAATGCCTACCGTCCCCAGTGCCTATGATACCACTAGTTCACCCTCATTAATTTTCCCAGCTTCCCATTATAATACAAGCCCCAAAAGGGAGTGAAACGTAAATCTACAACCATAATATGGAAGAAGGCTACTCCTACAGTGACACAACAAAATATTGCCCCTAAGTACAGATTCAATCCACCAACTAATATCCCAGTCCAGCTTTCAAAAAGTGTAACACACACTGGCAACCCACAGAAGGAGTTGTGGTCCATTACTACTGCCCAGAATGCAAATGTTTTATCCACTCCCCATTATAAACTGGTTGACACCAAAATGAAGCTGGTTAACCTGCATGAGCTGCTTCAATGCCTGGAAATCACAATCTCTATTCCTGTCTCCCAGAAGCACTCTCTTTCCAGGGAACCCCAATACCCCCATTGCGCCTCACTTGTCCCATCTAGTCCTGAAGAGACACACTAACCCGAACACTTCAGAGCAATCCCCCATGCACATTTCCTTTAATGCAATCAATGTACCCGAAAACGATCAATCTTGTTACAACAATCTCCAGAACTAGGCCTCCTAAATATAATTGAAGATCACTCTGCATAAGCAATCTCAGAAGAATCACCTCCTCCTAACCTAGTGACCTTTCTCGTATACATCACATCAAATCTGTTTTCCCTAACTGTACATCCGCAGTCTGTAATCCTAATTTCCTATCTGCCTTCATCCGAAGATTTATCCATCATGCTATTATACACATGCTACCTGATTTTGGCCATCCTGCATTCAATTATGAAAAGGCAGCCTACATGTTGGAAAGACAGAGCACACCACAAAACAAATAGAACTACAAAAAGCACATATAAAGACTAAAAAGGAGGGTCGGTGCAAATCGTATCATATTTACTTTCTATGAATAAAACGCCCTTTAACTGGGTATAACATCTTTATTTTAAGTGAAAGTGGCAGAGTTGCAGTGTACACGTGATTCTGGGTTGACATTCTTGAAGCAAAAAAACTCCAGCAAGCACCCAGTGTAATCTACCTCAAATAAAGGAAATGTATAACTACCACAGGTAGTATTTCAATATAGTGGCCCAAATGACAACATTTGCCTTGTATATATTTAGGCTCAAACAATGCCCTGCAAATGTGCACGTGTAGTTCCTGAAAACCTAGGTTCCCACTAATGACGAGGGCTTGGGCATTGGCAAACAGTCATAAGCATCTTATGCGTTCTCTGCATCACCCATTGCTCAGTGATGCTCAGTGATGCATCTACTCAGAGGATCGGCTGAGGCTTTAATGTTGAGTCCCACATCACCAGACCTACCATCTTCCACGACAGTGGGTCCCTTCACATGGTCACATGTAGAGGACCTGTGTCCAGTGACAGGGAACATGAGTCGAAAACCACACTAACAGTGGTTTTCTGGCTGGGCCTTTGGAGGCTTCGACTAATTGATGTCAATTAAGGCGTGCAAAAACACCCCAGAACATCAGCAACAGCCTCCGCAAGCTACTTTCTATTTTTAGAGAGAAGGGGGTTTGGTGTCGCCCACTTCAAGGCCCGCCCACTCCTCACACCGTGAAATATTTTTTTCAAGTCGGTAGGTCGTCATCACTGCAGGTAGCAGTCTTAACATTTGTCTTCCTTGATGCCCCATTACATGTCACTATATATATTTACATTTCTACCCACTGCTGGAATTAAGAGGCATCCAGCCACATTCTGAATCTGGAAGATATTCTTGAGCCGGATCAGGGATCTGGGCTGTTCCCAAGGAATCGGCCCATATGTGTTCAAGTGCAGAGTGCCAACACTGGGCAGGGAAGCCAGTAAAGATTAATGGTTTGTGTCACCTGACGAGCCATGCAAATGCTTCCCTTACTGGTAGATCACCTTATTTACTCCTGTTCCTGGCTTGAAGCAGCTGAAGCTCAGGCTTAGCACAGCTGGAGACCAACACCTGCGCACCAGAGGAAAGAAGAGTTTAATCAGTACTGAACAAGTTGGCAGGAGATATGCTGATATCTGGAAGCTTGTCTTGAGACTTTGTCAAGCTGCATTCATTTTTATTGCAACTATATTCCATGCCACTGCCTAAATCTGACAGCCATAAGCTTGAAATAAAATAAATAGCATACGTTTCCAGCTTGAGTCCTTCCAAGCGCAGAGGTGTACTTATAACAGGCATGGACGCCCTTTTTCGTTGTAAAGGACATCACAGGAAAATATGATTTTTATGGGCACAAATAATAGATAACATTGTTAGACCTGACAGCCTTAGGGTGGTCACCACTAACTTTTTACCTGCCCCCATCTACTTTTTGGACACTGTTTTTCAGACTCTGCGCACTTTACCACTGCTAACCAGTGCTAAAGTGCATATGCTCTCTCCCTTTAAACATGGTAACATTGGATCATACACAATTGAACTATTTCATTCACTTATACGTCCCTAGTAGAGTGCACTATATGTGCCCAGGGCCTGTAGATTAAATGCTACTACTGGGCCTGCAGCACCGATTGTGCCACCCACTTAAGTAGCCCCTTAACCTTGTCTCAGGCCTGCCATTGCAAGGCCTGTGTGTGCAGTTTCACTGCCAATTCGACTTGGCATTTAAAAGTACTTGCCAAGCCTAAAAATCCCCTTTTTCTACAAAGACACCCCTAAGGTATGCCATAGGTAACCCATAGGGCAGGGTGCTGTGTAGGCAAAAGGCAGGACATGTACCTATGTAGTTTACTTGTCCTGGTAGTGTAAAACTCCTAAATTCATTTTTACACTGCTGTGAGGCCTGCCCCCTTCATAGGCGAACATTGGGGCTGCCCTCATACATTATTTGAGTGGTAGCTGCTGATCTGAAAGGAGTAGGAAGGTCATATTTAGTATGGACAGAATGGTGATATCAAATTCTGCTGACTGGTGAAGTTGGATTTAATATTACTATTTTAGAAATGCCACTTTTAGAAAGTGAGCATTTCTCTGCACTGAAATCTTTCTGTGCCTTACAATCTACATCTGGCTGGGTTTAGTTTACAGCTCCTTGTGCATTCACTCAGACACACCCCAAACACAGGATACTCAGCCTCAATTGCATGCATCTGCATTTTGAATGGGTCTTCCTGGGCTGAGAGGGTGGAGGGCCTGCTCTCACACAAAGGATGCCACACCCCCTACTAAGAACCTGGCAGACAGGATTGAACTGAAAGGGGACCTGGTGCACTTCTAAGCCACTCTTTCAAGTCTCCCCCACTTCAAAGGCACATAAACAGGGCCTCTGCCCCTTCCAACTCAGACACTTCTTGGAGAAGAAACTTGTGACCGGAACCTGCATCCTGCCAAGAACAACTGCCTGGCTGCCCAAAGGACTCACCTGACTGCTCTCTGTGAAGGACTGCTGCCTTGCTCCTCTCTGGCTGTGGTGAAGAAGTGCTCTCCAAGGGCTTGGATAGAGCTTGCCTCCTGTTCCCTGAAGTGTCAGGACCAAAAAAGACTTCATCTCTTCAAGAAGAACTCATTGTGCAGCGAAATCTGACGAAGAGCCTGCCAGAAATTACACACAGGCTGCACCGCAGAGAAAATTTCACTACACGCCGAACAGGAACGGCGCAGCCCAACTTTGCAACGAGAAGATCGATGCAGCACCAGCTTAGCGTCTGGAAATTCGATGCCCAGCCCACTGGACCGTCGCATTGCAGAGCCAGAACGACGCAGCCTAACTTCCATATAGGAATCGATGCAGCGCCTGCCGTGCGGTAGAAAATTCGGCACAACCCCCACCGGATCGACGCAGCTCCTGTGACTTCGTCCTGCCAGCACAGGAATTCCACGCACCGTCCCCTGTGCGCCTGAAAACCCCTGCAACCCGAAGAGAATCTATGACGAGCGCCGGAAATCGATGCACCGCCGTCCCTACGCGGAAACTAAATGACGCATCGCCGTGTGCGGGCCGAGAAATTGATGCACACCCCTTTGTTTCCGCGCTGCTCCTCCTATTCGGCCCTATTTGGAGATTTTTCACACAAACCAGGTACTTTGTGCTTGAAAGAGACCTTGTTTGCTTTCAAATGACGTAAGACATTTACTATCACTTTTCAGTGATATCATTACATTTGCTTATTGCATATTTGATCATTTTGACCTGCATTTAACCAGAAAAATATTGTATAATTTTCTAAACACTGTGTGGTGTATTTTTGTGGTGCTATATGGTGTTATTGTATGATTTATTGCACAAATACTTTACACATTGTCTTCTAAGTTAAGCCTGACTGTTCAGTGCCAAGCTACCAGAGGGTGGGCTCAGGATAATTTGGATTGTGTGTGACTTACCCTGACTAGAGTGAGGGTCCTTGCTTGGACAGGGGGTAACCTGACTTCCAACGAAAGACCCCATTTCTAACAACATTGTCTATAAATCACAGCAAAATAAAGACATAGTTTAAACAGACAGGAATGGCTAAAAAATTTAAAGAATAAAAAGGGAAAACAACCAGGCATCTGCAAAGTAAGCATTGGCTCACCGGGGCCACCAAAGTGAATTTCTTTTTTATTCAGATGTGCACATGTGATCAGGAAAAAAGCTATCCCTGTCAACATCAGGGCAGTGCGCGCTGTACGAGCGACTAGAATGCAAAAATCCAGCACCCTCAAGATAACGTAATTTATGCATTGTGCTGATATGCTGTTGTTTAACCTTTTGCATTGCAGAGTTTAATCCTGAAGACTTATGTTCAAGGTGCATATAAATACTGTTCATTTGCAATGTACTGCTGCATGCTTTCAGAGTGTGTCAGGGTGTGGTCCCCTTTCCAGGGCCTTCTAGAAGCTTTCCCTGCAGCATGCCTGGGTGTGGTTTGTGGGCTGGGCCAAGACTCTATATAAGGGAGCCAGCCCAGCTCCACGTGCTCACTATTCAGAGGTCCCGGTGCAGAGTAGCAGCAACTTCCTGAGCTCCTGTTCCGGAGGCCTACTTTGATCTTCCAGGCCTCGCCCTTTTCACTTTGATGGGAGATTCCAGATCAGGGCGGTAAGACGGAGGTCGGGCTGGGCCCCCGATCCCGTTCTCGAAGGATTTCGAGTTCTTGGGCTAATTAGCATCATAAATCTATTTTGCTCTTGTGCGTGTGAAAGTATGCTTGATGTTTAATGACATTTACATGCTGGTATTTGAATCGGCTAGACGCGCAATTCTTTCTTCGTATACAAATCTTGATATTTATTGTGCGCAACCATTTAATGGCATTTACAAGGTTGCATTCGAATTGGGAAGACACGCGATTCTTTACTCGAGTACAAATTTTGATATTCATTGTGCGCAACCATTTTATGGCATTTACAAGGTTGCATTAGAATCAGCAAGACTCGCAATTCATTTCCTGTGCTTAATTCATGTTATTCATTGTACGCTACCATTTCTTGGCATTCATATGGTGGTATTCGAATCGGCAAGACACGCGATTCATTTCTTGTGCTTAATTCTTGTTATTCATTGTACGCTACCATTTCTTGGCATTCACATAGTGGCTTTTGAATCCGCAAGACGCGTAATTCATTTCTTGTGTTAAGTTCATGATATTCAGTGCGAGCTACCATTTCTTGGCATTCACATGGTGGCCTTCGAATCGTCAAGAAGCGTGATTCATTTATTGTGTCTAATTCATGATATTAATTGTGCGTTACCATTTCATGGCATTCACATGGTGGTATTCGAATCGGCAAGAAGCGCAATTCATTTCCTTTGCTCAATTCATGATATTCAGTGTGCGCTACCATTTCTTGGCATTCACATGGTGGCCTACGAATCGGCAAGACGCGCGATTCATTCCTTGTGTTAAATTCATGATATTCAATGTGTGCTACCATTTCTTGGTATTCACTTGGTGGCCTTCGAATCGGCAAGACGTGTGATTCATCTCTTGTGTTTAATTCATGGTATTCATTGTGTGTTACCACTTCATGGCATTTGCTTGGTGACCTTCGAATCAGCAAGACGTGCGATTCATTTCTCGTGCCTAACTCATGTTATTCATTGTGCACAATAATTTCATGGCATTTATAAACCTTTGTGGAAATCTGCAATGTGCGCAATTCATGTTCCTGCATTTTAAGAAAACTAAAGTGTTAGAATTCTAGATGTTATATTGTATGTGCATAGTAAGTCCCTCTAGTACAATTCATATAATGTCATAGAATGCAAAGACTATTCTTGAATTTGAAAGTGTAATGCTAAAAGGTTCTGATGTTTCTAATCCATGTGTAACATTTCGTTGAGTGGTTCATTAGAAAATGGTACTAATCTTTCTTGATTCCCTCACAGGTATCCAGTCATCTTGAGGCCTAGTTATTTAAGTTCATGCTTAAGTTATCCATGTTTCCAATATGACAATGCTTAGAGTCATAGCCTATTAATGATTAATATGGTATAATCTGGATATTGTGTGTTTTAACCTTTTGCTTCCTACAGGTCTCCTTCAAAGCTGTTCCCTACCTAATCCTCTTTTCCCCACTTGGACTCTGTTAGACTCTGTGACATTCTAATCAGAGTATTGGAGCTGTCTTGTGGTGGGCATGTTGGGAACGTGCACAGACCCCTTAGGATCTGGTGACTCCGACAATCCCTTATAGTGCAGGAGAGACAGTGGCTGAAATGCACTGACTCATTGCTCCATGCTGTTTACACTGGAAGCAAAATGTGATAGAAAGCTGATCACACCAATGAACGAAGAGTGCAATAAAAAAGGGCAAAAACAGGTCATGGGATGCGGCCGGAGTAATTGCCAGTGGCTGAAATTAATTGAAACATCCCATCCATCACTTTTTTGTATACTTTACTTGGTTGCCCTAAGTGGGAGAGGTATGCCCAGACATGGGTCCCGTACATACTGGGTCGCTGGGAATAAGCTATACCTGGCTGATGAGCCCTAACTAGGTTGAAATAGGTCCTTGGTCGCTTGTATTCCAAGTCAGGGAGGAACTGACCTTCAGGCTGGACTGTTCCCACTGGAGCAGGGTCAAGACTGATTTGCATATGGCTAGATCCAAACTGAGGTGGCATGGTGTGCAAAATAACGATGAACTCGGAAGAGGCCCTGGATAATTACCAGTGGCTGAGATTAATTCAAGCATTCCATTCATTACATTTGACACACACTTTAAAATGGTTGAAGAGGGCTGTCCTGTCTAACTCGGGGAAATAAAGAGAAGGAATGAATATCAGGAGAAGCGCTAAGGTCACCAGCAGGGCATGGACCCCAGTAACCCCCAGATGGACCTGGGTGACTAGGACTAAGAGGACCAGGTACAGTAGGGCAAATAAAACCAAAGTATAATGAGGCACAGGCCAAAGATGACCAACTCCAGGAGGCCTAAGATAATAAGAGCAAAACAACGAAGACCATGAGCCAGAGTCAGATGGAACAGTGCCAGAAAAAACAGGATCATGACATCAATATGATGAGGAAGGACGTCAGGATGATTAGTATTAACTGGATCAGGAGGACAAGGATTAGGGGCACTCATAGAGGACTAGGAACACGACACATTTCAGAAACAGACCGGAACCTAAAGGAGGGCACTGACTAGGAGGACCAGGAGGACCAATAAGAGTAGGGCTAGGACCAGGATGACAAGAAATACTAGTAGGATCAACAGGTACCAGGCCAAGAGGAACAAGACCACCAGGATGATGACCAGAAGGATCATGACCAGAAAGACCAAACAGACTGGACCACGAAGAGGAGGAGGAGGAAGACCTGGGCTCAGAAGAATCAGAACAAAGAAGACCAGGTAGGAGGGCCAGGGCTAAGGGGACCAGGAACAGGACCAGGAGGACCAGGAACATGATCAGGACCTGGTGAAGTTACCAAAGTCAGAAGCACCAAGTCCAAAGAGTCCGGGAAATAACAAAAAAGACCAGTAATGTAGCCTACATTTTTGTAGAGTACCTCGTGTCACAAAAGCATCAGAATGTGACAATTTATGTCTTATGATAATTAAAGCATTAGTGATCTGAATGTAGAAGCTGCACTGACATGCAATTTAAATGTACACTCGTTTACATTGCAGAGTTTGACTTAGGTGGTATTTGAATGAAATCACAAATTAACAGGATTAGATTGCTATTATAATGTAATTTGACTCTAGACCAGAGGTCTTCAAACTGGGGGGTGGGCCCCCTTAGGGGCCCCCCAAGTGATCCTAGGGAGTGGCGCCAGGCTCTGGCCAAAAGAAGCATTATACAGATAAGAGGCATTTGTTTTAAGCAGAAGCATGTTATTGCATTTTAAAAAGGGTAACAGTACTTAACTACAATGTTTAAATAGACCAAGACATATTTAAACATTGTCATACTTATAAAAATAAGTGTGTGTAAAATTCTGAAGGGGGGGCCAAGGATTTTTATTTTCCAAATGGGGGGCGCAGCATTAAAAAGTTTGGAGACCACTGCTCTAGACTGACAGAATATACTGAAACAATATTGCATTTTTAATGATTGGTGAATTAAATATGTGTGCAAAAGATGAAAGAAATGCACTTCTCTGTCATATCTAATAGAATGCCTTAACAGAGCTTAAAACTAAATGTATTATACATATTAATAAAGTATGAATATTATTGAATTAATTAGTTTACATTTTAAAGCATGTTTATTAAAATGCATTAATTGAATGCATTGCTGTCATTCTTTTGTGTTAGCATAAGTGAGGCCTGCTAAAGCTGTATTTTGTGATTGTGCAGGAAATGCTGGCCCATTCTTTAATGCGACTATTTCAGATTTTGTTCCTATGAGAAGACTAAATTTTGGTAATAGGCCTTATTGTTTAGACATAGAGAGAATGTATTTCATCGTCCTTGAGAGCAGAACATAGTGGAACATGGATTGCGGTTGTATTCAAGGGTTTTAAACTTGTGTGTAGTCACACAGAAGGAAGATGTTACCATGACAAACCTGGGAAAGGATGTAGATGTTGCAGATTGGAGTTGTGTGATCAATTTCTATTGGATGATGCTCCTTCAAACTAAATTAAACTAAATTCTTTAGTGAATCAGAATTTTTTATGAACTTCAATACAGTGTTAATCAGTTGGATTTTGGTTAGAGTTCCAAGACGCTTTGCTGTCTTTCAGAGTTCCAGCCTAAATGCTCTGCTAAGAAGACTTCTTTTGTGCTGTACCCTGTGGAGAGGTATTTTCCTCTCTGCCTTTGCCCCTTTGAAATGTCCCTTTGAGACTTAGAAACCTTTTCCAGTCCCCATCATTAGACTCTTGATCTAGCTTCTGATATGCTGATGCTTACCCTTTTATCTATCTTTTGTTCACCTTTGCTAGTAGCCAGCAGTCCGAAATTATCTTTTTCCAAATGATTTTGCCCTTTTTGTGCTTTTTCACCCCACACATGTATTTCCCTGATTTTGTTAGTTATAGGGTTACCCCATGCCTACCTAAATTAAGATTCAGCTGAATTGAGTTGAATGATGATTGCTAATTCTGAGCAATGTTTAATATCTGTATCTCAGACATTCCTTTTGATGTTATGTATTGTTCTTCTTGAATCCTTAGTTTTATTAATGTTAGTTTGTTTGAATTTATCTTGTCAACCTAGGCTACCCTTGGTGATTATGTACCTTTATAACTTGGTCTTGTGAATTGTCTACATGACTTTGAGTCTTTAATTAATCCCTTAACTTTATTTTTGACTAGAGATTCTCTTCGGTGGACACATTGGTCATGGTGTCTAGATTAATTGAGTTTATAAGTAAATTGCTTTAGTGGCTCTACCACACCACTTACTGGGTCCAAAGATTCATCAACCTCATAGAGCATTGATTCCAGCGAAGGATGAAAATACTCCACCACCATGAAGCCCAGGACTTAGAGGATCAGGATAAGTAGTAACGTTTAGAGAGATCAAGTGTCATATTATGTACTGAGAAGACCCCATTTAAAATAGATTCAATAAGCACAAGCTAAAACGATATTGACAACTCTGTGGCAAAATGAGGTTTGTGTGCGCCGCCCTACCCTTTTTTCCTCCCGCGAGCCGCCACTGCTTCCACATGTTCTGTTTGTAGTTGATTCCCCTATCAAAGTTACATGAAAATGTTCCCCTTTTCAAGGGAGTTCCATATGTCTTTTTTCCAGTTGTATTAATCATTCTCAAATTAATCTCAGGACACTAATTGGGGAGGGCTAATGCCTAGTTTCCGTAGTTTTCATTGTTTTTACATGAATTTCAGATTCTTATTATCATGTATTCTACTATTATAGTTTGTTTCCTGTGTCTTAATGTATTTACAATGTAGTGAAGACTAGTGGTATTGTTTTGACAAACTTTTTATTCGCAGAGGGACACCCCTGTTCCCCCCCCTTGTATTTGTGGGTTTTTACTTTTAAGTTTATCTTCATATGATTTTGTATTTTGTTATTTTATTCCTAAATATGCAACTTTCATATTACTGCCTTTCACTTAACCTTGCCTTTTTATTTTGCCATTAACCTTCCCTTATGGTTTGTCCTTCCCTTACCTAGCCCTTTACACCTATCTGTTTCCTCCTTTCTATTTTTGTGTCCGATTTTTTCAACTTCTGGATGTTTATCCCTCAGTGTTTATGTTTCTCGATTCTATATCTCTGATTTGTTCACGTTGTCCACTGGGCTCCACTGTGGATAGTTTCCTTGCTTAGATTAATTACGATCCTAATTCTATTTATCAGGTTCCTAAAGAGCTGATGGCCGTATTCTGCCCCTGTTTCCGGACTGGCATCATCACTCTCTTAACTTGCAGGACAGACAGTAACGAACTCATGTTTCCCCATGTTGGAAAAACGTGAGAAATATGCAAATCAGCTCGGATAACTGTTTTCCACCTAGACCTGAAACCACATTCTGGTGCACCCTCGAGCAAAACAAAGGCACGGAGGTCACCTCATAAAAGCATTTATGAGTTCGGCAAGTAGTAGTGCGGGAAGGAGGACACTTTCACATTCCAAAACGTCAAACTCTGTTGGGAAAAGTGCAAGGTGGCACACTCCTATCTATTTGTATTAATTGTGTAGGAATATCCCCTGCATATTTCCATTTTATTCCAATTTTAGAAGTTTTGGGGCCAATTCTTCGTGGCATGTCAGATTATGTAAAAGAGCCCTGCAAGAGTACTACATTACATACTCCAAAATGGCATTATGTTCGGGCTCGGTAATAGGTAAATAGAAAGAGAATCATGGTTGGAAAAATAATGAGGTTGCTATGGAAATAATTTTAAGTTATTTACCTTAATCTCATGTACCACAGTGATGAAACTTCCTTACCCAATAATCTCCTAAGGATGTGTGTTTAACCACAACATTATCAATGGATAAATTGTGAAGTAGAAGTAACAGCGCAACGGCCCCTATATTGGAAGAAGAGGAATTGACATTCTAGTAGGTTTATAGCTCTACTTTTATAAGAACCCAGGAAAGAAGGACATTTGATTCTCAATTATCCTGTTCCAGGATTACGGAGCATTTTCTATTAGGAAGAAGCTTTGCTTTTGTTCATTTCGCTTCATTGAATTAATTCTTCGCCATTGTTATCAATTGATGAGCGGCATTTTTGTGTTGGCATTCCCATTTCTCCCTTACAACCAGCTGCTTGTGGTTGACACACATGGTTTAAGTGAAGGCACCCCCACTGAGGAGGTAGTCATGTCTGCGGCTGTGGCGAGAGTTCTGCTTCCAGTATCAGCACAAGTATCTAGAATGCCCTCGTAGGATCAGGTGATTTTGTCACACAAATCTTTTGCTTAGTGATTTTGCACTGTTTATATTTGAACGTTATACATATTTTAGTAAACACCAAATTTTGCACTTTTCTTTGCACTTTCCAGCTTCTAATAACATAGGCCCTCATTACAATATTGGCGGGTGGCAACTGCCGGCTGCCAAGTTGTAACTGCTGTGCGGCCGCCAGTGCGGCCGCACTCCCGCGGTGGCCATTACGACATCCCCGCTGGGCGGAAACCGAGTTTCTGCCCGCCGGCCCAGCGGGGATGTCGGCCGCAACATGGGAGCCGGCTCCAAATGGAGACGGCGGTGTTGCGGCGGTGCGACGGGTGCAGTTGCATCCATCTCACATTTCACTGTCTGCTATGTAGACAGTGAAAAGCTTTATGGGGCTGTGCCAGGGTAGCCCCTGCACTGCCCATGCCAAAGCCATGGGCCCCGCGACTCCCCTTTCCGCCAGCCTTTTCATGGCGGTTCCTACCACCATGAAAAGGCTGGCGGGAGAGGGACTCGTGATCCCCTGGGCAGCGCTGGAGGATTACAACCGTCAGGACCAACGTGGCGGAAGGTGCGACCACGGATCTTCCGCCGCGGTCGTGATTCGCAAGATTGCACCGCCAGCCTGTTGGAGGTGCAATCGTCAAAACAGCCCTGGCGGTCTTTGACCGCCAGAGTTGCAATGAGGGCCATAGTCTCAAGACTATATAGAATTGGAGAAGATACTTTGGGCCTAATTGAGAGTTTAATGGACAGATTAAAGTCCATCAGGGAGACGGAGTGCTTTACACCAACTCCCTGTTGGACATCCCATCCACAACATTTAGAGATGTCAGCAGGTTCCATGTGCATCTCTCTACACTGACAGGTACCGCATCTCAACCAAACTCCAAGTCAGGCCCTTAGTTGTTAGTTGGGGGATCACTGATATGTAAGAAAAGCTGTAGAGAGAAACTGCTTCAATTTACAGCTGTTAAGGAATACTGGTAATATCTTGCCCAAAAGACTGATTTAAATAACTGCAGATCTCATATTTTCATAATTGTAAAAATTGTGCTACACCTGAATACCTATATGAATATTTTGAATACTGCAATTAAATGCTATTTTCTTTCTTTTAGTTTACTCTTTACACAAGAAACAGAGAGCTGAGAAAGACCCAATAAAAGATGTAGGTACAGAAAGAGATTTCAGACAATATCCCTTCTTCACACAACAACCAGTACTAAACTTATGTTATGTCTAATTCAAAGGAAGAACAGCTGCCTGGTACCAGCTGCTCTTTTCTTATCCTCGTCTCATTTTCCCCCGAAAGACTTGTGTCATGGTTATGAATCAATGTTTACAAACATTGTCTTAGGGAGGACAAGTAAGGACAAACTTCCTAACACCGCTTTAAAAGTCAGGTAAATGAGACTTGACACCACAGACAGCTAGCTTTGCTCACAAGTTAAGAGACAGATATTATAACTAGAAGTACTTTGTCAAGAAGAATTAGAAGGTATGAGAGTTCCCAAAAAAGTGATTTACAAGTGGAGATTGTAGGAAACTGGGTTACCGGTTGTGCAAGGTGAAGGCCTACTCAAGCAGCAACCACAATTCTTGTCAGGGTAAAAGAAAGGCAAACCCCAAACTAACTTGTTCCTAACGTGCTAATAGCTTGGCCCAATAGCAGTCAGGATTAAACTAGAAGCAATGTGTACAGTTTTGAATGCAGCACTTAAAACAGTAAGAAAGTGAAAACACAACACAAGATACCACACCAACGTTGAAACTTTTCTTGGAGAAGGAGTGCTACTGATACCACACCAAGGGTCTGGGGCCTGATAGGCAAACCTTGGGGATCAGAAACTCACTCCAGCAGAGACCAGCAGGGTTTCGGCAGGTTCAGTTGCAGGTCCAGGCGGCAGGTCATCTGGGCAGATGCAGGGAGGCCTCTGCAGCTCATTATGTCACCATATCTCAGAACAGAAGGTCAGTCAGTTGACCCTTAGAGTCACTTTAGCCTGTGCTGAAGGGGCAGATCCAGTCTTCTTTATCAGCAAGCAGGGTAGCACAGTTGCAGGGCAGCAGTCCTTCCTGCCTCAGAGTAGCACAGCTGTCCTTTTTCTGTAGTATGCAGAGATCCATAGGTGTACTGAAGAGTTAGGATGAGGGTTAAATATTTATACTTGATGCCATCTTTGAAGTAGAAAGGTCTTACGGTGTCCACCCCAGAAGGGTTTGGCATTTTGTGCCTCACTGCCCTGGCCCCAGATTGTCTGAGTGCACAAATACCTAGAGTCAAACACTTTGCGAGTGTGTTGAAGCAGGGCCTTTCTGAGATAAGCCATCCTGCCAACACCTGTTTCCCCTTTGTCTCACTGGCAGTGAGCAATACGAAAAGACCCACTGCCAGCTACACCATGTCATGTGACCCAGGGTGCAGGCTGCAGGCACCAAATGGTTGGGGCAAGAAAAGGACATTTTTTTAAAGTGTTTTTTTCAGAATTTCAGCTTAAAGTGTGACATTACAATTGAAGGTGGTTTTAAATTACAATTCTCCAGACACCAAACTCGACATTCCCACTTGCTCCTTGCAATACAATGTAATAAGGTTATCCAATGTTATCCTATGGGAGAGGCAGGCCTTGCAGTGGTGAAACTGCCATGACATGTAAAAGTTAACAAGTACATTTCCAACTTTTGAATACACTGCACCCTGTGCTATGGGCTATTTAGGGCCTCCTATATGGGTGACTTATGTGCATTAAAAAGAAAGGTTTAGGCCTGGCAAAAGGTTTATTTAGCCAGGGCAAAATGCCAGTTCAAACTACACACACAGGCTGCAATGACAGGCCTCAGACATGTTTAAAGGGCTACTTAGATGTGTGGCACAATAGGTGCTGCAGGCCCACTAGCAGCATTTAGTTTACAGGCCCTGGGTAGATGTTGTACCACTGTACAAGTAAATTAAAATTAAAAAAGGGGGTAACCCAAAGTTACTATGTTTTAGGAAGTGAGCACAGACACGTTAGCACTGGTTACCTGTGCACAGTGTTCTAAGGTCAACAAAAACGAGATTGGAAAGAATTATGGAGGAGTAAGGCAAAACATTGGTGTGAAGACCACCCTAAGACTGCCAGGACTAACAAAAATTAGAAGAAAGTATAATATATGGAGGGGCTGCTTTCAGTTTTTCGCACTGCAGGCAGATGGGCATGCAATGTACAGCTGCCGCACAGTCAAAGCTAGAATGGAAGCTTTGCAAAATGTTTGAACACTAGCCACATATTGCACCAAACAATGTCAGTGAGTAAATCCATCTTTCACCAGTATCACAGACTATTCTCCACCTCAGAGATTCCTTACTCCAAGGCGATTGGATGGTGCGTCTCGATCTTCAGGATGCGTACCTCACAGTTCCCATGCACTCAGATTCTCTGAAATTTCTTCAATTTCAATGGAACAACCAAACTTTTCACATCACTTCCTTACCCTTCGGCCTGTCGTCTGCCCCCTGGTGCTTTACAAAACTAATGAAACCAGTAGTGGCTTTTCTCAGAACCAGGGGAATCAGATTGATCGTCTACCTGGACGATATTCTCATCATGAACCAGAACCGCATGTCTCTACTATCTCATGCTTATCTCACTTGCACTCTTCTTTCAGATCTCGGTTTCATTATCAATTATGATAAGTCTTCTCTAGATTCAACTCAAAGAGATGAGTTTCTAGGTTTCGTAGTAGATTCCGTGTCTGCTACTCTTCTTCTCCCGTCAGCGAAAGTAAAATCCTTCAAATCAGAAATTCTTCTGACCCTTCGCAGTTCTCTTCTGTCCCTCAGATGTTTGGCAAGAGTTGTAGGCCTACTTTCTTCATCAATTCAGGCCATCTTTCCAGGCCCTTTACATTATCAGGCTCTTCAGAGATTAAAAATTTGTCATCTCCAAAAAGGTCTAGCCTTTTCAGATACCATCATTTTAGACCAAGACACTCGTTCAGAACTCCAGTGGTGGATAGACCATTTAGATGCCTGGAACTGCAGGACTATCTTCGCATCAGCCCCAGATCTTGTATTAGAATCAGATGCAAGTCTGCTGGGTTGGGGAGCCCCTTGTGGTCCAATCTCGACTGTAGGCACATGGTCTCGAGAGGAGTCGAAGTTGCACATCAACTGTTTAGAGATGCTTGCCGGCTCCTTTGCAATCAAAAGTCTAGCAAGAGACAGAGTTTGTTGTTCAGTTCTTCTCAGAATGGACAACATTTCAGCAGTTCACTACATCAACCATCTGGGAGGCACAAAGTCCAAGCCTTTAGCGGAATTGGCGAAAGGATTTTGGGAATTTTGTCTTCAAAACAAAATCTCTGTACAAGCAGAATACCTACCGGGCTGTCTCAATTCGGTAGCAGATTGGCATTCTCGAAATTTTCAAGATTCCAGTGATTGGAAGCTCCATCACGAGGTGTTCAAAACTCTACATCACAAATGGGGTCCATTCCACATAGATCTCTTTGCATCTCGTCTCAATGCACAACTTCCTCAGTTCTTCAGCTGGCACCCAGATCCTCCGGCACTAGCCTTCGAAGCTTTTTCTCAGGACTGGTCATCTTCTCTCAATTATGCCTCCCCTCCGTTTATCATGATCTCCAGATTACTGGCTCAAGTCAGACGCCAACAGGTAACATTGGTTCTAATAGCTCCTTTCAGGCATTCCCAGGTATGGTTCCCCACCCTTTTGGAACTTTCTATGGATGCTCCTCTATTAATTCCCTCCTTCCCATATCTCCTGACCAACCCTCTCGGTCTCCCCCACAGTCTAATCTTTCAGAAGCTCCTCTCCCTTTCGGCTTGGAAAATCTCAGGGAATACCAAACTATCCTACCTTTTTCAACAGAAGCTTCAAACTTCCTCGATCTGGCCCGGGCTCCAGGAACAAAGAAGGCATATAGATCAGCTTGGTCTCTCTGGTGTAGCTGGTGTGTGGGAAAACACGTTGATCCCTTTACAACCGATATAGTTTTGATTGTCAATTTCCTGGCGGCAGAAGCCAGTAAGGGTAAGTCCTTTCGTACTATCAATTTGTACAGATCGGCGATTTCATCTTCTCACCCTTTCATCAATGGAAAACCTGTTGGAGAACATCCTTTGGTCTGCCGTTTATTAAAGGGAGTAACATTTTCAAATCCTCCAAAACCTAAATACAGTTCTTTTTGGGATGGTAATACTGTATTAAACCTGTTTATTTCTTGGCCAGACAATTCAATCCTCTCCTTAAAACAGATGTGGGCTAAACTTACCATGTTATTATGTCTTGTTTCTTTCAAACGTTTGTCCGATGTTAGAGGATTAGATATTACAGCTCATCATTTTACCCCAACAGGTTTTCTCTTTAATGTTTATAGACGTACGAAAACTAATCTTTCATCAGTGTTTTATCCCTTTTTCCCTGATCATCCTAAATTATGTGTAGGCCAGTGCTTGAAAGCTTTTGAACAACAGGCAGCTGATTTGAGGAATTCCTCTGCATCCCAGCTCCTCATTTCCTTCAGAAAACCGTTCAATCCCGTCTCCTCTCCCACTTTGGCCCGCTGGGTTCGTTGGATTATGTCCCTTACTGGTATTGATACCTCTTCTTTTGGTGCCCATTCAGATCGAGGAGCTATGGCTTCTAAAGCTTTCTGGACCGGTTCTCGCCTTGAGGACATTCTCAGATCTCCTGACTGGTCTAACAATAGTATTTTATTGTAAACCAACTCATCATGCTTCATTTAATGTTGTTGATTAGCTTTAAAACAGCATAATAGGAGCCTCCTGTCTTGTCAAAAAATTTAGATTTTCCTAGTAAGTTATGAAGGAAAGTCTTAATTTTATTAAAGACACGGAGGCGAGTATTATCCCGCCTCTACAATGCTGACACTCTTGTTTTATTTCCCTTCCTTCTAGTATCTTCTACGACTCAGCAGACCTCTTCTTAGAGATCCTTTCTTCAATCCTCCTCCTACAAGGATACCAACCTCTCCGGCTCTCTTGAACTCTCAGCTTTCAGATCCACGGAAACTTCCAGACTTTGTTTCTAGACTTTTGTTCATTCTACAAGAGATTTTATCGGTTTGCATGGCAATTTGTATTTGTTGTTCAATTATTCCGTTATTTATTACTTATTAATCTTGCAAAAGAAAAGAGGGCTGTTCTCAGTCAAGATAGGTATTATTGGGGCTACTCGACAGTGATTGGTGCATTACGTTGAACTACTCTTTTTTTCCCATTGGCTACTTTTGTTTGCCTTATGGGATCTGTGGTTTTATTCTTGACTGCAGCTGCTGTTTAAAATAAAGAAAAGACTAAGCATAATACTCGCCTCCGTGTCTTTAATAAAATTAAGGCTTTCCTTCATAACTTAATAGGAAAATCTACATTTCCTCATAACGCTGTGCCTTACTTGCTGAATATAACCTAAAAAATCCTTACTGAACATGCATACCAATATAATACGTTTTCTAACAACCTAATTAAATTTCCACCTTGAAATTGTATTTCTTGTAACATATTAACAACATACCTTTTTTATCACATTTATTTATTGATTTTCAAAAATTTATGTAATACAGCACAATATAATATTCCGTTGTTCAAATGAACATTGTTGCAGAAAATGGCAAAATACATACGTTCAGAAAGTGTTTTGATGGAGTTTTCCCTATTTTTTCAAAAAGCATCCTTACATAGTAGTGTACAAACATTTGTTTTATATAACAGTAAAGCTTCCAACCAGAAAAGAAAAACATAACCATGCTTGCATGTGCTTGTGTGCGATACAATGGGACGGAATGCTTGTAGTGAGTTGTGCTCCGTTGAGTATCCGAGGAACGAGAGGGTTTGCAGTGTAAGTATTCACCTTTGGCATCCGAATAGGTATGCATATGTGGTGTAGTAATGCGTTTATCAGTGAGGATCACATATCTCAGGGCGGATTTAAATCATTGTTGGTCTCCACATTCAGAACCCGGGGTCCCAGTATTTCACTCCTGTGTGAAGGATACCACGGGCTCCAAGCCAGCGGAGATGATGAGCTTCTGCTTTAAACCAAATTAGCAAATCTTTTAGCCATTGTGTTATGGTTTGGGGAGTCGGAGATTTCCATGACATGGCAATCCTACGTTTAAATAACACAAATGCTAAATCAATAAACCTGTGAAGGTATTTATTTCCTTTCTTTTTTGTGTGAATGCTGAGTAGGCAAGAGGTCAGTGTCACGGGTAAAGGATGAGTAGTAATTTCCGATATCATCTCGGTAATCTTGTGCCAAGTGGTCTGTAACACCGGACAGTCCAACACCATAGGTAAAAACCTGCTGAGGGGGAGGCACTACGCAGGCAAACCGGTTCATGTGTTGGGTACATGCAGTGGATGCGTTGAGGATCAAGATATGCGTGATGTATATAATTAAATTAGGTGAACTTGATCCTGGCATTTTGGGATATCTCCTTTACCGACTCTACCACTTTGTCCCAATCCGTTTCAGTCAGTGGTTGTGGCAGCGCTATGTTCCAATTTTCGTGTGCAGTTTGTAAAATGTTACTTGCAGACACGTGCAATTCTGTATACAGGGTGGTGATAGCGCGTTTAGTGGTCATGGCTGATCAAATGTAGTGTAATGCGTGAGACATGGGTGGTTCAGTAGACACTGTACCCCAAAGGCTAAGCATGAACTGTAATATAGTATAGGAAGTAATAAATTGTCCAGGTGTAATGTTGTATTTTGTGATCATTTCCAGAAAATATCTGAGTGTACCCTCCGAAAAGAAGTGTCCCAAGTGGGTAGCCCCTTTTTCTATCCAATAGGCACAATCATGGGCCTGGGTGTTCTGTCTTACCCCAGGATCCTCCCATATAGAGATCTCCGGTGAGTAGGGGATGTAAGGTCCCTTGAAGTGTAAATAACGGTGCCAGTATGTGTGTGTCACTTTCATTAGTGGGGTCATAGAGGTGCAAGATCTATTGTTATCGGTTAGCCAAGTGTATTTTGCAATGCTCCCCAGATGGGCTTGTATGTCACGTGTTTCCTGATGCAGTGGTGAAACCAACCACGAGGTCGGCCATTGCAATTGTGCTGCTGCGTAATATATCTCGAAGTTTGGGGCACCTAGTCCACCTTCTCTCAGAGGCCTCTAGAGTTTAGAAAGGGCTACTCTACAGCGTCTGAACCCCCCAGATCAAATTTAAGAGCAAGCTGTCCAGTGTTTTAAAGAAGGCACGCGGTATCACTATGGGTAGTGCTGAGAAAAAGTACAGCAACCGGGGTAGGATTAACATCTTGGATATTGCCACACGACCAATCGGCGATAACGGTAGTGATTGCCAGAAAATAAGGGATGAGCGTATATTTATAATCGTCCTATGTAAGTTGCCATCAAGAAGGTCTTTTGCCGTATGATAAATATTAACTCCCAGATACTTGAAAGTATCATATTGCCATTGCAAGCAGGAGTTGGTCATGGTAAGTCTGTCGGCAGGTGGGTATAATGCCAGCGGGAACACACATGATTTAGGCCAATTGACCTGGAGACCCAAGATCTTTCCAAAGGTTGTCAACAGTTGTTCGAGCTCAGATAATGTAGTGCGTACATCTCTAAGATAAATGAGAGTGTCGTCCGCATAGAGAGATACCACGTGGAACCGTTGTGAGTCCCATATCCCCAAGCTTCAGCCTGGCTCCGCAAATAACATGCCAAGGGGTTCCATGGTCAAGGCAAAGAGGAGCGGTGACAGCGGGCAACCTTGTTGCGTCCCTCGTTGTATGCTAAAGTAGTCAGATATCACCTGGCCCATCTTCACCCTAACCAATGGTGCCCTATACAGCTTTTTAACCCATCACAGAAGATGAGGTCAGAATCCCATTGTTTCAAGACATGTTAAAAGGAAATCCCATCCCAGGATATCAAAGGCTTTCTCTATGTCTAAGGAGACTGCCACTTGTTGTGTGTCCCCGGTTGACGTGTTGTGAATCAGATGCAAAAGGCACCTGATATTGAGAAATGTGATGTGGCCTGGTATAAAGCCTGATTGGTCAGTTTGCATTACAGGGAGTAACCGGTTGGCTAGTACCCTTCCCAGTATCTTACAATCCAAGTTGAGCAAGGACAGAGGGCGATAGGATCTTACATCTGTTGCATCATGTCCGGTTTAAGCAATACCACTATCAGGGCCTCGCGTAAAGAATGTAATAGGGAGCCATGTTCAAATGCGTCATTATAAACCTCCAATAATCGAGGGGTGATGGTGGTGGAATAGGTAGTATAATATTCAATGCGCAAGCCGTCCGCACCCGGCGTTTGTTGCAAGCTATTTGTGTTATAGCTGCCTTGATCTCCTCTAATTGTATGGGTTCTTCCATGATAGTGCGTTGTGTGGCAGTGTGCCTAGGGAGGGATATTCCTTTAAAAAAAACTGTATATGGCTCATGTCCAAGTTAATCAGTTTTTCATATAACTGTCGGTAGTAATTACGAAAGGTGTCATTGATAGCCAGTTGTGAGGTGGCTACTGTGCCATCATTTGTCCTGATTGACATAGCTGGTGTACCGCGGTGCACCTTGCGGAGAAGCCAGGCAAGCACCTTGCTCAAGCGATGTCCTTGGGTATGCTGCAGAGCTATTCGTGTATGATAATCGTGGTGACTCAAGGTATATTCCGCTTCGTGGCGACGGATGTGGAGCTGACGGCGATGTAAGGGCGATATATTTCGCCTCACATCATGTATTTCTGCGTGGCGTAAGTCTCGTTCCACCTCAGAGAGGTCTCGTAGTAACTGCTGCCTAACCCCCAACTAGTGGCCATCCAGTGTCCGCGAATCACTACTTTATGAGTTTCCCATTCTATTGCCCCAGAGACGAGGCTGAGCCAATGGAATGGAGGATCTAATAGAGACTCCATTTGTAGGCACCAGCTAGGTATGGAGGGTCACGATAAACCCCAAGTCAGTACCTCTGTCAGTGGGTTATGGTCCGAATGTGTTTTTGCTAGGTATTCTGAGCGATATAGGAGGGGTCCGTTGTTAGTGGTGCTAAATAGGATATCTATCTTAATATGTAGGTCATGTACAGGGGAGTAAAACGAGTATTTGAGGTTGTGCGGGTGACTCATGCGCCATATATCGCCAAGCCCCATATGTGTACTCCAATTCCGAAAGTGGTAGGCAATGCGGTTACTGGTGGCAGTTGATAGAGGGGGAGTGGGAGCGGTCCAGGATGCAGTTAAAGTCTCCACCCCACACTGCCGGAACTAGTGGTTCTTGAAAAAGCGCCGGCGTCAGGGAATCTAACAATCGTGTTTGGTTCGCATTAGGGGCATATTCAGCCACCAAGATAATGGGTGTGCTATCTAGCCTACCTTCTAAGATGACATACCAGCCTTCGGGGTCTATAGTTGGTGTTGTAAGGGGAAAGGGGATTCCAGGGGCCATCCATATGAGAACTCCCCTGGTATATGCAGATGTAATAGTACCATATGTTTGTCCCCGCCAACTAGACCTTACTCTACCTAGTTCTGAGGTCGTAAGATATGTCTCCTGGAGCATTGCGATGTGCACCTGATGGCGTTTGAGATACAAGTATATTCTCTAATGTTTGATGTAGGATGCCATACCCCTTACATTCCAGGTCAAGAATCTATATTGTGCAGTGTGGGTCAGTGAGGGTGTGTTAGACATCATTTCTTAAACAATGCGTGAGAGATAATATCTTCCTATCTACTATGTGTAGCTTACTGCTTGATCCCCCACTGCAGTCACAGCAGTCACCACTCATATTCATCTCCGTTATTATTATCCCATGCCCATAACAGCAATGTCGAGCACAATGATGCAATGTTAAGCATAGTAAAGCAAGCAGGTAAAGAATACAAAAAAAAAAAAAACTTCAGTAATAATTCCCCCAGGGCCGCAACTATGTAGTATACCTCCCAATGCGCATAGTCATGCGCGAAGTAACATTTACCATGATACCTTAATGATCAACATGTCCAAAGATACATCGTGTGGGGCAATGTCAACACAGACACTGGGTTGCCCCGCAGTGGGGCCCGTGATTTATTATGGGGGAGGATTCCGGAAGAGTCAATGTCTACAGGAAGGTCCCATCGGGTGACGAGGGAGGGGGTGGTATCTACTGGATCATAATGCAAATCCCATTGGTTGCTTCAATTCAAATAATTTTGTCTCCTGATCCTATTGTGATGTGAGGATCCTTGTTGTTGCCAGTCGAAGAGATGTCGGATCCGCCAGTGTCGGACCCCGACGTTTGTATATGATCGGAGTGAAGAGCAGTGAAGGAGGTATTCCAATATTGTGCCACTGCTACTACTGCTCGAGCTTGTTCTGCTGCTGCTTGATTTCGATCTGGGCGGGAATTGGGTGACTTCCTGCGATGCCAGGTTTAGGGGTTATCCATGTGCCTGTCTCTTTCTCCTCCCAAGTGTTGCTGCCAGGCCTTCGGCATGCAGTCAAGTCCACACATCCTCTGGGGACTGGAAAATGTGTGTTTTTTCCTGATCCATAATTTTAAGTTTCGCTGGGAAAAGAAGAGCATATTTGATTTGCAGGTTGCAGAGCTGTTATTTAACCATCATTTACGACCCATGTTTGCATTGCACCTCAATAGGAAAGTCTGGGTATGCTCAAATCATTGCGTCGTCGAAATGCCACGGACCATTGGTGCGGAATAATTGAAGGATTAGGTCACAATAACGAAAGTTCAATAGACGGGCTATGAGAGGGCGCGGTGGAGCTCCCACTTTGGGGGGCGTCCTGGTATGCGGTGAGCCATCTCTATAGAGATCAAAGGAGTGTTTTATCTCTTAGCACTGTTGGCAGAAACCACTTTTCTAAGAACAGTTCGGCACTGAGAAGCTCTGAGGGTTCAGGGAAACTAATAAAATGGATATTATTATGCCGTGCACGGCCTTCTGCAGCTCCATGGTGAAGTGCAGATAATTCGTCTTGCATGGACGTTATTTGCGTTTGCATTGATTGGAAGGTCGCCAATATAGTTTGCGTGACTGATTCGGTTTGGGTAACCCTCTCTGCTAACGTACGATGACCTGCTCTTAATAAGTTCACTTCCAGAGACACAGAGTCAATTTTAGCCTCCAGCGAGGTCTTAGGGGGTCATTACAACCCTGGCGGACGGTGTTAAAGCGGCGGTAAGACAGCAAACAGGCCGGCAGAAAAAAAAAGGGAATTATGACCGTGGCGGAAACTGCCAACAAAGACAGCCACTTTAACACTCCGACCGCCACGGCGGTACAGACAAGCAGCGTGGCGGTCACCGCCAACAGACAGTCGGGAGACAAAGTACCGCCCACAGTATCACAACCTACCAATCCGCCACCTTTTCTGGGGCGGATTCACAGTGGATAAAAACACGGCGGAAACAGCCATTTCAATGGGAAAACGCTCACCTCTACACACTCCACGAGGAAGGAGGGCACCATGGAGCTGGAACTCCAAATACTCCCTGCGATAGTCTTCCTGCTCCTGTACGATCATCAGCAACGCCGGCGCCGAAGACAACGGTGAGTACTGCACCTACGACATAGGGGAGGGGGAGGCAAAAGTCAGGGACACACACACGCAATACCCCCACCCCCACCCCGACCCTCACCCACTACAACACACACACCAATGCATATCCAAACATCACAGTAACAACCCCCAACTCCCCCCGGAAGAATGCAAAGACAAAAGGAAATGAGTGCAACCATTGTAATGTAGCAAAATACAGTAAGCTAATATATACAGATATATATGCACATTCAACAAAATATACATCACTATTAGTGGTGCAGGTATGCACCATTCAATGTCCGTGGACCACTGGCCCCAAAATGCATGGGCGAGGCCCACATCAGATACCTGAGCAAAACGGAGAGAACACTGCTGGGGCATCAGATCCAAATACAACAGGCACCTCAGGGGGAAGGGAAGGGGGGGCACCTCAGCCGGATGACAGCACCACGCCAGATCCACGAGGGGGCTCCATGCCCATTGATGTATCCTGGGGAGTGCAAAGCCACAGTCTCACAAGTCTTTTCAGTGGGTGGTTTGCCCACTGCTTTATCCTGGGGAGTGCAAAGCCACAGTCTCACAAGTCTTTTCAGTGGGTGGTTTGCCCACTGTACCATCCTAAGGAGTGCAAAGCCACAGTCTCACAAGTCTTTTCAGTGGGTGGTTTGCCCACTGTACCATCCTGGGGAGTGCAAAGCCACAGTCTCTCAAGTCTCTACAGTGGGTGGTTTGCCCACTGTACCATCCTGGGGAGTGCAAAGCCACAGTCTCACAAGTCTTTTCAGTGGGTGGTTTGCCCACTGCTTTATCCTGGGGAGTGCAAAGCCACAGTCTCACAAGACTTTTCAGTGGGTGGTTTGCCCACTGTACCATCCTGGGGAGTGCAAAGCCACAGTCTCACAAGTCTTTTCAGTGGGTGGTTTGCCCACTGCTTTATCCTGGGGAGTGCAAAGCCACAGTCTCACAAGTCTTTTCAGTGGGTGGTTTGCCCACTGTACCATCCTGGGGAGTGCAAAGCCACAGTCTCACAAGTCTTTTCAGTGGGTGGTTTGCCCACTGCTTTATCCTGGGGAGTGCAAAGCCACAGTCTCACAAGTCTTTTCAGTTGGTGGTTTGCCCACTGTACCATCCTGGGGAGTGCAAAGCCACAGTCTCACAAGTCTTTTCAGTGGGTGGTTTGCCCACTGCTTTATCCTGGGGAGTGCAAAGCCACAGTCTCACAAGTCTTTTCAGTGGGTGGTTTGCCCACTGTACCATCCTGGGGAGTGCAAAGCCACAGTCTCTCAAGTGGATGACAGTCTCAACTTGTTCTGGAGGGGGACTGGTGCCCAGAGTACTTCATCCTGTTAAGGACTGAGGTAGTGGATGCTGTTCTCCACTGGTTCTGGAGGGGGACTGGTGCCCAGAGTGCTTCATCCTGTTAAGGACTGAGGTAGTGGATGCTGTTCTCCACTGGTTCTGGAGGGGGACTGGTGCCCAGAGTGCATCACTCTCCCCGTGACAGTCCCAGTTCATCACTGCCCCTGCCGCGCATGGGCTACCGGTGCTTGAGTTGGCGGTGCTTGCCCTGTTCAGCGGTGCTTGCCATGGCGGTCTTTGCCCTGTTCAACGGTGCTTGCCCTGTTCAGCGGTGCTTGCGCTGTTCAGCAGTGCTTGCCATGGCCTCCTTTGCCCTGTTCGCAGTTTCTGACCTGTGCAGCGGTGTTTGCCATGGCGGTCCCTCATTGCCCAGCAGGGCTGTGGCTGCCGGGGCCCTCCTGGGCACTGACTCTGGCGGTGGTCTCTTGACCAGTGACGATGGGACTGCCCTCCTGGGCACTGACTCTGGCGGTGGTCTCCTGACCAGTGACGATGGGACTGCCCTCCTGGGCACTGACTCTGGCGGTGGCGCCCTGACCAGTGACGATCGGGCTGGCGGTGGCCTCCTGGGCAGCGGGGATGATGGCGGCCTTCTCCGCCGTGCTGCTCTTCCCAGACTTTGGTGCTTTCTTCTGCCCCTTCCCCACCTTGGGAGGAGTCACAGCTGAGTCGACACTCCCCCCGGGACCCTTGTGAGTGGCTTTGCCGGCTGGAGTCTTCCCCCTATCCCGTCGGGCACTGTCCAACTTCTGGTGCTTCACGGGGGGACTGGCTGTGCTTTGGCTCTGTGTCACACTGGCTGCCCTGGTGCCCGGTGCACTCCACATACCTCTAACAGGCACCACTGTGTTAGTACGGGACCTATGAATTGGAGGGGGGGGTGGGAAAGAGGTCAACGTTGCTCCGGAAAAGTTTCTGACAAACACTGGGACGGGTAGCTGGAGGGGGTCTGGGAGTGGAGGAAGAGGAGGTGGTTGTAGGAGGTGTAACTTTTGATGATTTGGGTGCAGGTGCATGTTCTGGAGGCTGTCGTGAGGTGGATGAATGTTGGGTGTGTGTGTGCCCGCGTTTGTGTACTTTGGGAGGGGGCATCACAGACACACTGGGCGAGGACACAGGGGACGTGTAAATGGTAGTGGGGGTGGTGAGTGCAGGTGAGCGGGGTGTGGTGGTGGGTGTGCTGGTGCGAGTCCTAGTGGCTGTAGTGGTAGTGCATGCAGGCAAGAGTGTAGACGACACTGGGAGGGAGGAGGGAGATGACGAGGAGGGGGACACAGTGGAGGCAGTGGATGTTGCTGTGTCTGTATGTGGGTGATGCTTGTGTGAGTGCCTGTGGGATGTGTGGTGCCTATGTTTGCCTGAGCTTCCCTTGTGTGTTGACGTGTGTGCAGGCTGGTCTGATGGTGTGCTTGGGATAGGCAGAGGTACAGGGGAATGGGTCTGAGTGGAGGAAGTTGGAGGGGAGAGGCTAGAGACAGGGACAATGGCTGCCATCAGTGCTGAGGCCAGAGATTGCAGGGTTCGATGATGCGCAGCCTGACCAGAATGAATGCCCTCCAGGAATGCATTAGTGTGTTGCAACTCCCTTTCTACACCCTGGATGGCATTCATAATGGTAGACTGCCCAACAGTGAGTGACCTGAGGAGGTCAATGGCCTCCTCACTGAAGGCAGCAGAGGTGACAGGGGCAGGGGCTGAGGTGCCTGGGGCGAAGGTGATGCCCACCCTCCTGGGTGAGCGGGCACGGGGCGAAGGCTGAGGGGCTGCTGGGAGGGCGGTGCTGGTAGGGGGGGTGGCGGCTGTACCTGTAGAAGTGGGGGGCTCAGATGTTGCCACCACCACAAGGGAGCTCACATCGGAGGACGAGTCTGGGTCGCTGGTTGCTGATCCGGTGACCACCGTGAAGCTCCCCTCGCCCTCCGTCCCACTGGTGTATTCTGAGTCTGTGGTGTGGCCCTCCATGGCCATGTGGGATGCAGCCCCCTCGTGCTCCGGTGCCACTGTACCTCCTCCTGATGATGCTGATGCACAAAAGAACAGGGAGAGCACAAAAAGGGGGGGGACGACAGAAGAAAGACAGGTTGAGTGCATGGCTTACCGCTCCCGTTGGCGGACAATACAGACACAGCAGCCCCCTGCACTACGTCGCGCTGTTGGGCTCTACAGATGCAGTTCCTGGGATATGGCCTACATGGCTATGGTGGACATCTGAACACATAGATGACACAGGGGCATGTATACCTGTACTTGGCACTCTACGGAGGTGGGGTGGAGTGGCACATGACCTGCATTACGGAGGGGCCTAGCCTACGGAACTCGCCCTGGCCTAGGGAAACCCACAGCCCTCCTCCCCCACCCAGACCCCTCCGCTGCGCGCAAAGTCAGCTGAATGAGAGTGTACTCACCCCCTTGTGTCTGCTGTGATGCCCTCAAGCGCCCATCCAACTTAGGGTAGGCCACCGCCAGGATCCGGAACACCAGGGGGGTCATGGTGCGACGGGCACCCCTCCCACGTTGGGAGGCCATCCCCAGCTGAGCCTCCGCCGTCTTCTTGCTCCAGCGGCGAATGTCCTCCTATCTTTTACGGCAGTGGGTGCTCCATCTCTGGTGGACCCCCAGGGTCCAGACGTCCTTGGCGATGGCACACCAAATATCCTTCTTCTAGTGGGCGCTGACCTACATAACATGTACAGGGGAAGAAGAGAAGTCATTACCAACTGCACCGTCAAAGTGAGTGGCCCACATCCCTGCCCTTGCCATGTGGCACATGCATTCACAGCCCTTCATGCTCGCAGAACTCTGCCCCCTTCCTTCTTACAACCAGCCCTCTCCACCCAGGCATAGCCCATACAACTTGCACCCTATGTACTCACCTGTTGGTTTGGAGGACCGTAGAGTAGCGTGTACTGGGGGAGGATCCCGTCCACGAGCTTCTCCAACTCCTGTGCAGTGAAGGCAGGGGCCCTTTCCCCAGACGCACGTGCCATTGTCTCTTCCAGACCGAGGTCACAACAGCACTTGCAGTATAGGTCCTCTCCTGTCGAAGATCAGGTTTCGAGTGATTCAACAGATAGAAAATGGCGGTCACGTCCGCGGCGGTGACGTCCGCGGCGGTGACGTCCGCGGCGGTGCGTATCATCACCGCTGGCGCACTTCGTCATTGGCTCCTGGGACCCATAGGGTCCAATGTTAACCAATGCAGCATTGCGCAGCGGTCTTTGACCGCCTACCGCGACGGTGTACAACGCCAGCCCAGTTACCTCACATCCAATTGTCCCAGTTTATAGGTCAGGCAGCCGCCATTTCAAGGACCCACATGGCTTCATTTTCAACTGCGTCACACATACCTAGGCCTCGACTCAACACACTTACAGACAACTTTTTGGATTATGTTTCGTGTTCTGTGTCATCATTCGATGAATGTACAGATGGTATGTTTGGCAGACCAGTACATCTCCCAGGTAAATGCTATGCTCCCTGGCTCTGTGCATGATGCCTACATCCTGCGGAATAGCAGCATCCCTTATGTCATGGGTCAACTCCAGAGGCACCGTGTGTGGCTATTTGGGGACTCTGGTTACCCCAACCTGTCATGGCTATTGACCCCAGTGAGGAATCCCAGGACAAGGGCAGAGGAACGCTACAATGAGGTCCATGGGCGGACTAGAAGGGTGATCGAACGCACCTTTGGCCTCCTGAAGGCCAGGTTCAGGTGCCTCCATATGACAGGTGGTTCCCTATTCTACTCACCAAGGAAGGTGTGCCAGATCATCATCGCCTGCTGTATGCTTCACAATCTTGCTTTGCGACGCCAGGTGCCTTTTCTGTAGGAGGATGGTCCAGATGACGGTGTTGTGGCAGCTGTGGAGCCTGTGGACAGTGATGAGGAGGAAGCAGAGGAAGAAGACATTGACAACAGGGACCCAGTCATACAGCAATATTCCCAGTGACACACAGGTGAGAACCCTTTCTTGACTACTACAAGTACTTTCACACTTCTACCTCTATCCTGTCTGTCAATTTCAACCAGTATTTGGTAACTGAGTTGTACATTTTCATTACGGTTTCACAGGTGTGGTTACCAACGTGTGTCATCTGCTTGCATCCTTCATGGACTTGTGATGTGTGACATAGGTATGTTGACATTACTATTGAGAACGGATTTTGTCACTGTCATGGCTAATACACATTTTCTAAATCACAGACTGACTCCAGATTGTTGCTTCAAGGGTGTTTATTGAAGTGCTAATTATTGGAGGGGGTGGTAAAATGGTGAGGTGTGATGGTGGAGGAATGTCCATGGCAGAGTCCAGTCTATTATTCTCACAGGTGCATTGCCCATATGGGCATAGGAAGAGGAGCTGGGGCAGTTCCAATATGGACAGGGTTACAAAGTGGGACAGTGGGATGACAATCAGGGTGGTCTCATTTCTTGGCGGGGGTCTTGCCATCGTGCTCTGTTCTGTTCCTGGATCTCAGGGACCGCTTGCGGGGTGGTTCTCCGTCTGCAGGGGGTGGGGTGCTGGTGTGGTGGTCCTGTGGCGGGGCGTCCTGTCCACTAGCGCCGGCGGAGGTGGTGGGCAGTTCTTCGTCCATGCTAGTGTCAGGAGCCCCTTGGAGCGCCACAGTGTCCCTCATGGTGTTCTGTATGTCCTTCAGCACCCCTACGATGGTGCCCAGGGCGGAGCTGATGGTTCTGAGTTCCTCCCTGAAGCCCAAATACTGTTCCTCCTGCAGGCGCTGGGTCTCCTGCAACTTGGCCAGGACCGTAGCCATCGTCTCCTGGGAGTGGTGGTATGCTCCCATGATGAAGGAGAGGGCCTCGTGGAGAGTGGGTTCCCTTGGCCTGTCCGCCCCCTGTCGCACGGCAGCCCTCCCAGTTCCCCTGTGTTCCTGTGCCTCCATCCCCTGGACCGTGTGCCCACTACCACTGTCCCCAGGTCCCTGTTGTTGTTGGGGTGGTGGGTTATCCTGGGTTCCCTGTAGTGGTGGACACACAGCTGATTGACGTGTCCTGGGGACGGAGGTATGGGCCCGCTGGGTGGGTGCTGTGCTGGTGTTTCCAGAGGGTGGAAGGTCTGTGTTGGGCTGTGCCTGTGCGAGGGGAACCGACTGTCCCGAGGCCCACGATGGTCCTGGCTGGTCTTCCAGATCCAGTTGGCCAGAGCTGCTGTCATCACTGTGGGCCTCTTCTGTGGGTGGGGTAGAGATGTCTGGACCCTCCTGTCTGGTGACGTTAGGTAGTGGTCCTGCAGGGGTGTAAAAGCATGATTATTGCATCTGTGTGTGTCATGGTGTGCAATGGGTGGGTGAGCGTGTACCCCAGTGCTAGCATTCCGGTGTGGGGGCTTGTGTGATGATGGTTGGGGGGTGTTATGGGTATGTGCAGTGGGCATGCTTTAGTGAGGGGTGTCCATGCTTTGTTGTGTCATGCGGCTTGGTGTTGGGATGGGTGGTTTGTGTTATTAGTACATTAGTGAGGAGTTGGAGTGATGGGGGGGTGAGGGTGGGGGTATGTGATAGCATGCAGGTAGGGTGGGGAATATGAAAGTTAAGATTTGACTTACCAGTGTCCATTCCTCCACCGACTCCTCCGAGGCCCTCAGGATGCATAATGGTCAAGACCTGCTTCTCCCATGTTGTTAGTTGTGGGGGAGGAGGTGGGGGTCTGCCGCCAGTCCGCTGTACCGCGATGTTGTGCCTGGAGACCACAGAACGCACCTTCCCCCGTAGGTCGCTCCACCTCTTCCTGATGTCGTCCCGATTTCTTGGGTGCTGTCCCACTGCATTGACCCTGTCGACTATTCTTCGCCATAGCTCCATATTCCTAGCTCTGGAGGTGTGCTGCACCTGTGATCCAAATAGCTGTGGCTCTACCCGTACGATTTCCTCCACCATGACCCTGAGCTCCTCTTTGGAGAACCTGGGGTGTCTTTGCCGTGCCATGGGGTGGTGTAGGTGATGTGTGGGGTGGTGTATGTGGTGATGAGTGTGGTGATGTGTAGTGGTGTGTGGTGTTTTGTGCGTGGATGTTGTGTGGGTGATGGTGTTGTGTGCCTCTGTGTAGTGGAGTTGTCTATTCTGTGCTCTCTCTCTGGCCTTCGTCAATCAGTTTTAGTCGTAGGGGTTTGTGGGTGATGTGGGTGTGTGTTTTATAATGTGTTGGGTGTGTGGGAGTGGTGTTTGTATGTGTAGCAGGTGTGTGTAATTCGAATTGTCCAATGTGGCGGTGTATTGGAGATGTGTGTGTATTTTGAGCGCGGCGGTGTGTACCGCCAATGGAATACCGTGGTTGAAAGACCGCCGCGTGGATTCATGGGTCGTGATAGCATGGGCGTGTTTCTGTTGGCGTGCCGGTGGAGGTTTTGTTTTCGTCAGTTTATCACTGACCTTTGGTGTGGCGGACTTGTGTGGGTGTCTGAATTTCGGCGGATTCCGAGATGTGGGTCATAATAGCTGTGGTGGATTTCCGCAGCGGTGTATTGGCGGTCTTCTGCACGGCGGTAAGCGGCTTTTACCGCCAATGTTGTAATGTCCCCCTTAGTGTCTAGTATTGCATGTAAAAGTTTCTCAAATTTCTCAGAGTGGCTATTAAGCGTGGACTCAAGGTGACAAAACTGATCAATTTGGGATGGAGAGTCCGTTAAGTGAGTATCAGCTATTTGCATGGCGTCCCCTGTTGTCTTGGTAGGCAGTGGTTTCCCCATAACTTCACGAGGGAAGGATCTATGACAAGCGTGCTCTTGTGTTGTTGGTTCGGCTTTAATGGTGCCACATAAACAGTACTGTTGCGCGTAGTTCTTGCCGATCACAGAATAATGAGTCACTCAAACAGCGGCACAATATAGCTCCAAAGGCCGTAATGCTATGTGGTTAGTGAGTGATTATTAAGGTGCAGTTCTGTGTTCTGTGTGTGCCATTCCAACATCTCTCGCGGCTGAAGAAGGGAGGGAGGGTGAACAAGTAGGTCCAAACAAGCACTCCCGCAGCCGGCGCCAGCGTGACCAGCAGGCCCGGTGCGGTCTCACATGTGTCAATGCCATCCTGAAGGACCGTGCAAGAATTACAAGGTAGGATTTCAGGACCTCCTGTGGTCTTTTAGGCCTCGGTTCTTTGCAACTTGGCTGTTAGGCTCGGCACTATCTCACACATGCCAGAGTTATTTCTTGGATTCATTCGCTAATGTCCAGTTAGGGTCACAGCTAGTTGCTAGGCCGTGCGCAATTGTGTCGCCTCTCGAGGGATGTCTCTGTGTGCTCCTGGCAGGTAAGATGGGTGCCGGGGGGCTGTGTGTGGCTCTCTGGCAGCCCTCACTCACAACGGCGGTCATCGCGTCAGCAGCGAGGCGCCATTTTCACCGCTGCCGCAGTCTCCATAGCATCAGGCGTTTCAAGCCCCGCAACGCCACACGCAGCACCGCCGCCACCATCCAGGACCCTGCAAGTGTGGATCGAGCTCGGCAGGTCCGTGCACTGTCCGCAGGACCCCGGCATCGTCAAAATACAGGATAATGATTGGGCCCCGTGCAGAGCTCACTAAAGAGCGCCCGATGCGGTTGCCATCTTGGACACGCCCCTATTAACAACATACCTAAATGATAGTCTATTCATATAAATATATATTTTGTTTTACAATCACAAGTTTATTTTCTAGATATAAATTATCCAAACTGATATTCTTATACTCTGTATCAAAAATGAACATTTAGGGATATACTGATCTGACGCGTGAGCAGCAACAAAGAAGGAAGATGGCTGCTTGTAGTGGACATTTTTAGGGTTGTAGAATGTTTTAAAGATAAAGTTCTACAGTAAAAGATTCTATTTATTGCTGCTGTGTGTGTAGCAATAAAGAGGATATGCATAATATTGGCATCCATTCCTTGCCATAATATTGCAGTTTCTCCCCCAGTCCCGGAAAAAAGCATCAGTTGACATGGCCCCTGGGAACAGATATTGGCCCTCATTACGATCCTGGTGGTTGGCGGAGAAGTGGCGGTCTTACCGCCAACCAGCTGGCGGTAAAAAAAATTGAATTATGACCATGGCGGTTACCGCCATGGTCATCCGCCACTTCTCTGATGCGACCGCCAGGGCGGAGACGACCGCTGGGCTGGAGACTTGGGTCTCCAGCCCGGCGGCCGTCACAAGAGCGCTGGCGGTATCACGACCCGGCTGAACGCCATGGATTTCATGGGGTTGGGAACCGCCATGAAATCCATGGCGGTAAGCACCATCAGTGCCAGGGAAATCCTTCCCTGGCACTGATTGGGTCTCCCCCACACCCACCCCGCATCCTCCCCCCACACCCTCCTGCCACCCCCCGAAGGTGGCAGGACCCCCCCTTCCCACCCCTACCCCCAACATCGCAACCCAGACACACACCGTACACACATGCATACACCACCAAAACACATACCCGCACACATATCACCAAATATGCCAACAGCCACACACAGTCATACACGCACACCCACATACAGACATACACGCACACATCCATTTAGACATACAGACACGCACACATTTCCAAACACAACACACCCCGCATGCATACACGCACTCACACACCCCTTCTACATACTCACACGCACACCTCCATTCACGCACACAACACCCCCCACCCCCTCCCCTAACGGACGATCAACTTACCTGGTCCATTGATTTTCAGGGATCATGGGGCTGCTCCGTCGCCAGCACCCCATCAACAGAACACCGCCACGCCAAATCACGGAACGTGATTCGGTGGGCGGTGTTCTGTTGACTTGGCGGTGGAGGTGGAGCAACCTCCACTTCCCTGCTGACCACCAGTATGGCTGCTGGCGGCTCACCATCCGGAAAAGGACGGAGGGCCGCCAGCAGTCATTATTCGCCGAGCAGAAAACCGCCTGCACTGGCGGTCTTCAGCACAGCGGTCCCTCGGTGGTCTTGCAGAAAGACAGCAGAGGTTGTAATGACCACCATTGTTTGAAATACTGCTATTGTTGGTTCGTTGGAGACAAAGATAGTCTATCCTGAAGAGCCCATATCTGGTCATTTGGCAACTGCATTCAACTTTAAATTGTTAGAATTGTTTGTTTATAAATACTGAAAGAATTGTGTGAATTGGGTGCTGTGTGTTAATATACAACAACAAAGTATTATAAATCTAACTATCATTCTAAGTCTTAAGTGCGGATTCAACTTGATTGTATATCGGTATCTAAAGTATAGTTGATGCAGCCTTAAATGCTAGAAACACTAGAAGCAGCCAATACATGTTTCGCCAAATAGACTTCTTCAGGGTTAATCGTAAAATCATCTTTGAGAATTCATCACCAATGAGCCATGGCTGTGGATACCAGCATCACATGGTGTGTGAACTGTCTCCAATTGAAGCACTTAACACTTAATTGGAACTGGGACTTCTTTCTACATATTTCTGTGACTTATAGGAATGTTTCTGTCGATGGTTCAGTGAAGATCTCGGTTTCTGGGTTGTTTGCATCTTTTAAGGTTACAATGTGATTTTGTAATTAGACTTGAATAAGTAAATTTGTTGAAACAGGTTTTGGCTGTTTCTGGTATTTCTCAAAGAGTTTAAGGATGTGTCAACTATATTGTACTAAATGTATCATATATTTGGATGTTATTTTTATATGTGGACCATACACACATCTCCGTGGTCTACTCCACGTTTTGAAATGTTGTGAATACATTTTTGTAACTTACGAAGTATACAATTTACACTGCTTACATTGCGTTGTTGTGTGCTCCAGACCTGTTGGGGTTTCTTCATATTGAGGGTTGTGCAAGCAATCGCTGTATAAATTTTGTGGTGGTCGAAGTGTTGTCTGTTGCAGCACCAGTTCTTATGTGATCATACTCCAAGACTGACCACATTCATGTGGTAATTTGTTTGTATCTTATCTCCACTGCTACAATTGTGCTAGCCTATGCCAAAAATCCTTGTCCAGCCAACATCCTGGACCTCGTTCCATCCAAAGTTAGTTGATGTAAACCATCCCTGATACATTGTCCATTTTTAACAGTACACAATATGCAACTCGGTCTTTCGGCAGGTACTTCATTGCAAATAATCCCATTAGCAATCAAGGCAAAACGATATGAAGCTTTCACTTCTCCTCATACCATCTTCAACCCACATATACAGGGAGCACCCCAATCAGATAGGCTGGCATCCAACTGTATAACGAAATGCAGATGTTTCCAAATGCTGTCCTCCCTTTCCAGGCTTTCATATGGTGCAGCCACCATTGGCATTCTGACTTGGCTACCTGTGAGCGGGAAACTAGAATAGAGCATCCAAAAGCCTTCAGAAGAAGAAACACATTGAGTCTCTGCAGGGACTGAGTGTAAAAGGCCAAGGAACATTGCGTGAATGAATGAAGGCAGGACACCTACCAATCTGGCCATCTTGTGTAGTGAAATCTGTTCAAAGACAAGTGACCTCCTTGATTCCCTTTTCATTGCCTCTATCTGTCTACTCAAAAGATGCAAAGACGCTGACTGGATCATAAACACAAGAAAAATAATGCCCACTCTGGGCTCCAACTATAATTTATTTTCTTTGATCACAAACCCCAGTCCCTGGAGGAGGCTGACCGTCAACACAAGATGGGGTTGAAAGTGGCCCTTGAGACTGATCAAGCTAAATGATCATCCTGAGACCCTTGGCTTTGAGAAACTCAACCGGCTAAAGGGGTGGGATAAAGCACCACAGAGCCAATGACAGCCTAAAAGGCAGGACTAAGAACTTGAGGATTTGGATGTGCCAGCGGAACTGGAGAAAATATTGAGGAACTTTGTGCAGCAGGACAGTCAGGGACTTGGCCTTTGAGTCCAGCCTGAACATCCAGTCATCCTGTTTAAAGATTTCCTCAAAAGGTGCAACCACTCCATTGTGAAATGATGATAAACCAACCAATTGTTGAACTCATTTAAATTGATCATGGACTGAAAGCCTTTCTTCTTCTTAGCTTCAAATCTGCAACCCCACCACTGCACAGTGATCCTGTGATAATCTTAAGGGTTTCTGCAGCGATGCCTGCCTTGAAGTAACATTAAATTCCATACTGAAAAGCATCATCTTCACCAAACCCCATATACTACTTCTGCCAGGGTGGAAAAAACTCTCTCAGTCTTCCCTACGCTCTTAGATGGGAAGGAGGGATAACTCTTACCAAAAACCCTTCCCGATGTGTTTGCTGCAGCTTTGAAGGCTCCAGGCACCTTTCTTCTACCCCTTCTGGAAGGCAAGAAAGTGCCAAATTTGCATTTATTCTGTGTTTGAAACTGTCTGTATCTTCTGGAGGATTTGTCATCTCTGGAAGCCTTAAAGTACCACCTGCCTGGATAAGTACCCCCTGCTTCAACCACCCAGCCAAACATCTTGGGCCCAAAAACCTACTTACTGGACGATTGAGTCTTGTTCTGTCATGAACTCCTACAATCAAACTCCATGTTGAGAATGTTAGGTTAGCCTGTCTATCTTTGGCCTAAATTCAGCATGTCATTATCTTTTGCAGAACATGTGAAGCTGTCTTTTCATCTAAACAATGACTTTGTAATGGTGTCATCAGGAGACACATGTATGCCACAAGCTATACAATGTCTATGTTTAAAGGTTTGACTGCGGACGTGTAAGGTAAACTTGAAGTCCTTTTAGGCGTATTTTCATCTTGCTTGTTTAGACCCGTTATATCACAGACTACTGGAACACCCCCACACCATATGGCAATGTAGGCTACAAGCTTAGCTAAACCCCTTAAATTAACCACTACATTTCAGAGGCCCTTTGCACCAGGTTATCATGAGAGGTCCTGCCAGATTATCCACTTTTAGGTTAAGAGTCAATCCAGTGATGAGAGACTGAGCCCAGCTGATTGTGTGCTGTCCTTCCAACGGAACAGTCACTCCCACCTGAACACTAATAAACACTGCTGCTCTGCTGTGAACATGAACGCAGTGCACTGGGTTCCAAGAAAGTCTAGAAGCAAGCTAGATTTTCCATGATCTCATAGTGTAACGCACAGAAGTAGTTTTATGGTGGTAGGCTGCTAGCAACATTCTAAGGGGGTCATTCTAAGGGGGTGGCATGGGCACTGCAGGGGCCCCCAGGGGTCCCACGACACCCATTCCCGCCAGCCTCTTCCTGGCGGTGTAAACCGCCAGGAACAGGCTGGCGGGAAGGGGGTCGGAATCCCCATGGCGGCGCTGCTTGCAGCGCCGCCGTGGAGGATTCCCTGGGGGAAGGGGAAAACCGGCGGGAAACCGCCGGTTTCCCTAAAGCCGCGGTCAGAATTGACCCTGAAGCACCGCCAGCCTGTTGGCGGTGCTTCCTCCGTCCCCGGGGTCGGAATGAGGCCCTAAATGTGTTAGAACTATTAATGTGCAGCTAGCAATATGCATAAGTGATGTTTTAATTGTATTCTGTATGGCTACCACTCATTCGCTAAGCAACAGGGGGAAACTTTGAAATAAAGCATTTTTAAATCTAAAGTGTCTTCTCTTAGTACCATTTTTAAGTGTGCTATTCTAAGAACACAATTGGGATTGAATTACCACTGCATCGATGAAATCTTGTACTGTTAGTAACATAGAAAGCACAGACTCTACACCAGCAGGAATGCTCAGTGAGTTGTATGGGCCTACAGTAACCTGGACTTCCCTGCTCAGCAATGGCACACTTACCTCAGTTCATGCACCCATGGGTTGGGAATCCAAACTTTGTAGACCTGGGAATTAGATGACAGGTTACGCAACAGTACGGGCAGGCAAAAGCTGTGGTAAACTTACTCAGCTCCTAGAGGAAAGACCCTTTAAGGAGGCTACCCTCCTTAACCAGACCCACTTAAGTTGTTGTCAATTCCCTGAGCTTGGGTGCCACAATCTATGTTCAGTTGAAGGGGCACAGTTAGTGCTGCTAAGAAGCAAATCATCCTATGCACGCACCCTGCAAGAATGTTCAGGAATCAAATTCCTTGAGCATTTAATCTCCTGTGAAATTTCCAATATCTTGGTGAGGGGCCCCATGACATCTAACAGTTTATCCTGCCAGGCCCTTCCGTACCTGTCAGTCCCCTCATTGGGGTCCCGCATACAAGAATATTGGCAACTTGCTGTCACTCCCTGTAATCTGGGTGACTTTCCCTTCTAAGGTGTATGTTGTAATCTTCTCTATTGTACATTAAGTTGACTGTGATTCTCTCTATGAGAGGATCGATGTTCTGTTTGGAATGTGAGTGGTGGACGTTCTCTGAACCGGCAGTTACCTGCTGACCGTGGAAGAAAGCCAGTCTGCAATAAAAACTTACCTTTACTTAAGAAGAGTGGCAGTCGATTACTACATTTTTGGCGATGAGCACAGAAGGTACCCTGTTGAGTCCTCAGTGTGGATGCTCTGAACCCACTTAAAGAGATGTTCAAGTAAGGCCTTGGTTATGACACTGACTATCTCCAGCCTAAATTTGTATGCAGGTGCCATGGCTCTGAGTATGCATTTCTTCGGAGCCGAGCCGTAATAAAGTATTCAGTACCCTATTTGGATATAGTGGTAAATTGATTGGCATCTTCGCGCGCACGCATTGTTTGAATCACAGTGTTGAGACTGAGCAGGAGAACGTGCCAAAGTTCTACACGCTGGATGTAAAAGCTAAATTTCCAACTAAAACAAACGCTTACCACATATAATGACGCACATGGCGGGCATCTTAAAGCGTAGGGAAGGTTTTCATTAGCTTATGCTCCAGTCAAGGAGCTATTGAATTCTACTTGTTGGAACTGCATGTTGATTTTGCTACGGTGATAGGCACAACTAATTGATGGCTCATAACTTTAACTAATGCCTGTTGCTGTGCTGTACCAGAGATAAGTGGAGTACACATATGGGAAATCCTTTACCTCTTTAGGTTATCAAAAAAAAAGACTCATGGAAAGTAATGTGTCCGTTGCGGTGATGGGCACACCTGATCAAAACTTATTGAACAAAACTAGATTATTGTCATAAACAATTCATGTATTAACTGAAAGAGGATAACTGTAGCATCAAGGGTCTATTTAACATGTTATTTAAAAAACAAATATGTATATATATATATATATATATACATATATATTGTATTGTTTGTAAAAATGATGGATATAACAGCAGTTAATCTGCCACTACAATTCTTGAAGCAACGAGGAGGCCCACCAATATAATGGGAAGAGTGGATTGACATATTTGATAAATACTTAGAAGCTATAGACGGTTAAGGGTTCTCTTAGACGGTTAAGGGTTCTCTTCTAACAGAAAAAGAGCTATCCTACTTAGTTCTTTAGGTAAGAAGGGGCATCACATGTTTAAGTATTTGGCCAAGGCTGTTAACCAGGCAGGACAACTGATTGAGGATGTATTTAGTGAAGCGAGACAAAGGTTGGAGTAGAGGTATGCAAAAGCTGCAAATGTTGTCATGCAAAGATTCAAAGGCCCTCATTACAACCCTGGCGGTCGGTGTAGAAGTGGCGGTAATACCGCCAACAGGCCAGCGGAAAAAAAATTTAATTACAATCATGGCGGTTACTCACATGCAAAACCGCCACTTCTACACTTTGACCGGCAGGGTGGTAACGATCGCTGGGCTGGAGACTTCGGTCTCCAGCCCGGCGGCCGTCACTCAACCGCCGGCGGTGTCAGGACCCCTCATACTGCCATGGACTTTGTGGGGTTTTGTACCGCCATGAAATCCATGGTGGTAGGCACTATCAGTGCCAGGGAATTTGTTCCTTGGCACTGATAGGGGTATCCCCCTCCCCCGAGTCCTCCCCCCAAACCCACGACCCCCCTACCACCCCCCATGGACGATCACCTTACCTTGTCTGGTGATCCTCTGGGAGGGAACGGGATCCATGGGGGCTGCTCCGCCACCAGTACCCCGTCACCAGAACACCGCCACGCCGTATCCTGGGACGTGATTCGGTGGGCGGTGTTCTGATGATGTGGCGGGGGAGGTGGAGCAGCTGCCACTTCCCCACCGACCGCCAGTATGGCTGCTGGCGGCTCTCCGTCCAAAAAAGGGCAGAGGGCTGCCAGCAGTCATAATACGCTGGGTGGGAGACTGCCTGCACTGGCGGTCTTCGGCCCGGCGGAACCACGGCGGTCTTGAAAAAAGACCGCCGAGGTCCAAATTAGGGCCATATTCTTGTCAAAGCCCAGCTCACCTGAGTTCTTGTTCAGTTCTGATGGAGGTTGAAGACAATCCGACCCCACCCTGAAACTGCTTGTTCCAGCACACTAGTTTTTAAAACAGTGCACTAAGAACAGAAGCTCAAGGGAAGGGGGGAAGTGGATAAAATAAAAAAAAGAGACAACACCGTTCTTGCGTTTCCACTGTTGAAGTGCTGCACAAATCTGCGGCCCTTTCTGACTTCTGTAGAAACTGGTGCCTAATGAAACATAAACAAAGAACAGATAAGTGCAACCTCTTGGATCCTGGTCTCTAGTTTCCAGGTTTGGAATGTGTTACTGCTCTGGGATGTGTTTTCTATTACTGTAAAGCTTTTTTCCCATATTTCCAGAATCTTTTATAAAACAAATACTGTACTTTTACATCAAAATACAGCATGTAATTTGTGCAAGTCCTTGATTTACTGTTTGCCTTGCTGTTAATGGTTTCCACTGTTCGATTCTTAAAAGTTCCATGAAAAAACAATGTTTGCTTCACAAAGTTCTGCAAAATATTCTTGTAACAAAGAGTTTGAATCACAATGTTCGTGGAAGGTATTTCGTTTCAAATTGTCTATACACAAATCCAGAAATTGTTGTCAAAGTTCTTTCAGGTAATAAAAGGTTTTGCACTTACTTGTTGCTGGCAAGAGATACTTATCAGTCTAACCTTGTCTTCTTTCTCTTTTGCAGGTTACTCGTAGGAGAGAGGCTGAGGCAAGGAGGAACCGGAAACCGGAAGAAGGAAGAGCCAGCAGCTGCGCCCATTGAAGTCAATGAAAGTCTGTAAAGAGCAGGAGTGCCAGCGCCGAGGGATCTGTTCTCAGGTAAGCGGGAGGTAGATGAGCAGAAGCACTGGGTGAGGCTCGGGGGATGCCTTTTATAGACAGGGCTGAGTGTGGTTCGAAGAGCTGGGTGTGGTTTGAAGGGCTGGGTGTGGTCCTCACATGCTGCACATGTTCTTGGAAGGTGTGCAGAGCTGGCTGTGGTTTGAAGAGCTGGGTGTGGTCCTCACATGCTGCACATGTTCTTGAAAGGTGTGCAGAGTTTCAGTTATCATGCAAATGAGTTGGATTAACACATGGCCTAGGGAGGAGTGTTTTAAAGAAGCCTTGGTAAAAGCAAGGCCCAATGTGTAAATCAAAACAGCACATTAAACAACATACACAGAAGCCTAGGGGGGGGGAAGGTGAGATAACAAGAAAGGCTTTCAATAGGAAGTTTAAAAGGGAGCTATTACAGAACCCACTAGTGCAGTGAGAGGGGACATGCTCTTTGCTGTGTACAAACCCTAACAATTCTATACTCATCTGCAAAAAAAATGTTGTCAGTGGATGAATTTGTTATTGACAGAAGAGTTGATCAGAGATTAGCTCATTGTACAATTTAGAAGCAGGAAAATGCAAGAAAAATTATGGGCTGCGAAGGATCCTACATTGTAGGATGTCAAAGAAATTGCAAAAGTTGTTGAAGAATCTGTCTATTGTATGAAGCAGATGGAGAGGAAAGAGGCTAGGTGTCATGAAGGTGAAGGAGCGGTAACATCAAAACCGTTTCGGAGCAGGAACAGTAACTCATTTACCAGCAACAGTAGAGTTAATAATAGGATGTGAATGAAGTGTGGCAGTAGGTATCACTCATCTGATTCAAAGAATTGTTATGTCATATGGAAAGAATGTCAGAAATGTGGTCATAAATGGCACTTTGCTGGGTTTGTAGAGAGAAAGAGCTCAATAAAGGAAAAGTAGATATGGTTGTTGATGGGGTTGAGGATATGTTCAGAGATGATAATGTTGACAGAGTGTTATGTGTATCTGAGTCTAACAGTGTATGAGACATAGCAGGGAGAATGCAAAGACCCAAAGCGGAATTTACTATAAAGAATGTGTCCGTGGAATTAATGGTGGACTCTGGTTCATTGTATACTATTATACCGAAAAATATGTTTATGCATAAATGGCCCTTAGCTAGGGTATTACCGAAAGATATAAATCCTAGGGGGATATTAAGGAGAACTGATCAACATAATTGGATATATGCTCACTGAAATAATATTCAAAGAGAGAAAGATTACAGGCAAGGTTTATGTAGCAGAGTCTGGTCCTCCCATTTTAGGGTGGCATCATCAATATGATGTCCATATCATTATAAATGCACATGCTCCGACCCATGTCACAGTGGTAGAAAATAGCACTCTAGCGGACATTTTACGAGGAGCAAAGTATGTGTTTAGAAAAGAAATGGGAGAATGGAAGGTACGTACATGAAAATAAATAAATTGAAACAAGAAGCTAAACCTATATAATACAAAGTTAGGAAGGTGCTGTTATTAGTTAGAGAAGAGGTTAAAGAATTACTCAAAGAAATTCTGGAAAGTGGAGTAATCAAACCTGTGGAGGCATCAGAATGGATATCACCTGTTGTAATTACTAAAAAAAAGGATGGGGAGTTGAGATTCTGTGTGGACTTAAGAGGGATGAACCAGAATATTGTGACAGATAATTTTCCATTGCCTAATATCAATGAACTTGTTTTTCTATTTAATGGTGCTAAGTATTTTTCAAAACTAGACCTCCAACATGCGTACCATTAATTAAAGCTGCACACGAATTCCAAAGCACTGACAGCATTCATCACCATGGAAAGGACTTATCAATTCACTAGAATGCCTTTCGGCCTAGCATCAGCAGCTAGTGTTTTCCAGAGAATGATGAATGACATTTTCAAGGGTTGGATAATGTAATAAATTTTCAGGACGACATTCTAATTTTTGGCGACACTATTGACAATTACAATGTTACCTTGAAAATGATGTTGGATGGGCTTTTGGAATCAAGTTTGACCTTAAGACAAGAAAAGTATCAATTCCTAGTAAGAGAAGTTGAGTATCTTGGCCACTCCTTGTCAGAAGGAGTCAAATCAAAAAGAGATTTATTAGCTGCTATCAAATCTGCACCAGCACCAAAAGACGAAGAACAGCTGTGATTTTTGTTAGGTTTAATAGAATATTATTACAAGTTTGTGAAAAATGTTGCTAGTAAGACAGAAAACCTGAAGGTCCTCATGCGCAAAGGAGCAAACTTTGTATGGGAATCTGCACAACAGAAATGTTTTCAACAAATAAAGAAGGAGGTGTGCAATGCTAACATATTGGAACCTTTTAATATTAAAAGGAAAACTATAATAACTGTTGACGCTAGTGCAATTGGAATTGGTGCGGTTATGTCTCAAGTGCATGGTTCCTTGGAGAAAACTGTTGTTTTTGCTTCACGGACTTTAACGATTGCTGAGAGACATTATGCAGTCATCAAGAGACCTTGGCGGCAACATCGGGTGTGGAATACTTCCGCACGTATGTGTGGAGTAGTAGTATTACATTGCGTATGATCACAAACCATTGTTGAGAATCCTATCTCCTGGTGGAACTGGCAAAGGTTTGGCAAAACTGGCCAGACTAGCTTTGTGCTTACAATAGTACAACTACAGAATAGAATACATTCCTGGTTGAAAAAATATTCAGACAGATTGCCTTACATGCTTAGCCCTTGCTTGGCAACTTGGAGATGATAAACAAGTATTGGAAAGTGAACAAGAAGGGGCAGTGGCGAGTGTGCTTGAAGTTACTAACTGGAGTAAGGGTATGGTAAATGAGAAAGACTGGCATATGGCCATGGAGTGTGACAATGTATTGAAAAGAGTAATAGACTTGATAAAAAAACAGGAGGGAGAAGAGATAGCACTCTTCCTGTACTTGTACAGCCTTATGGAAAAGTTTTAGATGAGCTATCTGAAATAAATGGAATTATGGAGTTGCGAAGAGAAACAATTGTCCCACCTACAGGGGTATGGAAGAGGTTGTTTGATATTCCTCATGAAGGACACTTGGGACAAACTATTACAAAAAAAGCTCAGAATTGTATTTTGGTGGCCTGGAATGGATGATGATGTTGTGGGATGGGTTGAACGGTATTCAGAATGCAAAGAGAGTGAAAAAGGTTTGAGAGTTGGTGTACAATCTGAATGTGGTAGTTTAACTGATCCATGCAGTCCGTGGCAAAGCGTATACATGGATTTCATTTGACCTTTGTCAGTAATGGGTAGGGGAAGAAGTTTTGCCTTAGTAATGGTAGATGTACACTCCAAATGGTTGGTTGTTAAATTCATGTCCAAAATCACTACATCAACAACTATTATAGTTTTCAGAGAAGTCTTTGGTGAGGAGGGTTTCCCTGTGGTTCTTATCACAGATAATGGTATATAACTGACTTCAGCAGAAATGAAAGATTTCTTGGAGTCATGTGGCAAAAGACATGCATGTACAGCATTTTGTAACCCTGTGCACATGGTATTGTGGAAAGAGCTAATCACATGGTTAAGAGAGGTTACAGTTAGCCATAGCTAACAGATTAAATGTAGAGCTTGTGATTTCAGATCTGGTTTTGGACATATCGTACCACAGACAGTATAAGTACAGGTATGGTGTCCTTTACCGTTATGAGAGGTTGAAAACCCATTTGTAAACTCAATCCTTTGTGGATGAAAAATTTGATTGAAGGGAAAGTTTTCCCATACAGTTGTCAGGAATCTATAATGGATGGCAGCAAACATAGAATTGAGCCATTGATTGGGTTAAGATTAAATCAGGATGAGTAAAAAAAGGGTTCAGCAACTTTTTGGGACCGTTCAAAGTGCAGGAAGTCCACAGGTGGCACTGTCGCGTAAGCTCTCATTATTCTAATGAGACTAATGGATTTTGAGCAGCAAGATCGTCTACGGTGTGGGAGACTGAGTCTGACCCACTGTGGGTGACACCTGTCGCCCTAAATCCGGGTTTTGCTCTGGCTAACTAGCAGTGCCTCATCTATACCAGAAGATTGGGTTGATTGGGCAGCAGAGCGCATTACTTATTAGGCTTCTCAGGGAAGTCGTGGTCACTCAGGTCGCATCCGGTTCGCTCATTCACACTTCGGTCTCATATATAAATGACAATAAGAAGCAGTATAAGTTTTAATGACTGGTTTAATAAAACAACTGCATTTTAGATAGCAAAGCGTGAGCTGCAATAACCAGGACAACACAACATGACAATATTAAAATGGTGACGAGGAGAGTGAAGCATAAGAATAACAATATCATATTGTCACTAGGATTTATGGACTATTTCCTATCTAAGTGATAATCTGAGCACAGCATGTTAAGATCTAATTCTGCCTTTCAGGTTCCCCTGGGAGGACATCAACCCTCATACCTGAGCAAAGGCCTGTAGTCTGAGTTAGCATCTGCAGCGAAGCATTCAGCAATCAGCATACAGTCGTGGTTCTCTGGCTAGAATCTCCCTCTTAACTTGTAATGGGACTAGGAAGTGTTTTTATAATAACACCACTGATGTTCTACTGAAATGTCCCTACGTAAGGCTGTGTATTTTCTACGAATGTTGGAGACTAAACTTCTACCGCATTCACCGGCAATGTACCAAACTGTAGCCTTGACTGAAGCACAAAGTGATCAAGAATGTCTTGTTTGAGAACACAGTGCTGGGCTAAGCAAAAACAGTTAGATAGATGAAAATAAAACAAGACCGTAAAACTGGTTATTGTAAAAATAACAATGTGAAGCCGAATAAATATATCTAACTCAAAATTCACAGCGGCCTAGTGTGTCAAACTAACGTGCGTGGGGCTATAACTAAAATAGCTACACAACAGCATGTGATTCTTACTAATGGTGAACGATGGAATTTAAGAAGAGTGGCCAGATATGGCACTGAAATGTACAGGATGAACTGTGAGAACAGCAGTGAGTGCAGTGGTCACACGTTAATGAAAGATGAGGAAGTGGCGGATCCTTGTGAGACTCGAAGTGGTTTAGGTGGTGGTGTAGGTGGTAGAGATGGTACGAACTTCACAACTGGTCAGAATTTTTGTACGATGATTAAGATTATGTAACATGATCTGTATTTTCACTTACCATTAGTTTTTCTTTTTTTATGTTTAATTGCTATTATATGTCTCCTTGAGGATATAATTTAAATGTTCATCTTATTTAGTTTTGAGTTTTCAGTCAACTGTATTGTTTGTTTATTTAGTGTTAACAGAAAAGGATGTGTTGTAATCTTCTCTATTGTATATTATGTTGACTGCGATTCTCTCTATGACAGGATTGATGTTCTGTTTGGAATGTGAACGGTGGACGTACTCTAAACCGGCAGTTACCTTCTGACCGGGGTAGAGAGCACACCGCATGAGAATACCAGCCTGCAATAAACACATAAATTTACTTAAGAAGATTGGCAGTCGATTACTACAGTGTAGCACAGATATTCCACCTGCAGGCGGATGCTATCCTCCCTATCAAGGGGCTTTCGAATACTATTGGCCACAAATTGGGTCCATCTGAGTGGGCCTATTTCAAGGGCCTATGATAGTAAAAATCTTCTGGACTACGGGTTCTGGGGGGCTTAACAGAGGCTAACAGTGCACGGTTACTTCAGATTGCTGGATTCGATGGAGTCGGGTAGGGCCCTTGGATATGTAATCAGATATGAACTTTTTTGACCATGCTTATTATGGGTTTTCCAAAAGTTAAAATTTGAATGAACTTTGTATTGGCTGGAATTTGGAATGAGTAAAAAGATTAAGTGTGATCCACACCTACCGTCGTGACACAGAATTCAACTTAGGGGCAGCACAAGCCCCAATTGCAAACACAAACAAAACAAAATGCCGGCTGACATTTTCCTTTCCTGAGGCTTGAGGTAATTGGGGAGGCCATGTAATAGGACAGAGAAGAGGAATCAACCTTCTCCTTACTACCTTTATTACCTAAATGTGCATGAAATACCAAAACTTGAACTTTCATAAAATTATTTTAATTTACAGCGTAGACCAGCATGAACTTTGTTCATCCTGTTAATTTCCACACTACATTCTTAAACTTGTTAAATGAGTGCTGTATTTTTTTTGCCAAGCCCCAAGCCGTCACAGACAAGTAAAATGTTCACCAAGCTCGAGTGAACTTTACTAGGGGGAAATTATACTGTAACCCAAAATTATTTTCTTAGTGAACAAAACAATTCTAGGGTGTGAAAAGGTAGTAATATGATTGCTGCCATCAAATAAAAGACACAACCCCAAAAACTATTTAGATTTCAGTCATCAACATAAAGGGGGTCATTATGACCCTGGCAGTCGGTGTTAATGTGCCAGTAGTACTGCCAAAAGGCTGGCGGTACATACTGCCACATACCACACATAACAATCTCCAGCCCGGCGGCTGCTAATGTACCGCCGGCGGCATTTTGTCTCTTCCTACTGCCATGGTTTTCGTGAAGTTCGTAACACCACGAAAACCATGGTGGGAGGCCTTACCAGTGACATGGAATTCCTTCCCTATCACTGGTAGGAGGTACACCCACCCCCTCAACACTCTCCAGATGCCCCCCACACACCCTCTATCCACGCTCACCCTTCCAATCTCCCACCCCCCCATACACGCACACTCGCAGAAACGCAACACGCATTCACACACTCACTCACCCTGGCATACAGGCATTCATACATGCATGCATCCATTCATTCTCGCACACATCTGTAACACAATCACACTGACATGCAGACACGCATTCACATTTCCATTCATACATGCATTCTCACACATGCACACACACACACGCAAACAACACTACATACACATTCATATTCACGCACACACTCACACATTTATGCACACCCCCCAAAAACACACACACAACACCCACCGCCCCCTCCCCTGTCGGAAACCCAAATTACCTGCATCCAGGGGGTCTTCCGGCAGGGGACGGGGCGCTACTACCGCCAGCAGCGCCCACCAGCAGAACACCGCCAGGCCGTATTATTTGTCATAATACTGCTGCTGGCAGCGGTCTACTGGCGTGGCGCTGCTGGTGGTAGCAGCGCCACCTTAACATCATCCGCCAGTATGGCCACAGCCGGATTTCCACCCTTCTTGGGGCGGAAATCCGTCTGTGGTCATAATTTGGCGGGCAGATGTTAGCCACGGCGACGGTCTTTTGGAGGTCGTCGCCGCAACGGTAGGCGGCATTTACCGCCAATCTCAAAATGTGGGCAAAGTGACTTACCTATTTAAAGCTGCGCAATAGAAAACAAGATAATAGTTTGAAGAAAGCTATTAAGGGTTTTCTTCAATGAAATAAGACAAAATAGCATACCACATGTGGCGATAAAAGAGAATGGCTTATTCAACACAGCAGAGAACTTCACACAGCATCCCTGGAAGACTGTTGCTTTAATTCAGGTCTTGATTCACAAAGGCACGCTACAAAAATTCAAGAAATCCTCTTTAGCAGCATAGAGTTCAGACAAGTCTCTGAACACTGTACATTTTCAGAAGTATTCCAATTCATAAACTTAACTCATTGAAGGTCTGGTTCTTCTAAAAAGACTGAAATTTGGTGTGTCGGGCTTTTGCCAATGTCTGAGATACATTTCTGACTTTTTTTAATTCAAAGAAATTCCTCAACAAAACCCCGGGAAACTGTGACAGTCTTCCATTCCCACAAGCAGGTATGAAATACTCCCAATAGTTAGCCCCTGAAAAAGCTAAATGCCTTCTCCATCTGTACCTGTGTAGAATTACGGCCAAAGTAGAACATAAAAGAGTAGAGCCCCATATGGTTCTAGTAAATCTGACCAGCTATGAGACCAATTCTACTGCACTGTACCTTCTTACAGAGCCTAGTTACATCCAAACTGAGCTAGACAGGATGTGCAGGAAGGGGGGTATAAGGGAGGACACTGTTTGGCCCTGAGATTGTCACAAGAAGAGATTCTTGGAGGTAGCTAAACCTCCTAAGCAGTGCACAAACACATCCGCTTCCATCTGTGGTCCCAGGGTGGCCCTCAGCATGTCTGGGGCTGTCTTCATTATTAACAAATGGAACCCAGACCTGGAGTCTCAGCGTAGGGCCATCCACCTCAACGATGTGAAGGGAAATGGGTCTCATAGGGAGAGTTAACCACAGCATAGACACCTGTGTCAGGAGATCTGTGACACTGAGAAAGACAGGTACACGTGGATTGAAGGGAAGGAGCAACTCCTAATTGTATGGACACTCACGCTGTATTCCTTATGTTTCAGAGGCAAAGGAACCATTCCCCTGGGCACAAATGAGAATTGTTGCACAGTACTGCACATTCTGGACATAGAAAGGGGCACCTTCATGCTGATAGACACCTACTGGCATTGTGGCGAGTTCTCTTACACCCAGCTCGTTCCTGGATGGCATGGCCTCTGCTCCCTCGTCACCATACAAACCCCAACCATAGTCATCCCTGAAGAAGATCTGTCTGAACTGTACCTACACCCGCTGAGGAAGAAAACCACACAGTTGCATCACGCTTGAAGGAGAAGAGCTGCTGATTATTTTGTCTGGGCCCAATACAAGGACATTCCTGGGGAATTTAGACTGTTCACCAAGTACTGGCAGGAGGGTCTATACCCTTCTTCACCGTGCAGACAAAAGCAAATGCCAGCTGGTTGCAAATAACACGGTGGGAAATGCTCAAAATGATGACCAGAACAGAGTCAACTTTAATGCAATCAAGGTAAAACTGAGAGCCATCGGCCTCATGGTGATACAACATCAGTATGTCCAGGACGATCACAATGGAGAGTGTGGTGTGAACCAAATCGGTGCATCCTGCTGTACTCTTATACTTGGCTATGACATGGATAATGGAACTTTGACACTTGCCATTCAAGCTTTGCACTGACTACAGAAGGACATACGTGAAGAGGGAGGTGCCCCGTAGCAGGAGTGGTTCATGAACAGGTTCTCCTAGCTCCCCCAGTGCCTGACCGGTTTGTGCATGTCATTGTTACCCCTTTCATTGTGTTACTGTTTTTGTGTGGGTTCCTACAATTGGGGGTTTCCTGCTGTAAAAAATGCAGTCCCCAAATTGGGTAGAGTACAAGTAGTGAAGAAGGTGGGACAACATATTACAGCTATTGTGACTGTCATGACTTCTGGGGTTGATGGTGTAGTTGAAAATTCAACTAGTGGGGGGAATGTTGATATTATATTACTGAATGACGATGCACACAAGACATTTTTATACAAGAATGATACATTTTGTACACAAACGAAGTCGCATCACCACTGTTAGATTCCCCCGTCATGAACTCTCTATCAACCACAGAAGGTAGATACGTGGCCAGGCAGGCTATGCAACCCAGGTCTGAAGGTTGACTGCCAGGTCACAGGTGGGGTAACACTTAGTCGACAGCCAAACACACAAAATTTAGATCAGATCCCCAGACACGCAGCAACACAATAATGGTCCCCATAGATTGGCCACAATAAAGCACACATGGCCAGAGGGAGGCATGCATTCCCAAAAACATCATAAAGTTAGATGCCATAAGTAGTTAGGTATCCTCAGCCAATCAGGACACAGCAGATGCAGTGACCACGCACCCATCAGGTCAGACATCTGGACATGTACTCACTGCCTCACATTGTGTCCACACCAGGTTGAGGCCCACCTGCTTTACCTAGATGGGATTGTATTTAAGACTCCTTGACAACTGTTCGCATTTTTTACTAAGGAAAGAATGTTTCTATGACTTTATTGCACCCAGAGAAATGTATATAACATGCTTCAATTCAATGTACGACAAGAGACAGTCCTCAGACCCAGGTTCTGTAACTGCTCTCCCGGCTATAATGTCTAAATAAGCGAATAGTTTCCTGTTTTTTGCCAGACGTCTCTTGTTTCGTAAGGTAAATTCTAATTCGAGCAACAACATCAGATAGGCAAAGCTCAAGTTGCATGTGATGTCACTCAGAAACCAGAGGTGAAAAACATTTGTGTAACCCACTTTTTACCCATCTATGATTTTATGTCATGTGTGGCCTCAAAATTGTCCCTGCTTTCACCTGCTAAAAAAGGCAGAGGAGTAATGGGACGCCATACATAACATAAAATACACAACACCAATCCCCACAACTCTTGTTGCTTTCATACCTTTGAGGAACTGTGCTCCTTGCTTTCCACTACTGCTCTGACACTCTAAGGGAGCCAATATGGCCTAGCAACAGTGGTTAACAAGTTCTGTTATCCACTGTTATGTCATTGTAGTAAATTACTGGAATCAGGTTCCAGTTATTTACACCAATGGCTCTTTATGAGAGCCATACATAACATATAGAATTATAGATAGTTAACAGTGAATTACAGGGATGTTTTCCACCAAGGGGTTCTGAGTGACATCAAAGAGAAAATGAGAGCAAAGTTTGAGTTGTCTTTGATGTGACTCAGAACCCTGAGGTGAAAAATATCCCAATAGTTCATTTTTTATCCATCTATAATGCTATGTTATACATTGCACTCAAAATCATTTGCCCCCGCTCTCAACTTCTATGCAAGGGCAGAGGAGCAATGGGTGAGCCATATATAATGGCTTTTTTCTGCATCCAAAAGGTACGAAATAAAACAAAACTGGTATCCGGCTGCCCACCCCACTAATCTATGTGACCTCTCCACTAGTATCTTTGCTCCACTTTTAAGGCTGCTCTGACAGGCTCTTAGAGATCCCTGTGAGGGCAGCCTGGAATTCCATTAAGACGCAGCAACAGTAGGTACCAACTTTTGTTAACAACTACTGCTACCTCATAGCAGTTAGTTACTGGATTTGAATTCAGTTATTCACACTAATGTCTGTCTACTAGAGCCATGCATGACAACATATATCTAGATTCCTGCATTCCCTTGTGCTTGTCTTATGTACTTTTTCAAAACAAACATTTTGACAGCTGTGAGCGCGTCTTACCCTATCTGGCTATTTACGTTAATTCATAAGGGGACGCGTCCTTAGGCTGACGGACCTTTTGACTCGTTTAAGATGTTCACACCGTTAAACCCATACGACTCATAAAATCACCAAATAATAATATAATTCTTACAGTCAGTAACTTTACACACCATCACCCATTGGGACACGAATAACCACACCTTTTAGCGTCAGTTAGAATATTTATTTTCCCTAAATTAAGAAATTAGTCTCAAAACCAAATAATAAACATACGGAAACAGAACTGGTTGACCGAAACGTCTAAAGAATATTAACTTTACTAAAGCATTAATACCAAGACTTTCAATAGAGACAGACCAGATCAATAGCAAGAATAATTACACAATGGCAAATAACATACATTGAATCAGAAAGTGAATGACGTCAGTTCGTTGTCAAAACAGATGAACAGATAAAATGCCTCACTAACTCCAGATTAACATTAGCATGTTTGGTTGCATGCAAAAAGTTTTAGTAACACAAATCTGGAAAACATCTAGATATGGCTCTATCAAAAACCAGCAGTTGGTACCTAGAAAACAAAAGACAAATCAAATAAGAAACTTTTCAGCAAATACCTGTCCTTAAGGATCCACAAGTGGTGTAGTCTTCATCAGGGGGACATCAGCATCAGGACAGTAAAAAAAAAGGGGGGGGGAACGGTTCAGAATTGGGGCTCTATGTTCTGCGAACCATCAAGATAAAGGGCCTCATTACGACCCTGACGGCCGGTGGTATGCTGGCGATAACACCGCCAACAGGCTGGCAGTGTTCCGCCAACTAATACGACCGTGGCGCAATAGCCACGGCCATACTGCCGGCCCCTCCAACATACCGCCAGGTTTCTGCCTGGCGGTCATAATCCCATGGCAGCGGTGCTTGTCCATGGCGGTAAACACCCCCATGGAAAGGCAGGTAGTAAGGGGAACTTAGGGTGCGCCTGGGGGCCCCTGCACTGCCCATGCACTTGGCAATGGGCAGTGCAGGGGCCCCCGGACACAGCCCCATCGTGCATTTCACTGCCCGAATTTCAGGCAGTGAAATGAGCGACGGGTGCTACTGCACCTGCTGCACATCAACATTGCCGCCGGCTCTATTACGAGCTGGCTGCAAGTTGATGTGACTTTTCCACTGGGCCAGCGGACAGAAACACTGTTACCGTTCACTGGCCTAGCAGAAAAGTCATAATAGGGAGCCCGATTTATCGCCAGCACTGGCTGTATATTGGCACCCACAGCTTCAGCAGTCTTGGAGAAAGACCGCTGAAGTTGTAATGAGGGCCAATATCTAAGGCAGGCAGCAAAGCGCTACAGGCTCCAAGCATCCAGGGCTAAAGCAAGCACCAGCATCATTGCATGGAGCATAAGAATAAACTAAAAATAGCAAATGTACCAGAATGTCAGTAGACAAGCTGGTGAGTGTTAAAGTGGCAGACGAATCTCGTGAAGAGTGTCAAAGCAATGAAAACTGAGAACTCCAAGAGCAATGCGGTTAAGTTAAAGTTGTCTCACATTGTCATTGGTCAGAAGCATCTTGTGATCTTGTGAAAAACAATTGTCCAATAATATTAATATTCTAAATCAGGAGATATAACTAGACAGTCTTTCACATGTCAATGATTAGTCCTTCTCCATTTGCGTAAATCAGTCAATATGATAAGAATCAATCTGTAGATCATTCCGTCCTCTATCAGTATGCCCATTGTTGGTTCCTGGAAGCGTTGCTTTCCCATATGCCTTGGGTTAAGGGTTGCAATAATGCAAAAACATTCAGGTTTACATACATTTCCTCACGAGAAATACATTTTGTTATTATAGGTTTCGGTCAACTTTAAGATTTAGACAAAGGATTTGTTATTCAGCAAGCATGAAATTATGTTAGTACCGTTGCATTTTTCAGTATTTGGCAGACATTCAATTTCAGCCCTGGCCTCGCTAACTTGAGGCTCTCAGTTAGCATAAGCAAATTCATAATGTTTAGCTATAAGTATGACAGATTATTGCATTTCGACATTTGTATAAACTCTTAAAACATATTAATACACTATTAATGAATAACTTCATATATGATGATGGCCAATCAAGTAGGCACATTTTGAGTCACACGTTATTTTCTATGTTACTACATTTTCTATGTTAAATCAAATACAGGAATACATGAAATAATTACTAATGTTAATTTCAGCACTCACACAGTTTCGACATCTATCAGGTCAAATTGAATTAATATGTTGTACTTTAATTTGCCAAGCATAGTGTTCCACTTAGGACATGATACTACAGGCAAAACATTGTTTTTGATTGTAAAAGAAAACATGAAAGAGAGATTACGCCTACGTATCTCGTCCTCATTGCAGTCATTACAAAATTAGTTAAGGCTACCTCATAATAGGAACAAAGAACAGAAGGATCCTTGAGGGCTTGCCCCACCCACCCAATCTGAGTGCCATAAAGGAGGCTAGCACTCCTGGCTCCTCTTGTTTTCTGTTTCCTGTGACTGAGGTGAGTACAAAAAGGTCAGCCCTGGGGCTACTGTGGGGTTCGCTCACCTCTCTTGCCGGCCTGAGAGGTGGAATCCTCCATTGGGGGAGCAACTCACAGGAGGAGGAAGGAGTGGTGGTTCTTCCTCCTGTTTGGACCACAGGATTCATCCTTTCCTGCTTGGAGGGATCTCAGGGAATATGGCAATATTTACTAATCACTCACGCTCCCTCCTGCAAATAGAGTGAGTGGAGGAAGCATCTCTTGACCAGGGCTTGCTCAGTGTATGGGGATTTGTGCACGTGCATTGGAGGAAGCCTGTTCTGCACATGAGCGTCCTTTCAGTTTTTTGACGAAGAGAAAAACCATGCTTCTTCACCTTTATTTTTGGCTACTAAGCACACGTTTTCTTATGACTGATAACCCGTTTTCAGTTTTTTGTGGTCTGCTGTTATGTGCAAGATGGGCAAGCATTCAGATAAGAATAGGCATGTTTCTCCTTCACCGACTAGTTCTTCCAATTCTTTTGTTCATTCTGTTTTACCTAAATGTAGAACAGGTGGAGAAGGAGGAAAAATGCACAGAACTGTGCTTGAGACTTTATCTGCCTTTAAGGTGGAGGCCACTTCCAACCATTAAAGAAGGAGCACAAAGATGTTGTCTGGCTCAGGGGATTCAGACGGTCTGATGAGGGCCTTTCCCCTACTAATTCAAGGGGCAAATATATTTGAAAGCTGATGCTTGGGGATTTATAGGCCTATATAAAGTAGAATATGGGTTTTTTCTCTTATAGAAAGCTGGGAACATCTGAGGAATCTCTTCTTGGGTAGTTCCGAAAGCCTTCTAGTATCAGGTTACCAATACATCAATTTGTCACAGCAGTCATTAGGTAGGAATGGAGGGTTTCTCATAGGGTTATATCACCTAGATTTATGTCTAAATTATACCCCCTTGAGAATATGGACACTATTCTGTTGGATAATGTGCACATAAATTTGGAGGCAGCGTGTCTTCTTGGCTGTTCGTCTATGGCAGAAGAGAACATTTTGAAGGACGTTTCTGAAAAAAAGAGTTCGCTCTGCCCCAAAGTATATTTTTTCAGGCTCTCATAATGCAATGAGAGTTAGAATTTATGGGGCTCACACAGTCTAATCCCTCCTCACAGATTTAAAGGCACTGTTCACAGCTATTCAGAACAAGATGGATTGCCACCCTTTGTTGGAGGACATGGAACGCCAGACTGAATATCTGTCAGACATCTCATTAGATCAGCAGTTCTAGCTGCAGGAGCATCTGTAGCTTCAAGAAGGAAGCTTTACTTGAAAAACTGCAATAGTGATGCAGCACAAAGAGTGGTTGATCCTAAGATTTCTTTTCATGGTTCTAAATAGTTCACCATACAATTGTAGGATAAAGTATGTTGTTTCTTTAAGGACATGAAACTTTAATCTTTTCATCGTCATACCTCAAAGGAGGCAAGTATTCCAAAATTTAGATTCTCTTTTTGACAACTTTCAAGAAGGCAGCAGAATCTTGATTAGCCTGCTAAATTTCAACCCAGATCATCCTTCTTTACATCCTTTAAGAAACACAACCCTGACACACAGACTAAAGGGAGGCGCTTCTGACTATGCTTGGAAGGAGGCATTTTCATCAGTGTCAGTGGGCAAATTCAGCAGCTTGCTTTTTAGCAGCATCTTTAACAACTAATCGTTGGGTGCTTCAGATTTTCAACAGTGGTTATATGATTGAGTTATTTTCACTCCATTCTCTACAAGGACCATTCATGCTCCACTGCCTTACGATCCAGTCAAAAGGAAGGCTTTGATGGAGGGTGTTTTGTTGCTTTAGGAGGCAAGTGCTGTTGTTCCTGTTACTAGGGAAGAATGGCGACAGGGAGTCTACTCAATTTTCTTTATGCTTTCAGAAGCATCTGGTGACTTTCATCTTGTCACTGATCTTAAGAGTCTCAATTCCTTCATTCAGGAGATCAGGTTAAAAATGGAAATATTACAGAGGATTATTCCTCTGATTCCACACAACCACTTCCTAGTAACTCTGAATATTACAGACGCTTATCTTCACATTTCAATTACAAAAAGTCATCACAAGTTCCTGAGACTTGCAGTGGGGATCGCCATTGGCAATTCAAATTTCTGCTCTTCGGTCTGAAATCAGCTGCAAGGGTTTTCATAAAGAAGATAACTCCAGTAGTGGTATGTTTGCATCATCTATGGATTCTGGTCTTCCTCTGCTTGGAAGATTGGCTCCTGCATGCACCAAGTCTGGAACAGATCCATCTCCCCTGGGAGAAAATAGAGGGGATGATCTTCGGCTCAGGCCTTCTCCTGAATTTCCCCAAGTGCAAGCTGTTTCCATCAAATGAACAGGTCTTCATAGGAGGCTGTTTCAGAGCATACCTGGGGAGAGTTTTTCTGGCAGAAAAGAGGATATTGCAATTGCAGTTGGCAGTTCGGGATCTTTCCTCCAGACATCAGACTCTGGCAAAACTTTGGGTGGGAGCAAAAGGGTACTTGGTTGCTACAGTTCATACTGTTGTAAGTCAGTAGCGATTAGATTAAGCATTAGCAGAAGACATCTTGTATTTAGCAACTATTGTGAACATTTCGCGGAATCCATTTTGTATTCATGGCAGCCGTTTTCTCTGCCATGTGCTTGCCATGTGCTCTGTCCGACCTTTCTGTTAACTACTCTTGAAAATCTGTCTAGTGACAAGTTATATTTAGCATCTCCCACTTTCGCACATGCCCAGTAAGATCTGCAGTTGTTAGTAATCAGTAACAGACAGTAATGTGTCAACTAGTCCTTGAAAACTGTTAGCCCCTCCTACCTGTCGACTGTGCATTTCCATATGACCTAATATGTATGTAAGTCTTGCTTCTATAATTGTACCACCTTCTTTTAGCCCCTGCGTGGGTATAAAAGGACCATGCTCTCTTAGTTCAGTGTGCTACTTCAAACATTACCGAAGGGTGCTGTTTGAACTGTAGTACCACCTCATGAGGTTTAATAAACTTTGGGGGTCATTACAACCCTGACGGACGGTGTTAAAGTGTCGGTAAGACCGCCAACAGGCCGGCGGAAAATTTTGGGGAATTACGACCGTGGCGGAAACCGCCAACAAAGACAGCCACTTTAACACTCCGACCGCCACGGCGGTACAAACAAACAGCGCGGCGGTCACCGCCAACAGACAGGCGGGGGACAATGTACCGCCCACACTATTATGACAGGCCAATCCGCCACCTTTTCCGGGGCGGATTCACCGCGGATAAAAACACGGCGGAAACAGGAATTTCGAAAGGAAAACGCTCACCTCTACACACTCAACAAGGAAGGAGGACACCATGGAACCGGAACTCCAAATCCTACCTGCGATAGTCTTCCTTCCTCAAAAATATACATCTATACACTATTAACGAAATATACACCATTAATAGTAGTCCAGGGATTGCCCCATTCATAGTCCGTGGACCACTGGGCCCAAAATGCATGGGTGAGGCCCACACACAATACCAGATCAAAACAGAGAGAACACTGCAGGGGCATCAGATAGAAATACAACAGGCACCTCAGGGGGAAGGGAAGGGGGGGCACCTCAGCCGGATGAGTGCAGATCAACAAGGGGGCTCCATGCCCATTGATGTATCCTGGGGAGTGCAAAGCCACAGTCTCTCAAGTCTCTACAGTGGGTGGGTTGCCCACTGTTCCATCCTGGGGAGTGCAAAGCCACAGTCTCTCAAGTGGATAACAGTCTCCACTGGTTCTGGAGGGGGACTGGTGCCCAGAGTGCTTCATCCTCTGAAGGACAGACGGAGTGGATGCATGTCGCCACAGGTTCTGGAGGGGGACTGGTGCCCAGAGTGGTTAATCCTCTAAAGGACAGACGGAGTGGATGCATGTCTCCACAGGTTCTGGAGGGGGACTGGTGCCCAGAGTGCTTCATCCTGGGAAGGACAGACGGAGTGGGTGCATGTCTCCACAGGTTCTGGAGGGGGACTGGTGCCCAGAGTGCTTCATCCTAGGAAGGACAGACGGAGTGGGTGCATGTCTCCACAGGTTCTGGAGGAGGACTGGTGCCCAGAGTGCTTCATCCTCTGAAGGACAGACGGAGTGGATGCATGTCTCCACAGGTTCTGGAGGGTGACTGGTGCCCAGAGTGCTTCATCCTGGGAAGGACAGACAGAGTGGATGCATTTCTCCACAGGTTCTGGGACGGGACTGGTGCCCAGAGTGCTTCATCCTGGGAAGGACAGATGGAGTGGATGCATGTCTCCACAGGTTCTGGAGGGAGACTGGTGCCCAGAGTGCTTCATCCTCTGAAGGACAGACGGAGTGGATGCATGTCTCCACAGGTTCTGGAGGGGGACTGGTGCCCAGAGTGCATCACTCACCCCGTGACGGTCCCTGTTGCGTCAGTACCCCTGCCGCTCATGGGCTAGCGGTGCTTGAGTTGGTGGTGCCTGCCCTGTTCAGCGGTGCCAGCCCTGTTCAGCGGTGCTTGAGTTGGCGGGGCCTGCCCTGTTCAGTGGTGCTTGAGTTGGCGGTGCTTTCCCTGTTCAGCGGTGCTAGACCTGTTCAGCAGTGCTTGAGTTGACGTGCCTGCCCTGTTCAGCGGTGCCAGCCCTGTTCATCGGTGCTTGAGTTGGCGGTGCCTGCCCTGTTCAGCGGTGCTTGAGTTGGCGGTGCGCTCCCTGTTCAGCGGTGCTAGCCCTGTTCAGTGGTGCTTGAGTTGGCGGTGCTTTCCCTGTTCAGCGGTGCTTGAGTTTGCGGTGCTTTCCCTGTTCAGCGGTGCTTGACTTGGCGGTGCCTGCCTTGTTCAGCGGTGCTTGAGTTGGCGGTCCTTCATTGCCCAGCTGGGCTGGGGCTGGCCGTCCTTCATTGGTCAGTTGGGCTGTGGCTGGTGGGGCCCTCCTGGGCAGCTGGGCTGTGGCTGGCGGGGCCCTCCTGGGCAGCTGGGCTGTGGCTGGCGGGGCCCTCCTAGGCAGCGAGGATGGGGCTGGCGGTGGCCTCCTGGGCAGCGAGGATGGGGCTGGCGGTGGCCTCCTGGGCAGCGAGGATGGGGCTGGCGGGGCCCTCCTGGGCAGCGGGGATGATGGTGGTCTTCTCCGCCGTGCTGCTCCTCCCAGACTTGCCGGCTTTCTTGTGGCCCTTCCCCACCTTAGGAGGAGTCACAGCTGAGTCCACACTCCCACCGGGACCCCTGGGAGCGGCTTGGGTGACTGGAGTCTTCCCCCTCTCCCGCCGGGCACTGGGCAACTTCTGGTGCTTCACGGGGGGGACTGGCTGTGCTGTGGCTCCGTGACACACTGGCTGTCCTGGTGGCCGGTGCACTCCACATACCTGTGACAACAGGCACCACTGGTATCGGAGATGTTGTGGCTGAGGTGCTAGTTCGGGACCTATGAGTTGGACGGGGGGTTGGAAATAGGTCAAGGCTGGCCAGGAAAAGTTTTTGGGACACACTGGGACGGGTAGCTGGAGGGGGTTTGGGAGTGGAGAAAGAGGTGGTGGTTGTAGGAGGTGTACGTTTTGTGGCTTTGGGTGCAGGTGCATGCGCTGGAGGCTGTCGTGAGGTGGATGGCTGTTGGGTGGGTGTGTGCCTGCGTTTGTGTATCTTCGGAGGGGGCGTCACAGACACACTGGGAAAGGACACAGGCGACGTGTGTATGGTAGTGGGGGTGGTGACTGCACGTGAGCGGGGTGTGCTGATGGGTGTGCTGGTGAGGGACATAGTGGCTGTAGAAGTAGTGCATGCAGGTGTGAGTGTAGACGAGACTGGGAGCGAGGAGGGAGACGACGAGGAGGGGGACACAGTGGAGGCAGTGGATGTTGGTGTGTCTGTATGTGTGTGATGCTTGCGTGAGTGCCTGTGGGATGTGTGGTGCTTATGTTTGCCTGAGCTTCCCTTGTGTGGTGAGGTGTGTGCAGGCTGGTCTGATGGTGTGCTTGGGATAGGCAGAGGTACAGGGGATTGGGTCTGGGTGGAGGAAGTTGGAGGGGGGAGGCTAGACACAGGGACAATGGCTGCCATCAGTGCTGAGGCCAGAGTTGTAAAGGCTCGGTGAAGGGCCGTCTGACCAGAATGAATGCCCTCCAGGAATGCATTAGTTTGTTGCAACTGCCTTTCTACACCCTGGATGGCATTCAAAATGGTGGACTGCCCAACAGTGAGTGACCTGAGGAGGTTAATGGCCTCCTCACTGAGGGCAGCAGGGGTGACTGGGGCAGGGCCGGAGGTGCCTGGGGTGAAGGTGATGCCTACCCTCCTGGTTGAGCGGGCATGGGGCAAAGGCTGAGGGGCTGCTGGGAGGGCGGTGCTGGTAGGGGGGGTGGCGGCTGTATCTGTAGATGCGGGGGGCACAGATGTTGCCGCCACCACAAGGGAGCTCCCATCAGAGGACGTGTCTGTGTCGCTGGTTTCAGCTCCTGTCCCCGCCGTGGTGCTCCCCTCGGTCCCACTGGTGAATTCTGAGTCCGTAGTGTGGCCCTCCATGGCCATGTGGGATGCAGCTCCCTCGTGCTCCGGTGCCACTGCTCCTCCGCCTGATGATGCTAATGCACACAAGAACAGGGAGACCACAAAAAAGGGGGGGAAACAGAAGAAAGACATGTTGAGTGCATGGATTACCGCTACCGTTGGCGGACAAGACAGACACAGAAGCACCCTGCACTACGTCGCGCTCTTGGGCTCTACAGTGCAATTCATGGGAAATGGCCTACAAGGCTATGGACGACATCTGCACACATAGATGACACAGGTGCATGAATAGCTGTAGTTGGCAGTCTACAGAGGTGGGGTGGGGGGCCACAGGGCCATGCCTTACGGAGGGGCCTAGCCTACGGAACTCGTCCTGGCCTAGGGGAACCCACAGCCCTCCTCCCCCACCCAGACACCTCCACTGTGCGCAAAGTCAGCTGAATGAGAGTGTACTCACCCCCTTGTGTCTGCTGTGATGCCCTCAAGCGCCCATCCAGCTCCGGGTAGGCCACCGCCAGGATCCGGAACATCAGGGGTTCATGGTTCGACGGGCACCCCTCCCACGTTGGGAGGCCATCCCCAGCTGAGCCTCCGCCGTCTTCTTGCTCCAGCGGCGAATGTCCTCCCATCTTTTCCGGCAGTGGGTGCTCCGTCTGTGGTGGACCCCCAGGGTCCAGACATCCTTGGCGATGGCACGCCAAATATCCTTCTTCTGGTGGGCGCTGACCTACATGAAATGTGCAGGGGAAGAAGAGAAGTCATTACCAACTGCGCCGTCAAAGTGAGTGGCCCCCATCCCTACCTTTGCCATGTGGCACATGCACCCACCGTCTTTCATGCATGCAGAACTCTGCCCCCTTCCTTCTTACAACCAGCCCTCTCCACACAGGCATAGCCCATACAACATGCTCCCTGTGTACTTACCTGTTGGTCTGGAGGACCTTAGAGTAGCGTGTACTGGGGGAGGACCCCACTGACGAGCTTCTCCAACTCCTCCGATGTGAAGGCAGGGGCCCTTTCCCCAGACGCACGAGCCATTGTCTCTTCCAGACCGAGGTCACAGGACCACTTGCAGTGTAGGTCCTCTCCTGTCGAAGATCAGGTATCGAGTGATTCAACAGATAGAAAATAGCGGTCACGTCCGCAGCGGTGCATACCATCACTGCCGGCGTACATCGTCATTGGCTCCTGGGACCCATAGGGTCCAATGTTAACCAATGCAGCATTGCGCCGCGGTCTTCGACCGCCTACCGCGACGGTGTACAACGCCAGCGCAGTTACCTCACATCCCATTGTCACACTTTAGAGGTCAGGCAGCCGCCATTTCAGGGGCCCACATGGCCTAATTTCAAACTGCGTCACACATACCTAGGCCTAGTCTCAACAAACATACAGGCCATATTTTGTGTATGATTGGTGTTCTGTGTAGACTGTGGGTACATACCTCTGAGTTGTTTTACTCTGTGGTCACTGTTGTCCTTCATAGGCACCATTCGCTGGGACATGTGAGGAGATGGCGGAATCCTCCGGTGTACCGACTGCTGGCGGACCTGTCGACAATGGAGGAAAGAAATTTGATTATCACCTACAGGTTTGACCGTGCCACAATCCAGGAACTGTGTACCCAGTTGAAGCCAGACCTGATGTCAGCAATCTGCCATCCCACAGGAATCCCCTCTCAAGTGCAGGTGCTATCAGTGCTCCATTTCCTTACAAGTGGGTCTTTTCAAACAACTGTGGCCATGGCATCAGGGATGTCCCAGCCTATGTTTTCCAACGTATTGTCCAAAGTGTTGTCTGCCCTTCTGAAACACATGCGGAGCTACATCGTTTTCCCTCAGGTGGAGGATTTGCCTACAGTGAAAGGTGACTTCTATGCCCTTGGACATATCCCCAACATCATAGGTGCCATTGATGGGACCCATGTGGCTTTGGTCCCCCCCCACAGGAGTGAACAGGTGTACAGAAACCGGAAGCGTTATCATTCGATGAATGTACAGATGGTATGTTTGTCAGACCAGTACATCGCCCATGTGAATGCCATGTTCCCTGGCTCAGTGCATGACGCCTACATCCTGCGGAATAGCAGCATCCCTTATGTGATGGGTCAACTCCAGAGGCACCGTGTGTGGCTATTAGGTGACTCTGGTTACCCCAACCTGTCATGGCTACTGACCCCAGTGAGGAATCTCAGGACAAGGGCAGAGGAACGCTACAATGAGGCCCATGGGTGAACTAGGAGGGTGATCGAGCGGACCTTCGGCCTCCTAAAGGCCAGGTTCAGGTGTCTGCATATGACAGGTGGATCCCTATTCTACTCACCAAAGAAGGTGTGCCAGATCATCGTGGCCTGCTGTATGCTTCACAACTTGGCTTTGCGACAACAGGTGCCTTTTCTGCAGGAGGATGGTCCAGATGGCGGTTTTGAGGCAGCTGTGGAGTCTGTGGACAGCGATGAGGATGAAGCAGAGGAAGAAGACATGCAGAACAGGGACTCAGTTATCCAGCAATATTTCCAGTGAAACACAGGTGAGAATACATTCCTGCCTACTACATGTACTTTTACACTTCTACCTCTATCCTGTCTGTCGTTTTCACCCAGTCTATGGTCACTGAGTTGTCACTTTCCCTTATGGTTTCACAGGTGTGGGTCCCAACATGTCTCATCTGCTTAGATTCCTCATGGACTAGAGCTGTGTGACATAGGTATGTTGACATTACTATTTCAAGAACATTTTGTCACTGTAGTAGCAAATACACTATTTCGAAATCACAGACAGACTCCAGATCTGTTGGTGCTTTAGGTGTGTTTATTTAAAAATAACATATTGGAGGGTGCTGTAAAATGGTGAGGGGTGATGGCGGAGGAGTGTCCATGGCAGAGTCCAGTCTATTAGTCTCACAGGTGCATTGCCCACATGGGCATAGGAAGTGGAGCTGGGGCAGTTTCAATATGGACAGGGTGACAAAGTGGGACAGTGGGATGACAATCAGGGTGGTCTCATTTCTTGGCGGGGGTCTTGGCATCGTTCTCTGACTTGTTCCTGGATCTCAGGGACTGTTTGCGGGGAGGTTCTCCCTCTGCAGGGGGTGGGGTGCTGGTGTGGTGGACCTGTGGCGGTGCCTCCTGTCCACTAGCGCCGGCGGAGGTGGTGGGCAGTTCATCGTCCATGCTAGTGTCAGGGGCCCCTTGCAGTGCCACAGTGTCCCTCCTGGTGTTGAGTACTTCCTTCAGCACCCCTACGATGGTAACCAGGGTGGAGCTGATGGTTCTGAGTTCCTCCCTGAAGCCCAAATATGGTTTCTCCTGCAGGCGCTGGGTCTCCTGGAACTTGGCCAGTACCGTTGCCATCGTCTCCTGGGAGTGGTGGTAGGCTCCCATGATGGAGGAGAGGGCCTCGTGGAGAGTGGGTTCCCTTGGCCTGTCCGCCCCCTGTCGCACAGCAGCCCTCCCAGTTCCCTTGTGTTCCTGGGCCTCCGTCCCCTGGACCATGTGCCCACTGCCCCCAGGTCCCTGTTGTTGGGGTGGTGGGTTATCCTGGGTTCCCTGTAGTGGCGGACACACAGCTGATTGACGTGTCCTGGGGATGGAGGTATGGGCCCGCTGGGTGGGTGCTGTGCTGGTGTTTCCAGAGAGGGGAAGGTCTGTGGTGGCCTGTGCCTGTGTGAGGGGAACCGACTGTCCCGAGGCCCACGATGGTCCGGGCTGGTCTTCTAGATCCAGTTGGACAGAGGTGCTGTCATCACTGTGGGCCTCTTCTGTGGGTGGAGTGGACATGTCTGGACCCTCCTGTCTGGTGACGTTGGGTAGGGATCCTGCAGGGGTGGAAAGGCATGATTATTGCATCTGTGTGTGTCATGGTGTGCAATGGGTGGGTGACCGTGTACCCCAGTGCTGGCATTCCTGTGTGTGAGCTTGTGTGATGATGGTTTAGAGGGGTGTATGGGTATGTGCAGTGGGCATGCTTCAGTGATGGGTGTCCATGCGTTGTTGTTGCATGCAGGGCTTAGTGTTGGGATGTGTGGTTTGTGATGTTGGTACATTTGTGAGGAGTAGGAGTGATAGGGGTGAGGGCGAGGGTGGGGGTATGTGCTGGCATGCAGGTAGGGTGGGGGATGTAATAGTTAAGATTTGACTTACCAGAGTCCATTCCTCCACTGACTTCTGCGAGGCCCTCAGGATGCAGAATCGCCAAGACCTGCTCCTCCCATGTTGTTAGTTGTGGGTGAGGAGGTGGGGGTCCGCCGCCAGTCCGCTGAACCGCCTGGTGGTGTCTTGAGACCACGGAACGCACTTCCCCCATAGGTTGTTCCACCTTTTCCTGATGTCCTCCCGATTTCTTGGGTGTTGTCCCACTGCGTTGACCCTGTCGACTATTCTTCGCCATAGCACCATCTTCCTTGCAATGGAGGTGTGCTGCACCTGGGATCCAAATAGCTGTGGCTCTACCCAGACGATTTCCTCAACCATGACCCTGAGCTCCTCCTCCGAGAACCTGGGGTGTTGTTGCCGTGCCATGGGGTGGTGTAGGTGATGTGTGGGGTGGTGTGTGTGGTGATAAGTGTGGTGATATGTAGTGGTGTGTTGTGAGAGGTGCGTGGAAGTTGTGTGGATGATGGATGTTGTGTGCCTGTGGATGCTAGTTTGTTGATGGTGGTGTCTCTCTCTGGCCCTCGGTCGTGAATTTTGGTCGTAAGGGTTTGTGGGTGATGTGGGTGTGTGTTTTATATTGGATTGGGTGTGTGGGAGTGGTGTGTGTATGTGTCTCAGGTGTGTGTATTTCAAATTGTCCAATGTGGCTGAGTTTTGTAAGAGTGTGTGTATTTTGAGCGCTGCGGTGTGTACCGCCAATGGAATACCGCGGTTGAAAGACCGCCGCGTGTATTCGTGTATTGTGATAGTGTGGGCGTATTTCTGTTGTCGTGGCGGTGGAGGATTTGTTTTCGCCAGTTTATCACTGACCTTTGGTGTGGCGGACTTGTGTGGGTGTCTGAATTTTGTCGGATTCCGAGATGTGGGTCATAATAGCTGTGGCAGAATTCCGCGGCCGCGGCGGTGTGTTGGCGGTCTTCTGCACGGCGGTAAGCGGCTTTTACCGCCAATGTTGTAATGACTGCCTTTGTCTTTTATTTCAGTTTCTGTGCCAACTTCTTCCTATATGGTCTGAGGACTTTGTGCAGCGAAGGGCGAACCCCGTGCACTAGTAGGCCTTGCTGAGGCTTACTTCGAGAAATTGGCGCCCAAACAGGGACTCATCGGCGACTCGGACGCCTGACGGATTGGTCGCGACGAAGGACTGGGATCTCGCTGCGGACTATCAAAGCCTGAGGAGACCGAGTCTTGGCAACCACTGCGTTTTTCCCTTCTTTCTGATTTGACCATCCAGGTGGCGCCAGTCCTCGACTGAGATCCTTTTTGTTCATTCGTCATGCAGTGACCATTTGGTCGATTTTAGAACTTGGCAGTTGGAACCTGGACGCCCTGTGATTGGTAAGAGCCGTTTTACGGCACTTGCTGTGGGTTTTGATGCCTTTGTTTGGTAATGAAGTTTAGCACCACTTACTGTGGCTCTCGTGTTTTGGGTGACTAGTCAATTTGTGTCCTTTGAATTGATATATAAATTGCAAGGTGATGAGGAGAATTTTCTCCAATTTAATTTTGATTTGAACGGCACCTTAAGTGCTACTTTGAATATAATATTGCATATTCTGCACTATTTTTGGCATGCCTGTTTTTAGCGCACTTCGTAGGATGTTTTGCTTTTGTAATGGTACCAATTTGAGACTGGAAGAATCGCAACCAGCACCCCCAGAGGGGACGCCCAATAGAGATATGTATGTTAACCGGTTCTGTGACTTGGACGAGGTGACCTCGTCCAAGGCTCCAGTTCCTGTGTGCCTTGGACGAGGTCACCTCGTCCAAGTCACAGGAACTGGGGGGAGCGCTAGCGCTCCCCTCCTGTGCTCTCCACCCACCCCCCCAAGGCAGGGATGGAAGGGGAAGCCCTTCCCCTTCCACCCCCGACCCCCCTCACCCCCCCGTGACACCAGTGCACGAGCGCGGTTGATTTGTCACAGGGCGTCCCCCATCGCGCTGGAAGCTCGGCTTCCAGCGCGATCGAAAGAGAAATGCTTTGCATTTCTCTTTCGATCACGTGGGGGAGGCACAGAGAGGCTTCAAAGGGAAGGAAATGTATTTCCTTCCCTTTGAAGTCTCTCCAAGCGTTTCAAAAGCCGGATTGCTTGCAATCCGGCTTTTGAAACGCCCACTAGACACCAGGGCTGTTTTTTTTTTTTTTTTAAATAGACATAAGGGAGCGACCCCTTGGGCAAGGGTCGCTCCCAATGGGGGCATTTTTTAGGAAGGCCTTTTCTGCCCCCCCCTGGGGGCCGATCGGCCTATTATTAGGCTGTTCTGCCACCCAGGGGGGGCAGAAACCTCTAGGGCACCAGTGATAATTTTTTTAGTTTTATCAATTTTTTTTTTTTTTTTTTTTTTTTTAGGTGGGGAGCGACCCCTTAGGCAAGGGTCGCTCCCCTAGGGGGCAAATTATATTTAGGCCATTTCTGCCCCCCTTGGGGGCAGATTGGCCTATTTTGATGAGGCCAATCTTAGGCAAGCGTCGCTCCCCTAGGGGCAAATTGTATTTAGACCATTTCTGCCCCCCTTGGGGACAGATTGGCCGATTTTAGGTCAATCTGCCCACAAGGGGGCAGAAACCACTAGGCACCGGGGATTTTTCTTTTGGTGCCAATGTCACGCAGGGGGAGCGACCCCCTAGGCAAGGGTCGGGGGCGGAGGGGGGGAGGTTTGGGGGGGGCAAATTTATTTTAGGCCATTTCTGCCCCCCCTGGGGCCAGCTGAGCTAGAGGTCAAAATCCACAGGTAGGCACTTTGTAAAAAACACCTCTGTTTTCTGTGAAAAAATGTGATGTGTCCACGTTGTGTTTTGGGGCATTACCTTTCGTGGGCGCTAGGCCTACCCACACAAGTGAGGTACCATTTTTATCGAGAGACTTGGGGGAACGCTGGGTGGAAGGAAATTTGTGGCTCCTCTCAGATTCCAGAACTTTCTGTCACCGAAAAGAGAGGAAAAAGTGTTTTTTTGGCCACATTTGGATGTTTGCAAAGGATTCTGGGTAACAGAACCTGGTCAGAGCCCCACAAGTCACCCCATCTTGGATTCCCCTGGATTTCTAGTTTTCAAAAATGCGCTGGTTTGCTAGGTTTCCCCAGGTGCCGGCTGAGCCAGAGGCCAAAATCCACAGGTAGGCACTGTTTTCTATGAAAAAATGTGATGTGTCCATGTTCTGTTTTGGGCCATTTCCTTTCGTGGGCGCTAGGCCTACCCACACAAGTGAGGTACCATTTTTATCGGGAGACTTGGGGGAACGCTGGGTGGAAGGAAATTTGTGGCTCCTCTCAGATTCCACAACTTTCTGTCACCAAAATGTGAGGAAAATGTGTTTTTTTAGCCACATTTTGAGGTTTGCAAAGGATTCTGGGTAACAGAACCTGGTCAGAGCCCCACAAGTCACCCCATCTTGGATTCCCCTAGGTCTCTAGTTTAAACAAATGCACAGGTTTGATAGGTTTTCCTAGGTGCCGGCTGAGCTAGAGGCCAAAATCTACAGGTAGGCACTTTGCAAAATACACCTCTGTTTTCTTTAAAAAAAATGTGATGTGTCCACGTTGCATTTTGGGGCGTTTCCTGTCGTGGGCGCTAGGCCTACCCACACAAGTGAGGTATCATTTTTATCAAGAGACTTGGGGGAACGCTGGGTGGAAGGAAATTTGTGGCTCCTCTCTGATTCCAGAACTTTCTGTCACCAAAATGTGAGGAAAATTTGTTTTTTTAGCCAAATTTTGAGGTTTGCAAAGGATTCTGGGTAACAGAACCTGGTCAGAGCCCCACAAGTCACCCCATCTTGGATTCCCCTAGGTCTCTAGTTTTCAAAAATGCACAGGTTTGGTAGGTTTCCCTAGGTGCCGGCTGAGCTAGAGGCCAAAATCTACAGGTAGGCACTTTGCAAAAAACACCTGTTTTCTTTAAAAAAATGTGATGTGTCCACGTTGCGTTTTGGGGCATTTCCTGCCGCGGGCGCTAGGCCTACCCACACAAGTGAGGTATCATTTTTATCGGGAGACTTGGGGGAACGCTGGGTGGAAGGACATTTGTGGCTCCTCTCTGATTCCAGAACTTTCTGTCACCAAAATGTGAGGAAAATGTGTTTTTTTAGTCAAATTTTGAGGTTTGCAAAGGATTCTGGGTAACAGAACCTGGTCAGAGCCCCACAAGTCACCCCATCTTGGATTCCCCTAGGTCTCTAGTGTAAGCAAATGCACAGGTTTGATAGGTTTTCCTAGGTGCCGGCTGAGCTAGAGGCCAAAATCTACAGGTAGGCACTTTGCAAAAAACACCTGTTTTCTTTAAAAAAAATGTGATGTGTCCACGTTGTGTTTTGGGGCATTTCCTGCCGCGGGCGCTAGGCCTACTCACACAAGTGAGGTATCATTTTTATCGGGAGACTTGGGGGAACGCTGGGTGGAAGGAAATTCGTGTCTCCTCTCTGATTCCAGAACTTTCTGTCACCAAAATGTGAGGAAAATGTGTTTTTTTAGCCAAATTTTGAGGTTTGCAAAGGATTCTGGGTAACAGAACCTGGTCAGAGCCCCACAAGTCACCCCATCTTGGATTCCCCTAGGTCTCTAGTTTTAAAAAATGCACAGGTTTGGTAGGTTTCCCTAGGTGCCGGCTCAGCTAGAGGCCAAAATCTACAGGTAGGCACTTTGCAATAATCACCTCTGTTTTCTTTCAAAAAATGTGATGTGTCCACGTTGCGTTTTGGGGCGTTTCCTGTTGCGGACGCTAGGCCTACCCACACAAGTGAGGTATAATTTTTATCGGGAGACTTGGGGGAACATAGAATAGCAAAAACAAGTGTTATTGCCCCTTGTCTTTCTCTACATTTTTTCCTTCCAAATGTAAGAGAGTGTGTAAAAAAGATATCTATTTGAGAAATGCCCTGTAATTCACATGCTAGTATGGTCACCCCGGAATTCAGAGATGTGCAAATAACCACTGCTCCTCAAAACCTTATCTTGTGCCCATTTTGGAAATACAAAGGTTTTCTTGATAGCTACTTTTCGCTCTTTATATTTCAACAAACGAATTGCTGTATACCCATTATAGAATGAAAACGCACTGCAGGGTGCAGCTCATTTATTGGCTCTGGGTACCTCGGGTTCTTGATGAACCTACAAGCCCTATATATCCCCGCAACCAGAGGAGTCAAGCAGACGTAACGGTATATTGCTTTTGAAAATCTGACATTGCAGGAAAAAGTTACAGAGTAAAACGTAGAGAAAATTTGCTGTTTTTTTCACCTCAATTTCAATATTTTTCTTTTTCAGTTGTTATTTTCTGTAGGAAACCCTTGTACGATCTACACAAATGACCACTTGCTGAATTCAGAATTTTGTCTACTTTTCAGAAATGTTTAGGTTTCTGGGATCCAGCATTGGTTTCATGCCCATTTCTGTCACTGACTGGAAGGAGGCTGAAAGCACTAAAAATTGTAAAAATGGGATATGTCCCAGTAAAATGCCAAATTTGTGTTGAAAAATTGGGTTTTCTGATTCAAGTCTGCCTGTTGCTGAAAGCTGGGAAGCTGGTGATTTTAGCACCGCAAACCCTTTGTTGATGCCATTTTCAGGGCAAAAACCACAAGCCTTCTTCTGCAGCCATTTTTTCCAATTTGTTCGAGAAAAAAAAATGTTCACTGTATTTTGGCTAATTTCTTGGCCTCCTTCAGGGGAACCCACAAAGTCTGGGTACCTCTGGAATCCCTAGGATGTTGGAAAACATGGACGCAAATTTGGCTTGGCTAGCTTATGTGGACAAAAAGTTATGAGGGCGTAAGCGCGAACTGCCCCAAATAGCCAAAAAAAGGCCTGGCACAGGAGGGGGAAAAGGCCTGGCAGCGAAGGGGTTAAACATGGTTTTCTTCTATAATGTACAGTACATTATGGAATAAATACACTTGTGCGGATCCTGAGTTACGTTGGCCTATGCATGTGTCATTTGGTTTGCGAAAGATTGAGTATGTGGAACAATGTATGTGTAAGCAAAGGTCTAGGAAAGATATGTTTGACTGTGTACGAATGTGGGAGAAAGAAGTGCGTGGACGAGTGAAGCGTGAGCAAGACTTGCTTGAGAAAGAGCAGCGGAAGAATGTATATGTGAAAGCATTGGAAATGAGAATGAAAGAAATAAATAACTTAAAGGAGCTAGAAGAGAAAGAACGTAAATTACAGGTAACTGGCCAATACACTGTTAGGCAACCTCTCTATATCCCATCCTTAATAAACCACACAATGATTTTTTGAAACTAGATCGCCCTCCACCTCCGTATATTGTTCCTTCTGCCCCTCATGAGTTAGCTGAGGTCTCCGGTTCGGAGCAACATAAGATACGAGACAGTCGCTCTATGTTGCCTGCTGAACGTGCGTCTCAGCTTAGATCTATTGCTCGTAATACAATTCGTAGCGTTGTCTCTGCTTCTGAACTTTTAGACAACATGAAAGGTTGGACGAAAAAGGAGCAGCTATATTTTACTGAGGCATTTGGCACAGAAGTTATTGAACTATTTCGGAAATATTCTGATGAGTTAGAGCCCGATGATGTAGCAGCTGATCATAAGCAAATGCGTGATGGTCTTTTTTGTTTTCTCCAAGGTGGCTGAAGCAATCAGGCGTTTGGTGAAATTATGTGTTTTGGCAGTCCATTTGAAAGAGGAGAAAAGGGCCGTGGATGTAGTTGCACGGACATCTCAGACCGGCGGGGTGCAAGCTTCCATCTTCGGAACAGATAAGACTATGATAGTTCACGCGAAACCAATGCGGGAGGCCGTGCCTTTGTATGTTCCTCCTAAAGGATTGGGTACAAGTGATGATAAAACTTCTGTTGATGCTAAGGGTTATTTTATTTATAATTGGGTGTATACTCCTTGGAATAGGGCAGATGTAATGGCACTTAAAACAGCATTACCTGACCCGCGGAAAAATCCAGCCGCCTTTTATGAGGAAGTTGATAGTTCTTGTACTATGACTTTGGCTGACATTGATTTATTTTTCGGATTGATATTACTGCCAGTTATGTGGAGAACTGTTCGTAAAGTTGATGATCGTGTAGTTTTTGGTGCATCACGGAAAGAATTAGAACAGATGGACGGGGATAGGGAACCTGCGAAAAAGCCGTATCAGTTGATTCTAGATCTTCCCGCAGCCATATTAGTTAAATTAAATACGATTATTCCCCCTAAAAAGATAGATTGGACTGTTTTAGCGTCTTGTAAGCAAAAGGCAGATGAATCGGTCTCTGATTTCTTTGCACGCTTTGAAAAAGCATTTCATGATTTTAGCGGCCAGTTATTGTCAGATGATACGGGCAGACATTTGTTTGTCGATAAATATGTCGCAAATCTGTTACCAGGAATAGCTAGTCGTCTAAAAGCTAGTGAAAGTTCATGGACTACCTCTACTCCGGTTTCTCTTTTGACTATGGCTCAGTATTATGAACGTCAGGAATTAGAAGCAAAAGGTAGCTAGGATAAAAAGATTAAAGAATTAAAGACGAAGGTTATGTTGGCTCAAGCTTATGGGCCGCCTTTTAGAGGTAGTGATAGAGGTGGACGTGGATCTTATCGTTCTTCTTACACTCGTTCGAATTTGTCTGTTGATCAGTGTGCGTATTGTAAGAAATTTGGGCATTGGGCTGCCGATTGTCCAGCACTACGTGTTCAGCAGTGTTCACGTGGTCAGGGACAAATGAGAAATTGCTCAGGATATTCAGCGCCTAGAAGAAGCACGAATGATCATGCTAGGGTTGATGTTATGGTACGAGGGCAGGATGGGTTTAACACTTTTCATAGACAAAACCAATACCAGATGTCCAACTATGTGCAGCCTGATTTCCAAGATTAAGCTTATGCATAGGATTGCCTAGGATAGGGTAAGGAATCAGTTGACGTTCCAGTAGACCAGTGTTACAGCACATGTTTTGGGTTCTACTGATCAGTTTCTGGTTGATACAGGAGCTACTCAGAGCGCCTTGTTTAAACAATTGATTCCAAGGGCTCCCCTGTCTGGCTTAACCATTACATCGATAGGTTTTCGATGGAACACCTTCCCCTAGCCCATTGTCACAACCACTTGCATTCCATGTTGATAAATTTACTGCTCCATGTCCACTTTTGCTTTCTCCAAATACACCAGACAATATTGTGGGTCTTGATATGCTCAAGTATTTCAGGGCTTCAATACGTTGCTCTCCTGAAGGGGTGCATGTTATTTTGAATGATAATCATCCTGTGATGGAAAGAGTTTGTCTTGTTAAAGGGGATATTGCATTAGCTTCACTTCCTAGTACTTTGTGGGCTACTTCAGATACTGATGTGGGACAAATGATTATTCCACCGGTACATATTAGTGTCAAGGAGGGAGCTGAATTGCCACGTTTGCCTCAATACAAAATTTCACAGGAGGGCGAAGAAACACTCACACAAATTGTGCATGATCTTATTGCAGTTGGAGTTGTTGAGGAAGTTCCGTATAATGTTTGTAACAGTCCGATTCTTCCTATTCTGAAAAAGGATACTGATACTAGGATTTACCAATTCATTATTGATTTACGAGAAGTCAATAAGATTGTGGTACCACAATATCCTGTGGTATCTGGCATCACGACACTTCTTACTTTGGTTCCCCCGACAGCAATTACGTTCTCTGTGATAGACTTGAAGAATGCTTTCTTTTCGATCCCTATTTATCCTGACAGCCGATATTTGTTTGGTTTTACTTTGAATAAATGATCATATAGATTTTGCAGAGTTCCTCAAGGCTATACTGAGAGTCCTAGTATTTATAGTCAAGCGTTAAAACAACAACTTGATTCTTTTGTTTTGCCTGAAGGTGTGGCTCTCATACAATATGTTGATGATATTTTGTTGGCAGCTGATACCCCTGAGCAATGTGAAAAGTGCACTTTGTCCTTACTTTCTTTACTTGCTTCACACCATCATAAAGTGTCACGAAATAAATTGCAATATTGTAGACCAAAGGTAACCTATTTAGGTCACCTTTTGTCTAAGGAGGGCCGTGCACTTACATCAGATCGTATTCAAGCAATTTTTGACACACCAGTACCCTCTACTCAGAAAGATGTTCGTGCATTCCTTGGTCTTACTTCTTTTTGTAGGCAATGGATATTAGGGTTTTCACACATTGTAAAACCTTTGCTAGCACTTTTGACTAAAGATACTCCAATGCCCCTCCCATGGACAGATGAATGTGAGACTGCTTTCTGGCAGCTACGACAAGCCCTTTGTTCAGCACCAGTGTTAGGTACTCCAGATTACACGAGGCATTTTGCACTTTACGTACATGAGAAAGATGGATGTGCATTGTCAGTTTTAGTACAGACACATGGCGATAAGCAGCATCCCTGTGCATATTTTTCAGCAGTACTTGATCTTGTCGCTCGAGCGTTGCCTGGGTGTTTTCGTTCAGTTGCTGCAACAGCTGTGTCAATACGTCAGAGTGAAGGGATAGTTTTGTCACATAAGCTGTTGGTGTTAGTACCCCAAGCGGTTGATGCTCTTTTAAATCAAACAAAGACGCAACATTTAACTAGCGCTCTCCTGACAGCATATGAATTGACATTGCTGGCTCCTCACATTACACTGAAGAGATGTGCAACACTAAATCCAGCCACTTTGTTGCCATATCCGGTGACTCAGCCTCAGTCACGAGACACACATGATTGTATATTCCTTACTGAAGAACAGACAAAGGGTCGTATTGATTTACAAGATACGCCCCTTCCAGATGTAGACGGGGAATTGTGGGTTGATGGGCCTTGTTTGAAGTTGCCAGATGCTACAACCTCAGCTGCATATGCAATCACCACAATTCACACGGTAGTGGAGACAGCTCGTATACCACAGAAGTCAGCTAAAGCAGCTGCACTAATAGCTTTGACACGAGCATGTGAGCTTAGTACTGACTTATGTGTGAACATTTATACAGACAGCCTCTATGCTTTTGGAGTGGCTCATGATTTTGGTTTGCTTTGGAAGGAGAGAGGCTTTCTCACATCCCACGGGATGCAGATAATGCACGGAGAATTAGTGCATAACCTCTTGACGGCATTGACATATCTAAAGAAACTAGCTATTGTGAAATGTAGTGCACACAAGAAAGTGACCGATAAGATAGGGCAAGGCAATGCCCTTGCGGACCACGTAGCATGTGAGAGTGCGATGCAGCGAAGTACTACTTCTATGTATGTATTGAAGTCACAAGCTGAACGTTGGCATAATGCTAGTATTAGGTATACAGAAATCTGCTTCTGTGAAAGAATGTGAGCAATGGTCTGAAGAAGGAGAATTGGATGATGAGGGCTGTTGGCGAAATAAGCAGATGGATAAATGGAAATTGCCTATAGCTTTTGTACAACCTATGGTTCCGATGGCACATGGGTTGGCACATGGTGCTTCAACAATAACGAAGTTGCTTACGCAAGTTTGGGAGCATCCAGAAATTTCCAGTACAGCTAAGAGAGTAGTACAGTCTTGTTTGATCTGTTTACAATACAATCCTGGAAAAGGGACACGAACTCCCGCGGGAGGGTTTGCTACACCAACTGCACCTTTCGAAGTTCTACAAATGGATTATATTCAGCTTGAACGCTGCAACAATTTAAAGTATGTCTTGGTGGTGGTATGTGCCTTCAGTAAATGGATAGAGGCGTACCCCACAAAGGATAATACTGCCATTACCACAGCGAAGGTGCTTTTGAAATAATTTTTCCCTAGGTTTGGTGTTTGCAGACTTTTATGGAATGATAACGGACCTCATTTTGTTGGGGAAGTTATTAAGTATGTCCTGAAAGGATTAGGGATCAAACAGAAGTTCCAAGCGGTTTTCCACCCACAATCAGCAGGGTTGGTGGAAAGGTATAATGCTACTTTGCAGCTGAAGTTAGCGAAGATACAGGCTTCCACATCCTTAACTTGGCCGGATGCATTACCGTTGGCATTATTGTCTATTAGGTCGCTGCCACACTCTCGAATAGGCCTTACCCCTTATGAAATAGTATTTGGAAGGCCAATGAACATTTGGGGAGTTCCTAAGCCAAATTCTGTATATGATGTACCTTGTGTCCTGATGAATGATTATTTGGCACAGTTAACCGACAATTTGGTTTCTATTCATCAACAGGTTCGAGAAGCACTTCCTGACAGATTTACAGGTGAAGGCCATGAACTCCGACCTGGTGACCAGGTGATGATTAAGTCCTTTGAAAGATCAAGCAGCTTTGAACCAAGGTGGCGAGGCCCAGAGCAGGTGCTCCTTGCCACAAGGACAGCAGTTCGAGTGACGAACCGAAAGAATTGGGTCCACAGTACTCACTGCAAGAGAGTGCTACCTACCTTGGTGGAACCTGCTGTGCTGACCGATCATCGAGATATTTTGACTACGGAGAAATGCCGTGCTATATCACCTGACGAATCTGCGGAGTTCTTCCCGGACCATACGATTTCTGGAGTGTCGCGATATAATTTGAGACCGAGAAAAGACCCCGTAGTGCTGGAGAAAACTGGATGAGCTACCACCCTGGGTTAGTGAAACGGAGAGCCAATTTGGCAAGGGGGGAATCAGCCATGCATTAGAGTAGTGACACCCGTCTTGGCCCGTGGTAAAGAAATCCGCGTCTGCCCAGGGATAAGAGCTCCAACTATTGTTTTTAATTAATTTCTGAAAGGGTTGATTATCACTGTTGTTAAAATGAATAACAAACTGATCATTAGTACTATGGGGTTTGTTGTTGTTTTGGTGGTTATAGCAATAATCACCTGGTTTGTTGAAAAGAAGGCTCCTGCTTGTGAGTTTTTTGTTGCCACTACTCCAGTACCAGAGGATCACTATTACTTTACGCTTCCCTATCAGGAGCAGAAGCACCTTCAATCGTACTTAAATAATACTTTCATTCAGATGTTGCATCATACTCATAATGCTACAAATACTACTAACTGTTGGGTATGTGGAATGATACCTGCACATCAAAAGAAAGGAGGAACACCTTTCATTCCTCTTCCTTTTTCACACAATGGTTCTTGTCAAGGTTGGTATACGCTTTTGTTTGCACCTGGAAAACGTACAGAGGGCGGACTTCTTTTTCGCCTTAATAAAGTATGCTACCAAGACAAAGATGGGTATCCCCAAGCCAAAGGAACTAAATGGGAATGGGAAGAGTATCAACCGGACAATGTTTCAGTACCATGGGGGTCATTACGACCCTGGAGGGTATAAGGCGCTTACCGCCGTGCAGAAGACCTCCAATACACTGCGGCGGCGGCGGTAGACCGCCACAGCTATTATGACACACATCATGGAATCCGCCGAAATTCAGACACCCACACAATACCGCCACACCAAAGGTCAGCGATAAACTTGCGGAAACACATCCTCCACCTCCAAGCCAACAGAAACACGCCCATGCTATCACGACCCACGAATCCACGCGGCGGTCTTTCAACCGTGGTTTCATTGGCGGTACACACCGCCGCGCTCAAAATACACACACATATACAAAACACCGCCACATTGGACATTTCGAAATACACACACCTGAGACACATACACACACCACTCCCACACACCCAATACAATATAAAACACACATCCACATCACCCACAAACCCCTACAACCAGAAATTCTGACAGAAGGCGAGAGAGAGAGCACAGAATAGACAACCCCATCACACAGAGGCACACAACACCATCACCCACACAACATCCAAGCACAAAACACCCCATACCACCACACTCATCACCACATACACCACCCCACACATTACACACACCACCCCATGTCACGCCAAAGACACCCCAGCTTCTCCGAGGAGGAGCTCAGGGTCATGGTGGAGGAATTCCTACGGGTATAGCCACAGCTATTTGGAGCACAGGTACAGCACACATCAATTGCAAGGAAGATGGAGCTGTGGCAAAGAATAGTGGACAGGGTCAACGCAGTGGGACAGCACCTAAGAAATAGGGAGGACATCAGGAAGAGGTGGAACGACCTACGGGGGAAGGTGCGCTCAACGGTATCCAGGCACCACATCGCGGTACAGCAGACTGGTGGCGGACCCCCACCTTCTCCCCCTCAACTAACAACATGGGCGGAGCAAGTCCTGACCATCTTGCATCCTGAGGGCCTCGGAGGAGTCGTCGGAGGAACAGACACTGGTAAGTCAAATCTTAACTATCACATCCCCCACCCTACCTGCATGCTATCACACACCCCCACCCTCACACCCTCCCGGATCACCCAAACTCCTCACTAATGTACTAAGAACACCATCTACACATCCCAACCCCAAGACCTGCATGACACAACTAACCATGGACACTCATCACTAAAGCATGCCCACTGCACATACCCAGAACACCCCCCCAACCATCAGCACACAACCCCACACACAGGAATGCCTGCACTGGGGTTCACGCACACCCAACCATTGCACACCATTACACACACACATGCAATAATCATGTACTTATACCCCCGCAGGAACCCGAAGGAACGTCACCACACCAGAGGGTCCAGACAACACCACTCCACCCCCAGAAGAGGCCCACAGTGACGAGAGCAGCTCTGCCCTACTGGATTTTGATGACCGGCCCGGACCCTGGTGGGCCTCAGGAAAGTCGGTTCCCCTCGCACAGGCACAGCCCAACACTGACCTTCCACCCTCTGGTAACACCAGCACAGCACCCACCCAGCGGGCCCAAACCTCCATACTCAGGACAGGTCAATCAGCGGTGTGTCCACCACTACAGGGCACACAGGCTAACCCACCACCCCAACAACAGGGACCTGGGGGCAGTGGTAGTGGGCACACGGTCCAGGGGACGGAGGCACAGGAACACAGGGGAACTGGCAGGGCTGCTGTGCGACAGAGGGAGGACAGGCCAAGGGAACCAACTCTCCACGAGGCCCTCTCCTCCATCATGGGAGCATACCACCACTCCCAGGAGACGATGGCCACGGTCCTGGACAAGTTGCAGGAGACCCTGCGTCTGCAGGAGCAGTATTTGGGGTTCAGGGAGGAGCTCAGGACCATCGGCTCCGCCCTGGGCATCATCGTAGGGGTGCTGACGGACATTCAAAAGACCTTGAGAGACACTGTGGCACTCCAAGGGGCCCCTGACACTAGCCACGACGATGAACTGCCTACCACCTCCGCTGACGCTAGTGGACAGGACGCCCCACCACAGGACCGCCACACTCTAAACTGGGACAATGGGATTGTGGGATAACAGCGCTGGCGTTGCACACCGTCGCGGTAGGCGGTCGTAGACCGCGGCGCACTGCTGCATTGGTTAACATTGGACCCTATGGGTCCCAGGAGCCAATGAACAGGTGCGTCACCGCCATTTTCTATCTCTTAAATCACTAGATACCTGACCTTTGACAGGAGAGGACCTACACTGCTAGTGCTGCTGTGACCTCGGTCTGGAAGCGACGATGGCTGCTGCGTCTGGGGAAAGGGCCCCTGCCTTCACTGCACAGGAGTTGGAGAAACTTGTGGATGGGGTCCTCCCCCAGTACATGCTACTCTACGGTCCTCCAGACCAACAGGTTAGTACACAGGGAGCATGTTGTATGGGCTAGGCCTGGGTAACCAGGGCTGGGGGAAGTGTGAAGGGGGCAGAGTTCATACTACAGTAAAGAATGGGAATAAATGGGCCACATGGTCAGAGTAGGGAGGTGGCCACTCACAATGATGGTGCAGTTGGTAATGACTGTTCCTCTTCCCTTGTGCATGTCATGTAGGTCAGCGCCTACCAGAAGAGGGACATTTGGCGTGCCATCGCCAAGGAGGTCCGGAACCTGGGGGCCCACCAGAGACGGGGCACTCACTGCCGGAAGAGATGGGAGGACATTCGCCGCTGCAGCAAGAAGACGGCGGAGGCTCAGCTGGGGATGGCCTCCCAACGTGGGAGGGGTGCCCGTCGCAACATGACCCCCCTGATGTTCCGGATCCTGGCAGTGGCCTACCCGGAGTTGGATGGGCGCTTGAGGACATCACAGCAGACACAAGGGGGTGAGTACAACCTCATTCTGCGAACTTTGCGTGCAGTGGAGGGGTCTGGGTGGGGGAGGTGGGCTGTGGGTGTCCCTAGGCCAGGGGGAATTCTGTAGGCAAGGCCCCTCCGTAATGTAGGCCATGTGGCACTCTACCCCACCTCAGAAGAGTGCCAAGTTGAGGTATAGCTGCCCCTGTGGCATCCATGTGCGCAGATGTCCACCTTTGCCATGTAGGCCATATCCCAGAAATTGCATGTGCAGAGGCCAGGAGCACGGCGTAATGCATGGGGCTGCTGCGTCTGTCTTGTCCGCCAATGGTAGCGGTATGCCATGCACTAAAACTCTCTTACTTCTGTCTCCCCCCTTTATCTGCTCTCTCTGTCCTTTTGTACATCAGCATCACCAGGCGGAGGTACAGTGGCACCGGAGCACGAGGGAGCTGCATCCCACATGGCCATGGAGGGCCACACCACAGACTCTGAATGCACCAGTGGGACGGAGGGCGAGGGGAGCTTCACATCGGCCACCGGATCAGCAACCTGCGACACGGACTCGTCCGACGATGGGAGTTCCCTTGTGGTGGCGGCACCATCTGTGCCCCCCACTTCTACAGGTACAGCCGCCACCTCCCCTACCAGCACCGCCCTCCCAGCAGCCCCTCAGCGTTCGCCCCGTGCCCGCTCACCCAGGAGGGTGGGCATCATCTTCGCCCCAGGCACCTCAGGCCCTGCCCCAGTCACCCCTGCTGCCCTCAGTGAGGAGGCCATTGACCTCCTCAGGTCACTCACTGTTGGGCAGTCTACCATTGTGAATGCCATCCAGAGTGTAGAGCGAGAGTTGCAACACGGTAATGCATTCCTGGAGGGCATTCATTCTGGTCAGGCTGTCCTTCAGCGAACCCTGCAATCTCTGGCCTCAGCCTGATGGCAGCCATTGTCCCTGTGTCTAGCCTCCCCCCTCCAACTTCCTCCACCCAGACCCAATCCCCTGTACCCCAGCCCATCCCAAGCACACCTACAGACCAGCATGCACACAAGTCAACACACACAAGTAGCTCAAGCAAACATAGGCACCACACACACCACAGGCACTCACACAAGCATCACACACATACGGATACAGCAACATCCACTATCTCCACTGTGTCCCCCTCCTCTTCTTCTCCCTCCTCCCTCCCAGTCTCGTCTACACACACACCTGCAAGCACCACATCTACAGGCACTACGACTCGCACCAGGACACCCAGCACCACAAGCCGCTCACCTGCACTCATCACCTCCACTGCCATTTAAACGTCCCCTGTGTCCTCTCCCAGTGTGTCTGTGACGCCCCCTCCCAAAGTACCCAAACGCCGGCAATCAGTCACCCAACATCCATCCACCTCACGACAGCCTCCAGTACCTGCACCTGCACCCAAAACAGCTAAAGTGACACCTCCTACAACCACCTCCTCTTCCTCCACTCCCAGACCCCCTCCAGCTCCCCATCCCAGTGTCTGTCAGAAACTGTCCCTCTGTCAAATTGACCTTTTTGCCCCCACCCCCCCCTCCAATTCATCAGCCCCGTCGTAGCGCCTCAGCCAAAAAGCCTCCAGTACCTGTGGTGCGTGTTCCAGGTTTTTGGAGTGCACCGTCCACTAGGGCAGGCAGTAGGACCCGGAGCCAAGGCACTGGCAGCCCACCCCCTGTAAAGACTCCAAAATTGGAGAGTGGACGACGGGACCGTGTCAAGACTCCTGGTGGGACAACAAGTGAAATGGGATCGAAGGCGATTGGTGAGTCAGCTGTAACTCCAAAAAAGGTGGGGAAGGTCCAGAGGAAGTCTGCCCAGCCTGTTGTGAGTGTCACGGCGGAGAAGTGCGCCATCTTTTCCGGTGGTCCAGACACAACCGCCAGCACCATCGTCACTGGTCCAGAGACCACCGCCAGAGTCACAGCCCAGGAGGGCACAAGTATTGTCACTGGTCCAGAGACCACCGCCAGAGTCACAGCCCAGGAGGGCACAAGTATCGTCACTGGTCCAGAGACCACCGCCAGAGTCACAGCCCAGGAGGGCACAAGTATCGTCACTGGTCCAGAGACCACCGCCAGAGTCACAGCCCAGGAGGGCCCAAGTATCGTCACTGGTCCAGAGACCACCGCCAGAGTCACAGCCCAGGAGGGCCCAAGTATCGTCACTGGTCCAGAGACCACCGCCAGAGTCACAGCCCAGGAGGGGACAGGATGCCACAGCCCCGCTGGCCAATGATGGAACGTCATGCCACACACCAATGCCCAGTGTAGAGATCGTCATGCCACACACCAATGTCAGTATCAGGACCGCCATGGTAAAGCACTGCTGAACAGTCATGAGCCTCAATGGCAAAGCACCGCTGAACAGGGCAAAGACCGCCATGGCAAAGCACCGCTGAACAGTCATGAACCTCAATGGCAAAGCACCGCTGAACAGGGCAAAGACCGCCATGGTGAAGACCGCTGAACAGGGCAAAGACCGCCATGGCAAAGCACCGCTGAACACTGATGAACCTCAATGGCAAAGCACCGCTGAACAGGGCAAAGACCGCCATGGTGAAGACCGCTGAACAGGGCAAAGACCGCCATGGCAAAGCACCGCTGAACACTCATGAACCTCAATGGCAAAGCTCTGCTGAACAGGGCACAGACCGCCATGGCAAAAAATCGCTGAACAGTCATGAACCTCAATGGCAAAGCACCGCTGAACAGGGCAAAGACTGCCATGGTGAAGACCGCTGAACAGAGCAAAGACCACCATGGTAAAGCACCGTTGAACAGTCATGAACCTCAATGGCAAAGCACCGCTGAACAGGGCAAAGACCGCCATGGTGAAGACGGCTGAACAGGGCAAAGACCGCCATGGCAAAGCACCGCTGAACACTCATGAACCTCAATGGCAAAGCACCGCTGAACAGGGCAAAGACCGCCATGGCAAAGCACCGCTGAACAGTCATGACCCTCAATGGCAAAGCACCGCTGAACAGGGCAAAGACCGCCATGGTGAAGACCGCTGAACAGGGCAAAGACCGCCATGGTGAAGACCGCTGAACAGGGCAAAGACCGCCATGGTAAAGCACCGCTGAACAGTCATGAACCTCAATGGCAAAGCACCGCTGAACAGGGCAAAGACCGCCATGGTGAAGACCGCTGAACAGGGCAAAGACCGCCATGGCAAAGCACCGCTGAACAGTCATGAACCTCAATGGCAAAGCACCGCTGAACAGGGCATGGACTGTGTAGAAATGAATGGACCACCACATCAGGCATCCTTATCCCATGTGCAGCTGGGACAGTGACAGGACAGGAACTTTCACGGGGAGACGCATCCAGTCTGGGCACCAGTCCCCCTCCAGAACAAGTGGAGACCTGCATCTACTTGAGAGACTGTGGCTTTGCACTCCCCAGGATGGCACAGTGGGCAAGCCACCCACTGTAGAGACTTGAGAGACTGTGGCTTTGCACTCCCCAGGATGGCACAGTGGGCAACCCACCCACTGTAGAGACTTGAGAGACTGTGGCTTTGCACTCCCCAGGATGGCACAGTGGGCAAGCCACCCACTGTAGAGACTTGAGAGACTGTGGCTTTGCACTCCCCAGGATGGCACAGTGGGCAACCCACCCTCTGTAGAGACTTGAGAGACTGTGGCTTTGCACTCCCCAGGATGGCACAGTGGGTAAGCCACCCACTGTAGAGACTTGAGAGACTGTGGCTTTGCACTCCCCAGGATGGCACAGTGGGCAAGCCACCCACTGTAGAGACTTGAGAGACTGTGGCTTTGCACTCCCCAGGATACATCAATGGGCGTGGAGCCCCGTCGTGGATCTGGCTTCCCATTCATCTGGCTGAGGTGCCCCCCCTTCCCTTCCCCCTGAGGTGCCAGTTTTATTTCTATGTGATGCCCCGGCAGTGTTCTCTCCGATTTTGGTCAGGTATCTATTGTGGGCCTCGCCCATGCATTTTTGGACTGTTGGTGCACGGACATTGTTGTGTACATATCTGCACTACTTCTTGTATTGTATATATAATTATAAGTGATTTAGACATATATATCTGTATATTTTTGTATGACATGTATATTGGCACATTACAATGTTTGACCGAAATTTTCTTTGTCTTTGGATTCTTCCGGGGGGTTTGTGGGTTGTTAATGTGATATTTTTGACTGCATTGGTGTGTATGTTGTAATATGCGAGGGTGGGGGTGTTTGGTAGGTGTCCCCCTAACTTTTGCCTCCCCCGTGTCATAGGTGCAGTACTCACCGGTATCTTCTGCGCCTACTTCGCTGTTGGTCGTAAAGGAGCAGATAGGCAAGGGCAGGTAGTATTTGGAGTTCGGGGTCCATGGAGTCGTCGTTCCTCGTGGGATATGTTAAGGTGAGCGTTTTCCCATAGCACAAGCTGTTTCCGCCGTGTTTTTATCCATGGTGAATCCGCCCCGGAAAAGGTGGCGGATTGGCGGGTTGCGATGGTGTGGGCGGTACATTGTCTCCCGCCTGTCTGTTGGCGGTGACCGCCGCGCTGCTTGTCTGTACCGTCGTGGCGGGTGGTTTGTTAAAGTGGCTGTCTTTGTTGGCGGTTTCCGCCAGGGTCCTGATTCCCTTTTTTTGTCCGCCGGCCTGTTTGCGATATTACCGCACCTTTAACACCGCCCGCCAGGGTCGTAATGACCCCCCATATGTCTTCACAAATATAAGAGACTCTGACAAGAAAGAACAATTTGTGATTTCTATTACAAAAACTAAAGCAGATTTATGTATACGTAGCATTGAGCGAATTCCAGTGGGGATAAGCGATTGTACCTTGATTTTAACTATTGAGGGTGTAAATAATAGTAGTTTTACAGCTTCACATATTTTGTTTGTGGTAGCTATGGATATTATCAACTACCTGTTGGGTAGTTAGGTGTGTGTTATGTATCTTTTCTATTACCCCCTGTGTTTTTGGCCTCTGCATCATATCACCGAGATTTTAAACTGTTCAATTACATCATTAAAAATAGATATAAAAGGACAATAAGTACAAATGAGGTAGACCAAACGGACACTAGCCTGCAACAATATGTTGATTTTAATTTAGGGTTGTTCTCCTTTGTGGGTGCTGCGTTAAACAGTAGGAAAGTGAGACGATTGACTAGGGTTGTGGAAGCTGTTACCAATCAGGCAGCTCTAGCACTTGGGAATATTACCGAGGAGCTCCAAACTGCGAGGATTGTAGCGCTACAAAATCATATGGTACTAGATGTGATATTAGCTGATCGAGGTGGTGCATGTCGCATCATCGGTAGTAGTTGCTGCGTTTTCATTCCAGATCACTCACCTTCAGTATATGATGCAATATCTAAATTGCATAAAATTGCTGCAGAAATCCACACAGAGACTGGAATTTTGACTTTTTCTGGATGGTTTTGGGCTCTTGTTTCAGCTCGGGCTGGAAACTACTGACTATCCTGTGTGTAATGATTGCAATATTTTTCACATGCTGTATCTGTATTCAGTGTGGTCCAATGTTCTGCTCCATGCGTATTACTGCTTGTATGCCTACCAAAAGAAATATTACAGAAATGAAAGCACAACACGTTAGATAAGGAAATAGCTGAAATGATGAGCATAAATATACAAGATTAATATTTAGATTATCCCAGAAAGACGAATGTCTTCAGCTAATGCTGAAAGGGTCGTATGTTGTAAGTCAGTAGCGATTAGATTAAGCATTAGCAGAAGACATCTTGTATTTAGCAACTATTGTGAACATTTCGCGGAATCCATTTTGTATTCATGGCAGCCATTTTCTCTGCCATGTGCTCACCATGTGCTCTGTCCTACCTTTCTGTTAACTACTCTTGAAAATCTGTCTAGTGACAAGTTATATTTAGCATCTCCCACTTTCGCACATGCCCAGTAAGATCTGCAGCTGTTAGTAATCAGTAACAGACAGTAATGTGTCAACTAGTCCTTGAAAACTGTTAGCCCCTCCTACCTGTCGACTGTGCATTTCCATATGACCTTATATGGATGTAAGTCTTGCTTCTATAATTGTACCACCTTCTTTTAGCCCCTGCGTGGGTATAAAAGGACCATGCTCTCTTAGTTCAGTGTACTACTTCAAACATTACCGAAGGGTGCTGTTTGAACTGAACTGTAGTACCACCTCATGAGGTTTAATAAACTTTGTCTTTTATTTCAGTTTCTGTGCCATCTTCTTCCTATATGGTCTGAGGACTTTGTGCAGAGAAGGGCGAACCCCTTGCACTAGTAGGCCTTGCTGAGGCTTACTTCGACAATACAGTCCAGAAGGCAAGACTTTATCTTCATCTTCTTTTGTGGTATCTGAACAGTCATTGGTCCTCATGAATATACTCTCTAGGCAAGGTAATTCCTCTGATGCAGGAGGTCAGACTCTTGGCAAGGAAGAATGGGGAGCTGGGAGCCTTGAAGTGGTGTCCTCCCTTCATTCAATTTATGGGAAGATGTAGTCATCTTAAGGTTGATTCTCCCTTTGTTCCAAAGGTTCGGTATTTCATCGGTCTCAGGAAATAATTCCCCATTTTTTTTCCCGTCTCCGTCTATTATGGGAGAACAATTTGTGAATGCGATTGGTGTCAACAGAGCTCCTTTGATCTTAACAGATCTGAACTTTACAGGAAAAGTGACTCCTTGTTTGTGACCTTCGTGCAGTCTGGAAGAGAGAAGAAGGGGACTTCTGTGACTCTCAGTGAATGGATTAAGTCTATGATGTGGGTCACTTTGTAGGACAGTACAGGATATCTGCCAGTTCAGGGGAAATCCACAAGAGGAATGGCTACTTCCTGGGTGGAATTTCAGCGATTATCAATCTAGGAAATGTGTAGTGGGGGGTCTCCTTGGTCCTTGGAGAAAACTTCTGTTTAGCATTACGATCTTAATAATATTTCTAATGGCATTTGAGTTCATGTGTTTGAACTCTGCTTTATAGTTTGCTATTGTTTTCACTTTTGTTTTAGATTTTGGCTTGCATTAAACCTGGTGTGCTGCATACCTGATGTTCTTTTTTTCATTTCCTGCTAGTTCGTCGAAGGACTCTGGTAAAGCTAATTTTGTAATGATTAGGATGGGGAAAACGGACATAGGGGTAATGCCCAAATAGAAAAACGTTTTTTTGAGTACACTTTTTCTAGTGGAGAAAAGGGACAATGGTTTGAGACCAGTAATAAATTTAAGGAACCTAAATCAATTTAAACAGTACGGACATTACAAGATGGAAAGGATAAATCCCTTACAGGACATGTTGGAAGAACAGGGCTGAATGGTGAAGATGGAAATCAGGGATGCATACTTCACAATTCCAACAGAGGAGGACAGTCAAACGTACTTACAATTCTGGTGGAAAACATCATTATAACAGTTTCAGTGCCTACCATTTGGTAGTTCTGCAGCCCCTTGGCTTTTTACGAAAATGTTCAAACCAGTAGTGAGGTTACTGAGGGAAAGAGGTATATGAATGATCATATATTTAGACAACATTCTGTTGATGGGTCCAAATTTGGAAGAATTGAAACGTAATTTGGTTCAAGTGAAGGACTTGTTGTAATCTTTGGGTTTAATGATAAGCATGGAGAACACTGTTTTGATACCAACTCCATGTTTAGAGTTTCTGGGATTTGTAGTAGACACAATACTTTGTCAGTTACAGTTACCAAAGAAGAAAGTGAGAAAGATAAGGCAAGAGTTAAATACCTTGTTGAAAAAAACAGGATGCGAAGTTCACGGAGCTAGCTCGAGTGATTGGTTTACCATCTTCTTCAATTCAGGTGATTTTTCTCCGAGCCATCTCATTATCGAGGTCTATGGCAGGTGAAGATGCAGGCTCAATCCAGGGGTCTCTGGGATAGAGACAAGGTAGCACTGAATCAAGATGCAAAGTATGAACAGAAATGGTGGAAGGAAAATTTGGAGCCATGGAATGGCAGGGCTATTTTTGGAGTAAAACTAGAATTTGTGCTGGAATCAGATGCAAGCAAGTTAGGATAGGAAGCACTTTGTTCAGGACAGGAAAGAGGAGGTGTATGGAATATATTAGAGAGGATACACTGCCTGGAAATGAAAGCAGGATGTTTTACAGGGTTGCAGGAGGCATTTGAACAGAAATTATGTCCTGCTGAAGGTGGGCAATATTTCAGCAGTGACATATATCAAGAAACTAGGAGGGGGCAGATCAAAGAAATTGTCGGATTTAACAGAGGAAATGTAGTAGTTTTGTTTCGAACACATAATTGTCCTAATAGCAGAGTACTTTCCTGGTGTATTTAATATAATAGTAGATTGGAACTCGAGGAATTGTACAGATTTCAGCAACTAAAAACTGAGAGAAGACATGTTTCTAAGAAGTCAGTAGTTGTGGAGTCCTTTCGGTGCAGACCTTTGAAAACCCAGTTATAGAATTAAAAAGGTTGGAGACCAGATCCCGGTGTAATAGCAGTAGATGCATTCACACAGAAATGAAGGGATATGCTTTCCCTCCGTATTCAGTGATTCAGAGAGTGTTAGTACATGTGAGGAGGCAGAAGTGTCAAACTGTTCTATTGAGCCTGTTTTGGAAAACTGAAGCATGGTTTCCAACAGTGTTGGAAAAGGCAGCGGAGACTCTATATTTGATTCAGTCAAGGAAAGGATTTTTGAGGGGAGCAGAGCAAGAAGAACTTCCTTTAGTGCTAGTGGGTTTGTTCAATTTTCTAGTATGGAGAGTATCAAGAATTCAGAAAGTTTATCAGGGCTTTTGGAATCAGCTACAAAGATGCTTGATTAATCTTGGGCACCAAGTTCTAGAAAGAGATTCAGAGGAGCATGGCGAGTATGGCTATGTTGGTACATGGAAAGGGATTTGCGATAGGCAGATGAAGTAGAAGTGGCTAATTTTTTGGCAAACTTATTTCAGAAGGGTTTGTCTTACAGGACCATTAATTGTTACAGATCGGCAGAGGCGGCAGGACTATGTTGATTTAAGGACTATCTATTGGCAGAAGTCCTTTAGTATGCAGATTGATGAAAGAGATTAGGATGAGATGAGCACCAAAAGCTAAATATCAGTCATTATGTGATGTTGATGTAGTGCTCAAATTTTTTGAGAGTTGGCCAAGTAACAAATATTTGGGTATTAGGGAACTGTCTTGGAAATTAGCAATGTTGTTATGTTTAATTTATTTCAGGAGAGTGTTTGATATAAGAGCTTTAGAAGTATTGAGTACATTTTTACCAACCGGATGGGGTAATTAAAAAAATTTGGAGAAGAACTAAGACTATGGCCCTCATTATGACATTGCCATCCCGCCTTCGGCCTGGACTCCGCCGGCCCTATTATGGCTTCAGCCCCGGGCCGGCGGATGGAAACCGAACTTCCACCTGCCGGCCCAGCGGGAAACAAGGCCTTAACACTGCAGCCGGCTCCTAATGGAGCCGGTGGCAATGTGGCAGTGCGGTGGGTGCAGCAGCACCCATCGTGCATTCCACTGCCCATAATTCGGGCAGTGGAATGCGCGATGGGGCTCTGCATGGGGGCCCCTGCACTGCCCATGCCAAGAGCATGGGCAGTGTAGGGGCCCCCAGGAGCCCCCGAGTTCCCCATTCCGCCAACCTTTCCATGGTGGTATTTACCACCATGGAAAGGCTGGCGGATTACAACCGCCGGGACTGCCAGGCTGCAGCAGTCTGGCGGTGTTGACGGTTTGACCGTGGCGGCTCTGCCATGATCATAATGTCACGGTCGAACTGCCACTTTGGCAGCGGTCCGACCGCGACCGTGACCATGGCTGTCTAGTTACCGCCAGGGTCATAATGACACCCCTATGTTTGGTTCAATTTTTTTATCCCAGTTTTGACAATATTCTGAAGTTGTGTGTGGTGAGGTGTGTAAAGGAGTATGAGTGTAGAATGTTAGTTAAAAGATGGGATGGAGATCAGTTGTTAATTTCATATGTTAAGCCATATAAAGATGTTTCAAATGCTGCAATTTTATGGCAAGACAGGATGCTAACATTATACATGTTCAAGGTTTCTCAAAGCGCAGGGTGAAACATTATCTATTGGCCTCAAATAAAGTTTCCTAAATGTATCTCCGTTAGATGAGTCCACTGCCTTTATAATCTCATCCAACTTTCCTCCTGCCAAAGGTTTTACTTGTGATGGCACCCCTTTACTGAATGTACTGTAAGGTTAGTCATGTCAATACCTGCTTCATTCATTGCACACTTCTCCTGTCTTGCAATGGTTGTATTCGTAACTGCTCAAAAACCTTTCACGTGAGATAAATAACTGATCCACTCCAGCAGTACTTTTCTCCAACATTCTACATTCATACTCTTTAATACATTTAACCACACATAATTTGGGTGATTTATCTAAATGTGGATAAAAATTACAAGTTGTCATAGTCTTTGTTCTTTTCCAAATTTTGAACAACACTCCTGTTGATTGATAAAAATCTGTTTGATATCTCTAATGCTCTCATATCTAAAAACTCTTTTAAAAGAGATTAAACACAGCAAGGTTGATAACTTCCTGGATAATTTTCTTACACCTGCATACTTATTATTAGGCCATTCCTGAAGCAATTTCAACACTAAGGGGGTCATTCTAAGTCTGGCGAGCGGCGGAGGCCGCCCGCCAGACTTCCCCCTCCAAAATACCGCTCCACGGTCGAAAGACCTCTGAGGGTATTTTGGGATTTGCCCTGGGCTGGCGGGCGACCGCCAAAAGGCCGCCCGCCAGCCCAGGGCAAATCATCCTTCCCACGAGAACGCCGGCTCAGAATTGAGCCGGCGGAGTGGGAAGGTGCGACGGGAGCAGTGGCACCCGTCGCGTATTTCAGTGTCTGCAAAGCAGACACTGAAATACAAAGTGGGGCCCTCTTACGGGGGCCCCTGCAGTGCCCATGCCATTGGCATGGGCACTGCAGGGGCCCCGCGGCACCCCATACCGCCATCCTGTTCCTGGCGGGAGACCCACCAGGAACAGGATGGCGGTATGGGGTGTCAGAATCCCCATGGAGGATTCACATGGGCAGCGGAAAACCGGCGGGAGACCGCCGGTTTTCCGCATCTGACCGCGGCCGAACCGCCGCGGTCAGAATGCCCTGCGGGGCACCGCCGGCCTGTCGGCGGTGCTCCCGCCGACCCTGGCCCCGGCGGTCTCTGACCGCCGGGGTCAGAATGACCCCCTAAATCTATGTCCCAAAGTGACTGATACTTAGGTTTTGGACCTCTTTTCAACCTTATTCCTTTCATCACTCTAGAAAGTAAAGGGCTCTTTCCCAATGAAATACCTTAACTCAAAGAATGCCCTGCTGCTAGTGCTGAATGATAACAATTTACTTTGCTGTAAGTCAGTCCTTTATCAAATGATTCTGTTAAAAAACTAGCCACCTCCATCTCATCAGCCTCAACAGGAACCAAATCCCTTGCAACGCAACAACATAAACCATACTCCCCAAGCACTCCTGTATCTCTACTTAATTACTGGGGCCTTACACTCATCGAGTAACCCGGTAGCCAACTCCGAAAGTCTTGTGAATCTTCTGGATTCCCTGAACTTTTACCAACTAGAAGGTTCAGCAAACACAGTAGAATTAATGGATACTCTCTCTCTTCTGCTCCTGTTAACAATCCATTCCTGGACCTGATTAAATAAGGACTCTCCACAGCCAATTCCAAAGCAGTCGCAAACCATGCCTGAGACTTCCAAGAAGGTGTCACTAAGACAATCTTACAAATCTGTCCCCCTGAACTGTAACTAAATATCAATCATTATGGGATGTAGGTGTAGTGCTCAAATGTTTTGAGAACTGGCCAAGTAACAAATATTTGGGTATAAGGGAACTATCTTGGAAAGTAGCAACATTAATGTATTTCAATTCTTTCAGGAGAGTGTCTGATATAAGACCTTCAGAGGAACTGAGTAGATTTTACCAACCAGATGAGGTATTTTTTTTAATTTGGAGAAGAGCTAAGACTATGGGCTTCATTTTGAACTTGGCGGATGGGTTACTCTGTCACAATAGTGACAGATGCCCCGTCCCCCGAAATCTAAATCCCATTATAACCAATGGGATTTAGATTTCGGCAGATGGGACATCCATCACTGTTGTGGCTAAGTAGCCTTTCCGCTAAGTTCTAAATCAGGCCCTATGTCTGGTTCCTTTTTTAATCCAAGTTTTGACAATATTTCGCAGTTGTGTGTGGTGAGATATATAAAGAAGTAAAAGTGTAGACTGTTAAATAAAACTTGTGATGGAGCACATCAGTTGCTAATTTCATATGTAAAACCATATAAATGAGTTTCAAATGCTACAATTGCAAGATGGGTGAAATCAGTGATAAAAGAAACTAGCGTAGATTTCTCTAAATTTACAGCACATGGGGTGAGTGAAGCCATGGCGAGTAAGTTGTTTATGTCAGAGGGTCGATTTGGATGATGTATTAAAATCAGAAGATTCGTCTAATGCAAACACTTTTTGAAGATTGTATTTTAAAGCTATAGAATGTTTCAAGTTATGCCTTGAGAAACTCTGAACTTGCACAATACTAGCCTCCAATCTTCACATAAAATGACAATTCTTATAGTTTCGCTGAATAAAGAATCAAGATTTTATTAAAGACAAGGTTTTATGAAACTTCCAAAAATCATCTCGAGGGGGATAAATTTACAGTAATCAGATTACCGAATAGGCATCCTATATGTATGCCAAAAACTAGTTCACAAGAACGATTTCACTTTTGTCATGGGAAACCGCAGAGTAAAGGTAAGAAGAGCGAACTCAATTTGGCTGACAACCATCTGGTATTCTGTCACCAAGTCTACGTGTGTCAACTCCCGTCCCGCGGGCAACGCCCGTGGATACCTATGCGAAAGCGGCAGACAGTAGCAGGTGCGGGCGAGACACTGGACGTTGACTGCAGAAATGGGCGGTAGAGCGGGACTCGCAGACAGCGAAGACCACGGATCGACGGCGCACCGGCAAGAGGCGCAGCATCTATTCCACCTAACACCAACGACCTATGACGTAAGGCGTTCCTAGTTTTTTCCAGGCGCACACGTCTCCCTCCGCACAGGTGCGCGTGCGGGGCGGGGCGGCGCTGCGCTGACGTCTGCAGGCTCCGCCCCTGCCCGCCAGAGCTGCTGGTTCGGCAAGTTTTGACAGTTGGAGCCGGTGAGAGTCGGTGTGGGTGCGGAGCCGAGAGGCGACGGGAGGGGCCGAGTAGAGGCTGCGCACGAAAGCGGCAAGGGGCAGGGAGGGAAGCGACACCGAGTGCTGACTCTACCTCTGCACTCCGGGAAAACAGAGCCGTGTTCCCGTCACCAAGGAGCTTATGTGTGGATCTGATACCGGCCCCGCAGGCGACATCACCCGAATATTGTACTTTCCCTACAGGTGCACCCCAAAGAAACTCACCATAGGACTACATCTCCAGCTGCAACCATGTCCCGGGACCCCGAGGAGGTGAACAGGATTACCGAGAACACCTACAAAGTAAGCACGGAGTTAGCCAACGCTTGCGGGGTGGAAGGGATCACTGCCAGGGAGTGAGCTGGATGGCCATGCTCGGCAGGCTGTCTATGCAGGTGCTTAAAAGTGAATTTGGGGTGGTAGGATGACTCGCATGATAGGCTGTACGTGCACTCTGGCATTGCGTGTACCGATATCCGGCCGGTGTGAGTGGGAAAACACACCCTTGCCTCCCAGCTTCGCATTGAAGCCTATTCACATGTGACACAGAAGTAGTGCGTTAGCCCAGGAGATTGTCAGTGACTGTTTAGATCACGGTTCTAACCATCCACTATGTGGGTGTCAGGATTTTCAGTTGCTGAAAGTTTTGAGTGTGGATACCTAGGGTCTTCAGGTTCTGAATGTGCATCACCACTGACGATGTTTATCAATGGACAACAAGGCACCGCAGCATGCGACAGGCAAAGAATGGACCGGCATTACAGTTTGTGTATAACCAGATGTATTGAGTTTGTAACGAGCGCGTGACTAGATGGACAGGTGAGCGAATGTGAATATCCTTGGCTTTCCTGATGGTGACGAGTTAGTGTGCCACATGTGCTGTAAGCTAAGGCTGGCACCAACACTGTTGCACGTGGATGACTGTGAATGGCCAGGCAATGCAGGCTGCGAGTCTCTACGATCAGGTGCTTGCCCAACAGTACGTGGCGATTATGGATAGTTCTGGTACCACGGGTGGTTCAGTGTTCTTATGTGTGTTTTTACATTACGTGAGTTGTGTATTGCATGTTACATGTTCACATCCAATGGCCCTGAGGCACGTAGGTGATTCTGGATAGTCAAATACTGCGATTTATGTGTATATGCAGGGTTATCTCTGCAGTGTGTGGGTGACTGAGTGGACATAACCAGGTAGTGCTTGTTTTCCATCAGTTTCAATTACTAGGCTTGGAGTGACTCTGGCCCCGGCTTAGGGGACTAGCTATCAATTGTGGACGAGGTGTACTGGCACCGGAGCACGGAGATGTGAAGGGTCCAACTCACCACAGTTATGACGGAATTTTGCTTCATTACTGGAAAGCAAGAGGGCCCGTTTTCCATGTTTCCACTGGGCCCCGACTGCCTTGCTACGCCACTACTCCGGCCCTGTGTGTAAATCTGGGCTCTCTGGTCATACAACACTTGCATCGCTGAGAGTGAATAGCAGTGCACTGCACGCTGTGTGTGTGGACAGCCTTGGCCTTCAGGGCCCTAAGTGAGGGCATACCAGAACTTAAGTCCTGCAGGCTGCGTGTGAAAGCGAATCGTGCCGAGATTGTTGTCTGTTTGTTTTCCTATGAAGAATTCTTACGGTTTGAGTCAGAAGCCAGCTCACTTAATTAACAAACTTAATTTTAAGGCATACAACTCGAATTACCCTTATGACCTTACATAGCTGTAAACAGACGTTACGGTGCGAAAAAGGCGTTCATTTTGTGCCTTTTAGTAAAGGTTCGTTTTTTCTATTGATACTGGCAGATCTAAGAGTAATTTCTTTTAGAATGATGTTCTACACATTTGGAGCATTGCATAACTACTTTAAGCTTTAGGTTCGGTATGTGCGAACATCTTGATTGCTTAACTTATTGATCTGGTCTACTCAATAATATGCAGAGTCGTCTATAGACGTATTTTTGTTAGGGCACTATTTAGGCAGTTTTTGGAAGCGTTATCCTGTCAAAAGGCAGCAAAAGTATTTATCAATGGAAAGTTCCAGGCAGCTGCTTGATAGTGTAGAACGTCTGTTTATAGTGATAACACGCCCTGCGTGATAGGGTTTAAACTGCGAAACCAATCAGTTGTACCTTGCAGTGACATTTCCGAGTGTTTTTTTTTTTTTTTTTAACAGTTGTTCAGTCTAAAGAAAACAGTCCAATCTTCCAATATAAGCCAAGGGCAGATCGTTTTTCGGAATAGGTGAAGCAATTAGTGGTCCAGTGGTCTGATATGTATTGTTCTTAAACGCCTTTCTAATTAGTCTTGCGGTCAATCTACAGACTCGCAAAACAAAGATCATCAAAGGTGAAACACATAATTTTCTTGTGCTAGATTAATGGTGTTATTGCAAGGTTAAACGTGTGTTTCACGGTTTGGCACTTCTCCTGTATCAATTTGCCTATTGTTCCAGACGGGTGTGGTCTGGGAAAGGAAGCATTTACCGCATGGGCACCTGTGGCAGCTTGAATACTGATTACAGAATGTATTGAAAACCTTGATTTTTTTTTTTTCTCCAGAATGAACAAACTTGACTTTATAAGTCCTTTGTAACTACTTTGCTTGTTGCCTCGTTCTGGTCTTGTGGTTGTGTGCATAATATTCTTCCCATTGTCCATTTTGATTTTTTTTATTTACATTCTGTCTGTACAATGTAAATAGACGAATATTTTTTAGGTAGAGATTTTTATTATCAAACCTTTTTATTGGGCTAACCTACTATTGTATACCCTTCGTTTAAAATTTTTAGTTCGAATTTCTGCCTATCCATTATTTTCTTTACGAACAGGTATTTTTACATGATGATAAACACTTCATGTGTTAAACTGATTTGTAAAAAAGTTCACGTTTGGGTTGTCTACTGGAGTCCGTCTCTTGTTGCACCTTAAGGATGTATCAGGTGCTAGACAAAGACGTGAGGACCAATGCACTAAGACTATGTTCACAAATAATGGTGGCAGATCGTGCACCCACTGTGTGGGAATGGGTTCGGAATTTGCTAAGCGAACAATGTACTTATAGCGTGACAAAAACAACAATCACACAGATGGCAGAACAACTTTCTGAATGAATATTATTTAGACAGTTGCTTTTTGTGACCCCCTTTGATTGACTACAAATAAAGGGATGGTGGCCCGCAAGAAAGATGCTGCAGACCACTATCCATGTTTGCATCCCCAAATAGATTATTTTTAAAGCAGCACCAGTTCCTTAAAATGTATGGCACTGTTTAAAAAATAAATAGATATTCTACTTGGGAAAAATAGGCGAATGATTCATTCCCGGAACATCTATCTGAATATATAGACATTTTTCTATAACCCTATGTTAGCATTTTACCTTCTTTTGTACGGGACATGACTGACATTCTTACACAGTTAGTGAATTTCATTTGGACGGAGGAGTGTTGCTTCGTCACTGTGGTCATAGTTTCCCTGTACAATTTCCATTCCACTAGAGGGGGGCATAGAAGCAGTGCAATACTTTATCTCTTCCAGGGATGCAACTCTTTTTGAACATACTAATGTGCTGATTGACACAATCTCCTTTGTATTAGAGAATAATGTGTTCTTACACAATGGTACGTGGTACCGCCAGTGCCAAGGCGTGGCCATGGGCTCCAAATTCTCTCCTTCGTTTGTAAACCTTTATATGGGTTGGATGGAGAAACCATACATTTGGTCAGATTTTCCTTAATCTCTGCTTGAATGTAGAAAAGTGCCCATTTTGGCATGGTTATACCCTCCCACTTTTTGCCTGATATTGATGCTGACTTGACTGAGAGTGTACTGGGATCCTGATATCCAGGCCCCAGCACCAGTGTTCTTTCCCTAAACTATACCTTTGTTTCCACATTTGGCACACCCCTCGCCCAAACTCAGTCTCTTGTAAAAGGTACCAGTGGTACCAATGGGTCTGTGGTCATGGAGGGTCCCTAAGTGCTGCAGCATGTATTGTGACACCCTAAGGGACCCCTCACCAAACACATGCACACTGCCATTGCAGATTGTCTGTGGTAGTGGGGAGAAAAAGGTAAAGTCCCCAGGGTATCCCTCCCAGGGTGCCACGTCCACAAACCAATGCCTGTGGCATAAGTAAGTCACCCTCTAGCAGGCCTTACAGCCCTAAGGCAGGGTGCGCTATACCACAGGTGAGGGCATTGCTGCATGAGCAATATGCCCCTTCAGTGTCTAAGTCCATTCTTAGATATTGTAAGTGCACTGTGGCCATATTTAGTACATGGGCTGGGAGTTTGTCTTTACGAACTCCACAGCTTCATGATGGCTTCACTGAAGACTGGGAAGTCTGGTATCAAGCTTCTCAGCACATTAAACCCACAAAATTGTTGACCTATTCAAGTTGAAATTTCATGCCATTTGTGTGGCACCGGAACATCCACGGGGAGGAGACAGAATTCGGGCACTTCGTAAACTTGAAATCAATTGGATCACCAAACTTAGAGCAGTGGACCAAGGCCTCATTGTGTATTGTGAACTACATGTCTTCTTGGACGACTGCCGACAAGCACCTGGAAGTTGAGACTGTACTTTATGGGACAGTATATACTCAATCTTTAATTTTAGGGCGCTGTTAGGTTGTAAGCTGTGCTACTTTTCTATATGAATCATAGCTTTTTTTTGGTCAGATATACAGGTGGTTTTTGTATTGGATCGCAACTGACCGAGGGGAAAACATACTAATGTGTCATGCTTGCAATGACTTGAGTTATATCATGTGATTTTGTAATTCATTTTTCATGATTCTCTGCTAAGTGTTACTTTAATACTGATATCACATCAGTGTCATCTGGGTGCAGTTGCCTGCCTTTCGAAGTGTCTTTTCATTCTCCTGTTCGTGTATTTATGTTTATTACACTGTATAGGTAGTCTTTTTTTTTTGGTGACCTTCACCATCACACACACAAAGTTCTACCAGTGATGTGACTGTAAGGACGCATTGGTGGCTTACATGCAACTGACCTGTCCAACTTAACAAATCTTGTGTTCGTCTGGCAGCAGCTATGGTTATGGATACAGGTGTGATTTATTTCAACACACAGGTTGAGATGGGGTACTCCCTGATATTCGTTTTCAAACAACTGTTAACCGACTAGTGGAGAGAATCTTTGAATTCTGTATGCTACCTTATACAAAAAAGTGGGTCATAACCATTTCTAATGCAACTCTCTCACCCAAGTTCTTTTCAGCGCCTTGAGACCCTCACGGGTGAGTAGTGCGCGTTTACAAATTCCTGATTGATTTTCTTTTTTTATCAACTTGGTTTAACTTTTTATCACAATGACCTTTCACTGTTGCCATAATACATCATTGCTGAGTAATCAGAACATCTCATTCACTGTTTTTACATTCTTGACATTAACATATCATATCATACATACTCTATTATTACAGAGATTGTTATTGTAAAACCTAGTTGCTGTCTGCTTTCACATGAACATCTGTAGCACGTCTGAGCTTCGTATATCATCCAACATATGAGTTACCCCCACCCCCTTAGTAACCCTTCCCTCTCCAAAGATTTTAAATGCCAGCCACATTTTTTCAAATGTTGGGTCTTGTCATTATTTAAGGTTGATAACTTTTCATTGTATATAGGGGGAGGGTGCATCTATTGCTCCTAGAGCTGTACAGTGACTAGTCTAGCAGTCCTAAGTAAGTGTGTAATTAATTTGCCCATTGGAGTCGTAAGAGGGTAAATATAATTGCCACTTAGGTCTCCCGGTAACAAAAAACTGGACTCCAGAGGAAGCTGTACTTATGTAATGTCGCGGATGCCTACCACTATGTCTCCCTAATACCCTTGTACATGGTCCCAAGGCAACCACATGTGAACCACATTGCCCCTTGCTCCACAGCCCTTCCAGCACAAGTTGAATCCTCCAAACATTGCTTTCAGTAGCATTTGGTGAAATACCACCTATTCAATTTTCTTGTACGAATTCTTTTCATGTTGCATGAATATAGCGATTTGGCTGCACTCCCTCCTCAAGTATCGAATAGAATTCACTGGCAATATCTTTTTCTGGTTCTCCTCCTAACTTTCCAACCAACAATTTGTTCACATGGACTTCACAAGGTGTAAAAAGATTCCAGTCAGTGGCAGAGTCCCTAAGGGTTCCATAGTGTACCATGTCATTTTCTAACTCTACAAGGAGCCTCTTGGTGCTCTACTCACAAGTAACAGTATTAATATTTACCAATATTGTTATGATACACAACTCTGCTTGTAGACTTCTACTGCTTGGAACATCCCATTCCTCAAAAACTATCTGCCCATCTTCTAGACCTGGATGTCCAGCCCCTGCCTGAAGCTCAGCCCAACCAAGATGACACTCCTTTTACTTGCCAAGAACAAGAAACTGTTCAACCCTGGCTCAATAACTTGAACCTTGATGACTTTGAATCCCAACTTTCACCAAATGCCTAGTCACCTCACCCTCAAGGAATGCTTTGCCAAAAAAAAATCTGCATAGCATCAATTCTTTCTTGTAACAAAGTGAAACCATTTCTTAATGAAAACGACTTCAGAACTGCAGTTCAAGCCCTCGTACTCTCACATCTGGATGGTAGTTACATCCCACTCTGTGGCCTCATAGTTCACACTGGCACCCCTTCAGGCAATTTTGCATGCTGCTGAAGAATCATGATCACATCACCCCTATCTTGATGGAACTCCATTGGCTCCCACTGCCAGCCCGCATCAAAACCAGCTGCATCATTTACAAAGCTATCAGGGCCAGTGGCCCAACCTATCTTGCAGCTCACCCCTTATGGTGGTTCTCGCCACAACTTCAGCCAGGACACTGTCAAACTGCAAACTAAGAAGTGTAAGAAAATAACCACAAGGAAACAGTCATTTTCCATTTATGCACCCAGAATGTGGCTCACCATCCATGTATCCGTCAGGACTCCTACAATTTAGGAAAGAGTTCAAGACGTACCTCATTAAAGAGCACTTTGTCACACTGCATAAACAGTTCACAAACCAGTTACCACTTCTATTTCTTGTTAAGTTATGCTTGCCTTTGACCCTGTATGTCTCATTGCTGCCTCGACTAGGTCAGAGAAATAACACATGCATGCCAAGGATTTTAACAGTTTATGGGAAGGGTGATGTCACCATACGTTATAAGGAATTGTTGGCATGGTCCTTTGTCATTTAACCCGTTGCTAAGTGCTCCCATTGTTGACAGTTATGGGCACTGAAGCGTAGAGAGATGTAATAATGGCCCAGTATACCACACACTGGTCAGAATGGGAAACTAGCATAACAACCATAGTTTCAGGAAACACTTGTTGGCAGTTTAAAAGCTAAACTACATAACGTACCCAGAAAGTGCTGATGCTATGCTTAGTAATGTCCCGAAATTCCAAGGAAGCAAAACCGCAGAAGCATACTTTTGTCCAGAGTTAATTAAAAATAATAGTATACCCACCCTTCTTGGGATATATTTCATATTCCTGCTTCTTTAGTTAAGATTGGCTTTACCCTTCCTTTATCAATCTGAACCAAGTTTTCAGAAAAATAGCAGCACATTTGCACTGATTTTAGGAAATTTGGTACATTATTTATGTACCTATGTTTCTTTTCATGGGGCACGTCTTACCCACAGATGGCATCAGTGCTCTGTGCAAGTAGTAAGCCTTGAAATCAGAATACAAGGAGAAAATTCAGTCACAAGAAACACAAATAACCACGGAACAATGAGGTGATAATAAGAAGTCAGTAAACACAGACAGTGTTTATTGCACTGGCTTGGAAGTATTTCATATGGAATTTAAGTGGAACAAGCTCAAAATATGTGAGAGAGGTATGTTGTAAGTGAACTTTGAGTGCTGAATAGGAATAATTTACAAGTTGTATGGCTCTTGTGATTTCTTTTTTGAGGTGAAGTGAGAGTTGAACCTTTTCATGTCTAGATGTAATACCTTTTTAGATTTTACTACAAACATCTTTAGTTGTGAGAGCTCTTGTCATCAGTACATGAAAAAGAAGCATAAAAAACGCAGAGCCGAAGAGTTTGGGTTAGCACTCTTTAGCCATAGGTTTACCTGTGTTTTTAATGATTTGAAATTGCTTGAATGTGATTTCTGTGAAAACCATGACATTTTGAGTTGAGGGATGGTTTCGTCAAGTGTTTCTTCTGTTAAACTGAGGAGGACACATGATGTGTAGGTTGGAATTGTATCCTGGTGTGTATTCTTTGATGTATTCATTTTCCTAGCATAATGACTTATTATTTGGTGATTTATCGCTTTACTACCTTCTCTTTGGATGCCCATGTCCTTCATAAAATGATGGCACAGAGCTATCCGCTGTTCGCTCTTGAGCAATAATTTGTTTTACTTTGCTATCATTATAACTTTGTTGGATTTAGGGACTGATTTAGATCTTGATGATGCTAACGCTAAGCTGCGTTGGCAGCAGACCCGAAAACACTGTCAAGTCGACGGTGTTCCACCCGCGATATTTAGATGTGTTGGGGCTGAGCGGCTGACCGACGTGACAGAGAGCCTTACCTAGCCATCAGGCTGGTGCGTTCCCACCGACCACATTTAGATGTTTCAGCTGTGTAGGCAGTGTCGTACGAGGTATAAAGGTATACAGTCTGTGGTATGACATTTTGAGTTGAGGGATGGTTTCGTCAAGTGTTTCTTCTGTTAAACTGAGGAGGACACATGATGTGTAGGTTGGAATTGTATCCTGATGTGTATTCTTTGATGTATTCATTTTCCTAGCATAATGACATATTATTTGGTGATTTATCGCTTTACTACCTTCTCTTTGGATGCCCATGTCCTTCATAAAATCATGTTTTCTCCATGGGTCATTGGCGGCAGTAATGGCAGGGCTTGTACAGTCAAAAACGGAAGTGGAATCGGGGGGGGGGGGAGGGGAGGTACAGTTTTGCCTCATTCCCCCCCCTCTTAACCCCCCAACCTGCAACTCAAATATGGTTGCACCACCACGTTTGGCTGGGCAGTAAAGCAAATCCAAATCTTCAAGGCGGGAGAGGTGACTGGAGTCCTGCCGTCAACCGCTTTTTCTTATGGTGCCGTCAGCGCGGGCAATGTTTCTTGGCAGAGATGGCTGGGCGAATGCAGGCGGTCATATGTGGGACCCCCAACATCTAAATCTGACAGGCGGAAAGATTTTCAGTTGAAAAATCGATGGAGGGACCATTACCGCCAAGATCTAATTCAGGCCCCTAGTCTTTTTTTTTGCTCACAAAGGATAGATGTGTACATAGATAGACTTTCTTAAAGTTGCAACAAAATCATAGTCTCTTTGTTGAAAGTATAACAGCGTGTTTTCTGCTTCTTAGTAACATCATGATTTGTAAGGTGTAGAAAACGTTTTAAAAGTACACAAATGCTGTGTTGTACCATAAATGATTTACCCTATCTGCCTATCATGCCTGCAATGGCTATATAGATGTGTACTATTCCAATTGACCTACTATAATTGACCTAACCACTACTAACCTACCATACCTACTTAAACATACCTAATCTACCTATAATAATGAACCTAACATACTTACTTAATCTTTAGCATATGTACTTTTTGACTTACCTACAATACCAGCCTATCTTAATGATCATATATACTTACAATATACCATACCTTCCTAGCATTTCAACCATACTTTACCTCCTTTACCAGCCATACCCATTTTACCAAATGTAGTCTATAGCCTGTACCTAACTTATCATACTTAACTTAACATATGTAGTATGCTATTTCAATCTACATACTTACTTACCACCCCTCACCTATCATACCTATCTTACTGCCACATGGTAGAAACCTACATACCATTTCTATATAACTTATTTTTCCTAACTATAACTATAACTATAACGTACCTTGTATGCCTAACTACCAACTTAAGGCTATGATTTCCAACCCTACATCCCAAACTCAACCACCATACTTAACATACTATACATAGCATACCATAGCAACCTATCATAACTACCTTATTACCACTCATAGGAACCCTGCCATTAATACCTACCTTTATACCCAGCCTGTTATACTTAACACGCATAACTTGTCATACCTAACTAAACTACATACCTACTATGCCTTCCACTCCATAACAAATATAACTACCATCCATTTTTTGTTTAAATCTGTTTACTGTTACTTTTAGTTTTGAAAATTTACGTAAAGTCTTAGATGTGTCATTCAGGACATACCACAGACTGTATACCTTTATATACATATATCATGCAGTGGTGAGCATATATACTACAAAGTGATTTGTGAGGTTCATAAAGTAATGCAGAGGCATAATACAGCATTCAGAAAATCAACACTCGCTTGATGACAACTGCTAGGAGTTAAGGAGCATAATATGTGTACAGTCTGCAGTACAGCAGTTTAATACATAAAAGTTGGTGGAGGTATGGTGTATGTTGTCCTTTCGTAGCAACAATGTACCGTGTATTGCCCATATAAGAGAAATATTTCAAACAAACTATCCAAAATCTGGAAAGGAATAAAAGCATTATTAACTAACTCACTAATTTCCCCTTCACTGCAATTCCACCCACATTGTTAAAGAGATATGTATCAACATATCACCATGTAACAGAAGGCAAATAAGATGTAGTGTAGGTAGTTCCACTGGGTATCGAAAAACAGCATTTGAAAGAGTAGTAAAAGCTAGTGTCCCCTACAGGGCTGTGTCAGCAGAGGACAGCTGCGAGTCACGTTGTGCGGATGCATCAGGTATATCGGAGTGGAGGTCTGCCAAAATAGCATCTTATCTGTTAGCTATTGGGTGCCTACGTAAGCCCATGACATCTTCCTTGTGTAGCGCCACGCTTCTGACCTGTGCCCAATTTATGAATAAACAGAATAAGACTGTTAGGTGAGGAGGGTCAGACGACTTCCATCTCCGTGTGATCAGTCGCTTGGTTAAGATCAATCCCAAATCAATAAAGCAGGATGTGACTTTGTGTTTTTTGCTTCTTTGGTAGAGCCCCAATATGCACACCTCCCATGCGTTAGAGATTACTCTATCTGTATAGTGAGTTAGGTGGCGCATCACCCCATCCCAATACGTCCGAAACCATGGACAGGCCCAAAGCGTATGTACTATATCTGCATTAACCAGCTCACAGTGTGGCCGGCAGCATTCTACCAGTGGAAGTATCTATTTATGTTATATGGGGTGAGGTAGGCACTGTGTACAATATATAATTCTATTAATCTAAATCGTGCATTCCGTGGTATATAAATGGGGCTCTCTAGTACAGTAGACCTTTGTTTGTCAGAGCGAGGACGATTAAGGTTCAACTCCCATTTCTCATGCAAAGTTGCGATCAATGGCATCATGTGTCAGCCAGACAACATACCAAGTGATGTCCCGGGCCCATGACATTGGGCTATTGTATAGTTAGGTGCATAGGAGGTACACTGGATATCTCTCCCCATTGTTGCTGTTGTGCTCCAAAGAGGGAGGCATGCAGTAAGAATTGTCTGGGGGTGGTGGTAAGGAGGAGACCCGTTTCCTCCTCTAATGAGTCAGAGGATAAAAGTGTGCCGTCCCTATACAATTCACCCACTATCAATATTCCCATTGCCACCCCTGAGGCTAGTTCCGATGTAGTGTTGAAGCAACTCCCATGCTGCATACCCTGAAGTGCCAAGGGTGAGGTTTAGGGTGTGACGATTTGATATGCTAAAGGCTACGCCTGTAGCATTGATGCGCTACCAATAAAAAGGTTGGTTGGGGCTGGGGAGGCCGAATGCAGGGGTGGAACAGCCTGAATATGCTATCTTGGTTCCAGGCCGGCAGTAATGTAGCAGTGTCTGCAAGCTGCAGGGCAGTGAGCCATTTCGCAACCCTTTGAAGTTCCCCTTGCACTTCAGCCAGTTTTTGGTTCTTCGAGGGATTAGCTACTGTCTCGTTCTCCAGGTGCATCATCTTTCTTTCGATGCACAAAATTTCAGTGTCTAACTGTTCCCTTGTGTCCCAATTAACCCCCATGCAGTGTCCTCCAAGTGTAACCTTAAATGCATCCCATTCTGTGGATCGAGCGGGTTGCCATACAGGGGTGTGGAATTCCTATATTCCGATGCCCGGGACATATTGTTTAGGGTCAAGGACAACAATTTTCTAGATTTATTTTGTCCTTGGGACATGTAGGCCCAACCCCCTCAGCACAAACTCTTTGTCTGCCAAATTGCAGTTCTACATTATTGAACAGGGAAAGGAATTGTCTGCAGTTGAGGTCATATTTGTGTCCATATGTGAATGCTATTCAAACTTGTATTTATGGTTCATTAATGCAAAGCATTTATTATTAAGGTGAGCGTTCTAAATAAATGGTGGAAGCTCCGACTGCCCTACTGACTGGTTCCAGTAAAAAAAAAATGTGTACACCATTTGTTATGTTTACCAATATGACGCCATGAGAAATGCTCTCTGATTAAATGCAAATATTTGCAGAACGTTGCCAGCAACATTGTCCATTCCTTGCTTTCAAAAGAAAATGTTCTTAAAAAAAAAAAAAAAAAGTTTAACTAAGCTGTGAAATTTATGTAACATTTCTTTGAAGCATTATTTAGTAAAATGTATTGATGTATGGTGACATTAAAAAAATATATTTATAATGGAAAGTTAGCTTGTCTGTTTCAACAAGATTATGGGAAACATGGAAATAAACAAGCCTTTGCAAAGCCAATAGATCTTGCATTGGTGGTCAGTCCTTTGATTTTGTCAATGTGTGTCTTGTTTTGACATGGTTTTTGTAAAGCTTTATTGTTGTGGAAGCTGCTGGGCCCTCACTCTTTTCACAAACATTGGCAAAAAGCAAAAATATTTTTGGTCTCAAAAAGCCCACATTGCTATAGTAGATCATAGTACGGAACAAAACTGGTCAATTTTTAAGGAAAGTCACAAAAGTGCACCCATGGTTTTTGTCTTTACGTTAGTGCATATTTACATACCTCATGAACTCACAATGATTTACAGAAGTAGACTAGGAAATCGTAGCCCTAGAAAATATTTGCTCATGCGAAAATCTGTTGAGGTTTTACTTTCTGTCCAACCACTTTCTACCCAACCCTGGAAGAAGTTTTACTTCTGAACCTTGTCGGGAGTAAATTTCCAAACTTTCTCAGAAAAGATTAGAGAAGAGATGGTGAAAACCTTTAAAACATACAAGTTAGTCGGTTTGCCCTGACTCAAAAGGGCATTCCAACACTGAAACTATTGCTGACCGCTACCTTCAGTCCCTTTATGTAGCTCTACAGATAGGTGGCAAAATAAGAAAATTGCCAGTATTCAAACCCTACTATAGTGTTAACCCTTACATAATCAGAGACGCTGTTATCAGACCTCTTAAATAATGATTACTCCCATAATTTGTCACCACACTACATGTCACCAAAGGGACATGTAGATTGTTTCTACAGGACGAGTAGATTTATGAAGCAACCTGTCCCATCGACAAGTAGATATTTGATTAAATTCTACACTCCTACATTATCTTTGTTAAGTTCAAAATAGCCAGTAATCGCGATGGCAACTGACTCACAGAAGGGTGGGACTTCTAAGGCTGCCAGTTGCAGATGCTAAATTGGAATGGGGGAGGGTGCGTTTCTCTGGTAATTTACAGATACAGGGGTTGTGGTCAGAGTGAGTACGGCCTAGGTAGTCTGTGTGCGATACTGGGACTGATACCCCATGTGCCCAACAGCTTATCAGTCCTCACGTGCAGGAAATGTGGTGCTGAGTACTAGGAGTAGACACTGCCAGTCTCATGTGGTGACGCCAGATGTATACTAAGTCCCAGTTGTGAAGCTCAAGTATTTAGCACTTGGGCATTGGAGGGAGGCAGTGGTACTAGGTAATGGGGATATGAACGGTCTAGTGTTGTGTAGAGCACGCTGTTGAAATCACCTCCTATGAGGCACAGGAACACCACGCCAGCGCGAAAGGACATGAGAAAGTGAGTGTAGAAATGTCCCTTGTTCCGCGTTGGGGACATAGACGCTACCCAGTAGGATGTGACAGCAGTCCATCCTGCCGTTGACAAATACATATCGTCCCTCTGGATCAATGACCACTTTGTCTGACGTGAAGGGAGTGCCTGGTTTAAACCATTGAAGCGTCCCACAGGAATACAAGGAAAAATCAGTGGCGTAGATCTGGCTGCGCCAGCGTCTCTGTAACCTAGTGGCTTCTTGGCGAGTCAGGTCGGATTCCTACAGGATGGCAATGTTTATAGCATACCTCCAAAGATAGCAATAAATAGCATACCTTTGTTTGAGGGTATGGATCCCACGGACATTCCATGTCAAGACTTTAATGGACGCCATGATGGTTTTGGTAAGTATAGAAAGGGTGTACCGTGGGATGTAGTGGTGATCCTATGTTGATGTGCAATGATGAGGTACAAGGGGGATTGGAAGGGGAGCAAAGAATGTGTTCAGCATGTGTATCATAAAAAACATGTATCAAAACAGCTAAAACCAAAGCAATTAATACCATGTAAGTAGTGCACCAACCGAGCGCCCACCCAAACCAGTGAGTAACAGGTGTGTGTTTGTTCTACTTGGTTATTATGTAAAAGGTGTGGAGGCAACAACATTCAGTGCTACAAGACCTCTAGTTGCAGACAGTAAAAAGCATTAATATATCAGAGTGTACAATGTTGAGAGGTAGGCAGGGGCATCATCTAGTTGCACAGTCCTGGTGGTGATGCCAGGGTAACTAGTGTGTATTCAGAACATTAGACACATGTCCGTTAAGTAAACAGAGTTACACATAGAATTATTGTGCGCTGCATTATGCGGACATTCAGTTAGTATTACAGAACAAATAACAAATTAGATAATATTATCAGCTGTCTGTGGGCTAACCTCTGGTGGGTCCCCCAATTCTGTACAGGAAGGCCAAGTCGATACTGAGGTTTCATCACTGGAAGATCGGGTCGACCTCTGGGCCAGCTAGGCGCGTTTTATCTGTAATGGTGGCAGCTTGTTGCAGTACCTGCTGGCGTTTCATAATGATCTCCTCCGGGTTTGGTGTTGACTTATAAACATTGAGTTGGTTCCCACCTGTCGCTGCTGCTGATCCTTTCTCTGGCCATCAGTTCACCTGATTGTGAGGATCTGATGGTGCACAGGCTGTGTGTTCCTGCCCATTGCCTGGTGCGCTCCACAGAGTCAAAGAAGTGCACAGCACCTCCTGCAACCAAGCGAAGGCGTGCTGGAAAAAAAGGGAATATTTTGGGTCTAGCTCACTGAGTCTCTTTTTTACTGCCTTAAATGAGTTGCGCTGCTTCTGGACCATTATGGTATTGTCTGGGAAGAACATTGTCCATTTTTACCTCTGGATGTTTTCTGGTATCACGTACTATTGAACCCCTATCTCAAAAGTGCAGTAATTTTAGTACCATTGAACGGGGCCAGATCCGGGTGGGGGTTCTCTTGGATGGAACCTGGTGTGTTCACTCTATTGAGAAGTACTGTGACAGTGTCTGTGGGGGGAGAAGGTCACGGAGCCAGCGGTCCATGTATTGCCTTGCTTCTCGCCCTCCCTGGCAGCCCCACCACTCAGATATTATTTCTTCTGGACCTCTCTTCTGCATCTTCAGCTCTGTGCTCCAGTAGTTTTATGCAGGCTTGTAATGATTGTAAAGAGGGGGCCCTGTTACTAGTTTGTGGTTGGAGATCCGAGAAGGTTTGTTCTACTAGGGCAACCATCAACTAGTTTCCGGTGATCCGCGTGCATTAATGTAAGATCTGATGCCACACTGTCGATCTTAGCTTCCAGGGATGTTCTGGACCGTTCAGTAGCGGTCAGTACAGAGTCAAGTTTGTTTTCTATGGACATGGACTGAGGTGGGAGCGCCATCAGTGTGTTGTCAGTGTTAGAGGTGGAAGAGGCCACTGGTGAGGACCAGTGGCGTAGCGTGGGTTGTCAGCACCCGGGGCAAGGCAAGTAATTTGCGCCCCCTAACCCGGGGCAAGGCAAGTAATTTGCGCCCCCTAACCCGTGGATTTAGTCTCTTCCAAGATGTTGCGCCCGGTGCGGCCGGCCCCCCGTGCACCCCCCACGCTACGCCACTGGTGAGGACACAGACCATGGTTAATGACCGTGATCCATGGTTGTTCAATGGGGTTACGATCCCCTGTGGTGTCCCAAAAGTGAGTTAGAGCGAACAGAGGGAGAGACCACTGTAATAATGTACAGTCAGCAGTGGATTTGGGGTTGTATCAGTTGTGTGATGTGAGGCACCTATTAGCAGTTAAGTGGTTAGTAAGACTTTATGTAGTGTGACTCTTGCCGACAGGAGCAGTGAAGATTGCACATCCATGTAAGGTTGAATACAGAGGAGAGGTGTCTGAAAGGGTCGTAGACCGCGCTGGTGGGTTAGTAAGCGATTCTAGTTGGAGGGCTGATCCTCAGGTGTGTAGCTGACTTTTGGTTTGGGGAAGTAAAGTCCAGGTGCACATGAATACGCCAATTCACACCTGGAACGATATCTTGCACATAGACTCAATTCCACTATGTATGTGCAATGTTAGAAGGTTCAAGTGGGTGGGCTTTGGTGTGTCTAGGAGGTGTTGTTGTTCCCAACGTTGTGACTGTTGTGTGCTTATATATAGAAGTGTGGCGGCTGTTATGTAAAGCACATTGCGCTACTGAGACATCCGTTCTGTGCTATTATGCTCTTATCTATCCAGTAATTTTTCACTATAGGAGATACGATGTTGAGTTGTAAGGTAGGCAAGCAGGATGTGGTCCCAAATAGTCAGACATGCCACACCTTACAACATTTCAGTGGTGGTTATAGTTCCCAGGCCTAGGCCGGTCGTCGTTCCTCAGCCGCACCCAACCCAGTCTTCGTCATCAATGCTTTGCCTGCAGAGTAATGCGTTGTGTCTTAGTCGGGCCAGAGACCCGGTATAAGGCTGCAAAAGGCTAGTATGAGGAGACTGACGATGCAGTATTTGACCCACACCACACAGCGCTTTGTCTTTCCAGCCCCAGGGGAGGGTGGCCAGCCACAGATCCACATAGGCCGGGTGGCCTCCACTGGAGCTGACCACCAAGTCCCAGCTGCAAGATTCCGACAGTCACGGGAGGGGGGCTGGGGGCGGGGGGGAAATCTTCCACACCGCATGGGCATAGCAGAGCTAGTTCGGCACCATTAGCAGGTCCTGGGAGGTCTCAGGCTGTAGAGGCAGCAAGAATCGCTTGCATCTACTGTGCAGTCACAGATTGTGACCAGGCCTGCAGCCCATCCGCCATCCCGTAAAGTAGAAGGGTCGAAAGTGAGGCAGTCCGCAGCGGCGATATCCCCAAGGGAGCTCAGTGCAGACAGTCCAAGTGTTCTGTGCTCTTAGTAAGGCAAGGTGATTGCAGGATAACAGGACTGCAACTTGGAGCTCACTCAAAGCGTGCCCGCTACCTTGGCCCTGTTGGTCACGCCCACTAATATAACTACCATCCGTTCCTACTTTTGTTACTATACTTACTATCTTTAACCTCCTTTCCTTTCCATAAGTAACCTATCATACTTACTTATTGTTATTAAGCTATCTTCTTCCCATTGCTAACCTAACACACCATACAGACTATGTCTTCGTACCTACAATATACCTAATTACCATACCTAACATACCATACCATACCTAACCTACTGACACCTAATCTAACATAACTAACTTACCTTAACTAAGTCTCCCCCTACTTTTGCATTGTGTGTATTATTATTATTATTATTATTATAATAGTATACGTCTGCCCTGAGGTGGTGGTTTTGTGACAAAAGGGGCACATTATGCATATGGAGAGGGTAATAACTTTTTGAGGCACTACAGAAAGCACTTGTGTCTAACTGGAGGGACCTCTTGTAAATGATCAATGGAACGGCAGCCTACATTGAAAAATAGCTTACTTCATCTTTTTGAGGGCATGAAAATAGGAATGCTGTTGCTTTTTTTTAATTAGCAGCACCTTTTGGCTATGTGAGTGCTTGTTACTTCTGAGGTCCTTCTTGCCCCATACATATTTCATATATATTATAAACACAGGACGTAACCCTTATGCCCTTACCAGGAACCAGGGTAGCTACTGCAGAAAAGACAAGAAAGGCTCCATTGGACCCTTATAATTAAAAAAAAAAAATCTATAGTCATTATGACTGACTCCTTATACTGATCTGCAATCAATGTTTATTTTCAGCAATAGATATAGTTAACATGTATAGTAAATCAACAAAGTGTGCAGATGGCGCAGTGCTCAAGTGTGTATTATAGCCTAGTATTTACAATGATGCATATGTACCGACAGGGTGTCTATTTCAGTTTACAGCTTCCAAAACAGTCCGTTCATTGTATCACAAATTCATGTTTCAAATCTGATTTGCGTACTAGACAATCCCATGTACAATTTTACTTTTATTTTATGTAGGATGACTGCAGTTTATTTACAATTCAGGGAGAATGGCCTGAAAAGTATCATTTGTGAGTAAAGCGTTCCTCAAACCTTTGAGACAACACAGCACGCACTCCAAGCTAGGCAATAATCTTCACATTACTTCGAATCTCAATAAAAGCTGAGATCACCTTCTCTTTCAACATTAGTTTTTGGGCTAGACTGAAGTTTTCTGTGTTGTTTCTGTGGCACTTCATTCGGTGTCTTTTTGTAGATAATGAAGGAGGGTCATCTGGATGGGGTGGCTTGCCGTTAACCAGAAATAAAAATATATACATTTTTGAGATAGCGATTGGGTAAGAGGCTTTAGTGGATTGGTGGTGTGAAGTCTTCAAATTCACTTACAAGGCAGCATCCTACATCAAACGTTTCATGCTACATTACAGGTGCTATCTCATGAGGGTTTTGCAATAGCTGTGAGAGTTGGTGTTTCAGAGGCCAAGTGATTGTCTTTTTGCATATTATAGGAGCACCTCTAGTGCCAAAGAGCAGTGTCACTCTGGACAGAATATTTATCTATTGGAGGGCACTAGCCAGTCAGTGAGATGGCTTAACAACTTCTTTATTTTCATAACTCTTACTCGTGCAAGTATATTTCTGTTAAATTGTTTGAGGCAGAGACTTGTGTCACAGAGGTTAAATATGCTAAATAATCTAGCACGTGTGACACTTCACTATGCAGATCCTAGAGAACTGTAGTTTATGCCATGACAAAAGGGTACTGTTGTGCGGAGATTAAATATGTTTCAAACTTCAATCTATGAATGAATGCCCATTTAGTAACATTGCTTCCGTGACCCCACGTCCCATGTGTCTACTGTTATGTTGCAGATGCTAATGGCAAGATGGCTGTTGCCCCGAGCTCCACCTTGCCAGCATCATAAGAAAAGTGCAAGAGTTAAGGGATCTGCTGCTGAAGGCATATTAACTTTTAGTAGTCTCAGAGGTAAGATAGTTACTTGTTTTAGGCAATCAGTACTTTGACTATCCAGGGACTCACCCACCCATCTTAACACTGTATCAGCTGGCTCTTGTAATACTTGCCAATCCACCCCTCCCACAACTGAAGAACAGGTTCAGGTACAAAAAGTTATCCCGGCGCAAACATGTAATGGACGTGCCTTCTTCGTTTGGTTCACAAAAAAGCATATTTTGTGAAAGATGCTACTTAAATAAGATTTTCAAGGCATATGAGAAGGACTCTTAACAACTGGGAGAGACAGGAAGGCTCTGGAATAGGTGATGAATTGAGAAAAACAACTTCAGTGCTTGCAGATGGTAAGAAAAGATAAAAAAAAAAAAAGATGGCAGATTCTCTACTGTATATCCCAGAACAACAATTTTTTTTCTATTAGGAGTAGTAGTTGTTGTCTGGCATGGAACAAATCCAGCATAAACTAATTGGGTCCTTCAGTAAGGAAATGAGTTTCATCTTACTGGAACAAAGTTGGTTTTTTTGTGTGAGAAACAGGAAAAAAATAGGAGAAACAGTGAGTTTGTAAGAAGTGTTTCTTGGTCAGTTTACGTTTCATACCTGGAGGGAACTGAGCCTAGTAGTTTAGGCTTGACAGTTCTTAGCAGTCGGAGATCAAGATGGAGTTACATATTGCTGGTCTCAATTAAGAGTAACACAGTGGGTGAAAAACAATGCGCTGGACCACAGGCATAGTGATTGAGTGGCTGAGATGAATTCAGACATTGCTTCCATCTCTATTTGCTGCAAGTTTAGGTTGGCACAATGGAGACAAATAAATCAGGGACCAAACTGTGAGGCACATTAACATCAAAGTGTTACAGGAGGAGCTAAGTGTAAAAGGGAGGCACCCCTTCAAAGATATCACTGCTACAATGCACAGTGTAAATGATAACTAACAGTGCGAAGACAGCAGAGAAAAAGGAGGATAGGAATGTGTTAGAAATGGGGTCTTTGTTTGGCAGTCAGGTTACCCCCGTCCAAGAAAGGACCCTCACTCCAGTCAGGGTAAGTCACACACAATCCAAATTATCCTGTGCCCACCCTCTGGTAGCTTGGCACTGAGCAGTCAGGCTTAACTTAGAAGACAATGGGGGTTATTCTAACTTTGGAGGAGTGTTAATCCGTCCCAAAAGTGACGGTAAAGTGACGGATATACCACCAGCCGTATTACGAGTTCCATAGGATATAATGGACTCGTAATACGGCTGGTGGTAAATCCGTCACTTTTCCGCCACTTTTGGGACGGATTAACACCTCCTCCAAAGTTAGAATAACCCCCAATGTGTAAAGTATTTGTGCAATAAATCATACAATACCAGAATCTAGCATCACAAAAATACACCACACAGTGTTTAAAAAAATATATAATATTTATCTGGGTATTTGCAGGTCAAAATGATAAAAAGATGCAATAAGTAAATGATATCACTGAAAAGTGATATAAAGTGTCTCAAGTCTTTTTAAAGCAAGCAAAGTCTCTTTTAAGCACAAAGTACCTGGTTTGCGTGAAAAATCTCCGCAATGTGCCGTAGAGGAGGAGAAGCGTTGAAACAAAGGGGGTGTGCGTCGATTTCTCGGGCCGCACACAGTGATGCGTCATTTAGTTTCCACGCAGGGACGGCTATGCGTCGATTTCCGGCTCTCTGTCGTGGATCCTCTTCGGGTTGTGGGGTTTTCAGATGCCCCGGGGTCTGTGCATGGAATCCTAGGCTTGAGGAGCGAAGTCACAAGCGCTGTGTCGTTCCGGTTCGGCGTGCGCCGTTTTTAGCAAGCTGTGCGTCGTATTTCCGCTGCACAAGGAGTCCAGTTGCAAGAGAGAAGTCTTTTTGGTCCTGAGACTTCAGGGAACAAGAGGCTAGCTCTATACAAGCCCTTTGGGGAGCACTTCTTCACCACAGCCAGGGAGCAGAAAGGCAGCAGGGCAACAGCAAGGCAGCAGTCCTTCACAGAAAGCAGTCAGGTGAGTCCTTTGGGCAGCCAGGCAGTTTTTCTTGGCAGGATGTAGGTTCTGGTTACAAGTTTCTTTTCCAGGAAGTGTCTGAGTTGGAAGGGGCAGAGCCCCGTTTATATACCCAAATGTGCCTTTGAAGTGGGGGAGACTTCAAAGAGTGGCTTAGAAGTGCACCAGGTCCCCTTTCAGTTCAATCCTGTCTGCCAGGATCCCAGTAGGGGGTGTGGCAGTCCTTTGTGTGAGAGCAGGCCCTCCACCCTCCCAGCCCAGGAAGACCCATTCAAAATGCAGATGTATGCAAGTGAGGCTGAGTATCCTGTGTTTGGGTTGTGTCTGAGTGAATGCCCAAGGAGCTGTCAACTAAACCCAGCCAGACGTGGATTGTAAGGCACCGAGTGCAGAGAAATGCTCCCTTTCTAAAAGTGACATTTCTAAAATAGTAATAATATTAAATCCAACTTCACCAGACAGCAGGATTTTATATCACCATTCTGGCCATACTAAATATGACCTTCCTACTCCTTTTAGATCAGCAGCTATCACTCAAACAATATATGAGGACAGCCCAATGTTAGCGTATGGAGGGAGCAGGCCTTACAGTAGTGTAAAAACGAATTTGGGAGTTTTACACTACCAGGACATGTAAACTACATAGGTACATGTCCTGCCTTTTGCCTACACAGCACCCTGCCCTATGGGTTACCTAAGGCATATCTTAGGGGTGTCTTCTGTGTAGAAAAAGAGGAGTTTTAGGCTTGGCAAGTACTTTTAAATGCCAAGTTGTATTGGCAGTGAAACTGCACACAGGCCTTGCAATGGCAGGCCTGAGACAAGGTTAAGGGCTTACTTAAGTGGGTGGCACACCAGTGCTGCAGGCCCATTAGTAGCATTTAATCTACATGCCCTGGGCACATATAGAGCACAATACTAGGAACTTACAAGTAAATTAAATAGTCCAATTGAGTATGATCCAATATTACCATGTTTAAAGGGAGAGGGCATATGCACTTTAGCACTGGATAGCTGTGGTAAAGTGTGCAGAGTTTAAAAACCAGCATAAATGAGGTCAGAAAAAGAGGAGGAGGAAGGCAAAAAGTCTGGGGATGACCCTGTAGAAGGGCCATTTCCAACAGAATGGGACACATAAAGTTGGGAGATGATAAGAAGAACCAAGAGGAAAATATTAAAGTAAAATATGATAACTGCACTAAGAGAAAATAGATCAAATTTGAAAGGCCAGAATGTTAGTACTGTTGTAGAAGTCACCATATTGGTAGTAATAAAAAGTGCCCTCAATCATCATATTGGGAAGCATTCGTATATTCTTCAAGCTTGCACCAGACATAAAAAAAAAAAAAAAAAAAAAAAAGAGAGAAAAGGCAGGGTGGATGAGTCATTTAAAAGTATGATGAAGGCACCCCTGATATATCACTACTATTAGGGGTAGATAAATTTTCTCTTTCTAGATCATTAGTCCATCACCACTAACACATTTGGGGTTGAAATATCTGGCAACTGCTCGAACATCAGTAAATTTGATTAATAGTTTTGTGGGATCACAGACAAAGTTTAAAAAGTCCCTGTCAAAAAACAGCTTGGGGAAGCCAAATTAAAACATAATACGTGAAAACATAAAGGCATGTGCAATGCATTATTTGCAGCCAATGTACAACACATTTTATCTTGTTAATTGTTTCTATCTACAAGTCTGGATTTCACTGATGGCACTAAATGTTCCAGTGAGCGAGATTAAAAAAAAAGTATGACATTTTTTGGTAGATGAAGAATGGAGTACAGAGACCGCTTCATGGAGATCAAAACTAAAGTCTTTCTCAATACAACAAAATTTGAAACTTCTCATATTGAAGAGGAGCATTATTTCCAGACCCATTTTCCTGATTTTTCGATCTAATTCTTTGAAACCCAGCAGCTGGTCAAAGTGTTCATATTGGAAGTTTTTAAGAGCCATGCTGCCAAGTTCAACAATGTAACATTGTGGTGAATATTTTCTTATGCAGACTTAACAACACATAATCTGCACACCAACCTATAATGATAATTCCTTAAATAAATAAGCTGCTATAGCCTTGCTATTTTTTTTACTGTCCGCATCTGTAGGGAGAGGCAGCTCCACAAGGCATTTTTTTACCCCAGCTTAATAAAGCAGTTATCAGCTCCCTCAATCCTCCCTATCCCGCAGCAATTAGAGAAGGATTTGTCTTGTTAGTTACGAACACAGATAAAGACTTTGGCTGTGAATGCTCATCTTACCCATAATTATAGCATTTCTGTTATTATTTCTAGTACTTGGGGGACATCAGCTGTCCCTGCCATTACTTTTTTGCCAACTTATGCAGAATTAGCCGGGGCAGCTGCTCCTGTCTCATGTCTGCAGAACAACCTGCAAGTGACCAAGAGAACAGCCCAGTCGTGACCCAATCTCATGGCCTTTGAGTGGGAGATTAGGGTGGGATGGAGAGTAATTGGGCTTTAAATGGTGTATGAAATTGGGTTATTTGCTGAAGGTTTGGAAGCCAACTTCAATAATAAGTGTCAGGGTGAACCATAAAACGTAATTAAATTAACCTGCGGTTAACCCTCTGGTAGCTTGGCGTAAAAGCAGTCAGCAGGACAGTCCTTCCAGGAGCAGGGCACTCAATTGTTCAACAAGGCAGCTGGGGTGTCAATTGTTCAACAAGGCAGCTGGGCAGGCCTTCTTGAAGCAAGGTAGCAAGGCAGTCCTGGTTCCAAATCTTCCACCTGTGCAGAAGCAATCTCATTTGGGGCTGGGAGTGCCTGTTTATATTCCCTGCACCAGGTTGTGGGTGGGGTCAGACCCCCTTTCTACTTCCTGGGCCTGGCTCCAAACGGCCTGGGGTGATAGCAAGGTCAGGCCTGATGTCTAGTTCCTTTCTGTGTACTGGAAGTGGTGTTAGGTACATCCTGGCAGTATCTCATCCTGTTCACACCTAGGATTCAATTCTCTTACTATCTGGCAGCAATACTCCCACAACAGCAGAGTAACACTACCCAGGCTACTGGCAGAAAGGCACAGGGGATGTATGCATAAAATGCCAACTTGCTAAAAGCTTCATGTTTAAAATTATAACTTAACACCTGACTTAAACATTAAAGTAAAAAAGACTTTAAATTGCAATTAAAAAGAGACCAAGGACTATTTTTCTACCTGCTCCCAATCGAAAGTTAGCAATTAGTAAATGTAATAAGGCAACTCAGTGTTAGTTTTGGGAAGAGATAGGCCTTACCGCAGTGAAAAATGACTTTAGGAGTTTTTCACTGCCAAGACATAGGAACCTAAAACCCATATGTCCTACTTTTTAAATACCACGTCCCATCCTATACTTTCTTAAATACTCTACCTTCTCTCTGACAACATTTTACAAAGCCGTGCTTGCAACATCGCCTGGTAACTTTTTGAGCATTGAGATTTATGGTCCTCCTCAACAGCCGTGGCATATCTGCAACACATATACACTTGCCAACTTCCACAGAATGCTGTGTGCTTTCAAACTCTACTACAATACTGTTTGAATCTTTGCTGAAACCTCCCTCTTTTATATCACAGTATACAAATATCAAGTGGCACCCCCTTGGCAAGATATTGATAAAAGATATATGTCTTTACAGGCCCCAGTCTTCTGTTGAATCGCCTTTTGAAACTTTCTGGAAAATGGTAGTGTAGGGGCACAGTTTTGTTTTGAGCTTGCATACATTCTCATTGGGTACACTCCTTCAAAATGAGATGTGGTGCCTGATAAGGGAGGGAAGAAAACACATGCTCTAATTCCGGGACCATGGGTATGTAGTCTGTTGTTACGCTCTGTGGGGTGCACCTGTTGATTGCTCGGCCATCCTAGCTCCTCCCTATGGGCAGTGTAATAGGCTGACACTAACTGACTGCCACTGGGTCGCTGGTATGCATTTAGTCTACATCATGGGCCTTTTGTCCATGTGCTGATGTTTGCAAATGAAGCAATGACCAGTTCACATTGTACTGGTAAAACATGGGTACTCCATAAGCGACTCTAGAGGTACTTGTGTCCCCTTATATTGTATTGAAGTGCACTAGGTATGCAAATAGTGGCCACAAATTGGCTCAGTTATTAGCGGAATACTGTGTCTAGTGTTAATGTGCTTGACCGTGTCCAGATCCACAATGATACTCCTTAGCATTCATTGGCTTTGTCTTTAACAAGCAGAATTGTGATTTCACCTTCCAGGGCTTGCCAAATCACCTTTACACCCTACTGGAGGTTTACTATTACCTGCTGCCAGAGTGATAATAGCATCTCCAACCTCAAAAGAAATGAGACCAACAGACTGCTTTTAATCTGCAGTTGATGTGCCCATTAACTTTACTATTAAACTAACTTAATTAAATAAAACTAATATAGCTCATTGGAAGTCACAATAGTTAGTTGCACTCTCATTTCGTTAGCTCTGATCAACTGCTCTGCTTCCTAAAACCTTCTTATGCTTGTCTTGATGCCATTCCAATCCAACCAAGCCAATATGAATGGCACATTTTACATATTTGTTTTCAGAAGCCTTTACATTCTTTTATGGTCTTTTTGAATTATAAGTATTTCCTCACTGCGACTATTTATTAAAATGTTAATGAACAGACGCAACAAAAGGTCCTAAACAAAACCCATTCTTTAAGAAACTTTGCATACTTTTGGCAACACATTCCAATACCTTATTATTCCCGCGTCCAAGAGAAAAAAAGCATCATATATCAATCACAGGCATCTCTGTGCATATCAGGGCTCACACATGTTCAGCTGTTATTTATAACAGTATGACATGTCCAGGGCACTTCATCCTCTAACATTCAGGCACCCTAGTTGTTTGTAATCATGGCTGAAGCCTACTAGTTTTTTGGAGAAGGCAAAGGAATTTAAGTTGCAGTAGTCCAGGCATACAGTTACCAGTGCTGGCTGTTACACTAACTTTCATGTTTGAAGACAATTGCTGTATTGTTTGATTAAGGAAAAAACATGTGTGCTTAACCATTTTGATTATTTGAGCCCAAAGAAAGGTTAGTGGCAAAATGCTTTTGAAGCCTTTAAACATTTGTGTGAACGATGGGGTATTCACCTATGTTGTACAATAAATTGTTTTCCTAGTGATCTAGTTTGCATATATTTGTTCTGCTTAGTAGAAGTGCCCACATTGCAGTCCCAAGTCACTTCAAAATTGTGGCATTGTGGTTATATTTGTAAAGGAGGGTGTCACATACACTAATCAAAGAAATCAACTTTATTTTTGTAGTTTGCTCAGTTCTGTATTTCATTTTCCTCCAGTATTCAGTGACTTTATTTGAATGAACCAATAGAAATTTGAAATGAATAATAGTATGATTGCATTATTTCATTGAATTGGTGTCTAGTACATGCTCTAGAATATTTTAGCTGGGTTAATGAAAATTGGAGGTCAGTACTAATTAATTTAAAGCTGCCTCCTAGACATAACGTTAATATGAGGTGGCTGGTTCAGTAATAATTCTTATCATTCAGCTGTATATCATGCTTATTTAAGCTCTTGTAAAAATAAGAGTTGTGTATGTCACAATTTCGTGAAACTAAGGCTGTAAAAAACAAATGGGTGTACTTATGCATTAAAAATAAACCTTACAGTTGACCTCACCTTTTACTATGAAAAGTTCCACAATATAGGAGGTGGTAATTTTTTTTTAATAATCAGTGTTGGAGAGGATTATGCTGGTGTATAGTTGATTTAATAATTGTAACAATAGTTTCCAAAGGAAATGATCAATCCAAACTAATTTTACTTAGCATAAATTACATAGGTATTCAATCGGACTTTCTTTCATTACCTCTTTGACTGCATTGATTCTCCATTATTGTTTTTTGTTATTTAATGATGATTCAAAGAAATCATATTTAAAGGTGTTAAATCATACAGTAATTTAGCAAAACAATTCTACAATCTTCAACCATTTTTTGAAGTTGCAAATGTGTTTTGGTATATTGTTTCTTTAAAAATAAAATCACTAGTCTTGCCTTAGTTCTTCTGCATGTTTTTGCACGTAATAAATTAGCATTCTGTGCTCATTTAAATGCACACAAATCGTTACATTTTGCATAGAGGTGTACATAGAACTGCCGTCATTAATGTAGACTAAGCCTATAGCTCACTGTATTTCTTTAGAATGCTCACTCTAACAATCAAGGCTTCTCGCTAATGAACAATACATACAGTGTTGTCCATATTATTATACATATGGATGCAGATGCATATTTTGCATTAGCAGGAGCTGATTCACACCAATCCTGTGGACAAAATTAACATGCATACTTGCTGTGATGGCTCCTGGGTGTCAAACAATAGGACTTCAATAGACCTGAAAAAGAGTTCGCAGAGTAAATTTGTTGATTTCAGCAAATTTCAACCATTGCCAATCCTGGCCACTCCTAAATGTTTTTCTGCTCTTTTTATAATGTTTTATAGAATTTTATACCTCTTAAGAGACTGACGATGGATAAACAAGGCAAAGTACCAGACACCAACAGAATGTCCACAATCCTTAATAGAGTTTTTATGTATCAAGTTGGGGATTTAAGGATGAAGTCAAACTAAAGTAATAGAAACCATATTTAGGATGCCGGATGCCAAACAAACGTACCAGTTGGTATGGTTTATTCCCATTTTATATAAATGATCATAAAATGTCGTCTATCTCCTTATGAGTGCTTGCCATTAAAGCCCACTCTATTATCCCCTTTCTCATCTTTTGAACGTGTACTCCCTCCCTGAAAACCACAGCAGCAAATCATACTATGTTACCGAAATAAAAAATGTAAATGGACCAGGTTGGCCACAAACTTTAGGGAGCTGTACAACTGATCATTGACTTTAAGAATGCCAATAGCAGGTTGGGTGTGAGCAAAACTGTGCACTTTGGGAATGTGGGAAATTGTATGTGGAACAGAATTTCTCATAATTCTTTGGATCTTTAAAGAACTAATTAGCTGTACTATTGAACATGATGTACAAAAAAAACCAAGTCTTTCATACGGCACGTAGAGAGACAATACTGTCTGGAAACCATTATAGGTATAGAAAAGTTAGTTACTACAAAATCATCATGTAAGTTTGGATTGTGAGAGTACAAATCATTTACACACTCCGACTTTTCCAAAAATACTTAAGATAGTAGGCATTTTGATCAACCTTCCATTTCCGAAAGGCTTAGATATTGGATATGGTTTAATCAGCTCTGCAACTTTGAAAATACCTCAAAGACAACAAGAGCATTTGACAACCCACAAAAACTACAGTATTTAATCAAATTACTTATTGATATAATTATTGATTCTTCTCTGTCACTAACTTATGTAGGTGAAGTTTCTAATTCCTTTGTGTATTTTTATTGTTGCAAGAGTACTAATGGATTAATTCTTAACACATATAGTAAGCTTTCTTTTGTTGGTTGGGGGACTTGGAGTAGGGATGTTGAGATGCTTGCCCAAACATTTTCTATCTTTATGCTTCTGTAACCCAGATATCAAAAGCGGTTATTTGATTTCACCTTATCATCCCATCAATTACATAAATGATTAAACTCATAGTAAATATTTGAGTTATGTCTATATTTGTTTTGCATAACGAGGAGTAACTATTTTATTTAGGGAGCATTTGAACAAGAATCATTCAGCTATGGCATTAAGAGATCTGAAGTTAAAAGGGGATGTTTGGGGAGCGCTGGATAGATTTCCATCCCGTTGTTATCCTTAATTTGCAGCATTCTAGAAGGATGACCCTGAATTCTATCTGTCGCTTAGTAAAAGTTGAACCGAGATATGCACAACATTCATTACTTGTGGCCAAAAATAATGGGAAATCAAAGAATCTCATCACTCTGGAATTCCATTAACCTTGAAATCGTTGTTAATGTTTCTTTGTTTGTGGAAATCCTAGGATAAACGCATTCAACTTAAAGAGATTTAGGCCCTCATTTTGACCCTGGCTGTCTTTCGACCGCCAGAGTTAATGTGGCAGTATCACCGTCAACAGGCTGGTGGTGTATACCGCTACATTATGAGTGTGGCGGGTTCGCCGCTGCCAACACGCTACATCACCACTCATACTGCCATGGCGGTATGAACGCTGGGCTGGAGATGTTCATCTCCGACCCGGCGGTCCACACAAGACCGCGGGCGGCATTATGAGCCGGCCTACCGCCATGGCTTCCGCAACAGTAGCACCGCCACGAATTGTGGTAGACAGCTCCCCCCCAGCAATCACCTAACCCCTCCCACTCCCCATACAGTCACAGCGCCCCCAACCACCTCCCCGCATACATGCGCAGACACACCCACACACACACCACGCATACGCCCATTCACCTCCACTTCTGACATGCATTCATTCACACATACTCACACACATTCACTCACTCACACGTATTCACTCACACACATTCACTCACACACATTCAGACACGCATTCACACCAACATGCTCACATGCATACACACTGACATGCAAACATGCACTCACTGCAACATTCATACACCCATTCACTTACATGCATACAACCATGCATACAGCACAACGCTCACAGACGCATTCACACATGCACACACACATTCATACACACACGCAGACAGCACCCACTCACACACAACACCTGCCGCTCCCCCTTCCCTGTCGGAGGCCCAACTTACTTTGTCTGGCGAGGAGGTCGTCCGGCAGGGAACGTGAAGGGGCGCTGCTACCGCCGGCAGCACCCCAACAGCAGTACATCGCCAGGCCGTATTAATGGTCCTAATACGGCTGGCGGCGTCCATCGGGCGGGGCGGTGGAGGTGGTAGCACCGTCCAGGCGACTCTGACCGCCAGCATGGATACTGCCAGATTTCCACCCAAAGTGTGACAGAAATCCGGCTGTACCCATATTATGGCAGGCGGAAGTCTGCCAGCACTGGTGGTCTCCTGGCACCTGTGGCTTCTGCAGTCTTAAGGAAAGACCGCCAAAGTCATAATTAGGGTCATAATGTTTTCTTTTCACCCTTTCTTTTATACTTCTGACTAAACTACATTTCTTTTTAACAAAGACCTCTTGTCAACTGTGATAGATTCTTCTGTAGGTCTTATAATTTTACACAATGATACTTGTGTCGACAAAGAAGCACATGATACTTTACATGTCTTCGATCACTTACAATCTTTTTGACTGAGTTTTCTGATGAGTTGTATTTTGTATTGTCAGTTTTTTAGGTACTTAAAAAAGTAAGTAGTGGAGGTTTTCCATTATCTTCAATAGTAAAACTGAATAAACGCAGTCTTTATAGATCTTCGTTTTCATAGCCTTAATTTAAATCTCATTGTATAGTTCCAGATATGCTTTATTTCTGCAATGCCCTGCATTCTTTCTTTTTGTCCCACCTGTAACATGAGGGTCATTCATCGGGATGTTGAAAGAGGAAACTCCTTTAGAATCTGGGGGGTCGACCACCTAATAAAATCTTGCCAGCGGACTCAAGGGTCTGTGTGCTAATTAATGCTAGGTCATTGGTCAAGCACCACTTTGAATTCTCTGAATTACTAGAGATACAACTAGTCGAGTTGGCTTTTATCTCCAAAATCTGGGCTGACCAGGATTCAGGTCCTGAGATGACAATTGCAGTTAACTCGGGTTATGTCTTTTTTAGATTGGACCTACCTCACGAGAGAGGGGAAGAATAGCGGTTATTTATCACACCACCTTTGTTGCCACCTTCTCTCCAGCTTTGTCTTCAGATTTCAAAGCCCTTTCGTTCAGTGTTGAACTTCCTAAAATGCAGTCATTTAAAGGAGTCCTTATATACCGTCCTCCAGGATGAACAACTCCTTTCATTCATGCAATTCAGTCACTTTGGAATCTTTTTTGACCAAGTCAGGTTTTACCCTAATAGATGACTTCAATTTTCACCTAAGTTAATCTGACCCTGATACTGACATTTTGGTCAATAGTTTGTCTTGCTTGTTTTGGCTTTACTCAGATGGTTGCTGGTCCTACGGACATGGCAGGCCACATAGTTGATGGATTCTTTTCCACCACTCCTTTTGCCCTACCCGTAACTTGGTCTGACCATATGATAATTTTTTGGAACATTAAATTGGCTGGAAAACCTCCAACGCCATAACTCGTGGTTGATCTTTTGTCTTTCATGCTTGGCACAAGGCTCAAGCCACGGAGCTGAGTGCTCTTTGCTGGTTCCCTGCCAGAAGAGACTAAGGATGTTGCTCATTTGGAGGTTAACTTTTCAGCCTGGATGAAAGATAAGGTTAACGAACTAGCCCCTGCAAACAGCAAAGTTCCCAGGCGAAGCAAGTCCTTGGCACCATGTTTTAATGACACCTAGAGAGATGCTAAGCAACCGTGCAGCAGACAGGAGCAAAATTGAAGGAAAGCGTATGACCCGATAGAAGAAGAAAAATATAAGCAATGCATAGCACAATATAAAAAACTTAGTGGCTGAAAAATCGGAATTTTACTCTAAATAAATTAAATTTCCCAGTAATTCAAGTACAGCACTGTTATGCCATTGTCAACTTTGATCACGTTTGGGTTGTTAGTTTCTCATGCTGCTGACCCACAGATTCTGGTATTGCTCTCCAAAAAGGGCTCAGGTATGAGTAGCACCTTCAATAATTGTGCAGTTAGCTCTTGGATGGATGAAAACTGTCTTAAACTTAACTCATCCAAGACAGAAGTCTTATTATTTGGCAGCAACACTTCTGGATCCCTTTGTGGTGGTCAGAGGAGTGCGGTTCTTTTCTGACACCAGCTAAGAAGGTTAAAAACCATAGTGTCTTCATCAATGACAGATTAACATTTAAGGAACAAATTAGTGTCATCTCAGCATCCTTTTATATCCTTCGTATTATAAAGAAAATCGTGCAGCTGTTGCCATCTGACCTTTTAAGCACAATTGTCACAGCATTAGTCCTGTTCAGAGTAGATAATTGTAATGGCCTTTATCAAAATCTTCAGAAAAAAGTTACTCAATAAATTGCAAATTCTGCAAACCTCAGCAGCTCATCTGCTGATGAACGTCATGTTTTGCTTTACACTTCAGAATAACAGAACTATGCACTTCAGGACAATTTAGGACACAGTGTGAAACAATCACTCCTTTAACTTGTTAAACATTTTTTCCCCTTCGATTCCTGCAATCGACTACTCCAAAATGTTTTGCTTTCAATAATGACCGAGCTGACAACAATCTCTGAAATGCACTTCTTAGTTTAAAGAAGACATTTATTATTACTTCACCACGAGGTTCCTGAGAGAGATTAGTAGGTTGGAAGCACACGTTTAAAAGTAGTCAGGGAAAACTGAGTCTCCATATAACGGGAATAGCCTAACAATAACTATGAGACCAAATAGGAAAAACATATTATGGTCAAATGTGGACGAATCCTTCATGAGTGTACCCAGTCAAACCTGGTTGCTATCACTTAGCACGTTCCTTAATCTATCAGTTAATGAGGCCTTACCCCTCCTGCATAATTTTAACAATCTGCTATTACAAACAACAAAGGAAAGAACCACGCATTTCCAAACTAATCCAAAAATGATGGAGGGCTGGTTTGATGGTGAGTGTTTAAAATTAAAAAGGCCGCTATCACAAGCATTAAAGAACCGGCATCTGAATGACTTTAATGAGCAACATTTTTACGAGTGCAGGCAACAGTACAAGAAATTACTGAGATACAAGAGGAAGACTTTCCCACACAAGCTTTGGAAAATTCTCCTGCATTCAATTTCTGTAGGAAATTGTAAAAAGTTTTGGGAGGTAATTAGGTGGGGATGCGAAGGCCCTCCGAGAAATCTAGAGCTGGACATCAACCCGCAACTCTGGGTAAAGCACTTCACCGCCCTGTATCAGGAAGCGGTCAAGATGGGACCCGGGAGCACCAATAACTCAAATAGTCTCAGTCAAGGGCTGGAAGGCAGAAACCAAAGATCAAGTAAGGCATTTCCACTCCAAGAGACTTATGTGGCATCATTAAAATGGCCTGTTGTGTCAAAATATGAAACACAGGACGAATTAGTCTCTAATAAACTCCCTAGAACAAATTCTATGCAAGCAATCCATGCCATTCCATGTGCAACGGAGTTAACACTGGAATTTAGTGAGAAAGAGATTAAACATGCTATTCTCATCCAAAAGCCACACAAGGCTGCAGGCCCAGATGGCATTCCTTCAGACGTTTATCGTAACCAACTAATGTTATGGCTACCTGCTTTAGCTCGTCTATTCAATAGTGTTTGGCACCTCGAGGTAATCCCCACTTCTTGGAAGAAATCAATAATTGTTCCAATACACAGAAAAGGGCCACAGGATATGGTGTGTAATTACAGGCCAATCTCATTGCTTGATAGTGTTGGAAAAATGTTCCCCAAATTGATTCAGTCGCGCTTAGATCAATGGCTAGAGGATGGAGATTTATTATCGACACATCAAGCTGGTTTTAGGAGAGGCCAAAGTACAACAGATCAACTTTTTAAGTTGAACATGATTTGCGCTAAATACGTCGCCCTAAAAGATTGTCCAGTATACCTGGTTTTTGTGGATCTTCAAACAGCTTTTGACAGCGTGAATCACCAAACAATATGGCAGTTACTGTCGGAAATGGGAATACAGGGAAAAATCCTAAGGCTGTTAATCCTAATGCATACAGGAAATACCGCCAGGGTCAGATACAGTACGAGAAATGATTACACGGCAGAGATCCCAATCCAGCGAGGCGTAAAACAAGGCTGTGTTTTGGCTCTAACCTTATTTAATTGCTACATAAACGAAGTAAGTCAAGACCTGAGGAAATTAAATCTGGATGTGCCAAAACTAGCCAACGAAAGTATACCTATCCTGCTTTTTGAAGATGACGCTGTATTACTGGCAAGAACGGAGATAGCAATGCATCGACTACTTGGGGGTTTTGAATCATTTTGTACCTCAAGGAGTATGGTAATTAATGAGGGGAAAACCAAGTTTATGATTCTTAACCAAAAACAGAAGATGCGATCGACTTTTAGGGTAAATAAAAAGCCTTTGGCCCAAGTGGCTACTTATGACTACCTGGGCTGAAGGCTGGATGAAAAACTGACATGGAAACCGCAAATTTATAAAAGCAACATCTCCTTGGCCCAACAAGCTGGAGCTGTACTCGGATTCGCAAAAGCTACAGGCATTCACGCTGTGAGTTCTGCACTGCTTGCATAGAAAACAAAAGCAAGGGCTGCCGCACTATATGGCGCAGAGATCTGGGGATTTAGAAAGACTCCATCAATACAAGTAACCAAGAATACATTTTTACGCCGATTGCTTTGCTTAGGCAATGCTACACCGATGAACGCAATAAGAATAGATCTACAAATGAGGAAGATTGAGGATTACATTGCATTGGCTCCAATAACATACTGGATCCGTATTTGGGCAAAAGAGGAACTTAAACCATATAGAGATGCATTGATGGACATTATGAAGCTACAAAGTCATCGGAAATTGCCCTGGTTCAAACACATCTCAACCACCCTGGCTGCTATAGGCCAGGAAGATCTCTGGCTCCATCCAGAAAAAATCAGAAGGCCTAGTCTATTTGTTATAAAAAAGGCATACTGGAACCAAAAGACACAGAGCATGTGTGAGACACTTAGGTGGTCATTCTGACCCTGGCGGTCAAAGACCGCCAGGGCGGAGGACCGCGGGAGCACCGCCGACAGGCCGGCGGTGCTCCAATGGGGATTCCGACCGCGGCGGTAAAGCCGCGGTCGGACCGGCACCACTGGCGGGCTCCCGCCAGTGTACCGCCGCCCCATTGAATCCTCCACGGCCGCGCAGCTTGCTGCACCGCCGCGGGGATTCTGACCCCCCCTACCGCCATTCAGATCCCGGCGGTCTGACCGCCGGGATCCAGATGGCGGTAGGGGGGGTCGCGGGGCCCCTGGGGGCCCCTGCAGTGCCCATGCCACTGGCATGGGCATTGCAGGGGCCCCCGTAAGAAGGCCCCTACATGTATTTCACTGTCTGCTGCGCAGACAGTGAAATACGCGACGGGTGCAACTGCACCCGTCGCACAGCTTCCACTCCGCCGGCTCGATTCCGAGCCGGCTTCATCGTGGAAGCCTCTTTCCCGCTGGGCTGGCGGGCGGTCTGAAGGCGACCGCCCGCCAGCCCAGCGGGAAAGTCAGAATTACCGCCGCGGTCTTTCGACCGCGGAACGGTAACCTGACGGCGGGACTTTGGCGGGCGGCCTCCGCCGCCCGCCAAGGTCAGAATGAGGGCCTTAGTCCTTTATTTAAGCGTTACATTTTGTTTAATCAAGAGCTCAAACCAGCTGTTTATATAGATAGTATTTATCCTGAAGAAAAAAGGGCTCTCTATTTTAAATTTCGTATGGGCACACTACCGGTGATAGCGGTGACCAATAGAAGGCAACAGTTCCCCCCGGGTAGATTAGATTGCTGTTCATGTTTTCATGGTGGGCAAGAAACATTATCCCACTTCCTTTTATTATGTCACTTCATGCTCAAACTCCGCAAATTGTACTTACGTCCACTCTTTAGATCATACGGAGTCAGGAAGTGCAAAGAAGCGGAAGTGTTATGTATGCGATCAGATGCAAAACATATTGTGACAAAGGTCTCAACTTACATACTGGAGGCTTGGAAGTTACGTTTATCGATGCACCTGCAGCTGGCACGAGTATAATTGCTCGCGTCGTCCCATAGCTGCTACCAGCTTGGGAAGCCGGTGCAGGTTGCTGTAAAATGGGGATAGGTCCTGGGTTGCCATCAAACAGGTGGTTGGCACCGTAAGGCCCCAAATGATTAGTGCTAGAATAAGTTATCTAATTGTTAGATTCATAATGTCTTTTTAGAATAAGTTAAGTGTGCTATGTAAATCATTGTTATAAATTATGTTCATGATAATGCAGGGTAAATTGGGTGCACTTTGGCACACTTCAAACCAAAGATGCCAAGTGTAGTTTTTTTATTGAGATGTTTTATCTAATGTGAATTTTACAGTGTTACGATGGATTGGTATTTATTGTGTGTAATTGTTATGGCCGGATAGGCTGACAACAAATAAAAATGGTAAATGGTAAAAGTAGTCACAGCAATGAAAGGAAAATATATCAAAGTGATTCTCAATTGCAGTGTACACAGCAAATACATGTGATTATATTATAGCATAAATGTCAAACAAAGAATACAAGTCTTAATTCATCACCGTAGGACCTATCACTGCTCGTCATCTTTCCCATGCCAGCAAGTTGATGACCCCTGTTCAACTGCAAGAAAGAGATTTTCCACCCTCACGGGACAGGTCAGGCCGTTGATGTCCACTCCTGACTGAAGTCTCGGAAAATTCCCCCTCACTGCTACCCAGGGACACCTTGTATAATATTCAAAACATGCTGGCTACTATAGGTCAGAGTTGGAAGAAACACCGTCAAATGTTGGCCAAGTTTTCAAGGCTGTCTATCCCAAGGCCACACTAGAGAAAAACACAAAATATGCGCTTCCTTATCATGCTGGTGTTTGGTGAGAGAAAATACGAAAAACACAAGCTTAGTTTACCATGTGGAAAAACACAGCTCATCTGCAATGTCTCAACTACAATGCCTACCGCCACGATAAAGCCAACAGGCAGGTAAACTGAATACAAAATGTAATGTATAACGCCACGATAAAGCCAATAGGCAGCTAAACTGAATACAGAATGTAATGTCTAATGCTTCGTTAAAGCCAATAGGCAGCTAAACTGAATACAAAATGTAATGTGCTACTGGTGAATATTGAACAACTAATATGCACAGTGGTGAAACACAAAGTCAGTGGTCGAACATAATTATTTTCATTACAGGTCCCCAGATCTCACTCAGCCTCATGTACTATTGGAATGCTACATTGGCTTCCGGTAAAGAAGCAAATAGTGTGAATTGTTTCCTCAAACATGTATGACAAAAATGTATGGATGACTGGAGCACCAGTGTGCTGTGGCAGGACTAGAGTATGAATGGACTATAGTAACACACACAGAGCAAACATTCCTTGTCCCAAGATCTTGACCAAAGGCCCACAAGTTGTTTTCATTGTGTAGGGTTAGAATACTTTTTCCAGTAAGTAGCCTAGAAATTTCAGTTTGGACAAGGTATGTACTGCCTGAGCCAGAATTGGCTTACAGGCAGTTAAGCCACCCATCTGAGCTCCAGAGTTTCTGTACACATTCCTGGCTCAAGTTGATGACCCTGCTCTCCAGAGAAGAATGTCTTGGTGTTTGGTCCCTGGCAGGCAGGGGTGTTGTCTAACATTGGACACTTAACAGGGATTAGCTATCTGGGAGGGGACAAGAAGAATTGAAATGTACAGTAATGTGGATTTGTAGAGCGCAAACTTGCCATCTATGAGGATATCTAGGAGCTGGGTAGGTGCCGGCTATGCAAGCAGGTTCAGTTGAAGAGCCAGGCTTTCAGTTTCTTGCAGAACTCCATAAGAGATGTGGCTGTTGTAATATGCCGGGGAATGTTGTTCAGGATTTGACTGCCACGCAAGAGAACGCCCTGCCTCCTGTCTTGCTTCTATGGATATGGGGGCTGAGTGCGAGTGAGAGTGAGACCAAGCGGAGGTTCGTGGTTGGTTGATGGAATTCCAGTCGGTGATTTAGGTAGGTGAGGCCCGGGTTGTGTAACGCCTTGTAGGCCTGGGCGAATTACATGAACTGGCAGTGTTTTTGAATGGGAAGCCAGTGAAGTTGTCAGAGGTGAGGTATGAACTGGGTGCGGCGAGGAAGGTTGCATACTAGTGTGGCGGTGATGTTTTTGATGTTTTGTCAGTTTGTAAAGCAGGTGCTGAAGTAGAGGGCATTGCTGAAGTCTGTTTGTGATGAGGGCCTGGCTAACGAGCTTCCTGGTGTCAGGAGGTCGCTGTTTGATGATTTTTCTGCGCATGTTTAGCATATGAAAGCAGGCGGAGGGGACGGCGTTGATCTGATGTCTCATGCTAAGGTTGGTGTGCAAGATGATGCCCAGGTTTCGGGTGTGGGGGTGTGGCCTAGTTCGGTGGCCACCACATAGACTCCCAGGGTGAGCTCTTGCTGCTGATTATCAGAACTTCTGTCTTGTCAGCTTTGAGTCTGAGGCAGTTATTTCTCATCCACTTGATCATGCAGATTTTGATGTTACTTTTGGTGGTGTTCGTGTCTTCAAAGAGGGATAGGATGAGTTTGGTGTCGTCAGCGTAAGAGATGATGTTGAGACCGTGGGTCCGAATGATGCTTGCTAAGGGAGTCATGTGCATGTTGAAGAGAGTGGGGCTGAGTGAAGAGCCTTGTGGGACTTAGCAGATGAGGTCCTTGGGTTCTGAGGTGAATGGAGGAAGCTTGACCAGGTGAATTCTTCCGGTCAGGAAGAAGGCTATCCACTTGAGTGCTGGTCCTTAGATTCCATTTTGTGGAGTCTGGAGATGAGTGTGTGTGGCGGGAAAAGTCCAGGAGAATGAGTGCAGCAGCCTGGCCTTGATCTAGTATGGTGCAAGTGTCCTCTGCCACTGCGATGAGGGCAGTGTCTGTGCTGTGGTTGCTACAGAAGGCTGAGTGGCAGCTGTCCAGGAGTTCAAAGAGTTGAAGAGCTGACGATTGATGCCTTTTCTATGACTTTGGCTGGGAACTGTAGCAGACAGATGGGTTGATAGTTGCAGAGAATTGTGAGGTCCTATGATGGTTTCTTGAAGAGTTGGGTGACTTCAGCATGTTTCTAGGCATCCAGGAAAGTGGCTTTAGTGAGAGGTGTTGATGGCTGTTTTGAGTGCCATGCTTATCGTGGGTCTAACTAGGTTGAAGAAAAGGCAGGAGCACGGGTCCGGTGGGGGGGCCCGAGTGGATGGATGCCTAAATGGCTACTGTGTCTTCGTTGGGTAGCGGGGTCCACTCAGTGGGAGGAGTGACCTTAGTGGGGGTCGGAGGTGAGAGAGAGAGAGAGAGATGGTAGGTCGTGGTTGAAGTTCATGTAGATTGTAGGTATCTTGTCGTGGAAAAAGTCAGATGGTTCATTGCAGAGTTCTTGTGACGGGGTGATGGAGTTGGAGGTGGCTACAAGATGGGTGAATTCCTTCACAATAGTGATAGTTCTTTGTATTTGTTGTTACTGGCTTCAATTCTCTGTGTCAGAGCTTTCTTCTTCGTCTCTTTCAGTTCATGGTGGTAACTCCTGAGTGAGGTCTTGAAGGCATTCCTGGAGGAAGGTTCTCCATTTTCTTTCTGTTAACATCACCTCTTGGGCTATCCTTTTCGAGCTGGCGTTTTTGAGGTGTGTGAGAGAATGCTGGCACTGGTGGAGATCCATTCATTGGAACTGTCTGTGTTATTGTTGGTGTCGTCAGAAAAGGTCAGGGGGTGGAGCTGGAGCTGGAGAGTGTTAAGCCATGCGACTTTGGTTACATTCTTCCAGCTGAAGCTAGGGGTGCGTAGCCTCTCAGTTGATGCAGTGGGTGCAGTTGACATGTTCAAGTGTATGATGAAGAGGTCTGTCCAAGTGAAGAAGTGGCTGATTTTATCACTCGAGGTAAAGATGGGGCTGAGGGTGTGTTCTGCGGGGTGCATGGGCCCCTTCATGATTTGAGTGAGGCTGGTGTTTTGTAGGCCTTCTAGCAGGTCTGTGGTGTTGGAGTCTGTGAGGTTGTCAAGATGGAAGTTGAGGTCTCCTAGAAGTAAGGAATGTTTGGTGTTAATTGTGAAGGGCGTGACAAGGTCACTGACAAGGTTGCAGAAGTTGCTCCGGGTTCCTGGTGGCTGATATGAGATGATTCAGCTGATGGTGGATTTGCTGTCCGTCTGGAGCTTGAAATGTAGGTGTTCTATGAAAGTAGTTTCTGGGTCTTTGGTGGCGGTGCATTCAAAGGTATGTGTTGGGATGATGGCAATGCCACCTCTTGGTTTTGTGGTTCGATCCTGGTGCAGGATCTTGTATCCTGGTGGGATGGCGTTGGTGATGTCAACTTGCATGTTCAACACCTGCTCGCTTAACAGGCACACCATTGAGGTCTATGCAAAACCACCACCACCACGCTTCACCAGCAGTATGTATTTTCTTGTGTCTAGTTTATATATTGAAACCGGAACACTGGCAGCTTCTACTTCCCTGGATGTTGACACTGCATTTGACCTTATGAACGAGCATTCTCCCTTTACGGTTTTCCAAAAGTGTTTTTTTATATGGATCATGAGGTTGATTACCTAGGGTTGTTATCATTTATGAACTAACTACGATGATTGTCTGTTGTAAGGTGACCAGTGTCTTACATATCTCTCTGTGGTCCCTGTTAGTGTTGTCCTACATTAATGATGCTTTTTGGTTTTTGGTATGTTGAAAACGCTTCTAGCGACCTATAGTCAACAGTAGAATGTATTGAACACTCTATATCGGATGCCCCATTATGAAATTATACAATACTTTACCTGTGGATTCCTCACCTTATGAATTCTCCCAATGCAGCAGAATTCAACGGAAACTTTCTTCCCAGCTCTTCATGTCGACGAGGATGTCACAATTGCACGGCTCTCACGCAACTCCTTCTGATGTCATTGTGGCAACAAGAAGTCCTTGCCGGCGTGGTGATGTCAGTTCCCTTTTTTCTGTGCCTTTGACGCTAACGGTTTTCTCCTAGCTCTCGAGAAACTACTGTTTCGAAGGTGTCTTATTGTACCTGTTACAATGTATCCTAAGAAGTCGGGGTTTAAACCTTGTCAGGAGAGCGGGGGTCGTATGTCTGTCACTAACCCTCAGGATGACTGTTTATGGTGTTTCAGTTCAGACCACAAGTGCATGCCCTGTCAAAGGATGAATCGGAAGGCGCTGAAAGAAAGAAAAGCTAAGCTCTTTTTAGCTAAAACAAAGAAAGTACACAGAAGTCACCGAAGGTCCAAGACAAGGGACTCGTCATCCCATAAGTCATCGAGGTCACACAAGAAGTGGCGCTGGCATGACTCTCGACGTCGTTCTTCTAGAGATCGATCTCGGTCTCCATCTACACAGCGTCATACGGCATGAGAGGTTTGTCCTACTGTAACTCCCCAGTCTCAGTCCTCAGGCTTCTCTGGCGCCATCACACATCAAAGTGGTCGAGTCTGCGGTGAGTCCTCCAACTCACTTTTCGCCTGGGGTTCCGCATGAAGAACAAAGGTTTCCTGCCTTCCCGACTCAGGGAGTGGATCCAGCGGCTTTTCTGAATGCCATGTTCAGTATCTTTAATAAGGCCATGGCCCCTGCTGGTGCACCGGCTGGTCCCACGGGTCCTTTGGCTTTCTCCTTGAGCTCTCCGGCTCCATGCAAGTTGGCTCAGTTTGTGCCTTTTTGTAAGGCTCAGGGTGTGGGTTCGGCGCCAATGACATCGCCTCATATACCAACAGTCCCGGATGGGCCTCGGTCGGGACGGAGTGCATCTCCTTTTTCTCCCTTACCGCGCGCATCTGTTTTGAAGCCGGCATCGTTAACGTCGGCTAACTCTCTGTCGACACCAAGGTTGGAGGCCAGGTTGAGTTCGAGGAGGAGAGCGTTGGGGCTCTTGGAAGAGCAAGAGTACCAGAGACAGCTATTGGAAAAAGGAGAGATTGCTGAGCCCTTGGGAGAGTTTCAGGACCTGGACTTGGCTAGTGGGCTGGACATTTTCCCTGAGTGGGATCTTTCATCCCCGGGGGAATTTACAGAAGAGGCGGCTTCCTATCATTCTGTTATTAAGAAGGCTGCAGATTTTTTTGGAGCTTCCATTGCCAGATGCTGAAGTTAAAACAAACATTTTGACTGAAGTTTCACATCCTTCCTCTACTTCAGTGGAGCCCCTGCTCCCTTTCAATTATGCTCTTACCGAGTTTTAGAGGTTTGGAGAAAGCCTATTACATCGCCAGCTGTGTCCAGAACTGTAGCGAGGAGGTACAGGGTTGCTCCTGGGGAGGCAGGATTTTTGTCACAGCATCCGACTCCTGGGAGCTTGGTGGTCCAGGCTTCTTGTTCGGCTCAGTCTGCACCTGGTTCCTTTCCTGTTACTCCATCGGACAGGGCATCCAAGAGGATGGAGCAAGCAGCTAAAAAGAATTTCTCATCTTGCAGTATGGCCCTAAAATCACTCAATGCTACCTGTGTGTTGGGTAGATATGTGCATACCCTGATGGACACGGCTAGAGCTGTATTGCCTAACTTGCTGCAGGATATGCAGGGGCAGTTGGACGAGCTCCTGTTGGACACCCAAGCTGCGGCCAAGCAGATCATCCAGTCTGGTTTGGATTCTGCAGGCTCAATGGCCAGGGCAGTGGGTACTTCAGTGGCCACCAGGAGACCTGCGTGGCTAAGGTCTTCTGGGTTTTCGACAGATGTCCAGACAACTTTTGACTGTGAAAAGTTGTTTGGGACCAAAGCAGACTCTGCCTTAGAGCGCTTCAAAGATAGCAGGGCCACGGCAAAGTCTTTGGGACTGCAAGCTTCTACATCTACTCCCTTCCGATCCTTTTGGCGGTTTAGGGGGTTTGACCGTGGAGCCGCTTATTGTGAAGACCTCATTCCACAACTCAACAGCCCGTTAACCTTCCATACAGATCCTTTAGAGGGCGGGGTAGGGTTAGGACAGGAGGTGCCACCCAGCAGCACCCTGCCTCATCTTCTTCCTCTGAGGGAGCACAACAAGGAAAGCAGCCTTCGTTTTCCATCCATTTTAAGTCGTGCTTCTCCCGTAGGGGAAAGGCTATTTAATTTTCTCCACGAGTGGGAGTTAGTCACATTGGGCTCCTGGGTACTAAATATTGTGGGGAAAGAGTGTGCCCTTCCTTTTCGGGAGTTTCCCCGTCCGATCCCTCCCCGTCCTTAGTTTTGATCAGAAGATCATCTCCTGTTGTTGCAGCAGGAGGTTCAAGTCCTTTTATCGAAAGGCACAGTGGAGCTGGTTCCAGAGCAGGAAAGGGGTCAGGGATGCTATTCAAGATATTTCCTGATTCCCAAGAAGGATGGTCGGTTGAGGCCTATCCTGGATCTGAGGATTTTGAATTGGTTCCTCAAGCAGGAGAAATTAAAAATGCTGACTCTAGCGCAGGTGCTTCTGGCGTTGAACAAAGAGGATTGGATGGTGTCGGTCGACTTGCAGGATTCTTATTTTCATATCCCCATTCTCAAGTCACACAGGAAGTATCTCCGGTTTGTGGTGGAGTCGCAACACTACCAGTTTGTGGTCCTTCCTTTCGGTCTTACTCCTGCCGCTCGAGTCTTCACGAAGGTGATGGCGGTGGTTGCAGCAAATCTCAGAAGGAAGGGAATATCTGCATTCCCTTACCTGGATGATTGGCTGATAAAAGCCAAGTCCCCGGAGCTTGCGTTGCATCACCAAATGTCAACAAAGTTGTTGTTCAGCCTGGGCGTTACGGTAAACCTGCCCAAGTCTCACCTGGAGCCCTCTCCGCACCCTCCTGTTCATAGGGGCAGTACTGGATACCACATTGAATCAGGCCTATCCTCCACCTCAGCGGTCAGATGTCGGTCACAGACCCACATGAAGATTGCCTTTGGTGCCTTAGCTCTGAGCATGACGTCGAGGAGTGTGCATCGTGCCAGAGCATGAACCCTAAGGCATTGAAGGAGAGGGAGGCCAAGCTCTTTTTGGCAAAAGATAAAAAGAGTCATAGAGGCCATAAGAGATCATCTTCCCACGCTTCTTCGAAGAAGCATAAGAAGCGGCGCCATCACGACTCTCTGCGCCATTCGGCTCGGAGTCATTCGAGGTCAAGGTCCCCATCTCGTCGAGTCCATGATAAGTGGGAAGTGAGTCCCACGGTGACTCCGGAGCCGCCCGTCTACGACGTGGCTCCTCATAGTCCTCGATTCTCTCCGGCTCCGCAGGAGTCAGATGGACAGCAACAGGAGCAAGACCAGCGGTATACTGCCTTCCCGGCACCGGGAGCGGATCCGGCGGCATTTTTAAATGCCATGTATGTGGTCTTTCAGACAATGGCCCCTGGTGGTGGGGCACTGGCTGGTCCCACGGGGCCATTGGCATTTAGTTTGGGCTCCCTGGCTCCGTACAAGACAGTGCTGTTTATGCTGTTTTGCCCAGCTGAAGGTATGGGGCCAACGCCGATGATTTCACCTCGGGGTGCTTTGTCTATGGCATCGCTAACTGGGCCCTTACCATTGCCGCGTCGGCCGGTGCCGATGACATCTCCTTGCCAGCCGGCTCCGGTGGAGGCGCTGTGGAGTCTGTGCCGACGCCTGGTCCGATTGATGGGTCTCAGAGCCGACCTTCCTCTCCAGTGCTTGTCGGAATTTGAAGGTGGTGTCTTCAGCGTTAGCGAATTCAGTGTTGACGCCGATGTTGGAGTCTCGTTTTAGATCTCGCAGGAGGGCCTTGTGTCTCCTGGAAGAGGAGGAATACCGGGGACAGCTGGAGGAAGGTGAACTTGTCGAGCCCTCGGGAGAGTACGAGGGCTTGGAGTCGGCCAGTGGGCTGGATACTTCCCTGGAATGGGACTTATCTTCGCCAGGGGAGTTCACAGAAGAGGAGGCAGCTTTTCACTCTGTGATTAAAAAGGCTGTGGACTTTTTGGAACTGCCTTTGGCTGCAGCGGAGATAAAGACCAACTTGTTAACTGAAGTGCTGCATCCCTCTACAACTTCTGCTGACCCTTTGCTGCCTTTCAATGAGGCGTTAACAGAACCCATCTTAGACCTGTGGAGAAAGCCGGTTTCGTCTCCAGCGGTTAATAGAGCTGTGGCTAGGAGGCATAGAGGAGCGCCCGGTAATCCAGGGTTTTTGTCACGCCATCCAACAGTGGAGAGTCTGGTAGTTCAGGCCTCTTGCTCCACAAGGTCTGCTCCTGGGTCTTTCCTTGTGAACCCATCTGACAGGGAATCCAAGAGGATGGAGCAATCTGCGAAAAAGTCCTTTTCATCTTGCAGCATGGCTCTTAAGGCTGCGAACGCTACCTGTGTGTTGGGAAGGTATGTCCACGCCCTCATGGATTCGGGAAAGGCAATGGTTGTAGATCTGCCTCAGGAGGTTCAAAGACCATTTGGGCGCTCCTTTCTGATTCATAGGCGCCGGCAAAGCAGATTATTCAGTCTGGTTTGGACTCCACAGACTCGGTGGCCAGGGCAATGGGAACATCGATTGCTACCAGACGGCACGCTTGGCTAAGGTCTTCGGGTTTCTCAGCTGATGTGCAGAACACATTATTAGACTTGCCCTTTGATGGAGAAAGGCTGTTCGGCGAGAAAGCAGATTCTCCCCTGGAACGTTTTAAGGACAGCCGGGCCACGACGAAGTCCTTAGGGTTACAAGCCACTTCTGCTACCCCTTTAAGATCCTTTCGCAGGTTTAGGGGGTTCGGTCATGGGGCAGCGTTTCGAAGGCCCCAGTCTTCAGTCCAGCATCCTGCCAATCCTCCATATCGATCCTTCAGACGGCGGGGGAGGGCTAGAGCTCGAGGGGCCGCCCAGCAGCACCCTTCGTCAACCTCTTCCTCTAGAGGACAACAGCAAGGGAAGCAGTCCTAGTTTTCCCCACTTTATCGGCCATACCTCTCCTGTAGGGGGAAGGCTACGTCTTTTTTTTCTTCACGTGTGGGAGTCGATAACATCGGACTCATGGGTACTGAATATTGTGAGAAAGGGATATGCTCTTCCTTTTCAGGAGTTTCCTCCTCCCATCCCTCCCCATCCCTCCTTTTGTTCCGTTGCAACAGGAGGTTCAGACCCTATTGTCAAAAGGTGCGGTGGTGTTGGTTCTAGAGCAGGAAAGGGGTCAGGGCTGTTATTCAAGGTATTTCCTGATCGCCAAGAAGGACAGTCATTTGAGCCCAATCTTGGACCTGAGGATTTTGAATTGGTTCCTCAAGCAGGAGAAATTCAAAATGCTGACTCTAGCGCAGGTACTTCTGGCGTTGGACGAAGAGGATTGGATGGTGTCTGTCGACTTGCAAGATGCGTACTTTCATATCCCTATACTCAAGTCGCACATTAATTATCTCTGGTTTGTGGTGGGATCGCAACACTACCAATTTGCGAAACGTCCTTCCGTTTGGGCTTACTTCCGCACCTCAAGTCTTCACGAAGGTGATGGCGGTGGTTGCAGCAAGTCTCAGGAGGAAGGGAATAGCTGTATTCCCTTACCTGGACGATTGGTTGATCAAAGCCAAGTCTCCAGAGCTCGTGCTGCATCACCTGCAGATGGCAACCCAGTTGTTGTTCGATCTGGGCTTTTCGGTAAATGTGTCCAAATCTCACTGGGGCCCTCTCAACGCCTCCTGTTCATAGGGGCAGTAATGGACACAACATTGAATCGAGCCTATCCTCCGCCTTAGCGGATTCAGGACATTCAGGCGTTGATTCCAATGTTTCGAAATGGAGCGGTTGTTCGGTCTTTTTGCTTCTTGCATTCTGTTGGTCACTCATGCGCGCTGGCATATGAGGGCTCTTCAATGGTGCCTCCGCTGGCAGTGGTCTCAACACAGAAGAGATCTCGAGGAATCTGTAAAGATCTCCAGGGATGCTGCAGCGAATCTCCAATGGGGAGCTGTGGACGGTAATCTTTCTCGAGGGAGGCCGTTTTTGCTACCACCACCGTTGACAACGGTTATAACGGATGCTTCCACTCTAGGGTGAGGAGCTCATCTGGGAGACCTGGAGATGAAAGGTCATTGGTCTCCAGCGGAACAGATGTTTCACATCAATCTGTTAGAATTGCGGGCGATACGTCTGGCTCTCAAGACCTTCCTCCCTTCCCTTTCGCGGTCGGTTGGTTCAAGTCCTTACGGACAACACGACCGCAATGTGGTACATCAACAAGCAGGGAGGAGTAGGGTTGTACTTTCTCTGCAGAGAGGCTTTGCGGCTCTGGTCCTGCGATCAGGACCATCAGATTTGCTTGATGGCAAATCATTTGGCCGGAGTCTTGAATGTACGTGCGGACAGTCTCAGTCGGCACTTCTCTGCCGATTACGAGTGGCGTCTCCATCCAGACCTGGTCCTTTACATCTTTCAGATGTGTGGATCTCCTCAGGTAGATCTGTTTGCCACTCGGGAGAACGCGCACTGCCCGACATGCTGCAGCCTCTGGTATCCGGTGCAAGGAGCGTTTGGGGACGCATTTCAGATGTCCTGGTACAGCCAGTTGCTTTACCCTTTTCCCCCAATACCCTTGATTCCTCGGGTTCTGAGGAAGATTCGCCAAGACCGGGCCCAAGTCATCTTAATAGCTCCGAATTGGCCAAGAAGGGTGTGGTACACAGACCTTCTCCAACTCTCACTGTGCCCACCGCTCTGTCTCCCTCACAGGGCAGACCTCCTCTCGCAGTCGCAGGGGCAGGTTCTACACCCTCACCTCCAGAGCCTGCACCTTCTCACCTGGAGATTGAACGGGGCAACCTGAGTTCCTTTTCTCTCCCACCAGATGTAGTGCATGTTATCTTATTGGCCAGGCGACACTCCACTAAGACCATTTATGCCGGTAGGTGGGCAAAATTTGTGGTTTGGTGTGGAGAGAGAGATAGATTAATCCCTTGAAAGCCCACCTTTCTGACATTTTATTATTCGCTTTAGACCTAGCAAAGAATGGTTGAACAGTGGCTACAGTTAAGGGTTATTTGGCTGCCCTATTAGCTTTTCTTTGCCTCCCGGATCAGCCCTCTCTGTTTAAGTCACCTACTGTAAATAGATTTCTAAAGGGTTTGCTTAATGTGTTTCCACCTACGCCTTTTCATATGCCTCAGTGGGATCTAAATCTTGTTTTAACTCACTTGATGGGTTCGCCTTTTGAGCCCATGCACTCTTGTTCGTTAAGGTTGTTAGTTCTTAAGACTGTTTTTCTAGTTGCAATAACCTCAGCTTAGGCGGGTTAGTGAGCTTCAAGCTCTTTCTGTGAAATCCCCTTTCACCTTGTTTTTCCCTGATAAAGTGGTACTGAAAACCAGGGCGGCTTTCCTGCCAAAAGTTGTCACTCCTTTTCATATGGGGCAAACGATTACCCTTCCATCCTTCTACCCTCCTCCTCACCCCTCAAAGGAGAAAGAGAGAATCCATCGATTGGACCCCAGAAGAGCTCTCAGTTTTTACATCGAGAGGACGAAAAACTTTCGCCTGGAGGATCAGCTGTTCGTGGGATATGTGGGACAGCGAAGGGCAGAGCTGTCCATAAAAGAACTATCTCAAGATGGGTCATTCTTTGTATCAAGGTTTGCTACTCGTTGGCAAAGAAAGTTCCCCCGGAGGGTATTAGAGCCCATTCCACCAGGGCTAAGTCAATCACTTCGGCCCTGTATGGGGTGCTCCGGTGGTGGACATTTGTAAAGCGGCGACTTGGGCGTCCCTCCATACCTTCGCAAAACATTACTGTTTGGATTCGGAGGGTAGGAGGGACGGCCATTTTGCGCATTCTTTATTACAGGATTTCTTAGTGTAATCAGGCAGGCACCCTCCTCCGAGTGCGGTACTGCTTTGGGACTCTATTCATACGGTGAGGAATCCACAGGTAGTTTGTATCCATCAGAAGAACAAGTTACTTCGTTAACGCTTTTTCTGGTGGATACAATAGCTGCCTGTGGATTCCTCACAGTCCCACCCGCCACCCCTTTGCCTGCCTGATTGCACTAGGATGTGTGGTATGTGTATATATGAATTTTATATATATGTATATTTTGATGTTTTTCTCATATTTGTTAATGATGTGTTTGATTATGTTGCATCATGAAGGTTTTTTGTATGTATACATCTATTGGTGTTATTGTGGGTCGGTTCTCACCTGTTCGCCTCAAAGGCACGTAAAAATGGGTGAAACTGACGTCAGCACGCCGGCGAGGACCTCTTATTGGCACAGTGACGTCAGACGGAGTCACGTGGAGCCATGCAATTGTGACGTCCTCGTCGACGTGGAGAGCTGGGAAGAAAACTTTCTGTCGGATGCTGGCGCAAGGACAAATTCATAAGGTGAGGAATCCACAGGTAGCTATTGTTTCCATCAGAAAAAGCCTTACCCAAGGTAAGTAACTTGTTCTTTAGTGACAATGTGCCAAAAATATCTCAGAGGATATACTCCCTTAGGAGGTAAGTAAAATACACAAAATATACACAAAAACCAAAATCAGGTAAGTAAAACAGTCAGAAAGTAATGCAAACACTGTAGAATACAATAGGATGCAATAGGCCTAGGGGCAACACAAACCGTATACTCAAAGTGGAATGCGAACCACAAATGGACCCCTAGGCTAGTGTAGTGTGTAGAGGGTCGCTGGGAGTGTAAGAAAACACTAAGGGTGTCCAAGATACCCTACCCCAAGACCCTGAAAAGTAGGAGTAAAGTGGTACTACGTCCCCAGAAACACACTAAAGTTGTGATAGGGAATTTTGCAAAGACCACAACAGACTGCAAAGCACTGAAGACGGATTCCTGGATCTGAGGACCTGCAAAGGAAGGGGACCAAGTCCAAGAGTCGTGAAAGTGTCCGGGGGGGCAGGAGCCCACTAAGCCCCAGATGAAGGTGCAAAATGGCTGCCTCCGGATAGAAGAAGCTGAAGATTCTGCAACAACGAAAGGTGCTAGGAGCTTTTCATTCATGCAGAAGATGTCCCACGGAGTGCTGGAGGATGCAGAGTTGTTTCTTTGGCAAAATACTACAAACAAGCCTTGCTAGCTGCAAAGGTTGCGGATGAGGAAAAAGGGTGCTGCCTGGGCCCAGGAAGGACCAGGCTGTCGTGCCGCCACTTAGGAGAGGAGACAGAGGGGGCCCTCAGCAGCACCGAGAGCCCACACACAAGGAGGTAGCACCCGCAGAAGTCCTTCAACACAGGTTCAAGAAGACTGAGCACGGCGGTCATCGCAACACTACAAAAGAGGGTCCCACGAAGCCGGAGGTCACCTCAGGAAGTTGAGCAATGCAGGACTGAGTGCTGGGGACCTGGGCTTGGCTGTGCACAAAGGATTCCTTGGAAAAGTGCACAGGAGCCCTAGCAGCTGCAGTTCACGCGGTGCACAGGATTACTGCCTGGAGAGGGGAGGCAAGGACTTACCTCCTCCAAATTTGGACAGTTCGTCCACTGGACAGTCTGGGTCACTTGGGTCCACCACCTGTGTTCCAGGGGCCACACTTGTCAGGATGAGAGGGGTCCCAGAGTACCTGTGATGCTGAATTTAGTGCCTGCTGGAGCAGGGGGAAGATTCCGTCGACTGGAGATTTCTTCGTGGCTTCCAGTGCAGGATGAAGACAGGCAGCCCCCAAAGCATGCAACACCAGGAAACAGTTGAGAAAGCCGGCAGGATAAGGCGCTACAATGTCGCTGGTAGTCTTCTTGCTACTTTGTTGCAGTATTGCAGGCGTCCTGGAGCAGTCAGCGGTTGATCCTTGGCAGAAGTCGAAGAGGGAGATGCAGAGGAATTCTGGTGAATTCTTGCAAGCCATTATCTGAGGAACAGCCCACAGGAGAGACCCTAAATAGCCCTCAGAGGAGGATTGGCCACCTAGTCAGGTAAGCACCTATCAGGAGGGGTCTCTGACGTCACCTGCTGGCACTGGCCACTCAGAGGCCTCCAGTGTGCCCTCACACCTCTGGATTCAAGATGGCATAGGTCTAAGACACACTGGAGGAACTCTGGGGGCCACCCCTGGGGGGGTGATGGACAGGGGAGTGGTCACTCCCTTTCCTTTGTCCAGTTTCACGCTATAGCAGGGACAGGGGGTTCCCTGAACCAGTGTAGACTGGCTTATGCAAGGAGGTCACCATCTTTGGCCTTCAAAGCATTTCTAGAGGCTGGGGGAGGCTACTCCTCCTCAGCCTTTAACACCTATTTCTAAAGGGAGAGGGTGGAACACCCTCTCTCAGAGGAAATCCTTTGTTCTGCATTCCTAGGACTGGGCTGCCCAGACCCCAGGAGGGCAGAACCCTGTCTGTGGGGTGGCAACAGCGGTAGCTGCAGAGAAAACCCCAGAGATCTGGTTTGGCAGTACCCGGGGTCCCTAATGGAGCCCCAGAGATGCATGGGATGGGTCCCCCAATACCAGATTTGTCATGGGGGGACAATTCCATGATCTTAGACATGTTACATGGCCATATTTGGAGTTACCATTGTCAACCTACATATAGGTATTGACCGATATGCAGTGCACACATGTAATGGTGTCCCCGCACTCACAAAGTCTGGGGAAATGGCCCTGAACTATGTGGGGGCACCTCTGCTAGTGCAAGGGTGCCCTCACACTTAGAAACTTTGCACCTAACCTTCAGCAAGTGAAGGCTAGACATATAGGTGACTTATAATTTACTTAAGTGCAGTGAAAATGGCTGTGAAATAACGTGTGTGTTATTTCATGCAGGCTGCAGTGGCAGTCCTGTGTAAGAATTGTCTGAGCTCCCTATGGCTGGCAAAAGAAATGCTGCAGCCCATAGGGATCTCCTGGAACCCAGTACCCTGGGAACCTCTGTACCATATACTATGGAATTATAAGGGTGTTCCAGTGTGCCAATTAGAATTGGTAAAAATGGTCACTAGCCTATAGTGACACTTTTAAAGGCAGAGAGCGCATAAGCACTGAGGTTCTGGTTAGCAGAGCCTCAGTGACACAGTTAGGCACTACACAGGTATACACATTCAGGCCACAAACTATGAGGACTGGGGTCCTGGCTAGCAGCATCCCAGTGAGACATATAAAACGTACTGACAAATAGGGTTTTCACTATGAGCACTGGGGTCCTGGCTAGCAGGATCCCAGTGAGACAGTAAAAACACAGTGACATATACTCACAAACAGACCAAAAGTGGGGGTAACAATGCTAGAAAGAGGCTACCTTCCTACACCAGGGAGGCACTGCATTGGTAACTTTTCTTGTGCAAGCGGGATTGTCTGGTGCAACTCAAGCCATTGTGCACCAGATATTGTGCCTCATTCCAGGTAGGCCCTGCATTTAGCCCATTGCTTTTGCATTCGGAAGTGTCTGGTGCTACTCAGGTCATCACGCACCAGAACCTTTGCCCATACCAAGAGGGCACAGAATTTGGTAAACTATTTGTGTACAACCGGGATGCCTGTGGCGGTCCAAGTCATCACACGTCAGATGTGGTGCCTCCTGTCCTGGGAGGTGCCAGATTGGTAACTATCTGAGAAATGGAAAGTCTGGCTTGGCAGGGTACTACTGTGAACAGTGTGTCCCATGGCAATCTTTGCAGACTGGGGCCCATGCAGGACGACTGGTGGGGAGACCCCTGAGTGAACTTCCCGAGTAGGGAGCAAACCTCCATTTGCCGACTGTTGCCTGATCAGCCATTCTCTCTTTCTTCCCTTGTACCTTTGCCCCAGGATCCTGACTAAGTGTAACCACCGGCCTTGAGCAGTCTAGTATCTAGGGAATGGTTGCTTAATTTCTAACTCTGAAGGGGCGGGAATTGGTTGGAAGAAAGTTTGGGTCCAAGAGGGGTCTACGAACTCATGCCTCACCTGCTGGCTGTCAGAGCACTGTATTAGGATGCTGGAACTGAGTGTGTCCGAGAGCATGTATGCTAGCGTGACTGTTATCCATAGCACCGCGTAGAGTAGCTATTGGCAATGATGTTTACTAGTGTGGCCTAGGCCACGGAGCTATTTCAAAAGTGCTATAGTTCTCTGTATGTTTACATAGCTGCTATCGTTGGGTACCAGGATGCATCCTATGACTATTTTATATTGAATTGGGGTGATTGTCGGTCTTGTGCTGCCAACGAGGTAGTACCGCATGTGGGTGCGGGGAGGGAAAGTATTTTTTTTCTCATGCATACCTAATGCTGATGTCGTATTAACACTGTTGGGCCTCGTGCTACTAGTGATCTTTCTGAATGTGATTTATTCCCGGATTTACACGATGTTCATGTGGTGTTAATTCATGTGTATGTTGAATACAAATTTTATTTCCATACACCTTGTGTGAAGTCTCATTTGTGACGCTCAGTGTACTTATTGTGTGGACGTGCGGTGCCTGTGTTTTACATATTGCCTTCTGTGAGAAGCCTGACAGCTCTGTGCCAAGCTACCCAAGGGTGAGCGCAGGTTATACAGTGGTTGTAATCACCCACCCCTGATGGGAGTGGTAGGTTCTGCCTGGTGAGGGCCTCGCCTCAGCCAGCCAGAACCTGCCACCTCCAACAATGACCAATTCAGTGCTTCACCTCTTATGAGTCATAGCCCCTGGCCAACATTTAACAATTGTGATAATTGGCATATTACACTTGCATCTGCATATGTATGTATGTATGCATGAGTGTGTGTGTATGTTTTTTTTTAATCTAATGTTGATTTGTATATCGCACTAATCACCCAAGAGCATATCCAGGCTCTGGGGCAAGATGTGTAGGTATGTGGTCCCAAGGTGCTTATATGAAGAGCCATGTCTTTGTCTTCTTGCAGAACTCAAGAAATGAGGAGGAGGCTCTGACGTGTTAAAAGATGTTGTTCCATGTCTAGGGTGCAATGTAGGAGACTTTTGCTTTTGTGGATGCAGGGAGTGTGCTTACGAGAGAAGGAGGCATAGCATTGTTGTCTCTTGGGTTGGCGAAAGTGTATGCGGCTGTTCAGATATTCTGATCCTGTGTTTTATAGGTCTTTGTATGTGTGCATAAGAAGTGTGAATTGGCTGCATTGGCGAATGTGGCTGTGTCCTGGATGGTTGAAGTCATTGTAGGAATTTTTGGGAGATTCTGATTTAGAGAAGTTTGCCGTAGTCGGGCCTCTTGGTAATGAGTGCTTGTGTGATGGTCCATCTGGTGTTTTTTATTTATTTTGTGTAAATCTGATAGGTAGCTTTTGAGCTATGAGCCTTGGAGAAAATGTGGCATGTGGACTTAATGGGTTAACACTTTTTTAACTATGTTATCAGTTGAAAAGTAATTTGCTTATAATTTTAGTAGTTTTAGCAAATGTGCTTGAAATTTGGAAAACACTTCAGACTACTATTGGTATTTTTGAATTTCTGTCTATCCGTAAAGGGTGAAGACGAGGTGATAATTTGCCTATAAGTTTGACACTGTGTGATGAATCTGCACAAAAATTGGCAGAAGCTTGGAAGGTCTGATCTTTGATTGCTATGTCAACTTTTGTGGACATCCATCGGGGGCAGTAAAAATTGCTCTTTGCACTGTTTGATTCCACATCAGTTGTAGCAGCTAGTTACACCCTGTGCAAACTTTCAGGTTTTATGCACATTCAATGGGTGGAGGAGTTAAAGAGGGTGTCCAAGCATGTTTGATTTACTAATAACTTTACCAAATTTCATGCAGATGCATCAGACAGGGCTAGAGACTGAACATACTTACCCTACTCTTGGTTTTCTCAATTTCCCGTAGGCCTATGATTTGGGGCTTCGAGGAGGGGGAGTGTAAAATAAATGCTCATCTGTTAATACATTTGGCACAGTTTGATGAATCCACACAAAACATGATAGATGTTTAGTCAGTTTACCGTACCATTGGTTAAGTCTTGTTCTGATAAGTCACAGGGAAATTAGTTTTCCATTCACTAATGCCTTAGGTGCTTGTCAATTCACCTGCATGAATTCTAGCGGCTAGCAAATTAGCAAAATAAGGCTCGTGCAAGGCCAAGAAAGTCCTGCTAACAACTTGAGCAGCTCATAGCTGACGGTGGTTAGGCACAAGGCCTGGCCAAAGGCAGGGTACAGTGTAAAATTCACAGTAGGGGTTTGTCAACTATGACGGATTTGGTATAGGATCTGGCCCTGCAACCAACCCCCAGAGAACACAGCCAAAGGAAGTGCACAGCACAGGTTTGGAGCAGGGTTTGACCATTGAGCAAATCATAAAAAAGCCAATGAAATTTACTTAAAAAAACATGGATAGAAATTGTGTTATGTTTGAGACTCAGACTTGTAAAACAACTGATAGTTCCTTCTTTTGTTTAAAAATGCATTCAGTTCTCAAAATAACTCAGTACTGTTCTCAATTTAGGGGCCATATGTATGAAAGCTTTTTCCCATAGACCATAGTCTAGAACTCGTTTAGTTAATAACCAGAAATTTGTGGAATGGAGTGAGCAGATTTGGGACACAAGTCTCCTGCAGAATGAAACATAACTTGTCTACCAGAATGATGAAATGAACATCAATATGGATTGTGGTAAGTATTGGATAGACCATTGACCTCCCTGAAGTTTGTTTTTGCTATTCTAATTGCTCATCCATTTGAAAATGGCGAATTTTATTCACAAAACGAAAAATAAATGTTTCACAGATAATGTATTATAACAATGCTTACTGTAAAAAAAAAATCTGATTGCAACTGGTTATCATAGCACTGTGGTAGTCACACAGATGAGGTTTATTGAGATCAGGTTGGACTTACCAACATTATGTGGATTTGTCCTGGTCCCAAGGTTTTATGGACGATCTTGCTCGTCCAGAGTCGAGCATAGGCGCACACACACCTCTCTCTCTTTTTTCTCATCTTCACCTGTTTTACTATACAAAATTTGAAACAATCCTCCCTTTTTTGTTCAGACTGGAAACTGATTTAGTGGTGTTGCAGATCTAATAGCATGAACATAGAGAGGGTCGAAGTTCAGCCCTCCTTCCATTGGTTGCTGCATTATTCACATGAAATTGATTAATTGCTGCTATCATTCATGAAGATTTGATACCTTGAGCTGTTCTATGTGACTTCAGCAGCTGTGCTATGGCAAATATTCTTGTAATAATTTAGTACAAAACTAGGGTGGCATGTCAGAAAGATGGCTGTGGCGGCTGCAGGTTTCGTTACCATCCGCTGTTTGCATGACAAGCTTCCAAACAATATAAGGGTCTTCTCTTCTCTTATACAATAAGCAATATTGCACTAAGGAAACAACGAGAGACACTGAACTCACCAATCCAGTTATGATTGATCTTCAATTGAACAAGCATGAGCAGTTTAATTTTGTGAGAGAGACACTTTGGCTCCACCCACATGTTGGCAGCGAAGAGTGCAGGATTTGATTGGGCAGAAGGTGTATGCTTCTTAAGAAAAAGTGCTTTCATTGCACTCCTGTTGGCTGTTGGAGGGTTTTCCTTCACCTAACATGGCTGCTGTGTTAAAACGTGATGGCATGCAAGGAACACCCTTCAATAGTCTGGCTTGACCACGCAGCTTTCGCCAGACAATTCTGTATCAGGACCAGAGGATTCAGATTATGCATTTTCTTTCTTCACGTTTTATTACAGCAGCCAAACAATGGAATAGTTGTTCTTTTGTTTTTCTTTGAACCATATTGATTCCTGACAGCAGCCAGCCGAGGGGCAGGCACTCAGCAGGTAATGCTATGAGATACATACTGACTGAGTTTTCAGCTGATCACCTGACGCATGCATGCCGAACATGCACGCTGGGGGCGCATGCAGAGGACAACTGGACGCTGAGGATGCCGAAGGAGCTCCGGAGAAGCTGGGACCCTACTCGACCTGTCCATTGCGGCTGAGCTTACATGTCAGCAAACGGGCCACTGGCACTGTTTCGTGTCCACCCCAAACTCTGTATAACATCCCACTCCTGCGATTCCCTCTATCCTCCTCCCCCAACTTCCTGCTGCCGCCCTTTCTGCGACTTCACGGGGCCTCTGGAGCGGCCTCCGCAAGAAAGCTGTGATAATCGCAGAACCGCTAGACGTTAGGAGGTGCTGTCCCAGCTGCTCCGTTGCGCTGCACTGGGAGCCACAGACATAGACCCAGTGAGCAGTGAGTGGGGCAGGTGAGCGGGGGGAGTTGCAGGGGGATTGCAGGAGAGAGTCTGGCTGGGGGAGTCCAGTTGGGGCGAGTCCAGTTGGGTGAATTCGGGTCCCCGGGGGCAAGCGGATGCACACAGTTGCTCACCGAGCCTTGAAGGAATATAGTGCAGCAGGGAAGAAGCAAGAGGGGTTGAAGGGGGGGGGAAGTAGTCACACTGGGCCATCGAGCCTGTGGTCTGCTTTCCGTGGTCTGAGGCCCTCCACTTGCTCCTCTCACACACCCTCCGTCCTCCCCCGCATTAAGTTGACCAAATGACCAATACCCTCCCAAGATCTCACTCAAACGCAGATAAGCCACATTGATCCAAACACCTAGCAACCAGGGGTCATTGAGCACAAACTACAGACCGGTTGGGAACAACAGGGGCAACAGGTGCAGTGGGATAGTGTTGCAGCTAGATGCTCAAAGTGTGAGAGGAGAGAGGCACCAAGCTCCCTTGCTGACCTTTGCAGTCCCAGTTGTAGATGCCAAAAAGGAAATTTGCGCCGGCAAGGGAAGGGAGACTGCTCAACCCTGCAACCTAAACACATGGGGGGAAGCACTTCACCACCACTGGCTTCTAGAGCGCTTGACGGAAGTAGCAGAGACCCACTAGACCACATAGTAACACAGGTCCGACCGACCCAAAGGGAAGGACTCCATAAATCTATTTCTCTGCAAACCAGCAGCAGAGGGTCCAGAGGGGGTGTGGGGGTTGGGGGGGTTGGTATGCTCTCGCAGAGCCACACGTAATGGATGCATCACTCGTTCAACCCAACAACTTGGGGCTAAGTCTGCATACAGCACTGCCTCAGCGGAGACACTCATAGGGGGTCCTAAAGTGCAAAGATCACTCTCATGCCCCGCGTTAACAGTTGGTCATCACAAACCCCACACCTTTCGTGTTCCCCCCCCTCTCAAGCAGGGACTGCACCATCGCCACCTCTGAACAGAGAGTTCACTACAACTGAAGACAAAGCCACCCAGTGATTAAACCCACCCGCGGCCTGCTTTCCCCATAGGGGGTTAGATATCAAATGCACAGGATGACGACCATCGCACAAGTTGTCTGCGAGCTTGATTGGTGTCCGGTACAAAGGCAGTCAATGGCAGCATCTAACTTCTTAGAGACATCTCACACACTCGAGGAAGAAACAAAAACCTTGCCCACCAACCAGGGCAGGACGAGTCTCAGACCAGGAGCTCGGGGCACTGTCTGAACAGTTCCTCACAATATTGAGGAGCAGAATGACAGAACACTCAGCCGCACTGTAACAGCAAAGATACACAAGGAAAAGAATGGGGGTGGATCAATTCCTGGGCGCACCACAGTTACACAAGAGCTGGCAGCCGTCATAGCCTTGCAGGACACAATGGCAAGGGTACTTCTCTGGTAGTCAAACAGGATGGCTCTGCAACTTGTCTAGTTTCAGTCCGTGGCTACACACCTGCTTGAAATCAGAGCAAAGGTAACCAAATTGGAGAGTCACTTCAATGCAGCAAAGAAGGGAGCTCAATGTTCCTGCTCCCCAATTATTGACAAGCTAAGCTCCCTACCCAATATACTGAGCGATCTAATCGGAGTAGTCAAGGTAACAGTAGGAGGAGACTAAACTGTAGTGACAAAATCCCACATGCACAACACAAAAAGGCCCACAACAAGAACATGCGTCAGAATTGCTGCCATTCCCCTTTCGGAGGGAAGGGGAAACCACATTAAAAATACAAACATGAAAATTTGGCACAACCGGCTCAACTACAAGATCACATAGCAGCTACAAAGCTGATTCCCCCCAGGGAGCAGGACGCAGCAGAAGCCACTGGGCCTAGTCCATCACTAGAAAATTGAAAAAGAGGTCCAGCAGATATATATACCAGGGAGTCCGGGGGCTCAGAAAGCCACCCTGGATCACAGAATCCAAGTTCTAAGGGCTTGTCCAAAAACAATCCCAGTAAGGATGACAACAGCCTGCTCTAGCAAGGAGGGCGCAAGTGAGTACTCTACCCACACAACATACAGGAAAGTTACCCTCATAAGCAAACGGGGTCAAAGAGTGCACAACAACCACAACTCATAGGCAGCTGGCACAACCAGCTATGTGAGCAGCAGAGAACTGGCCCACTGTTTAGTGACAAACACAACACATCACGCCCCTTCTGGCACTGATACCTCTCACTGGGCTAGAGCACCAAGTATTCGACATGGGGCCAGACTGGCCCCGCTGCCCGTTGGATATGACTCACTAGAACCAGTAGAACAGGACTCTTTGGAACTCATTTTCACTCCTCACTACACCTCAAGAGGACTTATGGACATTTTAAACAGAAGGAACCTACTTCGGCTATTCTCTCAGATGCCAGCTCTCAGACACATCACCTCGGAAGACATGGATTGGGTCAGGTTTGAGCCACCCTTCTTTAGCGCAAGCAGAGAGGTTTAAAAAACAACCTGGAAAAATGCAGCTCAGAGAGCTGCAGTTTGGGATGCAAGAGAGACCTTTGCAGACTGGGGCATTGAACTATACATCCCTCAGCCTGAAAAATACATATTTATCCTTTAAAATACTGTCACTAGAGACAGGCCTAAAACTGTCTCAAGAGGCTCAAGTGGGGGGGGGAAATCACTTGGTCCCTACAACAGAGGCCCCGCAGACCATAACCATAGTCTGTGCGCACAAAACAAGAGAGGTCTGCACGGTCACACATTCACTCCTACAAAGCAAGCAGAGGGACTGGGTAGAGCCAAGGTATAGGTCCTAGCAGTAAGCAGAGCGTAGAGCACAACCTCTTGTGCTCACTCAAATCCCTGTCAGTCTTGTCATGGAACGTGGCAGGCCTCAGGAGTATCACCGGATCCAGCGAGGCAAGATCCTATTTAAAATCTAATGACATCTTCTGTATGCAAGAAACTTGGGAATGCGCTCTATCTCACTTACCAGGCTATTACGAGATCTTCTAACCCGCCATTCGCCCAAGTATTTTTGGACGGCCCTCTGGTGGCTTATCTACCTTCATCAAGCATGTAGTCTGTTTGGCAGCAATTGAGCTGATCATCAACAACAAAATGGCCCAAGTAATCACCATTAGCGGTGTGAACATTGATTGGGAAAAGGTAGCTCTGATACTGATCAACTGCTGCTTAAACGCTCCAAGGAAATTGAAAGTAGTAGCAATCCTCTAACTTTTAAAGAACCTGGAAACTGTCATCTTCCGTCATCCCGGTCATAATATAGTTATGTTGGGAGACTTTAATGTAAGCGGGCGGAGAGCGATCATAATTCTTTGAAATGCCTTATTGACCTACAAACTCAGGCAGCATTGCAATACGCCTAAAAAGAAAAAGGGAGCACACTGCCTTGCACTCAAGCGGAAAATAGCCCCAAGGCATCATGGTAAATGCAGTCGTTTAAATATAAATAGCGAGAATTTTTCAAAAAATTATTCACCCTAAGTAGGTGCAGCAAGTGCTGTATCGCTGTAGAAAGTCTTTCACCTAAGGTAGGTGCAGCAGGTGCCGTATCTCTGGACACGTGTTTCTGGCTTTCGCCCGTCATCAGCAGAGAGCGTATGTAAATGAAGGGGTCGCTTGAAATGCCGCCAAAAGTCTTCACAGGTTTTTGTACCACTCAGTAGGCGCACAGGTGCATCGCCAGTGCTCGTCAGCAAGAGGCTCACAGGAGCCGTCATTTAGACATCCAAAAAGAAAAAGGAAGAACACTGCCTTGCACTCAAGCGGAAAATAGCCCCAAGGCATCATGGTAAATGCAGTCATTTAAATATAAATAGCGAGAATTTTTCAAAAAATTATTCACCCTAAGTAGGTGCAGCAAGTGCTGAATCGCTGTAGAAAGTCTTTCACCTAAGGTAGGTGCAGCAAGTGCCGTATCTCTGGACACGTGTTTCTGGCTTTCGGCCATCATCAGCAGAGAGCGTATGTGCAATACACCATGGTGGGGGCCTCAACAGGCTCAGAGAAGGTACACTTGGTGAGAAGAATTAAATGGAGACCAAAGCATTTGTCTAAAATAGCCTCATGGTTAAAAACTCAGCCTCAGGAGCCTAACCTGAATCTCAAATGGTGGGTGAAGTCGATGGACGACCTAATCACTCTGCTACATGGCAAGCCAACAGGTGCCTACTCACCTCACCCCACCCGGGGAAGTATGCCATTATAACTGGACAAAAATGTTCTCAAGGCAAAGTAGGAACTTCGTAGAGTCCTACGCAAGCATAAACAACATCCCACATGGGGCAAAGCGGCTGAGATAATAAAAATCTGAATATTCCTCAAGAAACCAATAGGGAAACACAAGGTGGCAAAAGACAGGAAAGAACGGGAAACCATAATCAAGCTGCTAAAGGACCCAATTCACGCCCGTTTCTGGGAGCATGTAAACAAGTTAAGAAACGGCCACAAGTCAAGGGAGAATGGTGTAGCAGAGACTGCATGGGTCTTTCACGTTACTCTTCTGTACGTGACCTCCAGAACCAGACTCAACCAGCAATAGGCTTGAAAAGACGCTGGTGCAGAGCTGAATCATTTCTCTATTAGTATGATAGAGAACGCTATAAAGAGTACTAGGAAGGATGGCGCCCCAGGGCCAAATGGCCTACCAGCTTCTCTGTTCAAATGCTCTCCGTCGGACTGGCCAGAGAGGCTGTCTCAGCTCTTTAACAGCGTGTATCAGTTGGCCACCGTCCCGGACTCCTGGAGCGGGTCCATACTCTGTCCAGTCTACAAAAAGGGGGACCGCTCAGTAGCGTCAAACTATCGACTAATAGCTCTCCTGGATGTGGAGGCAAAATGTATGCTTGACTGTTGTTTGGCCACCTGGAAGCCTGGGTTTAGGAGTGTCAAACCAGATGTTTTTCCAATCTGGCTTCAGACCTGGGGCCTCAACATTGTATAACATTGTGGCGCTTACATACCTGCAGCATCAAGCAGCTAACACCAATCACCGACCTCTATTCTACTGCTTCATTGACTAAGGTGCGGCCTTTGACAGGGTAGACCGGGAAACCGTATGGAGGAAGCTGTTAGCATGGGGTGTTCCCACACAACTCCTAAGAGCTATCATCTTACTGTGTAGCACACTTCGGTCTGTGTTTTAACAGGTCCAGGTACATTATCACAGAAAATAGAAACCAACAGAGGCCTAAAGCAGGGCTGCGTTTTGGCCCCACTACTGTTTAATTTATATACCGGAGATTTAGAGAAACATCTAAAGGCCAGCAGCCTGGTTTTATCGACGTTTGTCCCCACAAAACTCCAAATCATCCAATACGCTGATGGCATTGTGATAGTGGACTGTACAAAAACTGCCCTACAGCGAGCGCTAAATGCCCTGAACACTTTCAACATGGCTAATCAGCTTCAAGTAAACCAGGAAAAAAGAAAATTCATCATATTTGGAAGGTGTAAAAGAACAAAAAGATCATAACCTGGCAGCTGGGAAGCCGACTATTAGCACAGCCAGGAAATATAATTACCTCAGGTGTGGTTTACAGAAAATAATGTGGGAGAGAAACAGAAAAGCGCGATCAGACAAAAAGCTGCAGCCATCTCGTATGGAATCTCCCAACTGAGTAACCAAATAAGAAGCGCTTTGGAAGCCCCAATACTGAGGCTAACCAAGGCGACCCTACTTCCTGCTCTGCAATACGGTTACCTGGCATTTCCTGGGTCCTTAGAACCCGTTATAGAACAAGCTCACTGTAGAGCACACTTAAAAATCTTCCAACAACCGAAGTCCGCCCGTCTCTCCAGGCTCAGATTGGAACTGGGCCTAGTGTCATAGCAGATAGATTGTCAAGCTGCCATCCTGAAATATTACATCAGGCTCAGGAAGACCAATACGCTTACATTAAAACACCACTTGAAACTATTTTTGAAACTCCTGGCAACCCGTGGGTGACGCAGCTAAGTAAAGCACGGAAGACCTTTGAAACAGGTGACTCCATTCAGCTGGCAGATACTGTGACATTCAGTGCTTAGAAAAAAATCAATCAACAGAAAAGCAAAGGAAATTTCAAGGGAGCACGATTTACTGTCAGCCGAATCTCCATCAAGTGTGCCAGCGTTAAACGATTCTTATTTGATCGGAGCCCCACAACCGTACCTCCTAGAAGCGATAAACACAGGAATCCGGCACCAGATTTTGTATATGCGAACATTAGTCCTGCCAGTCAAGAACTTTAATCCTTCCTGGCCTGTACATAGCGACAAAAGAGCCTGCAGGCTCTGCTCCTACCATCATGAAAGTTTGCTACACTTTCTGTGCTGCGTCCCATATTAGCAGTCAATAGGAGACAGTTAATAATTCCAGTAGCTTCGGCCCTGGGGGTGCCAACTTGCATGGAGGCATCCAATCTCTGCTCTTCACACTTTGCAGCTTGGGCCTTGGCTAGATGTGCATTAATAAATGACAGATCTCAGACGGCTACTAGCCCAGTCAGTGGGGGTGGACAGCATGGTGCGCGTAGGGCCAAAGGAAATCTAAGCACCTCTTGCTGAAAACGGAGGCAAACACTAACTCCATCTTAACTGATTTTTTTTTCTCTTTCTTCATAATGTTATTTAATGTGACCACATTTTAATGCAAATATTATCCATAGTGCTTTTACGTAAAGGTTTTAGTAAACTGAACAACAAATTGATACAACTACTACAATAGAATAGTAAAACCATCAATGAAAAAACTGCCACAGACATAAAGATGGGGAATTAACATCAGCAAGTTCAACTAAATACTGTTTTTAAGCTAAAATTAGTAAAAGTGCCTAAGCAAATGCTGTGACCAATAATTATTGCAGCCCTGAAAAAACTAAAGAAAATTCAGGACCTCTTTCTACATGGACAAATTAAAACATTTCCATAATGAGAGATATGTTGTGATCCCTTTATAGAAAAGGGGACGAACGGATGAAGGGTTGTGTTGGAGGAGAAGGAAACTGTACCGGTTTGAAGCTGCGAGGAGCGTCTCTCCCTCACAGCAGTGAAGCCGACCGAGCTCATTCGAAGCTCGTGATGCGCGATAAGCTGCATCAGATGTGTGCTTCTGACTCTGTCTGCTACCAGATCTACTAAAACCAAGTATCCGAGGATAAAAATAAACAAAACCTGTAAGTCACCCAACGCTGTCTCAAAATGAGAAAATGGAGGCACCAAGGGTCGAAACAACGAAAAATAATAGCATAAACGATCACTAAAGGCCAACCAGAAATGACAAATAATTCATTTAAGCACATAACGTTGCTGACTTGGTCAGCGCAACATTAAAGGTTAAAATATTCTACATAGAAAAAAACAGTAAATATAGAGCTTAAATAAGCATAAATAAGATTTAATTAAAATGATAGAAATGTACTTAATTTGGCTGCCCAGCAGCGAGGAAGAGATTATATATTCCTAACACTTTATATGAACATCTCGATGTTGATTGGCCAGCTGTTTTGAATCGTGGGATTTGTAGTTCTGTATTTCACTTAGGGAATTGTAGTTTTTGTCTTTAAAGTCTTTACTATACTAATGTTTGGCTGCTGTAATAAGCAGTGAAGAGGGGAAATGCATAATCTTCGCCTCTGTGTCCTTTTTTAATTACTTTTTTATAAAATGTTTATTAATCAATTTACAACATAAGAACAAACAATGCTGGACAAAGGAGAAATTATTCTCTCGGTCCTTAATAGAATTGTAAATCCTTGTTCCTCAATAGTATAAAATGTTCAATTATGTTTTATAGTTTGCCGAGACCCCGGGCCTCAGCCTGTGAAGGTCGCAGAACAGTGCACTAGGCTGTCGGGCTTCAGCAGTGCTTTCTCATGTTCTTCACATTGAGTAGGCCCTCAGGGCTGTTGTGCTAAGCCAGAGCTCTGGGTGGGTGTGTTGTCTGTCTGTTCTAAGACTTGTTTTACTTGGGTGGTTGCTAGTGCACACTGGAGGCACCGGTGCTCTCTGGCTGGATGAGTTTATTCTGTGCAGGATTTGGTGTGCGGGCTCCCAGATGCACTCTTCCAAATCGAGCTACCTTACAGGAAGGGAACAAAGGGGAGGCTTGACCATAGAGGCGCATCGCTCGAGGAGAGGACTGGGCAACATGAGGGTACATATACACACTCAGCGGCATGCATCAAAGAACAGCACAAACAGGATTTCTGCGAACACTTACTTGTATCTGCTCATCCATATCAGTGCAAATAAAGCTAATTCAGTTGAAAATAATGTAGTTTTGCGAATTACCCTTATTCCACCACATAATTCTCAGAAAAGCTGTGGAATATCCCTGAGGAGGGTGTTAGACCTGACAGTCTTGGGTGGTCCTCCCCCCAACCTTTTGCCTGCCTCCATCCACTTTTCTGACACTGTTTTTGCTGGTGGTAGGACTCTGCACACTTTACCACTGCTAATCAGTGCTAAAGTGCGTATGCTCTCTCCCTAAAAACATGGTAACATTAGTTCATTCCCAAGTGGCATATTTGATTTACTTGTAAGTCCACAGTAAAGTGCACTACATGTGCATAGAGCCTGTCAATTGAATGATACTAGTGGGCCTGCGGCACTGGTTGTGCCCCCCAAATTAGTAGCTCCTTAACCATTCCCTTGCAAGGCCTGTGTGTGCAGTTTCACTGCCACTTCGACTTGGCATTTATAAGTACCTTGCTACACCTTAATCTCCCCTTTTGTATACATATAAGTCACCTCTGAGGTAGGCCCTGGCACCTCATAAGCAGGCTGCTATGTAGGTAAAAAGCAGGACATGTACATGTGTATTTTATATGTCCTGGTAGTGGAAAACTGCTAGATTCGTTTTCCACTACTGTGAGGCCTGCTCCTTCCAAAGGATAGCATTAGGGCTACCCTCATATACTGTTTGAGTGGTAGATTCTGATCAGAAAGGGGTAACCAGGTCATATTTAGTATGGCCAGAAAGACAATAGAAAATCCTGCTTATTGGTGAGGTTGGATTTTATATTACTATTCTAGAAATGCTACTTTCAGAAAGAGAGCATTTCTCTGTACTTAAAATCTATCTGTGCCTTACAGTCTGTCTCCAATCAACGTCTGGGCTGGGCTGGTTGACAGCTCTCTTGTGCATTTCACCCAGACAACCACAAACACAGGATACTCGGTCACACCTGCACTCATCTGCATACTGAATGGGTCTTCCTGGGCTGGGAAGGTGGAGGGCCTGACAATTACATTTCAAAAGCTAGGGGCCTGCCATCACACCATGGGCTGCCAAAACTCTGCTCACAGTAATCGTTGTACTGTACATGTTGTGCTTAACAAGGGGAAACAAACTGAGCAAACAAACTGCAGTAGTGTTATTTTTCCTGATCAGGATGTGTTTCTCGGAAATCAATGCAGATATGCCAACACTCTGGTCCATCGTGTGAAGCGTACTTTCTGCCCGCACCCCCACACGTAGCAACAGATTGGTCATGGTTGCACGTGCCCACTTTCAACCACTGGCCAGTATGTTCAGCTCGCTGCTTCTGAAGCCCCTGCTCTCCCACTGCCCCCCAACAAACATGCATATGAGTTCTCTTCTGAGTATCTTCTGACGGAACAGGTGCTGGCCCTACCATCTACCTAAAAGCCGGTGTGGGGTTGGATAAAATTGTTGAAAGAAGAGTTTTGTTAAAGGGGGCATTCTTGCATTTAGAAAGGGGTTGTATGCCTTTTTCATGCCTATGCACACAGGTCTAGCCCTTTTACGTCTTTGTTTTAATTCCACCAAGCTGCTTTACTTTCACAATCTCCAACCCATCTTGAGGACAATGTGTGCCCCATAACCCCAAACACTGTCCCTGAAGCCACCTGCAGTCCTTCCACTGATGCACTCTCTGGGTGTAGGCACTCGCAGTCTATGCCAGCCGCGATATCAGCTCCAAAATTATTTGAACTAGACTTAAAAATGAAGGGCATCCCGAAAATGTCTACACACTACATGGCAGGGCACAAGTCGGGCTAAAAGCCAATAGGCAGAGTCCAACCACTATTTTCACAGGGTGGACGTCATCTCCCCAACCAAGAAGTTGGGTCCCAGCGACTTATTCTAAACTTGTTTGGGTGTTATATTCCTACACTGAGATACATTCAGCAGAGCTTGCACGTTGTTTCTTTTCCTTCCCAAGCAGCAACGTGCAGGCCGAACATGCCTCCATTTTAGGGTCTAGCTGGGAGCTGGCTTATCCCAAAACAAAGCCCAGAGTTAAAGGGCCATCAGGCATTTTGTTGTTACAGTTTGATCCTGTCTGGCAGCTATTTGGAACCCCACACCGAAATGCTGATGTAATGGAAAAAAAGGCAAACAGCTTGTTATCACTTTATCACCTCACAAGTACTTAAGAGAAACTAGGATTTGCACGCAGACTTTTCTCTTTGTTCAATATCTGTATATAAGATATACATTCACTGTGAGAATGTCAGATGGGTCGGTCTTTACAAGTATTTATACAAATAGCAATTTAAATACCACTATTTTTATTTCTTTTCTAGCGTTACTCATCCCATTTAGGGAGTCAGAACTCTTTACATCACACACACACACACACTTGAGAATAAGTCATACAAATATGTAGACGTTGTACAGGATTGTTACATAAGAGTCCATTGTCACATTTTGACAGATGGCTGACAGGTCATCGCCATGCAGGTGATACTCTATTAGGATGGTAGCTCCTACTACCCATCAAAACAAAAGCTATCAGATCCATGGGATTTTTTTAATTGATTTGGTTTCCCACATTTTAGGGATTCAGTGATGTAAAAGGTCTCCATAATTACTTACGTTAAACAAAGTGTGGCAATATAGCATGATCCATGATGTCTAAATTAATGTTTGTGAAGAATTTTGAGTTATAACAGCATCTTCCATAGGGAATATCGCTTGCTATGCTCAGAATACCAAATACAATGAGCAGCTTGCATTTTTTTTGTGATAATGGTAAAAATGTGCTAAAGTTGTCAGTATATATAATGGTGGTGCGTTAAGTAGGTTAATGGATGTTATAGTCTTGATACACTCAATTTCAGTTGCTAGCATTTTTAATGCAGTGTGTGATTTGTGCTTTGTTCTTGGTGCCAGGTTTAGTATGTCCAGCTTGTGGCCCTCAGTGGCATGTTTACTGTAACTAGTCAGACTCCAAACTTCTTCCACATTTGGTTTGTTAATCCTTCAAACAGGGAACTCAAGTCACGGGCTTAAAGACTGATTAGCTTTCATTTGTTAAATCTTATAATGCTCTCAAATGTACTCATGATAGGCCTGCTAAGCACGTGTGTGAGGTCTGGAGAGCGGATGTCCCTTCTTGTGATGTCACTTACTGTGAGGCCATGGGTTGTGATGCCACTTCTGTGGTGTCACTTCCTGTGATGACAAGTACAATGTCATGAGCCGTCACTTGCATACTAACTTCCTTAGTTTCCCACTTTGTCTTTAAAACATTTGCCCTGCTCCAGGGGGAACCTAAACACCACTGTGGCAGTGCCCCCCTGGACTCAGTGATCAAGGCCCCTCCTTCTGTGGCACCCACGAACATGGAAGGCAAAATATTGTTCTCTCTTGTTTCCAACAGGGAAAGAGGCTGTGAAAGCCTCAGTCCACATCATGGTGTGTCTTAAGGGCAGGTGGAGATTCAATAGGCAGGGCATCTTTAACCACTTGCTGGTTGCACATAGGTATTTTGTAAGCAGGGTTATAAGCAGTTTGTTTTTTTCGTATTCCTCCAAATTCACGTGTTTCTGGTTTGTATTTATTTAAGAGATTTGGACAGCTTAGACCTTTAAGAACTTGGTGGCCAGAATCACACTGTACCTCCCACGCCGCGCTCACATTGCACAACACCTGAAAGCACTTGACTGACTCCCCATTCACAGATGAGCACAATTCAAACTCCTCAACCACACTTTTAAGGCACTACATAACATTGGCTCAGCATTACTCAACATTTGCATCTGCTTTCACAAATCTTCACGACACCTCTGCACGTTCAGACTCCTACTTGCACAAATTCCATGCACATGGAAAACCAGATCTGACAGTCGAGCTTTCAACTTCATCACGCCTAAAGTTTGAAATGACCTGCCTCCTCCTTACTTCTTGAATTCAACAAGAATCTACATACCTGGATTTTTGAGTAGTCCAAATAGGCCCTAAGTGCGGCTAGACTCACACCTGCTCAGTGCCAGGATACCTTACTGGTTGATAGTGTGTTCTACAATTTTGAATAGCTTAACATAGCGCTCTGCATCACACAGGCCACTGCAGTGTGCTGGTTCTTGCACTTTTGCTCTTTGAGGAAGTAGGAGGTAGGCCAGTTTATTTTATGTCACTGCTCAAACTGTATGATTAATGCTCCTTTTTAGGTTGAGCCTAGGCAGCTGCATGCGCTGTCTCTCAACGTGCTGTAATCTACTTCTGTGGGCTTTCACCACGTCTATCACACATTCCTTGGCCGACCTTTCAAAATTACTTTGGTTTGTTAGGTAAATGCTTTAGGTTTGTCCCACCTTGAGGCTGTTTTGTTACCGTCTTGGAGACTGACCCTGTTACATGGATTATTGCGCGATCGGCCATATACCTTAGTGTTGGCGCACACTACCCTTTTCTTTTGCCTCTTCACTTTGCACTCGTGCCTGTATGTTGTTTATTCCTCTGGCATCTCGCTGTTTTTTGCAGTGTCTGCATTCGAATATATATATATATATATATATATATATATATATATATATATATATATATATATATATATATATATGTGTGTTCGATGGCATGTGTAGCTGCAGATACACATGCTGTGCACATCCCGCCATATGGTGTTGGGCTCGGAGCGTTACAGGTTGTTTTTCTTCGAAGAAGTCTTTTCGAGTCACGAGACCGAGGGACTCCTCCCATTTCGGCTCCATTGCGCATGGGCGTCGACTCCATCTTAGATTGGTTTTTTTCCGCCATCGGGTTCGGACGTGTTCCTTTTCGCTCCGTGTTTCGGGTCGGAAAATTAGTTAGAATCTCTGAAAAATCGTCGGTATTGTTTGCGTTCGGTATCGGGTTAGTTACAACAGATCGACACCGACTTTTGAAGAGCTCCGGTGGCACTTCGGGGTTTTTTCGATCCCCCGTCGGGGCCTGGTCGGCCCGGCCACGTGTCTCTTCAAGGCTGATGGAACGGACCCCATTCCGCTTCTGCCCAAAATGCCATAACAAGTATCCATATACAGATCAGCATCTGGTTGTAACTTGTGTTTGTCGCCGGAACACAAGGAAGATACTTGTGAAGCCTGTCGAGCGTTTCGGTCCAGGAAGACACTAAGAGACCGAAGAGCAAGGAGACTGCAAATGGCGTCGGCGCCGACAGGACAAGAGTGTTTCGAGGAGGAGGAAGAAACATTCTCCATCCAGGAATCGGACTCGGATGAGATCGATCCCGAAGAAACGCCGAAAACCGTGAGTAAGACGTCGAAACACAAAACTCACGAAAAAACCACTAAAGCCCAGGGGACGCCACCGCCAACAGGCCATGGCTTAACCCGAAAAATAGGTGATAGGTGACCGATCATCGGCACCGAAAAAGGGCACGCTGGTGGCGAAGTCATCCGACTCCGGTCGAGATACCGCCACACAGCAATCTCGGGCCCGAGATAGTGGCTACGAGCAGGTTCGGCACCGAGATAGCTGTACCGAAATGGGTCGGCACCGAGAGACCACGACGCCGAAAGTAAAGAAGGTTTCGTCGGAACCAAAAAAAGCAGCCGAAAAGGTTTCGATACTGAAACATCCGGCCTCGGAACCGAGAACAAGTTCCTACACTGAGGAACAAGGACTGTCCACACAAATGAAGACACATAGATTTGGACAGGAATTGGAAACAATAGAGCCAGACTATACACAAAGAAGGCTCCATATCCAAAAAGAAACAGGGAAGATCAGTACTCTCCCTCCGATTAAAATGAAACGCAAACTTGCCTTTCAAGAAAAAGACAAGCAGCCACAGGCAAAGGTGGCTAAACAAGTAACCCCGCCACCATCTCCACAATGCTCTCCGCAACCATCACCTGTAGCCACTCCACCAATGATGCAATCCCCAACTCATACAGGAATGAGTCAAGATGACCCTGACGCATGGGACCTTTATGACGCACCAGTGTCAGATAATAGTCCTGAATGTTATCCAGCTAGACCGTCGCCACCAGAGGATAGTACAGCCTACGCACAGGTGGTGTCAAGAGCAGCGGCATTTCATAATGTCAGCCTGCATGCTGAGCCCATTGAAGACAACTTTCTTTTTAACACACTGTCGTCCACACACAGCCAGTATCAAAGTCTTCCTATGCTACCCGGAATGCTAAAACACTCCAAACAAGTGTTTGAAGAGCCTGTAAAAGGAAGGGCCATTACTCCAAGAGTGGAAAAAAATATAAACCGCCACCAACAGACCCCGTGTACATCACACAACAGCTAACACCGGACTCAGTTGTAGTAGGGGCAGCGCGCAAAAGAGCGAACTCACATACTTCAGGAGATGCACCACCTCCAGATAAAGAAAGTCAAAAATTCGACGCAGCAGGCAAGAGGGTGGCGGCACAGGCAGCAAACCAGTGGCGTATTGCCAATTCACAGGCTTTGTTGGCCAGATACGATAGGGCCCATTGGGACGAAATGCAACACTTTATAGAACATTTGCCCAAGGAGTTCCAAAAAAGAGCGCAGCAGGTAGTAGAAGAAGGACAGAGTATCTCCAACAATCAGATACGGTCAGCAATGGATGCTGCAGACACAGCTGCTAGAACTGTCAACACAGCAGTAACAATAAGGAGACATGCATGGCTTCGTACATCAGGATTTAAACCAGAAACACAGCAAGCTGTGCTGAATATGCCATTCAACGGAGAGCAGTTGTTTGGGCCGGAGGTGGACACTGCGATCGAAAAACTTAAAAAAGACACTGACACGGCCAAAGCCATGGACGCACTCTACTCCCCACAGAGCAGAGGCACATTTCGAAAAACACAGTGTAGAGGGGGGTTTCGAGGACAAAGCACAGAACCCACAACCTCACAAACAAGACCCACTTACCAGAGCCAGTATCAGCGGGGAAGTTTTCGGGGACAATATAAAGGGGGACAATTCCAAAAGAATAGAGGAAAGTTCCAAAGTCCCAAAACTCCTCAAAACAAACAGTGACTTCCAAGTCACACATCCCCAACACATAACATCTGTGGGGGGGAGACTAACCAAATTTACAAACATTGGGAGGAAATAACAACAGACACTTGGGTCCTAGCAATTATCCAGCATGGTTATTGCATAGAATTTCTAAAATTCCCTCCAAACGTCCCACCGAAAACACACAATATGTCAAAACAACATATAGATCTTCTAGGACTAGAAGTTCAGGCATTGCTACAAAAAGAAGCAATAGAATTAGTACCAAGCCAACAGAAAGGGACAGGAGTTTATTCTCTGTACTTTCTCATACCCAAAAAAGACAAAAGTCTGAGACCTATACTAGATCTCAGAACATTAAATACATACATCAAATCAGATCACTTTCACATGGTGACATTACAGGACGTAATCCCACTGCTCAAAAAACAAGACTACATGACAACACTAGACCTAAAAGATGCATATTTCCATATACCGATACATCCTTCACACAGAAAGTACCTAAGGTTTGTATTCCAAGGGGTACATTACCAGTTCAAGGTGTTGCCATTCGGAATAACAACTGCGCCAAGAGTTTATACAAAATGCCTAGCAGTAGTAGCTGCACATATCAGAAGGCAGCAAATACATGTGTTCCCGTACCTAGACGATTGGTTAATCAAAACCAACACGCTAAAACGGTGTTCACAACACACGAGGTACGTCATAGAAATCCTCCACAATCTAGGTTTCTCAATCAACTACACAAAGTCACACCTTCTGCCGTGTCAAACACAGCAATACTTAGGGGCAACAATCAACACAACAAAAGGGATTGCCACTCCAAGCCCACAAAGGGTTCAAGCATTTCACAATGTAATAAAAACCATGTATCCAAAACAAAAGATACAAGTCAAAATGGTGATGAAACTACTAGGCATGATGTCCTCATGCATAGCCATTGTCCCGAACGCAAGGTTGCACATGCGGCCCTTACAACAGTGCCTAGCATCACAATGGTCACAAGCACAGGGTCAACTTCTAGATCTGGTGTTAATAGACCACCAAACATGCACCTCGCTTCAATGGTGGAACAGTATAAATTTAAACCAAGGGGGCCTTTCCAAGACCCAGTGCCACAATATGTAATAACAACAGATGCCTCCATGATAGGGTGGGGAGCACACCTCAATTAACACAGCATCCAAGGACAATGGGACACTCAGCAAAAACAGTTTCACATAAATCACTTAGAACTATTGGCAGTATTTCTAGCGCTAAAAGCATTTCAACCCATAATAAGCCACAAACACATTCTTGTCAAAACAAACAACATGACAACAATGTATTACCTAAACAAACAGGGAGGGACACACTCAACACAGTTGTGTCTCCTGGCACCAAAAATATGGCATTGGGCGATTCACAACCACATTAGCCTAATAGCACAATTTATTCCAGGAATTCAGAACCAGTTAGCAGACAATCTCTGGCGGGATCACCAACAGATCCACGAATGGGAGATTCACCCCCAAATACTAAACAAATACTTCCAGGATTGGGGAACACCATAAATAGATCTATTTGCAACAAAGGAAAACTCAAAATGCCAAAACTTCGCATCCAGGTACCCACAAGATCAGTCTCAGGGCAATGCGTTATGGATGAGCTGGTCAGGGATATTTGCTTACACTTTTCCCCCTCTCCCACTCCTTCCATATCTGGTAAACAAATTGAGTCAAAACAAACTCAAACTCATACTGATAGCGCCAACATGGGCAAGACAACCTTGGTACACAACACTACTAGACCTCTCTGTAGTGCCTCATGTCAAACTACCAAACAGACCAGATCTGTTAACACAACACAAACAACAGATCAGACATCCAAATCCAGCATCACTGAATCTAGCAATTTGGCTCCTGAAGTCCTAGAATTCGGACACTTAGACCTTACACAGGAATGTATGGAGGTCATAAAACAAGCTAGAAAACCTACCACTAGACATTGCTATGCAAATAAGTGGAAAAGATTTGTTTATTACTGCAATAATAATCAAATTCAACCCTTACACGCATCTGCCAAAGACATCGTAAGTTACTTACTACATTTGCAAAAGTCAAAGCTAGCTTTCTCTTCCATAAAGATACATCTTACCGCAATTTCAGCTTACCTGCAAATTACGCACTCAACCTCACTATTTAGGATACCAGTCATAAAGCGTTTATGGAAGGACTAAAGAGAATTATACCACCAAGAACACCACCAGTTCCTTCATGGAACCTCAACATTGTCTTAACACGACTCATGGGTCCACCTTTTGAGCCCATGCATTCTTGTGAAATGCAATACTTAACATGGAAAGTTGCATTTTTAATTGCCATCACATCTCTAAGAAGAGTGAGTGAAATTCAAGCATTTACCATACAAGAACCATTTATTCAAATACACAAGCATAAAGTAGTTCTACGGACAAATCCAAAATTTTTACCAAAAGTTATATCACCGTTCCACTTGAATCAAACAGTAGAATTACCAGTGTTCTTCCCACAGCCAGACTCTGTAGCTGAAAGAGCACTACATACATTAGACATCAAAAGAGCGTTAATGTACTACATTGACAGAACAAAACTAATTCGAAAAACAAAACAATTATTTGTTGCTTTCCAAAAACCTCATACAGGTAATCCAATTTCTAAACAAGGCATTGCTAGATGGATAGTTAAGTGTATTCAAACCTGCTATCTTAAAGCAAAGAGAGAACTGCCTATTACACCAAAGGCACACTCAACCAGAAAAAAAGGTGCTACCATGGCCTTTCTAGGAAACATTCCAATGACCGAAATATGTAAGGCAGCTACATGGTCTACGCCTCATACATTTACCAAACACTACTGTGTAGATGTGTTAACGGCACAACAAGCCACAGTAGGTCAAGCAGTACTACGAACATTGTTTCAAACAACTTCAACTCCTACAGGCTGAACCACCGCTTTTGGGGAGATAACTGCTTACTAGTCTATACACAGCATGTGTATCTGCAGCTACACATGCCATCGAACGGAAATTGTCACTTACCCAGTGTACATCTGTTCGTGGCATTAGTCACTGCAGATTCACATGCGCCCACCCGCCTCCCCGGAAGCCTGTAGCCGTTAAGAAGTTGATCTTGAACATTTGTAAATTTGAAAATATATTACTTTAAACTACATTATGTACACTACTCCATTGCATGGGCACTATTACTAGCATAAACAACTCCTACCTCACCCTCTGCAGGGGAAAACAATCTAAGATGGAGTCGACGCCCATGCGCAATGGAGCCGAAATGGGAGGAGTCCCTCGGTCTCGTGACTCGAAAAGACTTCTTCGAAGAAAAACAACCTGTAACACTCCGAGCCCAACACCAGATGGCGGGATGTGCACAGCATGTGAATCTGCAGCGACTAATGCCACGAACAGATGTACACTGGGTAAGTGACATTTTCCATATATATATATATATATATATATATATATGTATGTGTATATATATATATGTACATATATATATATATATATATATATATGTATGTGTATATATATATATATATATGTACATATATATGTATATATATATATATATATATATATGTATATATATATATATATGTTGTTCAAATTGCAGCCCCATTCCTAAATTCTTCCCAAATTTAGCAGTTGAAAAATAAAATATACAAACTGGCGCCTTTTAAATATAAAAAATCACAAGGTAAACCCTTAACGTGGCTCTCCCCTGCACAGGAGGAAAGCCAATGCTACAATAGTCACTGCACTTGGGACACTGTCTCGTAATGCTTTGCGGGGTATTCCTTTTACACCACATGTTTGCCCATAACTCAGCCTGTGGTGTTACTAGGTCAATCGTACCACCAGCAAAACTTTCAACACAGCATGCTCTTTCTGTCCAGCTTTTCTGGGTCCCCATACAAGGTTGGGGGGGGGGGCAAAATCATATCCTCTCTCACCATTCAATGTCTTTTTAAACTCTCTTATGGCTGGAGCTTTTGCTTTACAGTAGACAGTAGTTTGTTTTCTGAGGGCCTTGTTTATAATAATAATCTAGCAGGCCTGCTAGGCCTGAAAATGTGTAATGCACTATGCTCTCTAGCAGCCGATGGTTACAGTCTCCTCTTTTCATGTGTGTATGCCCTCTAGGGCTGACTATATGGTTGCACGACCATGTTTCTTCCAAGTGCTGTTTTTATTGTGGTGCCCTCTAGGGGATGTTCTGATCATTACAGTCTAATGCCCACTGTATGAAGGAATGCACTGTGATAAAGGTTTAATGTGTTGCATGGCTAAATACTTACAATGTCCCAAACTGTTTATTTCTGATAAAGGTTTAAAGTGCTGTATGGTTAAATATTTACAAGGTCCCAAAGGTGAGACCTATTGGCTATGCCAATTTTTGTTTCTGTTATGGAAATCGGTGTAGCGTGGAGACGCTGTTTGGGGAGGGGTTTCTTCTGACATCCCAAAGCAGACTTTACTGCTGCTTAATACACCATTCTTCTACCTAATGGTATGTTTCTCATACTTGTAGCCTGCCTGACTGGGTTGTGTGTGTGTGTGTGTGTCAGGGCAGTGAGTAAGCCATTGGTGCTTAATGAATAATGTCAATTTTAAAACACCAAATTGACAGTCATAGCTGAAACGACCCAGCACTTTATTTACACTTTTGATGTATGATCACCATTGGTGACACGTGAGGGATGCCTCAATTTAGGAATTGTGTAATTCTTTATTGGCAGATTTAGCTGCGCATGAGTTTACTGTTTGATATTAGGCAAGTGAACTGAACTCATATATGCATAACCGTGAAGGAAGGGATTTTGTGGCAACGGCACTGGGAAAGCAGGGGAGTTCAGTTAGAAATCAGTGAGGGTTAGGGAGACAGATTTTGGACAGTTCATGCAGCATGTGGATCTGAATAAGGGTAGACTAGGCTATGTGTTCCTTTATACACGTTTGCCTAAAATTTCAACAGCACCAAGAAAAATCTTCAATGGACTCGTTTACTGTGCATGACTGTCACTGCAAAGATTAAAGGGCACAACATGCAGGGGTTCAAGAAATAGCAGGTGGGAGGCACATGAGGAATAGCTGCTGGGACTGCTTAAGGGAGATATTGAGCACATAGGCGATTGGAGGGAGGTGTTAAGCTGCCTATTATGTAATAGCCTTTTCGACTGAATAACCAGACTGGAAGCTTTACAGTCAAGCATGTTTATTCAGCCATTGTTGAATGTTCATGCTTTGGAAGAAACTCAGAAGTGTACCCTTTGGCTCCCTCTTCTTTCCCAAGGCTTGCCCTTATCACTTCAAAGCATCGTCATTAGATCTAGCCTGGAGACACATTTAGCTGTTTCACCAGCTTCATGTAAAATAAAAATACTTTAAAATACGTATATACATACATAGAGGGGCTTTCGGTAGCCCTCTTCATCCATTGACCTCTTGGCTTTCATTCACACAGTACAGTATACGTCATGTAGAAACAGGTCAGCACTTGTTAGCTGTTTTCTCTCTTGCACTTGTCCTGGCTGCATTATGCTCGATCACATGTAGTCAATCGCTTTAAAGAACAAGTTACTTACCTTCTGTATTGCATTATCTGGTAGGGACTCTACCTAGCTTCAGATTCCTTTTCTTTGAATTTCCTGGCATCAGCTTTGAATCCGGAAGTTTTTGCTGAGAAGTACCCTGTGTGCGCCGTCAGGTGGCGTCGTTTGGCTCCACATGGCCTCGGTGGAGCGGTCTGTGACATCATGGTCCCCTACAAAGGCACCACACCGCCGCGTGTACGTACCACCATAGCATATGAAGCTCCTTCCTCCGTAGCCACAGTAGGAGGTGAAAGCATGCAAGTATCTGAAGAAGTATCCAGACCACTGGCATCCTCTAGTTCCTCATACCAGTCACCAGTCCATATGCTCCAATCCATACTCCAAAGGGTCATGGGACCCCTCCCATTCCTCCCTTGTATCTGGCTGTTCTGAAAAAGCTTCAGGTACTCATCTGGCCCCTGTTGGCGCTGTCGAAGTCTGAATCGGCGTTGTACGACGTTGTTCCGATCATCTGGGATAAGGATGGGGCTTCCTCCTTTGGTGGGTGCCGGCGGAGCGGGGAGCGTCGACGTCGGTAGCGATGCCGGAGGAGACTGACTGTGTGAACTCACCATTGCCCCTGATCCGGTATCGGATCCTGGAGTCCTCAACGGGGCCGAATCCACCAGCGTCGAACCCGATTCAGCCCCTGCTGACCCGTGGGGCCTGAAGGCGCACCAGCGGGGGCAGTCCACTCAAATATAAGGCGCATGGCATTGTAAAACTCTTTGAGCTGAGCGGGGGTTGCTCTGACTCCCGGAAAGAGAGGGGGGGGGGTTGGTTCGAAGTCAGCCCCAGCATCCTGTTCCTGGAACGTTGACGTTCCCGAGACACCCTGTTGGCTGATGGGCATAGCGAATTCGAAGTCTGCTTGGACTCTTTCTTCTTCTTGTGCCTCTTCCCGAAGTGCCCGGAGGACCTTGAGTGCGAAGAAGAGGACTTAGGGCTCCTGGAGCGGTCCCATGACCACCTCCTTGGTTAGGGCCGTGACCTACTAGGATTTGTGCCAACTGAAGTCGACTGCTGGGCTGCCATCAGCTTCAGAGACCGCTCTCTCCAAGCTTTCGGGGCCATGGCCCGGCAGTCGGAACACAACTTCGAGTCGTGGTCTCTGTCGAGGTTCCAGAGACATACCTGATGGGGACCATCATTGACATGCTGCGATGGCAGGCGCCACACGGCTTGAATTCCGTCTTCCTCAATGTCATCCTGCGCAGACTGCAAAAGACTCGACAAAAAGGTAGAAAAAGGCCTACCAAAAAAGTCAGTGGGTAGCTTGAACCCGGACCTGTGCTTAACCGACATGGAAGGAAACGAACTGACGTACGCGCGCTGGGGTGGTGCCTTCTTAGGCGACCGTGATATCACATACTGCTCCAACGACGCCATGTGAAGCCGAACGATGCACGCAGATCCGAATGACACCATCCGACGGCACGCGCGGGGTACTGCTCAGCAAAAAATTCAAGATTCCAAGCCAGGAAATTCAACGGTAAGAAATCTGCAGCTAGAAGCCTCTATCAGATAGAAGAACACTTTAGTTCGAGGGCTTGTGGGATGGCCCTTTACTTTGCCAGTGTGTTTTTTTCTTAACACACAATTTTTTAAAGTCTTTTTTGAAACTAGTTTCAGTTTACAATAATTCAAAGCAAATAGGACATTTTGGTTGTGCTAATAAGAAGTAAATTTAACCTTTACACTTACCTTCTAGAACGTACTGGTACTTCTCTATTAAAATTGTAAGTGATTTATAATGACATCATTTTATTGCAAGCATGTGGCCATTTTATCTTTTTAGGTGGTGGTGTGTTTTTCTTTTAATTTGTGTGGCATATGCTTGCAAAAAAATACAAGTGAAAGTAATTAACCATACCAACAGCCAGATCTATTGGCGTTGCCAGTGCTTGTCTAATACGAAGCTGCAGCCAGTACAGGGGAAGTTGGAGATGAGAAAGAAAGTGGCTTAAGTGACGGCCAAAGCTGTCTCCGCCCAGTGTTCTGGTGGCGCTGCTTTACCCTGTATTATGTGAGTTGAATGAGCCAAGGACATCTTTTTGATGTACTTAAGCTAAAGTGCAATTTGCTGCAGAGGTTTGGGGCAAAGAGGGGCAGCATATACACAACAAAAGCTAAGTTTCTACTGCCCTAATAAATTCGAGGAATTAATTAGCCAAAAAGCACTCCTGTGCTTGCAGGTCCTAAACGTGTATTTCACCAGAAAAGAAACTTGACCCTTCTCGGCATTCCATTATGTTTTTGATGACGGAAAAGAAGGGTAGCTGGTGGTGTTGTGTTCTGGCTATTATGGGAGGCTGAGGGTCCCCATTCCAACGAGCACTCCGGATTATTGGAAGATGATGCAAACATGAATATACACTGAGGAATAGATAGTGCAGCTCTGGCCATTCATTCATGATTTCTGAGTGATGATGCAACTATTGTCGTACACAGATATTACTCTGTGATGGTTCCACTAAGTACTAATGAGAAACGGTGCCAATATAGGCACATAAAGTACAGATTTCTAAGTGGTAAATATCAGAAAATTCCTTTAGGATGAATGAGCGGAGGTGGATAGCAGAACATACGCCAAGAATTAGAGAATAATTGGTTACATTTGAGCTTGCACAGGAGACTGAGAGCTGGGTTGTATCTGAAAACGCTCTAAGGTTTAGTTAGTAATAATGTAAGCTGATCTTATAATGTTCTAATAATCATAGAGTGGCAGTTGAAATCTAATGTAAGCTGATCTTATAATGTTCTAATAATCATAGAGTGGCAGTTGAAATCTTGAATGCTCCAAGAACTGTGTAGGTGCTTGATTGACGACAATATGTCTATTTGTTATTAAAAAAGAGAAAGAAAAAAAAAAGGTCAACATGCATATTTCAGTATGTCCCCTTCCTTTAATGACTCTTGCAAGAAGCTGGCTCTGTATATACCCTATCAAAGTGAGATATAGTGGGCGCAGAGTCCAGAGGTTCCCCAGAGGCTAAAGTGGATAATACTAATGTTCTCTTTTGTGGTAGTGTGGTCGAGCAGTTAGGCTTATCAGAGGGTAGTACAAAGCATTTGTTCTTCACACACAGACAATAGAGGAAGCACACACTCAATGAATTAACTCCAGTTCAATGGTTTTTAAATAGCAAAAATATATTGTCTTAATTTATTTTTAGAACCACAAGATTCAAGTTGGAGGTAAGTACTTCAATAGTTTCGTATTTCACACATATATCAATAGTACTTTGTTTGAAATTGATAAGTTATACAGTTTTTGAAATATTGGCAGTTATCTGTTTTAAAAGTTGACACAGTGTAATTTTCAGAAACCGTTCCGGGGGGGGGTGGAGGGGGGGGGAGAAAGTTAGATCGATGTACAAATAAGTACAACACTTACAGTTCCAGTCTCCGGGGGTTAGGAAGCCCACAGGTTGGGATTCAAGTTAACCCCAAACACCCACCACCAGCAACACAGCCGGGTGCAGAGGTCAAAATGTAGGCAAAATTAATATGGGCTCCTATGGAGACTTGGGGCACTTGGTTTCAGTTCTGCAGGCAGGTAAGTACCTGTGCCTTCAGTGGGCAGACTGGGGGGAGTTTAGAGGAGCACTGCGGGGGCCACAAGTAGGCACCAAACATACACCCTCAGCAGTGCTGGGGCGACTGGCTGCCAGTTGCCAACAAGATGTCAGGTCTCTAATGATTATTTATGAGGGGATCCGGAGGTCACACAGATGCTGCAGGTAGGGTCCCGGGGGGGTGGGGGGGTTGTCTCTGGCACACGACTGGCTGGACAGGGAGGAGGGCCGTCTGCTGAATGTTGCTGCACTGGAGGTTGGGTTCTCCAAGGCCTGGGGGCTGCGGGTACAGTGTGTCTTTAGCCATCGGATATCTTCATCCAGAGCTTTCACGGTCAGGAGGGTCCTTGGGATTCCCTATGCAGGTGTCGTTGTGGAGGGGTGGAGAGGCAAACTCTGGGTGGGCACTTGCTCAGAATTGCCTGGGGATCCTCTGTAGCTGGTTGGGCCACCTGGACACAGGCTGTGGGTGTCGTATACAGAGTGGTTAGGACTCACGCATTCAGAGTGGGGTTGGAGTCCTTGGTTGTTGTTTCGTCTTTGGACAGGGCAAATGTCCACAGGAGTTCTTGATCCTTTTGGGTGCAGAGCAGTCCTCTGAGCTTGACAGAGGTCGCTGGACCCGCTAGATGCGTCACTGTGCTTGTGCAGGTTCTTTGAAGCAGGAGACAGGCTGGTAGGGCTGGGGTCAAGTCAATTGTCGTCTTCATTCTTCTCTGCTGTGGGTTTCAGCTATGCAGTCCTTCCTCTTCTTTTCAGGTCGTAAGGATACTGGTGAGCTGGGTTCAGGGAGGCCCTTAAATCCTAGATTTAGGGGCGTTTTAGGGGTCAGAGGGCAGTAGCTGATGGCTACTGTCCCTCAGGGTGGCTGCACCTTCCTTGTGCCCATTCTCTTTGGGGAGTGGGGCACAAACCTAATCCTATTGGTCCCTGTCCTCCAAACCAAGATGGAGGATTCTGGTGGCAGGGGGTCATCTCAGCTCTGGACACCTTAGGGGCGGTTCTGGCTGGGATGGTCTCTCCTCCCTGTTTTCCCTAATTTTCCCTCCGGACGTGCCGCCAAAAGTGGGGCTTTGTCCTGGGGGGGGGGGGGGGGGGGGGGGGGGGGGGGGGGGGGGGGGGGGGGGGGGGCTGGCAACTCCACTAGTTGGAGTGCCTAAGGGCACTGTAACCCAAGGCTTGAGTCTTTGAGGCTCACCGCCAGGTGTTACAGTTCTGACAGTTACAGTACACCCAGGACAGGCGTTGTTTCTGACCACCAAGAGCACAAAGGCTCTCACCCCATGTGGTCAGAAACTTGTCTGAAAGTGGCAGGCTGGCACAGACTGGTCAGTCCTGCACTAGCAGTTTGGCTAACATACAGCGGGCATCTCTAAGATGTCCTCTGGGTGCATTTTTCAATAAATCCCACACTGGCATCAGTGGGGGTTTTTTGTGCTGAAAAGTTTGATATCAAACTTTCCAGTATTCAGTGAAGCCATTATGGAGCTCTGGAGTTCGTAATGACAAATTCCTAGACCTTATACTCAATATGGCTACACTGCACTTATAATGTCTAAGAATGCTCTTAGACAATGTAGGGGCATATTGCTCATGCAGCTGTACCCTCACCTGTGGTATAGTGCACCCTGCATTAGGGCTGTAAGGCCTGCTAGAAGGGTCTCTTACCTATGCCACAGGCAGTTTGTGGGCATGGAACCCTGAGAGGGGTGCCGTGTCGACTTTGCCCTTTTCTCCCCACGAGCACACACAAGCTGCAAAGGCAGTGTACATGTGCTTGGTGAGGGGTCCCCTAGGGTGGCATAATAAATGCTGCAGCGTTTGGGGACCTTCCTTGGCCACAGGGCCCTAGGTACCATGGGTACCTTTTACAAGGGATTTAACTGTGTTTCCAGGGGTGTGCCATTTGTGGAAACAAAGGTGCAGGTTCTGGGAAAGAACGCTGGTGCTGGGGCCTGGTTAGCAGGATTCCCAGCACACTTTCAATCAAAGTTGGCATCAACATTAGGCAAAAAGTGTGGGGGGTAACCATGCCAACAGTAGCACTTTCCTGCACCTCTGTATGCCAGTATATAGGCAGACGACAAGCCAGACCAATTGACGTTGTGTGTTCACTAATTACTAGTCAAGCTCCCACCAGAATGTATACGTTGCATTTTGCCTAATTGCAAGGCTAGCATATGTATACTTTAAGTGAGATTAAGTATTTGACTCTAATACTATTTCGAAAGTCAACTTTCCAATGTTTCTGTAGAAAAGTGCCTTCGTTCTTGGCAAGGTTACCCCCATTTTCTGCCTGTTGTCAGTGTGTTTGACTGTGTTCACTGGGATCCTGCTAACCAGGACCCCAATGTCTATTTTGTCTCTTCTAAATTTAGTTGCTACTAACCTTTTCTCCCCACATTTGGCACACTGGTGCCCATGTAAGTCGCTAGTATATGGTACCTAGGTGGCCAGGGCATTGGGGCTCCAGGGGATCCCTATGGGCTGCAGCAGTTATTCTGCCAACCATAGGTAGCCCATGCAAAGGGTTCTGCAGGCCTGCCATTGCAGTCTGCGTGAACCGGGTGCACGCACCCATGTTCACTACAGGTCATTGTACCAGGTCACTGTAAGTCACCCCTATGGTAGGCCCTCTCACCCATAGGACAGGGTGCAGGTACCTGTGTGTGATGGCACCCCTGCACTAGCAGAGGTGCCCCCACAAACTCCAGCCCCATTTTACTGGACTTCGTGACTGTGAGGATGCCATTTTATATGTGTACTGGACATAGTTCACTGCCTGTGTCCAACTACATAATGGTAACTCCGAACCTGGGCATGTTTGGTATCAAACATGCCGGAATCATACCCCAATACTGTTGCAAGTATTGGAAGTATGATTCCATGCACTCTGGGGACTCCTTTGAGGGACCCCAGCATTGCTACCACCAGTCTTACAAGGATTTCTGGGCAGCCCAGCTGCTGCCAACCCTCAGACAGGTTTCTGCCCAGCTGCTGCTTGATCTGATAAAGCCCAGGAAGGCAGAACAAAGGATTTCCTTTGGGAGAGGGAGGGGGACCACCCTCTACCTTTGAAAATAGGTGTGACTGGCGTGAGAGGGGTAGCCTTCCCAAGCCACTGGTTTGCTTTGAAGGGCACATTTGGTGCCCTCCATGCATAAATAAGTCTACACTGTTTCAGTGACCCTCACCCCTGCTCTGGTGCGAAACTGTACAATGGAAAGGGGAGTGACTACTCCCCTGTCCAATACCACCCCAGGGGTGGTGCCCAGAGCTCCTCCAGAGGATCCCTGGGTTCTGCCATCTTGATTCCAAGGTTGGCAGGGAAATCTGGGAGCATCCAAGTGGCCAGGCAGATGACGTCAGAGGCACCCTCTGATAAGTAGTTGACTGGTTAGGTGACCAAGCCCCCTCTTTGGGCTATATAGGGTCTTCCTCTGGGGTGGGTCCTCAGATTCGGCTTCCAACATTCCAGCATGACTCCTCTGTAACCTCTGCTTCGACTTCTGACCTCCGGAACCGCAATTGGACCCTCCAGGAACCTACAAGCTGCAGATGCACGAGGACGACTCTTCTGTAACATTGTAGCCTGACTTCCTGCAAGCTTTGCAACATTTCCCTGGCCATCCATCCTTAGAAGACTGCTACTCTTCAGCCTGCACAAGAAGAATAAGGAATCTCCCTTGGATCTGCATCCTCAGGTACCAGCAGCGTGGATCGCCCTTCATCCTGAGTGCTGTGGATCCTGCATAACGAGTGGTGGTCCGGAGAGTTCCCCTTGATCCTCTCTACCAGCTGAAACACTTTGGTGGTGGTAAGTCATTTCCACTCCACGCAAGACTGCACCCCCTTGTACTGAGTTCTTTGTAGCTGCTAAGGCTTGTTTACTTCACCTCCAAGGGGAATTTCAGGCGTCCTGTAGCTCCAGCCCCCAGCACTCCCTCGTACAACTCCTGGGCCTCTGCGTGGTCCTCCGGCGACATGGGAGCAACTTCTGTGGTGCTGCATGGGCAGCTTCAGCAACTTCTGTGTCCCTGTCCTGTGGGACACTTGTGGGTGCTGCCTCTGCTCCTGTGGGCCTTCTGCCCAGCAGAAGGTCCCCTGTGACTCCCCCTCCTGGGTACAGTCTTCCTGGGCCTTGCTGGTCCCCAGCAGCACCTCTTTTCCTCCAACCGCGAATTTGCCTTTGCCAAGGCATGTCTGTGGCACTCCTTCACCGACACCCATCTGCCATCCAGCTTCCATTGTGGGACACCTTTTGCATGCATCAGGAACTCTTCTTCAGCTTCTGTGCTGCAGTCCTGACCTCTCTTCTTTCCTCGTCGACCAATGCCAAAAGGTTCTTCTGGGTGGGTAGTATCTCCTACTCCCCCTGGACTCCACAGATACTTCTGACCTCGTCCCCTCTCTCCACAGGTCTCCAACTTCGGTAATTTATTGTTGATTTCTTGCAGGCTGTTCTGGGTGTCTTCTTTATCTTCTTTTCATCCTTTGGGGTGCTTTTGGGGAAATCCAGAGTCTCACTCCTGCATTCCTGGTCGTTAGGGGTACTGCATTACTTACCTGTGGGGTTTCCTAGTACTCCTAGCTCCCCTCTACATGATTTACTTACCCCGGTGGGGGCCCTGTGTTCGCATTCCACTTTCTTAGTATATTGTTTGGGCGCCCCCAGGGCTACTATTATTTATTTCTATTTTACACTGTTTTCTAACCTTTTTATGTATCTATATAGTGTATTTACTTACCTCCTATTAGAGTGTTGCCTCTCTAGTATTGTCTGATACTGTGTTCCAAAAATAAAGTACCTTTATTTTTGGACAACCATGTGTTTTCTTCCTTACTTTCTTTCTCTCCTAGGGAAGCCTTGGCTGCTCATCCACAGCTACCTCTAGAGAGCCTGGCTTCTAGACACTGCCTACACTTCACTGAGAGGTGATACCTATACCTGGTATAAGGTGTAAGTACTATAGGTACTCACCACACACCAGGCCAGCTTCCTACAGTTTCCTTGTAATTACAGACAAATTCCTGGTGACTAGACATTCTCTGACATTTCTCTTCCAGGCTCCCATAATTTAGTGTTGCTGTTTGCTCAAGTACTATTTACACCCAGGTAAAGATAAAAGTATGTTAGTGAATTATGTGGCTGTTTCGGGGAACAGTCAAAGGAGGCTGGATTGGAATGGGTCCCTCTACCTGTGAAACAATCAACCCATAATGATTCCCCCTTATAGTCAAGCATCCTGGAACTCAAAAATCCTCCTTTTTCTTATGTGGCCTAACCAGAGCAGTACCAGTTGACTTAAAGGAGTAATCTTCCCTTCACATGAAATTCTTAAGGTACTTAACCGGAAAGGGCCCGCTGGTTAGATGGATCCTGTCATATTATTTTTTGTTCTCGTCCTCACTTTCTTTTTTTCTGTTCGTCCTTCCTTTTTTGATTGCCTTCCTTCTTCGCCTTTTTTCTTTCTTGCTCAAAAGTAAGAAACTTGCAGGCAGTGCCATACTTATTGGCTTTTTAAGATCTTTGCTAGTCAAGACCTATTGATTTTTACTAAAGGTATGTATTACCTAATTACTTATTGGGGTTTTCAGCCTGACTTTATCCATTAGTCAGTGATTGTGTCATTCACGTTTTTTTTCCACCCACTCCAAGATGCATCAAGGGGCAATGTGTCAGCCCTCTTCAGTTATGGCAGGCTGCCCTTTTATACAGAGCACGCCCACACACAAAGTAGCTCTCTTCAGTGACGTGGAGTACTATGGGAATGTGAAACATTTTGGCCTTAGCCTTTGTTTAGATTTAATGAGGGCCCAACAGCTTCCGGGACATAAAAGGTTTGCAAAAACCCTGACAACAAAAAAATAACAAAAGACTGGCTGCCAACGCCACACCTATTTACTTTGCCAATGCTTGTTCACTGTGGAATTGCTGTGTATTGATTGTTGCGGGCGCTAGATGTGGTTTAGTAGCTAATATGCTTATTATTGGCATTTATGTTTTAATTCTTTCGAACATTTGACTGAAAAGCTAATGGTTCAGGGTAAATAACCTCAATCACATAAGAAAAACGATGCAATAATATAAATACACATCGCTAGGTAGTGCTGATTTAAAATTGTTCAATTGTGCAGTAAACAATAGACATTTGGAATCTTGAATTGTGCATATTCAGTTCACACGTACAAACATTGTATCGTTTGATAATTTGCTTTATTCATGAGTAAACCGGTTAGGAGATATAGGTTAAATACATTTTTCTGTACCGTGGTGTAATCTGCATTGACTTAATTTCATTTTCCAGCGGCCCCCGCAGCAAAAGGAAGTATGTTCTGAGTAGATTAATCCACTGTGTGGATGAAACACACCTTTTGTTGAGTAGCTCACGTATCAGCGAATAAATCTTCCTTTTTACAATATGTACACGTTCTGTCATAGACAAAAGATCTTGGCTTTTGTGCAGTTGTCCTCTCTCCGCTACGTTTTTTCCTTCCTTTGTAACAATTAAGTTTGAGCGACTCCGAATCCGGAGGTACCCTCTAAACAGTTAGTACAAACAATATTGTTGTACTGTAGGCCGTGGAACAACCCAAATTGGTCTTCCTGTGCTTTAGACTTGGGGGAATAGCCTACTCTGTATGATAAAATGAGCTCTACCATGGTAATTAGGTTGTGCTGTTGCAGAACGTTATCTGGAATACTTTGGTAATAATTATAGTGATCATCTAATTATAGTGAACATTGGAGTGAGCGCGGACAGAAGAATATATGTGATCACCTTTGGTGCACCTTTGATTAAAGTAGGGTCACAAACATTTGTTTGTATGAAAGATGGAGGATAGGTGTTTCCTATAGAGAAATAATAAGGACAACCCAGCTCCCCACTTGTTCTTCCCCTTTACTTCTTTATCGCCAGGATCAGTCTGAGGACAATTCAGAAGGGTTTCCACCACTGTTGTCAGCTGGATGATTTCTCCCCCTTCACATCATGTAGACACCAGAGTTCATAGCGCATTTTGAGACCAGGGGAAATTCTGCTTTTCCCCCCAGCATCACATAGTATGGAATATCGATTTAACCTTTTTTTCGAGCTCTAAGAATTCATTGACAGGGACTGACGGTGGGTCTGATCATATAAGCTGCTCCATCCTCCACTTAAAGGCTGGCCAACGTTGACAGACATGTGTTTGGGCCCTGTTGCAGTGCTTCTGAAAATAGAGTTGCAGATCACTAATTTCCACACATCTAGAATTGAGCCTGATGCTCTGCTGGCGTGTCATGCAATATTTAAACTTGCCTGAGTAGAAACCACAAGAAGTGGGGAGATGAGGACACATGCACGTATATTCATATACTAGTCAGGTGAGCTAAGTGGGAACTCTGCCTGGCAAGCAGACGCTTTTCTGTGCTGACATTAGGTGTGATGTTTAGTTTTTTGTTTTTTTTGCCCCCTCTCTGTCCGGCCGTGTCAATATGCTCTATGCTACATCCAGTGTTGGAGTAGGCTGATCGCTCTCAGTAGCTTGGGTGCCAGAGGAAGTGTCTCTGGGACAGGCTTAAAAATGTGCTGCCTCAAAATGCAGCAGTCCAGCAGTTGCTGGACTGCATATTCGCCTGATTCAGAAGTTAGAAAGGGGTCTAGCATCATCATAGTGTTTGTATTTTTTGTGGATGGATCCACAGTCTAGCTTCCCCTGAGCGCCACACCCTATTTACCACTCTTCTGTACCTGGGTCTGTCTTCCAGACCCACAGTAGCTAGTACCTTTGGCTCTGAGACATCCATAATTTAAGGTCTCTTTGAACCTTAAACCTAAACAGAGATAGAGGAGACTTCTGTATGGAATATATCTTTTTTCACACACATTTTTACTGCTTTCAAAGCTTGTTTTCTTCCCTTCCCCTGGCTGTGTCATTTTTACTGTGCATTTATTGTTTCGTATAATAATCACATAGCGATCATGAACAGAGCATTAGGAACTATTTTTCAACAGGAGAAACACAATCCTCCCTATGGCAAATAAATACAAACAGCACTTTGTTGGTGGGGTAATGATCGCAAACATTTATGTGTAATAAGTGAGGTGTAGCTATTTTACTCTTTTTTTTTTTCTTTTTTTTTTTTTGCAATATATAGGTTTGTGTGATTTCCATCATTTAGTTTTCTTTTCTCGCTTTACATATATTTATATTCCCAATTTGCTATTAAGGTGTTCTTTCTATACAAAGTAACACCCTGTTTGGATTTTATGTTTTTACTTCAGGCGTGAACGCTGTCTGTTCTGTTCTGGTCTCAACTTTCAGGATACCTCCTTAAGTCTAAATCTAGATTGGTCAACCAAACTACTATACGGAGTCATGGAAACTTGGGTTTCCACCTATCCACAACAGACATACAGCTTAATTTGCCTTGGAGGAAGCAGCCAAGGAGGAGGAGTGGAGACGTGGAGGACACGGAGGAGACACAGAGGAACATGGTGAGAGGCGAGAGCGGGGCTTTAGGAGTGACAGGAGCAGCTGAGAACAATTGAGAGGGGGGAAGTCACTATTAAAGGACTTACCCCCACCGCTGCCACCTCCTCAACTCCCCATTGCCTGCCTGGCTGCTGCTCAGTCGCCGCCAGCCGTGAGCCTGCCTTCGCCTCAGCTCATAAGCCGATAACAGCAGGACCGTGAAAATTTTCTCCCCGCTCCCCCATACTTTGACACCAGGGTTATCTCATTCCTCAGAATGCAGTCAATGGGCATCTCAGGACTAACTAGGACCCTTCGCTGGGTCACCTCCCCACCCAACTCCAGGGATACCAGGGCCATAGGGCGGAAGAAATCCTCCCCATAGGCTGGAGTCACCCTACACACTTGGCCGGTGTACTGCTCTGGGGAAATTAGTCTCTCCACCATCATGGCATGACTAGCCTCTGTGTCCCTCAGAGCAGTGACTGGGACCCCATTCACTCCCACCTCGTGGGCCATTTCCAAGACACCAGTGAAAGAAAGCAAATGACCCCACAGAGGACTTCTCTATTCCTCTTTTGGCACTTCCCTCACTGCATTCTGAGCCTGAGTTGGAGTTAAGTAATACCATACCTTGTACTTCGCCCGTTTAAGGAGTGCAGCCTCAGTCCACCTGCCCTCTTGACCCACCTCACCCCTTCCAGGGGTTAGGATCTCCAGCTCCCCCTGGGACTGAACAGGGCTCTCGGTCTGCAGCAGAACAACTCTTAGTTACCCTCAGAACAAACAAGGCTCCATCTTCTCCAGAATTGACTGAAGAGAGAACGGACGCCCAGAACCTTGAGCCAACAGCCCCATTAAGCGTACCAACCACGTTAAAACTTCCAAGAAGGGCAAAGAAGAAACTCAAAAAGCATACAAAAAACACAGCTCCTCACAATACTGAAGTTGATGATTACAGGGGTTACCGGCATCTTCCGAGGAGACTACGGGGAAAGATCCTCAAAACTCTTCCTGATATTTAGTATAGTCTCTAAATCAAGCATGTGGCCCACAGAGGTCACAAAGTCATTGACACCATATAACGGCCCTGAAACCATCCAGAACTGACATATCAAGGAATATGGGACACATGGTAGACACAAGCTCAGTGATCACCATTAAAGACCCTGAAAATATACTAAAAATGGCTTCTCAAGAAATCTCCTTCGCACAGGTTTCAGCAGCCAGCATCAATTCAGAAGGACCTATAAGGATGTATGCAACTGGAGTTGAGCAGTCCTCCATAAGCAGTCCCAGGGAGGCATTAGTTCACCAAACACACTCATTGCTCCCCTAGATAAGATGCAGGCTGGACTGCGAACATAGGATGACACCAAAAGCACAGGTGCTCCATCGGATAAATTGGCAGCAACCTTATGTGGGACTAAAGGGGTACAGCGACCCGAGTCAACCACTCAAGGGCCCACAACTCTAGCGCAAATAATGGCTTTGAGGGCACATAGGGCTGACACCGGCACAAACACAAGCCCTCTCCGCAGCGATCCATCTTACAGCTTACTTTCTATCAAAGGTCCCTTCATCTCTACATGCGGCAGTCAAGATGCGAACCCACGGCACAACAGCATGCCAAGCACACCAGCCCCAGGAGTCATCATACATGGGCTAATTCACAATCTGAAACAGGATCGCTCAGTCTAAGGGGATACCACAGATCGAGGGACAGCAGATAGAAAGAGTGACAGTTACAATGATCATCAGGAGCGATCGGCCAACAATTGATGGCAAAGTGGGAATATCATTTGTCACAACCAGCTTCAAATTCAACAGCCTAGCAACTGCAAACAAGATTGCCCAGCAGGCATGCAACTTCAGGACCACTTAATCCACACCAGGCCCCAACATGATCAGTTCCAACGAAATTCAGAGCCATGGCCAACTAGACAGAGAAACCAGAGAAGATGAAGTTGTGGATCAGCTCGTACTGTAATTCATCCCGCACTACATCCCAAAGGGCCCCCACAACACACTAAACAAAAGAAACTTCTTACGCTTGTTTCAGTCTATTCCAGCACTGGAGGTAATAACCTCGGATGAAATAACGTCTGTAAAGTTTGCCAAGATTTCAGGGAAAGGCTCCTCAGACACCACAATAACCACATGGCAAAGAGTGGACCTCAGAGATGCCATCCTGAATGAAACAAATATTTTTGAGGATTGGGGCATTGAACTGTTAAAGCCATACCTACCAATATACCCTCATGTGTTACTCCCGTAAGTGTCATCCAGGCCGCATAGATACATAATTAGAGTTGCGCGGGGCGCTACCAATGAGTGGCTGCATAGTGCATCAAAAGCTTCAAACCTCCTAGAAATATACTTTGAACAGAACATAAGAACTGTAACATTCATGACAAGCAGCCACAACAACATCAACTGGACCCAGCCTAGTACGTCTCACAGGGGGATCTGTGAGACCCATTTCTTTAAGTTCACAATAAAATCTTGGAATGTGGCAGGTCTAAAGATGGTCCTGACAAGTAAATTGGCGGTGGCATCACCTGTCTGCATGAAACACGGGCACTTACACCAACAGTCTTACAAGACTTTTATGAGCTCTTTAAGCCAGCGAAAAGGACCAGCCTATTCAGGAGACTGTCAGGAGGCCTCTCGTCTTTATCAAACAAAATGGCAAGATTGAAGTTGTACCCCTTGCTCAAAATTCCCAGGTTCTGCAAGCAGCAACAGTCTCAGGGCTAACGATCTTCCACAATAAGACTCCCTTGCGGTTGATAAATTATCACAAAATGCTGGAAATATAAGATTATATGCAACAGAGGACCTCCGCAATTGCCTGGAGGGGTCTGGGTGGCCTATGTAGCAGCACAGTACTCAGGCCATCCAGCGGCACCAGCGCAGACGGACAAAGATGAAATGGGCAACCACTACCCCATCTCAGGTGTGCAAATTCATGAGGGAAATGAAAAATGAGGGGGCACCAGGACTCAACGGCTTGCCTGCAGGAATATATAAATGTGCAACGGAGGACTGGGCCAAGCTGTTAACCCTTCTCTTCAACCTAGCTTTTCTCACCACCCAAATCCCAGACACGTGAAAGGGCTTGAATCAGTGCCCAGTCTTTAAGAAAGGGGACCAAGCAAAGCCATCCAACTGTCGACTGATAACCCTGTTAGATCTAGAGGCAAAAGCTTACACATGGTTACTACTAAAGCACCTAGAAGCCTGGGTTCTGTACAATGACATACTTCCATTCTTTCAGAAAGTCTTCCGGGCAGCAGCGTGTCAACCATTGATAACATCAGGTCTCTTGCTGTGCCAGCAAGCAGCATAACGGAAATAGCTTCCACTCTTTTGTGGTTTTATTGACTACAGTGCCACTTATGACAGAGTTGTCCGACCCACCTTATTGAGGAAACTAAGGTCGTGGGGCATTTCCCCAGTCCTCTCACGGGCGATAATTTCTTTATACTCAGACACATGGGTCTGTATTAAAACTGGGCCACACTCTGTCACTCCTAAAATCGCCACCCAGGGTGGTTTGAAACAGGGCGGAGTCCTTGCCCTGCAGGGTTTTATCCTATATACAGCAGATCTGGGAAGCCCTCTAGCGAACAGCAGTCTGGTGTCCCCACGACTTGGCCATATGACTCTACATATTCTTCAATATGCGGATGACATTGTCAGAAAGGATCACACGAAAACTGGTCCGCAGCTAACGTTGAACAGTCTCCACACCTACAATGAAATTAACTTTCTCAAGATCAGTCAAGAGAAGACTAAAGTCATAATATTTTTCCAGTTACAAGAGAACCAAAACTGTGACATGGTGTATGGGGACAAAGACCATCAAAACTGCACATAAATATAACTACCTGGGGGCTTGGTTCACCGGGGCATCCAAACCCTTGGTCCACATAGGCTCATTGAAAAAAAAAAAAGCATTTGCCATAATGCACGGACTCACCAGCCTCCATAAAAAACTAAAAAACACCTCTGCTGTACCGATCCTCAAAGTCAGTATGGGCACCATGTGTTCCCAGGCGCCTGTGTAACCACCTTGGAGCACATGCCGACCTGAGGATACAAGAAGGAACTCTAACTACACAGATATCTGTGCCGAACCAGAATCTGTCTGGGAATTTGGTATGACAAGGCAATGGTTAGCCTGTGATTTGGATATTTTGAAATACTACATATGTATACTAAAATCACCTGCAAACTCATTGGAAGACTGTCTGAAAAAAAAATTTGAGAGACCTCGGAACCCTTGACAGCGACTGTCACAGAAGGGAATTTGGTCTCTTAAAATGGAAGTATCAGCATTACCTCTTGATAACGTTACTTTCTTTACATGGAAAAAGGTAATCAACAAACAGATGCGCCTTCTGCCATTTCAGCAAGACATTGCTTCTCTGAGATCTTCAGAAATTTTACATCCACTGAATACATCCGACTTTGTATGAAGACCTCAGCCTTACGGCTCAGAGGCTATTGTCGTACATGCAAAGACATCATGTGTATGCAACTGTTAGGCCTGCCTGTGGCAGACTTCATCCAACCCGGCTCGGACATCCCTGTGGAAGAGGAGGACGTGCAGGCTATGTCACTTTAAGAATGAATCCTGGCTCCATCTCCTGTGCTGCAACCCTTCTCTCGATGCTGCCAGTAGATCCCTGCTGAAACCTATTTTTCTGATGAAGGGGTCCACACCAACCAGGAGGCCTCCTCCAAATGTTTGCCACATATTGATGCAAGATTTCTAGCAAGGTACGGTAAATACATCAACAAACTAAGAATGCACCCCTGTCCTCGCTTTATTGACCCCAATCCTAATAAGAGCACTCAAAAGCTCATCACTGACTATTTCAATTGCATGTAGCACCTTCTAATGTCTCGCTAAGCACAAACAACCATCTGGTCTAACTGTATATTATCTATTTAGATTATCGGTGGCATTTTGCTCTTTCAAGCGCACAACATTTTAAAGAATTTGTAAAGTGCTTACTTTTAATTTTTGAGGTGCCGGCTGTGCATTTTGACTCGGAGAAACAATCTTTACATGTTAGTAGTCTCATGTATCCGGTTTGTAGCAGGTAGTCTCTTAAGTACATTGATCTATTTGGTGATATATGCAAAACAATTGTGATGGGTTTTATTAACTAAACAATAAAATATATCATATTGTACTTAAAGTCCTAGTTGGTAAGAAACACTGACCATCATTCATTAGTTTGAGCTGCTTCTTATGACATCAAAGACAAAGGAAAAGCTTGTGCGATACACAGCAACTTTGCTAAAGCCCATAATCATAATTTATAAAAAACAAAGGCATCCATGATGATTATATAAATATATAACTCATTAAATAAACTTTTTAAAATAAATACTGTTAAACTGTCAAAAATACAGTTTGTTGGGGAGATGAGCTAGCTTATGTGGTTGTATGTGTATTTACCAGGTCAACTCTACTTTAAATTGGAACTCTTTTAAAAGTGTTAGAGTGTAGACTCTCACAGTTATGTGGTACATGACACCTATATCTCTGAGCAGATGGGCAGTGCAAGTAACTCAGAGCAGTGGAATAATGCCCCCAAAGATAGCATTGAAACCGTTACTCACTTTCTTTCTGCCTATTTTGCTCACTAGCAGCAATGATGAACCCCCTTCTGTCTTGTGCAAGTTTCTGTACTGTGCCCAGGTGTGGTTCCAGGTCTTCATTTCTGTTTCCACAGTTTGACTTCAGTTCAACTCCAGGTGATCTGAATAGGCAGGTTTAATCTCTCTTGCGCTGTCTTATTTTTTTAATCCTGACCCAGGGACGCACAAAGAAAAGGTTTTGTGTACTCTGGAGCTAGTTTTAATTCACATTTTTTCTTTGTTTACACTCTGCTTATCTCATCGCATCTTGCTCTCGCCAGGGACAACTACACCTCTAAATAAACATCTGCAGAGCTCCTCCCTCTCAGAGAGGGGGTTGTAGCCCTCACTGTGACTAGGTATCGGGGTGTGAGGAGGTTCCCGATGATGACACATTCTACCTCTGGTGGGTCCATTAAAAGGATGTTTGCAGGTAGGCCTCTGCTCTTTCGCTAGTCTTCTCCCTTTCTAGATTTGGAATAGGCCTAAGGGTTTTTGTAGTGTGTTTATAGTGAGTTTATGGGGAAATAACCCCTGCAGGTTTTTAAAATTCCACTAGCCCCCTTTTCTGATTGTGTCCTATCCATCTCCATCTTTTTTCTCTTAACAGTGGTGTCCATTCTCTATTGCTTGGATCTGGTAGGCAGTTTGTGATAGGTGATTGCTCGCGGTCATGAAATGCTTAAGATTTTCAGCGTTCTGGAATTTAATAAAATATCTAGTTGTCCATGGGACAGGTTGCTTCATAAATCTTCTTGTCCTGTTAAAAAAAAAAAATCTACTTGTCTCTTTGGTGCCATGTGGTGCGGCAGTGACAAATTATGGCTGCAGTCTCATTATATAAGAGCTCTGATAATAGCCTCCAAGATTATGCCAGGGCTACTACTATAGTAGGGCTTTTTTTGCAATCAATGTCCTTATTTTGACACCTTTACGCAGATCTACATACAGGGGGTAGAGGTAGTGGTAAGCAATAATTCCAAGGTTGGAATGGCTTTTGAGTCTGTGCAAGCCTAGTAACTTGCATGTTTGGAAATTTACTCCTGACAAGGGCAGAAGTAAAACTTCTACCAAGGTTGGGGAAAAAAGTGGTTGGAAGCAAAGTTAACTTGTAAACGCTCAACAGATTTTCATAAGTGAATTTACACATGTATGTTTGCTTGTGCTAAAATACAATTCACAAATACTTTGAAGGAGTGCAATTTCTTGGTCTACTTGTGTAAATACTTGTGAGTTCATGAAATAAGTTAATTTGCAATAATGCAAAGAAATTTGCCAACGGTGCACTTTTGTGCCTTTCTTACTAGGTTTGACGTTAACCAAGACATTTTGCTTTTCATTAAAATTCTCTATCTAACAGTCTATCAGCTGGCTTCACTGTGAATGATGGAAATCTCATGTGCAAGGAACATATCTTCACACCAAGTAAATTTGTTCAGTGCCAGAATCCATTGTGTTTAATGTGTGCTTTTTGAGACCAAATTTTTTCTTTCTTTTTGTCAATGTTAGTTACAATGTTGAGTGCTCAGCAGCTTCCACAACAATAAAAATGTTATAAAAGCAATGTCAAAACAGGATACACATCGACAAAACCAAAAGATTAACAACTAATGTTTGACCTATTGGCTTTACAAATACTTGTTTATTTTAATGTTTCCTATAATCTTGTTAAAACTGGTCACACTGATTTTTTTTTTTCCTATGAATATGTTTTGGAGATCTTTAATGTTTCAATACATTTTACTAAATGATGCTTCAGAGAAATGGTACCTAAAATTTCAAGGTAGTATAGCAAAACATTTTATTCCTAGTTGGATTTTTTTTATGAACATTTTTTTTTTAAACCAAAGAATCATCATTCGTGCTTTCAAGCTTCTGCAAATATTTGCATTTCATCAGAGAGCATTTTGGCAGTAGTATATGTGGCCTCATATTGTTAAACGTTTCAAACTTGGGTGCACATTTTTTAAATTGAAACCACTGTCACTAGTGCAGTCCAAGTTTACAATATTTATTCGGAGTCTCACCCTAATAATAAAGGCTTTGCATTAATGAACCATAAATACAAGTTCAAAGATCATTACCATATGGACACAAATATTACCTCCATTGCAGGCAATTCCCTCTCATCCTCCATAATGTGGTACTGTAAACAGGCAACCAAAGGGTTTGTGCTGCAGGGGGTTGGGCCTACTTGTCCCAAGGACAAAGTAAACATGAAATCATGTTGTCCTTGACCTCAAACAATATGTCCTGGGTGTCAGGTTACAGGAATTCCACACCTCTGATTCTTCTCAGGTTACTGATGTGGAAGGCTGACAGTTTGGTGATGTCACTTCGCATCATCCGCCAGCATTCTCATCCAAACAAGAGTGTGGATAGAACACAGCTCTGGTTAAAGCCTCAGCTTGGTTTTGGTGCTTTACTGAGGAGATCTCTACAAATTGTCCAGCATCTTGAAGGCATTCCTGGGCTTGTTCATTCTGCTCTTGATGTCACTGCTTGCCCCCCCCATCATATCTGATAGCACTGCCAAGGTAGGTGAACTCACCAGTCATGGCAGGGTCCGCTCCATGCACCTGGATTAATGAAGGGTTTGGAATGTTGAGTGGTATGACTTCTGGTTTCTTTGTGTTGATCTTCAGTCCCACTTGCTGTGCATAGATGTTGAGAAAAGATGTATTTTTCTACATATGCTGGTATATTTTAGAGAGCATGGCTAGGTTATCTGCATAGGCCAGGTCCTCCAGTGTAGAGAATAAGGTCTGCCTGATGCCTCTGGCTTGGTCTGCTTTTGTGCTTCGCATCGTGCAGTTGATGGCTAGGTTGAAGAGCAACGCTGACATTGTGCATCCTTGTCTCTTGACTTCAAAGCTATTCACGACGATCTTGCACTGTTCACTGCTTCTTAAAATCAATGAAGTTTATGTATTATTGTCTCTGCCACTCAGTGCACAGTTCTGTGATGTTGCCAAGAGAAAGAATTGATCAACATGCCTTCTGCCCTTGTGGAAACCAGCCTGTTCTTTTTGTAACTGCTTACCCATGGCATCAGAAATGTCTTGTATAATATAATGATTTTCGCCAGGATATTACTCAGTATTGACAGAATGGTGATTCCACTGCAGTTGTTACAGTTGGTTAGTGCAGCCTTTTTGGAATCTTGATGATGCAGTTGCCTTTGTTCCAGTTATCTGGTACTTTCTTCCCATCCCAAATCAATGTAAACCGATGGCTGGAGAATATTGGCTTATTTTTTGGGGGACTGCCTTGAACGTTTCCTGCAGTTGTCTTGGCTGGAGTTTTTCCATTCTTGAGAGATTGAATGGCAGTGATGATTTCTTCTTTCTGTGGTGCGGTGGTGTTCACAACTAAGTGTCTCTGCTTTTTGGCTGTCTGCTTTGCTTGTTGGTACTGGTTTGTTCAAGACATCTTTGAAGTTATCACCCCAGCATGCTTCCTGCTCTTTCTGTGTTTTGAGTAGTATGCCTTACTTGGCTATGATAGGGGAATTGTATGTTGCATGAGATTTACCACTGACTATCTTTATGATTTTGAAGGCCTTTCCCCATTCTCCTCTACTAGTTGCCTCCTCTGCTTGGCCGACAAGGTATCCATTTACCCCCTCTTGTCTGCCTGTGTTGTTGTTTTGACTGTTCTGTTTGCTTCAATACACTGTTGCTTGTACTTCTCCTGCAGCCACTCAGATTTGGCCTCCATGAATTTCTTTTTTGCTACCCTCCTGTCTTCACTATCTTGCTATGTATCTTGTCTTATGCATTCTTTCCATTTTCTTGTCTTTATCCCCAGGCATGTTTCACTCTCTTCATGTATAATGAACAGACCTGTTCCCACTTCTTGTTGACTGCGTCTGCAGCCGGCCCAGACTGATCTTCCTTGTCTGCCAGGAGTCAGAACCTGTTCTTGTTTTGTAAGACAAGTGCCTTCTCAGAGGATCCACACCTTGAAGTCATTGAGGGGCTTGTGTGTCTCTCTGATCTGGAGAGCTATGCTGGTCGGAGCTTTGTCTCATGGTGGGGCTGCCCAAGCTAGGTGTATCAATGTGTAGGGACCTGACGAAGTGTGATCCACTGGCCCTCCAAGTTGGGAATTGGGCACAAGGCTCCCAATCTTGTATGATAAAAATAATTTGTTACCAAAACAGCACCAAGATTCACTAAATCCTCTGGGCACAAGGGACTTCTAGAGTCTCTGCATGAGACATTGACAGTGGTCAAAACAACAAGGAACATACTGATATGATTATGAAAGTTCTGAATGCTAAGTGCAGGACCATACAGACTATGTATGACACAGGAAAGCTGGCTCAAATAACGTCTAAGATGAGGTGCTACAGTTTACACATCCTGGGGTATCAGGGAAAGTAGGTGGACCAGATATGGCAGACAAAAAAATACCACAGGAGAGACAATATTGTACTTGGGAAGGGACAATAACAAACATCACAAAGGAGTAGCCATCATCCTGAGCAAGGAGACAAATGCCTAGATGAGTAAAACTAGTCAACAGCAGACTCATTATAGACAGATTAAATGGCAGATACATCAACAACACCATTATCTATTGCTTTGCTCCAACAAATGACACAGAGGAAACTGTCAAGTACAAATTCTACAGATGCAAGCTGACCTTGAAGCAGTGCAGAACCACAACCTGAAGATCGTGGAGGGAGACTTGAATCCTAACAAGAGAAATAACATATATCATGACAGGGCAGTGGGAGAAATGTTTGTAGAACAATGAGCGACAGTTGAGGAAGACTGTTATAATTTATCACTACAAATTATCTGGCCATAGGGATGGTCCTTTTTCCCTCCAGTGAAATTCACAAACTATGTTGCTGCTCACTTGGACAGAAACCAGGTTTAACACCTGATCATAAGTGCCACCTGGAGATACAGCAAGATGTCAGTGCGAGGAGGAGAGCAGACATCAGTAGTGTTCACCATCTAGTGATCAACTTTTTTATGCTGTAGCTCAGAAAAAGAGAACGCAAAACATCAGCACTTCGATGTAGCAAAACTACCAGACTTCAAAACCGAAAAGGCATTCATTTAACAGTGGGACCTATGAGGGAGGAAAATATCTCCCTACAGATTGATTTTTTTTTTTTTATAACCAAATTTTATTGTTTTTAAAGAAGGAACAGGTAAAGTATACAAGTAACTTAAAAACCTTGGTCTATTTGACACCGACTGGACAGTTAAATCTGGTCTAACATTTCTGTATTCGGGATACCTAGGAAGTTCCAAAGTATCATAATTTGGCAGTACAGAGAGAAAGGGAAGAGGAGCATGTGTACACATTTGTCTGAGCCCCTTTAGCTTAGCAGTCCCGTCCATTCCCCCAATATTTTCTCATATTTATGGGGACATCCCCTTGATTCATACACCACTTTTTCTTGGGCTGCACACCAGTCCACCCCCTGTCTCCATTTCTGAAGGGAGGGACCCCTGGCGGTTTTCCAAGCGGCCGCTATGTCTCTCTTGGCCACCATAGTCGCTGTTCCGACCAACATCCTGTCTGCTCTAGATCCCTCCATGTCATTCACCACTCCCAGTAGTACCATTTTGGGGGTCAATACCCGTGATGATACCAAGGCATTGTTCAGCTCGTGCTTTACTCCCTCCCAGAACTTTTGAATCACGGGGCAGGACCATATCATATGGAAGAAATCGGCCTGGTCCTCCCTGCATCGTGGGCATTGAGCAGAGCCGAGGGCACCCATCTTGTACAGGCTATCTGGAGACTGATATGCTTTATGTAGAAAATAGAATTGTGTCGCCCTCAGCCTCGTCAACACCACCAGCGTCCGGGGAGCCATCAGTGCCTCCGTCCAGTCTTCCTCCTCAAGTGGTCCCACCCACTTCTCCCATCCCTTCCTAAGGTGGCCTAGGTCCCCGGGTGCATTTGTGACCAGCATTTTGTAGATCTAGGAGACACCTTTCTTCCCCAGGCTGCCCATGAGCGTTTTGGCCTCGACTGGATTGAACTCCGGTACAGGGGACATTTCTTTCAGGTGCATAACAAGGGGGTGCCGGAGCTGGAGATATCTAAAGAATTGCTTCGGGGATAGTTGGAACTCTTGCTGCATTTCTTGAAAGGACTTCATCAAACTTCCTTTCCACACATCCCTCACCAAGGATATGCCCAGTGTGTCCCATTTACCGAATCCCTCCAGTTTGGCTGTCTCTCAGCCAGCTACCGTGCCACAATGGGGTTTGCTGGGTAACCACTTTGTTCCAGCCAGTATGTCTTAGAGCCGCTCTCCATGCTAAGAAGACCACCTTGGTGATGGGCTCCAATTCTTTGGGGATCGGAGCCCCGTATAGCACATCCAGGATACGGGAGTACCCCAAAGTGTCTAATTCTACCCGATATGCTGGGTCTGACCAACCCCTGTTGAACCAGTCGTGTACCACCAGGAGTTGTGTCGCCAGGTAGTACAGGTAAGGATCGGCCATGCCCAGTCCCCCATCATATACCTCTCTTCGTCAGCTCCGGGGCGCTATTCTATGTCTCGCTCCTCCCCACATAAATGAGGTGGTAATTCCATCCAGTTTTCTAAACCACGAGCGCGGATCGTGAATGGCAAGTTCTGGACCACATACAAGAGACGCGGTAGGACCATCATCTTGTACAGAGCTACACGGCCCAAAATATTCAGTGGCAATGAGTGCCACCACTTAAGGTCTTCCCGTACGCGAGACACCAGTGGATTGAGGTTCAGGGACCAGGATAATTCAGGGAGCAGTGCGACCCTTATCCCTAGATATTTAAAACTTAGCCGGCGCAGAGGGACCACCTTCTGCCAGTCAAAGCAGTCTTGTGACTGCGTCAGAGAGACCAGTACCGATTTGGACGGGTTCATTTTGAGCCCTGAGGCCTCCTCGAAATGCCGCAGTAGATGGAAACTTCGGGGTCCCGTCACTCCCGGGTTTGCCATGTATAACAGGACATCGTCCGCATATAAGGCCACTCGGTCTTCGCAAGAGAGGCCCCACTTCCAACCCTGGTAAATCGGGTCTTCTCTCATCATTCCTGCCAATGGCTCAATGGCCAGGGCAAAAAGGAGAGGAGAGAGGGGGCAACCTTGTCGGGTTCCCCGATAAATCGGAAAGGCCGAGGACAAGACTCCATTGAACCGCACCCGCGCCGTGGGCTTTGTATACAAGGCCTGGACCAGTCTGAGGAATCTTGTCCCGAAACCGGCACGCCGGAGCACCGCAAAAAGGAATTCCCAATTAACTGAGTCGAACGCCTTTTCGAAGTCGATGAATAGGAGAGCCAAGTGTTGGGGCAATCAATGTCGCCTTGTGAGGGCCACCTGGAGCCTTCGTATACAGTGGCGCGTGCTACGTCCGGTCATGAAGCCACACTGATCCGGGTGCACTAGTAGGGGCATCACCCTCTTGAGGCGGGAGGCCAGCATTGCGGCATAGATCTTTACTTCACTGTTAATCAGAGATATGGGTCTATAATCTGCCCAGGAAAGGGAGGGGGGTTGGGTCTTAGGCAGTCCGACAATGGTGGCAACATCTAGCCCGTCCGGAAAGAAGCCTTTCTGATCTACCTCTGCATAGAGATTCATTAGGTGCGGGACCAGTTCCTCCTTAAATCTCTTGTGGTATTCTGGAGGAAACTCATCAAGCCCGGGAGTTTTCCCAACTCCCATCGCCGCTATGGCCTCGCCGATCTCCGTCTCCGTGAACGGTTCCTCCAATGCCCATACGTCCGCCGTGGGCAGAACCGGGAGTGAAGAATTTGCCAGGAACCGGTCTGGGGATCCCGTCTTCTCTGGACTTGTCGCTCGGTATAAGACCTTATAGAATTCAGCGAACGTTTCGGCCACCTCTTGGAGTTCAACCAACCGTTCCCCTTGCTCATTGCTTATCTCCGGGACGATTCGGGGAGCCTGTTGTTGGGAAATCAGCCAATATAGTAGTTTCCCTGTCTTGTTGCTCCAACCGTATACTCGAGCCGTGGAGGCGCGCCACATGTGTTTGGCCGCCTCTAGGGATAAACTACGAATCTCCTCCTGAATCAGCAAGAGGTGTCTGGTTATCCGTTCGTTTGAGTGTGTTTCTTGCTCTGTTTCGAGAAGAATGGCACGGGCCTCCAGCTGGGCGATTCGGGAGTCCCGGGCGCGTTCCCGTGCACGGATTAGGCCCTTAGCTGTCCCTCTCCGCACCACCTTGCTTGCCGCCCATAGGGTTCTGGGTGACCTCACGAGCCCCCATTAATATTAAAGTAATCGCGTAACGACTCCCTCAAGCTATCAACAACTTCTTCGTCCTGTAAATACCATGCGTTTAGCCTCTATATGGGGCGGATCAGCGGGTCTGCGAGGCCCATCTTGAGCCGGACCGGCACGTGGTCCGAGATCCCACGCGGTAGAATCTCGATGTGGGAAAGGTGACCACAGTCCCTGGCCGACACGAACACCAGGTCTATCCTGGAATGTGTGCAGTGAGCTGCCGAAATATGCGTGAATTGTTTGCGTCTAGGGTGCCACGCCCTCCAGGCGTCACAAAGCCCCGTTGATGACATCCATCCTTCCAAACTAGTGGCCAAGGCCTGTCTGTGGGCTGAGGGCCCCCCACTTGTATCCAGCCCTGGGTTTTTGACTGCGTTGAAGTCGCCCCCTATTACCGTGTTCCCAGGGGGCAGTTCCGCTAATAGTCTTGTCAGATCCCCTAGAGTCTTACGCACCATGTTCGGGCGAGCGTATGCGCTCACGATGTTCATTGTCCGGCCCTCTACCGTACCTGAGACCGCCACGTATCTCCCTTGCGGGTCTCTCCATTCTTATCTCACCACCAGTGGTAGTGAGTGATACAGCAATACTGCTACCCCCCTTGAGCCTCTCATGAACCCTACGTGAAATACCCTGTCAAATCCCTTACAGGCTAAGAAGGGGCATTGATTCTTCATGAGATGTGTCTCCTGCATCAGGAGTATATTGGGTTTATGTCTGTGAATGTAAGCAAGCACCGCTGACCTTTTTATCTTATCAAGGAGCCCGTTAACGTTCCATGATATTATGTGAGTCGTCCCCATTCCTCCCCCCCTGTCCGTCCATGAACTGACCTCATTAATCTCTCCCTCGGTTCCTTCCGTGCGATCCCGGGCTGACAGGATTCAGCTCGGCCTGTGTGCATTCCTTGTCGGAGCGACCTACTACTATTATTTCCAGCCGGTAGTAGAGACCATAGACCTACATTAACTGTAAAGAACAGTAACAACAGCCTGCTGGCTGGGTAGAACCAAACATATCCCCCAACTCCCCGCCTACCCCATACTTCCCCCAGAAGCATCTGTCGCCCGATACCAACAGCTCATTCCCGAACATAATGAGCTGATAACGTTTAGTGTCTGAGCTATGGTGGACCCCTCCATTCTTGCGGATTAAGAAGTGTTATGTTATGTTACGCTTGAACATAAGCGCCGTGACCTCGTCTTGGTTTCTGGCCCTCTTGTCCCAGCCCTCCCCTCTCCGGAGGGGGATTCACAACACTGGGCTTCGTGAGAGGTCAGTGTCCTCTGCCGTTACGGGGAGCAGTTCCCCAGAGTCTCCGGATCGCCGGTCCCCTCTCGTGTCTTTTGGTCTCTCCTCTGCCGCAGGCCCCTGGGTTGTCTCCCCTGCGGATCCTCGGGGGGAGCCCGAGGTCGAATCTCCCCTCTCCTTGCGTCTTCTGGAACAAGTTCTCCGGCGGGACCCCCCCCGGTCATCGCGACTGGCTGTTCCTCTGCTGACCATTGAGTGCCATCCGCCGCACCTCCCCACCAAGGCCCACCGGGACCTCTTCAGTTAGCCATTTCCAAGCCTGATCAGGGGATTTAAAGAAGTAGGACTTGTTGTTGTTGACCACCCTTAGTTTAGCCGGGAAGAGAAGGCGGTACAGCACCTCCATCGCCCTCAGCTTTTGTTTCACTTCTGTGAACGAGCGGCGTTGCATTTGAACGTCTTTTGTATAGTCTGGGAACACCATGACTTTAGTTCCAACACAGTGCAGGTCTCCTTTTGATCTTGCCGCTTGAAGTATCTCATCCCTGTCTCTGAAGTTGAAAAGTCTAAGGATCACCGGCCTCGGCGGAGATCCCGGAGGGGGTCTAGCCTGCAAGGCCCGATGAGCGCGTTCAATCGCAAACCAGGGTGTCAGAAGATCCCGGGGCATCCAGGACCGGAACCAGTCCTCCAGGAATATGGCCAGGGAGGGGGCGGCGGTGTTTTCCGGCAGTCCCACAATTCTGAGGTTGTTGCGGCGGGATCTATTTTCGGCATCTTCAGCCCTTCGGTATAGTTCTGCTGTTCGGGTTGTTAGCATTGATACCTGTGTTTTGAGGGCAGCCAGATCGTCCTCCACCGTGGAGATTCTGGACTCCGTTTCCGCAATCCTCGCTGTAGCATTGCGAAGGTCCTGGCGTACTAGGGCCACATCCACCCTCACTTCTCCAATTTTGGCTTCCAACGCTTCTTGGGATGACTGTATCGCTTGAAGGATAGCCGCCAGGTCGCTGTTCCCAGCCTGCTTCCCTTCGGTCATCTTTCGGAGCTCCACCGAGGCCGTGGCAAATTGGTTGATGCGCGTCTGCGGCGGGGCGGGTTTGTCTATCTTTGCCCATTTCAACTGCCTTCTGGAGCCTGCTTGTAGGTTACCCCCATACCACGCTTCTCATCAACTTCTGCCGGTGTGCCCACTTCTGCCGGTGTGCCCACTTCTGCCGGTGTGCCCACCTCTGCCGGTGTGTCCTTGGCCGTAATTCCCCTCTCGTAGCACAGATTGCCGGTGGATGGGGGGGGGAACACCACTCACCTTTGACCACCGGGACCTCCATCTCTTGTCATGCCAGAGTCCCCAGTTTGGCCTGCTCCACTCCTCGTCCACCACACACCCCTAGGTCCTGGGGCTCCCGGTGTCCGGAGGCTATGAATCACAGGGGGTGGGGGGGAGAAGGGGGGCGCTGGTGAGTGACTGCTGCCCCCGGCCCCATCGACCCGGGATGCGCCCCCGAGGCCCCCGCCTGGAAGACATAGCGGAGACGATGCCGGGGCCCTGAGAGATGGAGGGAGCGATTTCTTCTCCTCCGGCCTTCAGTCACCGCCAGTCCGCCGGCCGCCTTCTATGCGTTCGGAGCGCCCGCCATTTTGGATGCGAGACGCTCCGTTCGTTTTCCGCTCCTCTTGGGGCTGTGAGCTCCGGGACGCAGATCAGACGTCCCAGGAGCTGCCCATAGCCTTCCGCTGTCTCCCTTCTCCTCGTCAATGCGCGTTTCTTGAGCGGATGACGGAGGGGTCCAGAGCACCTTTAAGGTGCGGCCGCCATCTTGACGCTCAAGCCACGCCCCTCCCCTACAGATTGATTTAAAAATAAAAATCACTGCTAATTTGCAGGCAGTTTCCATTCCGATTAATTCAGAAAAGCTGAGGTCTGTTAAGCATAAGGTCTTCGTCAGCAGACATCTCAAATAAATTCTGTTTGGACTTTCGAAAGCTCAAATATTGATTATCTCTTTCATTCATGGCGAGGGGCATCAAACTCAACTAATTCAGGAATTCATGGGTTTTCAGGGAGGGAACAGTTGTTATTGCATTACCATTATTAACCTCCTTCACAATTATGGAGCCAGGTCTACTGCAAAAATTTAATATTAGTCGATGAACGCCTGATAATAATCAGGGAATTCATCTTTTAGCATTCATCTTCTTAATCTAACCCAATTTAGGCTTCATGTACCTACTTACCCCAGTCACGGAAATTTAAGTACAGGAAATTCATATTCAAAGGCTGCATTCTGAGTATACATCACTGGTTGGACCAACGTCTTGATTCCCTGCAGGATATTAAAAGAAATGCCTACTTTTGCCTTCCACCTTGGTCCTTACTGGAAGTTGGCAAATTAAAAGTTAATACTGATTGTGTGAGTTTGGGTCAGTAGCTTAAATAAGTAACAGCTTTCTACGATCATTCCATAAATACTGTTATTTGATTTTTTTATTTGGGTAACTTTTACTGATGATCAACTGATTTAAGTACCTACTCACTCTTTTTAAGAGAGACTCAGTATTCTATAACAATAAATCCATCATGAAACCGCTTTCCTGCTTGTGACATAGACTCACAGATAAAAGATACTGAATGTACGGTTTCAGGAGATGTTTCAAGACTAATGTAAACACACATTTTTAAGTGAGTGGATCTGCACGAATGTTTGATAATAGAAAAAATTGTGTGATGTATGGTGGAAGAGAAGTGTCATCGGGCGATCCCAGCAGAATGGTAACATAAATGTGAAACTTTAGATAACAGGTGTGGTAAAACAGTCTCTTTAAGTGCTTTTGATATGAATTGTTGGTAGTCTACATCTGCATATTTTAAGCCATTTTGAAATAGTCGTATAGGATTGTACAGTCCTTCCATTTAAGTGGCCATTGTGATGAGTGGGTATGTTCTGTTCACCTACAGCTGAATTCTTAAAGCCATTTCAGTTATGAGAAGTTGAAGAAGTAATAAATGATTTTATATATATTGGGTTATCTTATCTATTTCATCTTCAAAAAAACAGAGCGTGAATACTTCACTAAAGTAGCACAAATCAGCATTAACTTGAAGGACAGTTGCAATATCCTTAGCTGCTGGGTTAACAATGAGTTATTAAGTCGCAGTTCACCTAACACAAACTTTTTCACATAGACACACTGTTAAAAAAAAAAAAACAAGTCTTGATTATAATTTTTCAATTGATAGAGACATACCTGAAAGCAGTTAATTAAAAAATGCCAATATTCACTTTGAAAGGAATGGAAGCGGAGTCTTGCATCAGTATCCCTATATGGCTATACATACACCTAGCATCAACAAAATTGCACGCCACCTTTCATTTTTAAAGATCTGTAATTGCCTGTATAGGTTCTAAGTTGGATATGATTTTATCCGTATTTGATAATTCTATAGCTGTATTTTGGGGCAATTACCAGCCCACCTTTTATTACTAAACACCTTTCAAATGATAGAGAAATGAATTAAATTTATTTTATGCACTTTAGAGTCTGGGATAAAAAAGTGACTGAACTGTAGCATGAGCGAAAAGCTAGCCAGCTTCTGCCTTTCCTCTTTATTTTTGTCAAGTACTATGTCTTTACTTTATTGCCATGTCGTTACTGATTATGTGAAGCTGCACCCAATTAAAAAACCTTTTAAGATACTTTGACTCCAGTTTAATTGTGACTAATACCTGTCCTTGACTCGGACTACGTCTTCAGCTGCATCCTATTGAACATGTGCCAAGCTGTAATGATACTTCATCTTCACTTTTACAGTTTCTGAATTCCCCTTCACCATGCCCTGCTATGTACCCTTCCAATTCCCAAAATAATTGCTAACTCTATACTGTCAAGACTAAGCCTCACATATTAGAAACCACGTAAATCTGGTTCTCAGTTTCTGGGCCCTTCTTGAAGGCTGCCCATTTATTGTCTTGCACAGTTAAGTAAATTGACATGATTAAGGACTTTATAGGGATTGTTTCTATTCAAATAGATTAGCAGTATATCTTCAACCACACTGTGTAGCTCTTGATCATATCTACATATGTACACAGAACGAAAACAGGTGCAGAATGTCTTTATATCCATGTTTTTACAGAATATAAATCTTATTACGAAAAAAGCTTAGACTATGGTTTTGAGAAGATCAGAATTTGATTCTCTGTCCTTTGATTGACACATCCCACCCCACTATCCTCCCCCACAGGCCTTGAAAAATCATAAAAATGTTACTAGACCTGCGGGTTCAGTAGCTTGAATAATCTACTGGTTCTGACTGTAATGTACTTGACCCGGAAACGGGTCTCAAATTGTGTGATCCTAGGCAGATATTGTATTTTGTAATCACCTTTTTCTTAATTCTCCTGCACCTTCAAATGTGAGTTCAGCATTTCCGCTGTAAAAAAATCCTCTTTTGTTTGATTAACTACACTAAACGTTTGCTCTATGTATATTAAATCTAGCCCACATATAAGGTACACATGATCCATGCATGACTTGCCTCTTAGTTTACTTAAAGCTTTGCCATCTGGGCAGGAGTGTTTCTCAGTTTATGTTCAAACACTCACTTTAAATAAATGTATTACTAAAGCATGATGTGGTAGCGCTCTGTCATTTACAGGCAGTAAGTTTCCAAGAAATATCCAAAAACCTTCCCACTAATTTGCAGCTTTACTGATAAAACTATGTAGTGTATTAACAATAATCTGTGAAAATTGGGTTTCAGAAAACAGTTATCATTTGCACATCACCAAGTAAAGTGTTCTGACTTTTTTTTTCATCCTATTAAAATGTTTTTTCATCATACAAAAGTACAAAAAATGGTATTTCACAGCTATTGAAGTATATTTTGAAATGTTTGTACAGTTGACTTAGTTATATAAATATTGTGTGTTAGGAAAAACTTGATACCAAAAGCCTTTTGTTTCACAAATGTCAGACAGTTCACCTTACAAAATCCTGGAACTCTGCAGTCACAAGGAATTTGCATTGCAAGAAGACAAACTGACCTTTGACCTCTGTCTCTGAATTCAGAGCAAATGTGACAAGAATAAGATTTAAAGTTATCTTAATTGCTAGTTCAGTTTCTGACTGAACAGAACACCTTCTTTGTCCACTGGCTGGAAGGGTTGAGTGGAATCTAAAAATAGCTCTACCTCATAAAATAACACTTGCCATAGCGACTTTCAAGCCCTGCCTTAGTTTCTGAAAATCCTGCCCTCTGCTGAATCAGCCAATCGGTGGGGTTGATGAGAGGCTTTGTGATAGTATCCTTAGAATGCTGTAACATATTTTACACTGGCTCCTTAAGAACAGGCCACAAAGACTCCAAGCACACTAGCAGCTTAATATCCCTGAACTTGTAACTGAATCCTTTAAAAACTTTAGTGAAAGCTGTCCATTGACTTCGGCTAGATCTGTGCACGCTTGAAGTGGCCAATCGTGCAGTAGGACGTTTCCACTATTGGTGTTTCAATTGGCTAAGGTGACTGTTTTTTTATGCCAATATGGGCTGATTTGGTGGTCTGGTTTCTTGGTGGTTACTGCACTACTACTGAAAGAGAGGAGGCAGAGCAGCAGTGCAGTGCCTGCTGATTTAGTGTCAATGAAGACTCGATATAGGCAAGTGTGAAAGTGTGAAAGAAAAATGCAGACTCTGTCTTTTATTTAAAAAAAAAAAAACACACACACATTAGTTTCCACAAAATGGATATTCCCTTCCCCTCCTACCTTCACTGAGTGAGCACTTTTGGTCCAGCGAGTTAGTAAACTGGACTGTAATTCTCACGTTAAGAAAAAAGTGGAGATGTGGAAGCAATTAGAGAAGTGGTGGAAAGAACGGTATGTTGAGAATCTTAATATTTCTGGGGAGTCATCCAGTGATTAAGACCTAGAAACCAGCATGTAAGAAACACTAGGATCACCACTGTAAGGCACCAAAATTCGAGCAAGGATTTGCTCAGGATTAAGGCCTAGAGGATGAGATGTAGGTTCTGCAGCTCTCTCCTCGGTTGCTTCCTGGTGCTCAATGAGGATAAAAAAATACACACACACTCATTAGTTTTATAAGAAAGTGGAATGTGAGTCCACCACAAGGAATACGGCAGCAAACCTATCAAGGTAAAACAGTTTCAATAAGTTATACCTTGACTTAACCCCTTGTAGCTATGGAACATAGCAGACATGCTTAATTTAGGAATATGTGTAAAGTACGTAACAGCAATAAAACAGTTAAAAAGACAACACAATAAAAATCCTACAACCAGTTGCTAAAACTAGAGAAAACTCTGATGAGCAATAGGACACCAAAACAACAACATTTCACTATGGGGAACCAGAGACATCAATTTTTAAAGATTTAAAGAAAAAAGTGGCAAGAAAAAGTAAAGTGGCAATGGGAAATTACTGTTCATAGTTGACCTGGACCTATGTGCAATTAGAAGCCAACTGCGATGGAGGGGGCTAACATACACCAAGCAGGTCATCCTGATCAAAGATCTTATATTCTGACTTAATCTCTGAACTAGAAGTTGAAATCCTTTGTTGGGGCAAGGTGGCAGGCTTTATCCAATGAAGTCCTCTCAAAGTGAGCTAGCGGATAGGTAAGATCAGACTGAAGACATTGGCGGCAAAATCTTTGACTGTGAGAAATTAACATTTTGCGGCAGCTGAAGTCCTTGTGTCTGGCAGATACTTTTCACACCTTTGCACAGTTAAGATTTCTACTTAAATCAAATCGCAGGCCCTTACTTACACCTTTTGTAAGCTGGCAAACTCAATTTGTGGTCACGCTCTGAAACCCCTAACTACTGTAATGAGAGCGAAACTACTTCCAACTCTCACATACGGGACCGAAATAATGAGGGAGATAGAAGTAGGTCTCTTGGATAAGCTTCTGATAAAGACCTATAAGCGTGTGTTTCGGCTCCCTGGACGCGCATCGCCAACCCAGATCAGACTGGAATTTAAGCTGGTCAAGCAGTCGCTAGCCCGACCCGCTGCATACATTAAATGCTGTAACAAATTGAGCCGCGCCTCAAAGGGTCTTTAGCTAATTTAGACTGGCAGGAAATTATCCTAGAAAGAGGGAACTGCAATTACTTAAGGTATCTAGAAAAGAGCAAGAGTATGCTGAACTTAAATGAGGCATGGGACCAGTCTCTCCCCATTCCAGCTTTTAACAAAGCTGTGAATAAAACAAGCAAATTACAGAGCTGGTTAGAAGACAGGGCCTCTCTGGTTAAAAGGGCGCACAGCTGGTTGATCCTCCACTCTTATCAAACGTTTAAAGAATCACTACTTATGGCTGGTCCCTATTCACGGAAAATCAAGCAATGCTTTCTTAGACTCAGGCTAGGGGAACTTCCAACACTAGACCTCATGCCCAAATGGAAGAAGGAGCAACAAGTAGGATCCCAGGAGTGCCGTCTGTCACCTAGCAGAAGAAAACTTGGTGCACGTGGTCTGCATCTGTCCAGCTTTGGCAGTTGAAAGAAGACTTTTACTGAAAAAATAATTAAATGGTTTAAGGATCAGATCCTGCAGACAGGCACTAATTGAAGCTTTCAACCCACGAAATACAATACTGAACATTAGGCTGGTTCAATTCTTGGAAATTTTCTTGCTCAAAATCTCAGCTTCTTCAAACAACCCAGTCATAGGGAGGGAAACAAGGATAACAAAACCCCTTTAACTCATTCCGAACCCCTTAAAGTAGGGAAGGCTCACAGGCAGCATGGTGGGATGCTTAACCAGTGCCGTAATACAGTCTGGTAACAACAATCGGACTCAAGTAGGGGAAAACAAAATCAATAGAAGGTACCACGCCACCTCTCCCCACTACTACTAATGCCTTATTGCACTGTTATTGTTTTGTTACATAGTTATGTGAAGGGAAATTTGACATATTATTTCATTTCTAGCTCAGGACTTTTTATTGCACTGTATTACCTTAATGTATTGTTTTTGATACATTTTTATGTGGAAAGAAACGTTTTTATGGTTTTAACTAATAAAATAAACTTTCATTCATACTTATGGAAATATTCTTTGTTATGGAGCTCATAATCCTCCAGTGTGCTAAGCCTGAAGCAGTATCTGATGAAGTCCACTCAAAATCAGGCACCTTTCCAGCGAGGTCCACTGCCACTCTGGAGATCTTTAAAAAAAAAAAACATTTTCTGAGTCTCAAGTTTTCAGACTGTTGGAAGCAGCTCCTCCCAGTCAATTCTCAGGCTCCTAGTACTTTGGGGACATCACTTTGGGGCCTAATCTCACTCCACTAGAGGCCACCTGCAGGTTCCAATCAAGCACTAGTTGCTACTGGTCAGCAAGGCACTTCAGTGAAGAAAGCCTCTTCTAGCTCGTGGTGCCCATGTAGCCACCCAGGGGATCAGCCAACTGACTCTTGGAGTCCTCTTCTTAGTCCTGGGTACATGTAAAAGCAGTTTCAACTCCTCACGTCTGCACACAGGTTTCAAAGAGCAAGTCTAGGCTTCTGTTCATCCACAGGTCCAGAGAGAGCTCAAATGAGCTGTGATGTACTAACCAGTGACTGGAAGTGACTCCTGGACACTCCTTAACCAGTGACATAAATGTTCTGAGGGGCAGAATTTGCCTCTTGCAGCACATAATGTTTGCCTTACTGCAGACTTTACTGCAGTGCACTATGGAGGCAAATCCTAGTTCCCAGCACTTTTATGCTGTTGGATGCTGCATCAGCTGTGCTAGCGGTCTCAAATACCCCTCTCAAATACAACAAACTAGTTCTGGGACCCGCACCCTCTCCCATGTGGCTGGTGACAAGCTGAAAACTGAGAACCCTGGAAACAAACCTCTTCTGTTTACTTGGAATGGGTCAGCCTTACCCTGGTGTCTTTCACATTAATGAGGTAACCAACTCCCCCTTACCCCACCCCCCCCCCTCAAAAAATGCTGCTTTTCTAGAGCTAATATGAGCCACATACTTCACACCTATGTCTTCCTGTCAAAAGGCCTAAACCACTGTTTCTGTTCCAGGAGCAGTGTCCATACCTCATCAAGGAGAAGCATTGATGGGACCGGCTGTTGGCAAACCAAAGCTAATTAGCCTGCTTGAGGTCCGTAGACAAAGTCTAACTTTTTAAATGTCACTTTTCGTAAATATAGATTAAAAATCCAACTTCCTCACCGAATTGGAGTTCAAAAGGAAATTAAAAAAGTTTGTTTGAATTTTTCATTAGTTTTCCCCAAACAAAAGGTAACACAGTTACCATTTTAGAATAACTTTAGCTTTTTCTCATCGGACAGCTCCTGCCTTTTACAGTGGAAAAAGGCTATCAGAGCTAGTGACTGTAGGCACATGCCAAAACTAAAACCTTGCATGTACTGCTTTTAAATTCTAAGCACCCTACCTTGTGGTCTATAATGCATTTTTAGGGTTGACATTTAATATTTAAAAATACAATTCTTTCTTGTCAAAACAGGTGAGTTTAAGAGGTTCTCCTGCAGATTTAAAAGTTGCCATAATCAGGCAGCACAGCTAAGCCTGAAGCCATGTTTTCTTTGTCAATCTAGCGGATGGCACAACATGTGCCACAATCCACAGTTGACATTTAACTTTTCCCAGCTATCAGTGAATGCCCAAGTGAATAGGTTAGCAAGATAAAGCATCGTTACTGTGAAAAGTCAGCCACACATCTTCCACACCCTAGCCTTTCTTCATTTTTATCAACTTTGAAAAAACTACAACAAATTCAGAACCCTGCTGCTAGACTACTCCTAAATATAAAGACACAAGCCCACATCTCCCCTGCCTTGACGGCCCTACAATCGTTAGAGGTTGCCGAAATATCCACCTTAAAGCTTCTGTGTCTCACTCACAAAGCAATACATGGCACAGGACCACTTTTCATCAGGAATAAAATCACCAAATGCATACAACAAAGGGACCTCCTCACCAGATTGGTACCTTGCCTTAAACTCCCAGCATAGAAGAAAAGAAACATGGGTGGTACATCTTCCTCTGTTCAAACCGCCCAACTATGGAATTCATTACCCTCAAACATAAGATCCACAGCTAATTATCTTATCTTTGAAGACTACTTAAGAGTTGGTTCTTTCCCACATGGCCACCATACTCAAAACAGAAAAGTACAGCATATGGCTTTGTATGTAAACAGATAAAATTAGGTTATATGTATGTATTTAGATATGTGCATTTCTCTGTACAAATATATATATATATTTATACACACACACACACACTGCTTATGGTTTAAAAAATGTGTAGATTTGCTTAACAAATGTAAATATTATTTGTGATTAAAAAAATATATATTTTATGATTATCGTCTATAGGTAACTGCATAGTTTATTTCATTAAATGCTTAGGGGTCTCTACTTTATTTTATCACAATGTGTGGTAATGTGTACTCGTTATTTGGTTTGATGCTTATGGGTCTCAGTTCAATCTATTACAATGTGTAAATATAGTTATAACAATTGTATCTATAAGTGCCACACTATTGAAATATTGGGGAAAATATAAAATAAATAAATATAAACAAAAAAATACATAAAATTGCCGAAATAAATTAATACAAATATAGAAATAAATTAACTTTATGGATAGCAACACTTGAAAAAATGAGTATCTAACTGCCTAGTCATACATGCATATATTGGACTTTATATACAGCTTTATATTTCATTATTATTTTCCATATACATGGATACCTTTTTATGTAGTTGTGTAGCTAATATTAATTGCTTTACTCCTACTGTAGAAATAAAAAAGCCTTCAACTCTCTCCAATGCACTACTCTATCTCATCCTATACCTCTCTCAGTATAACCTCTACGTCAGCTCTGACTCAGCCCAAGCATCACTGTTCAGTATGATCTCCATAATAACCATTTCTAGACTCTTCCCTTCTCTGTTCCTCCTTTGCTCAGCCCATACCTCCTTTTACTACTGTGATCTCCCAAATAGCACTTTCTGATGGATACAACTACCTGTGGATTCCTCACCTCATGAATACTCCCATGGCGCCAGCATTCTACGGAAATCTTCTTACTAGTCTCTGCATGTCGACGAGGACGTCACTGTCTCGCACGCGACGCCGTCTGACGTCATACAGGCAATAAGAGGTCCTCGACGACGTGCGGACGTCAGTTCCCTTTTTTCCGTGCATTCGAAACGGTTATCTTCGAGGGAGCAACTGTTACTCTTGCGGTTACAGTGTATATCTTGCTGCGTACTCTTTCTCTGTGGAAATAATGTCGCAGAGAAAGTCTGGATTTAAGCCTTGTCGTGAGTGTGGAGGCAAGATGTCGGTGACGGATCCTCATTCCGATTGCCTTTGGTGTTTGAGCTCCGACCACGACGTCTCGACTTGTGATTCGTGTCAGCACATGAATCCGAAGGCCATTAAAGAACGCGAGGCGAAGCTGTTTATGGCCAAGTCAAAGGAGAAGCATCACAAGAAAAAGTCTTCTCCAAGACATCGGCGTCATCGAGACTCCCGGCGCCGTAGAGAATCTCGGCGTCATTCAAGGGAGGCTCGTTCCAGGTCTCCGGATCGGCGCCGGAGGACATGGGAGGTCAGCCCCACGGTGACGCCGCATCCTTCGACGCCGTTGCTCTCTCCGACGTCTCCAACTTCGCCTGGACAGGCGTCGGTGATTGAGGTATTGGAGCCTCAGGTGTTTTCTCCGGCGCAGACGCCGAGGCCGGTGTCGGGGTCGCCTCCGAGTCAGGCACCCCAGTATCCGGCTTTTCCCACCCCTGGAGCCGATAGTTCCGCATTCTTGAATGCGATGTATGCCATCTTCCAACAGATGGCTCCAGGGGGTGCTCCGGCTGGGCCTTTGGCCTTTTCTTTGGGTGATCCTGCGCCTCTTCGGCCGGCACCCTTTATGCCCTTTCTCCCGTTTGGGAACGTGGGCTCGGCGCCAGTGTCGGCACCGGTGGCCGCTCCGATGGCTTCGGAGGGATTGGCCCCAGGGATTTCCATCCCGTCGACGTCGAGATTTCGGCCTGTGACTCCGGTGGGTCCATCCGTTTCATCTGCTCTTCAGTCGGCGCCGAAGTTACCTGTGGCGCCGGATGCGGCGTCGGTGGCTTCGGAAGATCGGCGCCGATCTCCGACTTCGGCGGAGGTGTTGTCGACTCCGCGGATTGAGCAACGACTGCATTCAAGGAGGCGTGCTCTCCGGGTACTAGAGGAGCAGGAGTACCAACGAGCCCTAGAGGAAGGAGAGCTAGAGGACTCGGGTGATGGGCTGCGTGGACTGGAGTCGGCCAGTGGGCTGGACACTTCCCCTGAGTGGGACCTTTCGTCCCCGGGGGAATATACCGAGGAAGCTGCTTCCTTTCATACAGTGGTACGGAAGGCAGCTAGTTTTTTGGACCTCCCTTTGCCGGTGGTGGAGGCGAAACAAAACCTTTTGACAGAGGTGTTGCATCCGGCCTCAGCCGCGGCGGAGCCTCTATTACCTTTTAATGACGCTCTGCTGGATCCGGTTTTAGAGGTGTGGAAGAAGCCGGCATCTTCCCCAGCAGTTCACAGAGCCGTGGCCAGGAGGTATCGGACGGCTCCAACTGATCCTGGTTTCCTATCTAGGCACCCTACGCCGGAGAGCTTGGTTGTGCAGGCCTCCTGTTCGTCCAAATCAGCGCCTGGTTCTTTCCCGACGGTGCCTGGGGACAGAGACTCAAAAAAGCTAGAGGCGCAGTCGAAGAAGATTTTTTCGTCCTGCAGTCTGGCGTTAAAAGCCACTAATGCGACCTGTATCCTGGGGAGGTATATTCATGCTCTGATGGATGACATCTCCTCTTCGTTTACAGAGCTTCCCCAGGGTCTTTTGGATCTTGTCTCTGATGCCCAGGCTGCTGCGACCCAAATTATCCAGACGGGACTGGATACCACCGACTCGGTAGCCAGAGCAATGGGCACAACTGTGGTGGAAAGGAGACAGGCCTGGCTACGTAACTCGGGCTTTTCGGCAGATGTACAGTCCACATTGTTGGATCTCCCGTTTGATGGGGACAAACTGTTTGGGGCTAAGGCTGATTCGGCCTTGGAACGTTTTAAGGAGAGCAGGGCCACGGCTAAGTCGTTGGGACTCCAAGCTCCTTCTTCCACGGCCTCTTCCAGATTCTTCAGGAGGTTTCGTGGATTTGGGCGTGGCTCTTCCTCCTCTTCCTTTCGTGGAAGATATCAGCAACCTGCCTCTTCCCACCCCTATAGATCTTTTAGGGGGAGGGGTAGGGTCCGCACCAGGGGAGCCTCTCAGCAGCACTCTGCCTCTTCCTCATCCTCTGGCGGGGTGCAGCAGGGGAAGCAGCCTTAGGCTTCCACCATTTCCCACTCACTCCTCTCCTGTAGGGGGAAGATTACAGCATTTTCTCACCAAATGGGAGACTGTTACGTCGGACACTTGGGTTCTCAGTGTTGTGGGAAAAGGCTACACCCTTCCCTTTCGGGAGTTTCCGCCCCTCATCCCGCCCCGCCCTTCGTATTGTTCACAAGAACACCTCCTGTTGCTAGAACAGGAGGTGGAAGTCCTCCTTTTAAAGGGCGCGGTGGAGTTGGTCCCGGAGCAGGAAAGGGGTCAAGGAGTTTACTCAAGGTATTTCCTGATTCCCAAGAAGGATGGTCGTTTGAGACCAATTCTGGACCTGAGGATCTTGAATTGGTTCCTCAAGCAGGAAAAGTTCAAGATGCTGACCCTAGCACAGGTGCTTTTGGCGTTGAACATGGAAGACTGGATGGTGTCTGTCGACTTGCAGGATGCTTACTTTCATATCCCGATACTCGAGTCACACAGGAAGTATCTCCGGTTTGTGGTGGGATCGCAACACTACCAGTTTGCGGTCCTTCCGTTTGGTCTTACTTCAGCACCTCGAGTCTTCACGAAGGTGATGTCGGTGGTTGCGGCAGAGCTCAGAAGGAAGGGGATAGCAGTATTCCCTTACTTGGACGATTGGTTGATCAAAGCCAAGTCCCCGGAGCTTGTGTTGCGTCATCTGCAGTCAACAACCCAGTTGTTGTTCGACCTGGGCTTTTCGGTGAACGAGCCCAAATCTCACCTGGAGCCCTCTCAGCGCCTCCTGTTCATAGGGGCAGTACTGGATACGACATTGGGTCGGGCCTTTCCTCCGCCTCAGCGGATTCAAGATATTCAGGATTTGGTTCCAATGTTTCGAAACGGAGCGGTAGTTCCAGTCCTCAAGGTCCTTCGTCTGCTCGGTCTTTTTGCCTCCTGCATTCTGTTGGTCACGCATGCTCGCTGGCACATGAGGGCTCTTCAGTGGTGCCTCCGAAGGCAGTGGTCTCAACACAGAGGGGATCTAGAGGGTACTGTCAAGATCTCCAGAGATGCTGCTGTGGATTTGAAGTGGTGGATTGCAAGCAACAATCTTTCACAAGGAAAACCGTTCCAGCAGTCGCCACCAGTGGCCACAGTCATAACGGATGCTTCCACTCTAGGGTGGGGAGCTCATCTGGGGGATCTGGAGATCAAAGGTCTTTGGTCTCCAGAGGAACAGATGTTTCACATCAATCTGTTAGAGTTACGGGCTGTACGTCTGGCTCTCAAGGCCTTCCTCCCTTCCCTTCGTGGTCAGTCGGTACAGGTCCTAACGGACAATACTACCACGATGTGGTACATAAACAAGCAGGGAGGAGTGGGGTCGTACCTTCTCTGCAGAGAAGCTCTTCGACTATGGTCCTGGGCAAAGGACCATCGGATTTGCTTGATAGCAAACCATCTGGCCGGAGTCTTGAACGTGCGTGCGGACAGTCTCAGTCGCCACTTCTCGGCAGACCACGAGTGGCGTCTCCATCCAGATCAAGTCCGTTTAATCTTCCAGAAGTGGGGGTTTCCTCGGGTAGATCTGTTCGCCACTCGAGAGAACGCGCATTGTCCGTTGTTCTGCAGCCTTCAGTATCCGATGCAGGAAGCATTGGGGGACGCGTTTCAAATGACCTGGTGCGGCCAGTTGCTTTACGCGTTTCCTCCCATACCCTTGATTCCTCGAGTATTGAGGAAGATTCGCCAAGACCGGGCTCTAGTAATCGTAATAGCTCCGGATTGGCCAAGGAGGGTGTGGTACTCCGACCTTCTCCAACTCTCAACGTGCCCGCCGCTCCGTCTCCCTTTCAGGGCAGACCTCCTCTCGCAGTCGCAGGGGCAGGTTCTACACCCCAACCTCCAGAGTCTGCACCTACATGCCTGGAGATTGAACGGGGCAACCTGAGTTCCTTCTCTCTCCCGCCTGAGGTAGTGGATGTTATATTAGCGGCCAGGCGACACTCCACTAAATCTATCTACGCTAATAGGTGGTCTAAATTTGTTGCGTGGTGTGGAGAGAGGCAGATTGATCCTTTACAAGCTCATCTATCGGACGTTTTGTCTTTTGCTCTATCTCTGGCGCAGAAAGGTTGTGCAGTGGCTACCATTAAAGGTTATTTATCGGCCTTGTCAGCCTTCATATGTCTTCCAGACCAACCATCTTTATTTAAATCCCCTATTGTTATCAGATTCTTGAAAGGTCTTCTAAATCAATATCCTCCAAAGCCATTCGTTATGCCGCAATGGGATTTGTCCTTAGTCCTGACTTTCCTTATGGGGTCCCCTTTTGAACCTATGCATTCTTGCCCCTTAAGGTATTTGTTTTTAAAAACAGTCTTCCTGATAGCTATAACATCAGCAAGGAGAGTGAGTGAGTTGCAGGCCTTATCAGTAAAACCCCCTTATACAACTTTTTATGGGGATAAGGTGGTGTTGAGGACCAAGGCTGCTTTCCTCCCGAAGGTTGTTTCACCCTTCCATTTGGCTCAGGCAATTACTTTGTCCACGTTCTATCCTCCGCCTCATCCTTCCAAAGAGGAAGAAAGACTGCACCGTCTGGATCCAAAGAGAGCGTTGAGCTTCTTTATCGATAGAACAAAGGATTTCAGGCTGGAGGATCAGCTGTTTATTGGATACGTGGGCAAGAGGAGAGGAAAGGCAGTCCACAAGAGAACACTATCCAGGTGGGTTGTTCTTTGCATTAAAATATGTTACTCTTTGGCAAAGAAGGATCCTCCTGAGGGCATTAGAGCTCATTCCACCAGAGCTAAGTCGGCCACTTCGGCCTTAGCCAGAGGTGTTCCTGTGGTCGACATCTGCAAGGCCGCAACTTGGTCGTCCCTTCACACTTTTGCAAAACATTACTGTTTAGATTCTGAGGTTAGAAGGGACGGCCATTTTGCACGGTCAGTGCTGCAGGATTTCTTGGTTTGACCATTTAGGCACCCACCGCCGGGCGTGGTACTGCTTTGGGACTCTATTCATGAGGTGAGGAATCCACAGGTAGTTGTATCCATCAGAAGAACGAGTTACTTACCTTCGGTAACGACTTTTCTGGTGGATACATTAGCTACCTGTGGATTCCTCACGGTCCCACCCGCCTCCCCGTTGCCTTTATGGTCTTGCCAAGTAATCCTTGAGTGCGCTCCTCTTGATCTTTGAGGGTGCAATAGATGTATATATATAATATATTTATATATATATATGGGTATATGTGTATATATCTTTATGTATATACTTGGTGTGTGTATATATTTTTAAAAGAAAGAGTTTTATATATATATATATATATGTACATAAAAAAGATTTACAGTTATTCATACAATGTGGTGTATTTTTACAATATAATGGATGTTGCTTTGTTCTTTCATTGCATTGCCTGGTTGTTCTCATGCACGTAAAAAATGATTGGTACTGACGTCCGCACGTCGTCGAGGACCTCTTATTGCCTGTATGACGTCAGACGGCGTCGCGTGCGAGACAGTGACGTCCTCGTCGACGTGCAGAGACTAGTAAGAAGATTTCCGTAGAATGCTGGCGCCATGGGAGTATTCATGAGGTGAGGAATCCACAGGTAGCTAATGTATCCACCAGAAAAGTCGTTACCGAAGGTAAGTAACTCGTTCTTCTAGACTATTCCCTTCTGTAACCCTTCTTTACATTACTAAATCCAACCAGCAGACTCACATGTCCACCGCTCGAATTAACAACTTATGTTTCCTTATAGTAATCTACTACTAATCCATTTTGAGTTCTGAAGTAGTGTGCTGCTTGCCGGAGAGTACTTCAGCGCCTCATCAGGGGAAGCAAGCGCTATATCTACAGTTGCAATTAGGTGTATTTTCTTACACCATATACTACAAGCTCACTGAAAAGTTAGGTAGGCCAGTTGAGAGCCAGTTTTTATTGCGTTTTGGAAGTATGAACACTTGTACCTGGACAGCAGTTTCTCAGTTTATAGAGTTGAACACAAAAAAGGATGGCCATGCAAAAAGCAACACTTTCTCACAAATTTGATGTCACTGGCCCAAGGTGCCATAAAATATACACATGCCTCAATATTATCTGAAGAGAAGACTACTACTAGTATTAATGAAAATGGATGTTGTTCTGGCAGGAAATTGTAGAAGGTTAGGAGCATATCTCATTATGTAAACTAGAAGGCACAAAGGTCTCTGGGATCCACAAAAAATATTTGACATGCCTGAAGGGATGAGGACTGCTGGGCAACACGAGAGAAGTTAATTTGTCTTGAGGTGCCAAGGCAGCAGTTTACCAAGCACTTCTTATCTCACACCAACAAATGTGAAGAGTGCCCCTCTATCCAGGGTCTAAGATACAAACTGACTAATGCTCACCCGTCTGGTGCTTGTACGACATTGAGAGCGTTCAAGAGCCTAAGTGTTGGTTGGATCATGACCCCCAGTTAACATTATAGTTTTATTTGACATAGCAGGAGTAGATGGAATTTGGGCCTCTTCAGTTTGTGGTTTCTACTCAGATTGCCAGCCTTGATTGGTCTTCGACATCTCTTTTCTTTCATGTTCCGTATTCGTGCAGCAGTAGACAGTATTAAAAAAAAAACAAATAAAATAAAATGGAACAAGGCAACTGCTTTTGTCATCAATTCCCATTCTTGCCCATTTGGTATGCTTTTTCTCATTTAACAGTATCTTTGTTTGCCACATGCTGCTGTATAGATTACTGGACTTCTCTGATCAATTCCCTTTTTGGTGTAGAGGCACACAGCATCCCCCACTGCCCCTGTGTGTTTAAGCAGGTTATTCCTTATTATAGTTTGCATGTCTATAACTTATATACCCTCACCAATCACACTGCCAGGTGTTGTGTCCCAGTATACAATAGCCATACCTCGGTGGTCATCACGCACAGCACAAGAAAAGTTCCAATGTAGCCCCAAAACAAAATCACTACCCTCCCAACAACACACCACACATAGTGTGGCTTGCTTTCCGTGTGGGTAAGCTCATCAGCACCTCACATAGAGGTAATAAGTGCATTACAAATGCTGTAATACAGTATAGGTCCACCTCCAAGATACTCCTAAAAAGTGTTGCCTAAAGTCTTAATTCACAGTCTGTGAAGGTGGGTGACGTTTCATTTTGTTGCCTGGTCTTTTATTTTATCTCCCAGTCTAACCCTGGATGCATGAATACCGTGTAAAACGGTTGCCTTGTATACAAGGCTTATTGGCACAAACGGCCTTCCCCAAAAAAATGGTGCTCCCACACTTCATGTTTAACATAATTGTGTGCACAACGGTGCTCCACTTGGTGACAGAACAATTATTTTTATGGAAACAAATTTTAGAGGTGGATTACTGGGAGTCCCTGGAACGAGATTGCTAAGAACATTGGACCCCAGCATTTGGGCCAATCGAATTTATATTGGGTACAGGAACTGGAATTTGTACTATTTGCATTCAAATAAAATTCACAGAAACTTTTATGAACAAGCGAATAATATCGGATTGAGGCCTGATCTTAACAATTTGACCTCCCTTTTCCCCCATTTCACAGTCGTTAGCCACATCGATTTGAACTGTGCAAGATTTAGTACTGCTCTAACCCACCAAGGTCTCTCTATTTTCTCTGCATTTTGGCCATTTGTGTATTGTTTCCGTTGACACCAAAAGGTTGAGCTGTAATTGGCTCATGTCTTGATTGTGCTCAGGTTTGGCAATTTAGTGCTTTACCAAAAACCATTTGAAACAACATTTACTATGTTTTTTTTAGTTACATGGGTTACCCCTGAAACCAACTAAGGGTGATATGTACAACTTGATCCTCAGTCCTACCAAAAGCCAGTTACCTTCTGCTTTCTAATTGGTTATCTTTCTCAGTGTAAACAATTTGCTCACACACCTCTATTTTTCTAATTGTCTATTTTCAGATCTAGACTTTAGCACCAAAAGTTAACACTGGGAAAGTATCATAAAATAGGTGTTATGTACTGAATTGTTTCACCAGTACTAGAAGGCACTCTGATTCAGAGTCCCCTTTACACAAGCAACACATCTCCTTTCTTTCTAAAGAGGTTCACAAGTCATCCCTTCATCATTCTCCATATTGAAGTTAGTATACAAGTTAAGTCTTTAGACTACTTTTCTGTACCAGGCTGCTAGACACAACCCTGCTTCTGATTACTAGTACCACTTTCACCTTAAATCATTTAGGGGGTCATTCTGACCCCCGCGGGCAGCGGGAGCCGCCCGCCTGGAGGGAGCCGCCATATGGCCGCTCCGCGGTCGAAAGACCGCGGAGGCCATTCTGGCTTTCCCGCATGGCTGGCGGGCGACCGCCAGAAGGCCGCCCGCCAGCCCAGCGGGAAACCCCTCCCCACGAGGAAGCCGGCTCCGAATGGAGCCGGCGGAGTGGGAATGTGCGACGGGTGCAGTGGCACTCGTCGCGTATTTCAGTGTCTGCAGAGCAGACACTGAAATACAAAGTGGGGCCCTCTTACGGGGGCCCCACAACACCCCATACCGCCATCCTGTTCCTGGCGGGCGACCCGCCAGGAACAGGATGGCGGTATGGGGTGTCAGAATCCCCATGGCGGCGCAGCAAGCTGCGCCGCCATGGAGGATTCTGCAGGACAGCGGAAAACCGGCGGGAGACCGCCGGTTTTCCTGTTCTGACCGCGGCTGAACCGCCGCGGTCAGAATGTCCTGAGGAGCACCGCCAGCCTGTTGGCGGTGCTCCCGCATCCCCGGCCCCGGCGGTCGGAATGACCCCCTTAATCTTTAATCCATTTGTATCATGGTTGCGAAACAACTGCTACTGTCTAATGGAGTAAGATAATGTCATCAGTACACTGGAGAGCAGAGATTTGTCCTCTGCCTAGATAAAAAAAGAAAATTATTTTCAAAGTCAACCCTTTTCTAAATCCAATATGTATAAATTGAGAATGAGTGATGTGATTTACATCCCTGATTTACTCCAGCATAACTTTTCAGAAACGTCCCTGTTTCTTTATTTAATGGCGTAACCAATCTTAACAGCCTAATACCTATAGCCCACTGTGTAACGGGTTCCGAATTGTGAAGCTGCCTGTCCTATCAAGTACTCACTTTATTAAAATACAAAAGCAAACATTGTGTGACAGTGCTAGTCCCAGGGCAAATTCCTGGCGTTGAAAGCCAAAACCACCACATTATTAATTGTAGAGGCAGATTTCCAAACTCCAGACTGAAATGTGGGGATTCAATTTGATTTCATGATCCAGTATCTCAAATGAGAATAATACCCACTTAGCATCAACATGGTTAGTTGGAATAACACAAACTAAATGCAAGAACCTAGTGCAAGACCCAGGCCTTTTAAATCCTGTAAATAGGATTGACTTTTTCTGTTCCATTGGTAATATAAATGTCTTGGACATGTTTGTAGATGAAGCAGCAATAATATCCTGTACCAAATCTTCTACACTTTCAGTGCTGCAGTAAACACTTTAGGTGATACGGTTTAAATGTTGTTATAATAAATCATCTTACATCCAATACTTGACCACAACATTAGATATTTCTGAGCTGAGTTAATGGTCATTAATATCCATTTAATGTAAGAGTTTCTGAATTTCTTATGATTTCCTCATAAATATCCCCATTCGTTTCATAGAAGACTATCTTTCCAAAGAGAACAATGTCCTTCGCTATAATAATGTTTTCTGAAACTGTCTGCTGGTTCCCATTAAATGTTCGTTTTCAGTTTTATATTTTGCTTTGGAATCCTAATTTCTGAAAGAGGACAAGCATAGTCTTGAGCTTTCAACCACATCCCCAGTGGTTTTACTTGTATTTCAATCAAGTTACTTTTTTAACACCCTCAGGCTGTCGCCACAGAATTTCAGACCACCTACCAACTTTAAATTAATGTTTATTGGGGCTTTGTAAATGGGCAGCTGATCTTCAGTAAGGTACTTCACTAAAGTAATGCTTGTGAATTATTATTGTCTGGGGATCTTAAAGAAATGTGAACTAGATTTTTAGATTTAGCTGTTTGTGCCATCTTCCAACTTAACAATTGTCACGCTGTTTGGTCATCTATTTTGTACTGATATTCTTTACCTAAATTCAGCCTAATGTACTCAGTGCTGATAATCATCTCTTTCAGAGGTCCGACAGAACAGTACTTTGCATAGATACAATAAAATATAATTGTAAAATAGTTGCAGTGATCTCTAGTAGAAAAGTGGTGAGCGTCAGGATCCGTTCTCCAACAAGCATTAGATTCTCTTTAAAGGTGGAGTGAAGTGAATGTTTCCTAATTTCATTCTAAAATTGCCAAGAGAGTTTAACTTATATCAAGATGTAGTGCTTTCACCAACTGTGAATAAAGAACCTCACTGTGAATAAAGAACCTTGATGTTTCCTTGCACTCTGGAAAACATAGGCTGTTTGAGCCACCGGCTGTTTTCAAAGTACCTATGGTAGCTCAAAACTGATTCAGTTTAATCAAAACTTAGACTTATACCAATACAGTGAGGGGAGCATTGATTGTCGTCCAGAAGCTCTTTCAAAGCCCAGGTATATGTCAGGCAACAATCTGGACCACACCTCCTACAGACAGCATTTTATTTGGAAATCTTTTTTCGGACCCATCTTGTCTTGTGCAATTCCCAAATAGTTGTGAAGAAAGTAAGGTAAGAACTAATATTACCAGATAACATGCATCAGGTGCTTTGCTGCCGTGCACCTGTGCTGTCCACCCAGCCATCACACAACACGAAAATCCTATAAATAATTGAGAGATCGATTTATTGTACCACTTAGGTTGTATGTCTTCTGCATAGAATCTGTAGTGCAGATGTTTAAATGAGTCTTTATGGTTGTTTTTGTGAGTGTGTTTCAAAAATATTTTGAAATATGCTGGAGGGTTCAGCAGCCCACAATATACGAAATTGATTGCAGTATAATCGGCTGGATTGCCATTGGTTACTGATGCAATTAGTAAAGAACACTGTTGATGCAGCGTGTAATTTACACTAATCTGAGATGCAGGAAGGATTAACAGCTGTACAAATTTTGCAGTTGCCGATTATGTTTTTTTTTAACAGGGGGGCATTTATAGGTCTTGTTACAGATGGCTTTGGCGGTTGTCACAATGACGTTTTGCTACTAATTCTAAAATATGCATACTATAGTGTTAGAAGAATATTGCTCTATACTCTAATGCTATTGGCTCTTTACTGAATCATATAGACTTCTGTAGAGTACTTCAATTATAGTGCATGTAGGACGATTACATCAGGAAACGCTCAGCCCTCACACATTCAGTTCTTTAGCTCTTACGTTCATTGTGAACAGAAACGAATCCTTTTTAAGGAATTTTAGCGCAGGAGGTTTTCATTCATGTTTCGTCAGAGTTCAAACGCGAGCCTACTCTTAAAATGGGGCGTTTGTTTTTTCATATTTATTCAGAAGTGATCTGTGGCCAGAATAGCCGCCCATTCTCACGAGATCTCGGCTGTTGCTGGACCACATCTTCCTTCTTACTGTGGATCTTCCCCCACAAGCCTCGCTGCTAGTGCAGCAGCATCAAAGCATTGGGAATGTGCTAGCATTGCAGGGGATGCTAGGTACACTAAAATAATATGCAGCAGCCAGTTGTGCCTTCTGTTCACTCAAGAAGATAATTTTCTCTTTTTTCATTTCTCGCTCAAGATCCCAGCTTCGTTTATACTCATCCTTTTGGTGCTTGGGTGGCATTTCATCTCCTAAGCTATAGCAGTAAGATGCACTAAAAGTCATTCCATTTGCTTGTTTCCTCAATACAAACTGCTCCCTTCTCTTTAACTCTCTGTCACCGTTACCCCATTACTCCAGTCACCATTATCACTTCCACTACCATGACCGCCATTACCACCACATTATAATTACAATCATCACAATTACCGCCACCCTATTTCCATTACCACCACCATCTCTATCAGTACCACCCTCGCCGTTAACACCCGTGTCTTTACTATCACATTACCATACTACCAAAACCATCACAGTTACTACCACTATTATCACCACACCGTTAATACCACTGTTACTATCATCATTACCCTGTCACATTACCACAACAAACACCAACACCACCCCCCAGACAACATTCATTCTCAACACCATTAACACCATCCCTACCACCACCATTCCATCAAATCCACCACCATTTCTAACACCACTGTTGACACCATTGTATTTACTACCACTACCTTTATCGCTACTATATTGCAGTTACTACCATTGCTACTAAGAAAATTAAATTGGCACCACCACCATTATCACTACCATCACAATAACCATTGCTAACACTGCTACCGTTACCCCCACACTACTACTCCCACCAGCATTCCCACCACCAGCACTACTGCTAGCATCACCAAATCCATTACTCCTGCCATTACTAGGACTTCTGTTACCACCATTTCGACTACTGTAACACTTGGCAATGCCTGTTTTTGAATACTTTACCACAGAAAAGCAAGACATGTTGGCTTTCCTAAGGCTTATTAATTTTGCGCACTAAGGCCCATATTTATACTTTTGTAGCGCCACATTTGCTCTGTTTTTGACGCAAAAAAGGCCACAAACCTTGAAAATATAAATCTATTTTGCAAGTTTGCGCCGCTTTTGCGACAAAAAATTATGCAAATGCAGCACTAAAAAAGTATAAATATGGGCCTATATTTGGTACTGAAACTGTGCCAACAGTAGATCTTGCAGTACTGGGCATTTTTCAGGAACATAACCAAATTGTTGTGAGTTGCTAGACTGTCTAAAACTTGGCAAACACACACCAGTGACATCTTAAAAGCCTTTCATACTAGACGCAAGTGGATTATTTAAGTGCCATAGCTAAAATAATCTTGAAGAGAGAGTGCTGTACAGAACTAAATTAGCTAAAGCTATTTATTGGCATTAGGAAGCATTGCCTCAATTCGAGTATGCATTTTTAGTATATTCGCTAGGCACACGTTGGAAACATTTTATGAAATGTGGGAAACTGAAAAGCAATGCTCAAGTTATAAATATTCAATAAAATACTTGTCATTTTTGTCTTCCACCAGAATGTAATGGAACAGTTTAATCCAGGATTGCGGAATTTAGTTGTTCTGGGAAAGGTCTACGAAAAATCTGTAACTGGTAGGTTTTCAAGTTAACTATTGCTTCAAAAGTGGTGGCAAATAATTGTGTGTTTTATAGTTTACTGACATTTTGCAAGATTTTGGCACCAAATCTGTCTACAATGTGTGGTAACATTGCTTTGCCTTTTGTCATATATTTTGGCTCATCGATCCCTACCTCACTCTATTTAAAGGCCTTCATGAGATTTGGCACTTTTCAGTTCTTCCGGAGTTCAGATGCTGTGAGGGTTTTTGTTGAGTCTGAACTATTTAAAAAAGCTCTCTTCATAACATTGGTACTGCTCTTCTGCTCCTTCGATTTGTTAGATATTGAATAGATTTATCAAATGTAAGCCAACAAGCCCTCCAAAAGTGTAAATTTAATAAATTCTCTAAACCTACCCTCGCATCACCACACACCATGTTTCCCTAAAGACTTTTTGGGGGAGGAGTGCCCTCACCAAGAACGTCTTTATGGGGAGTATACATCCACAGTAGGTGGCCATATCTGTTTTACTGTCACTGGGCACATTTCACCTACAATGCGTATAGTCTGAACATGGCCAGTGGTTTTTTACTGTCACGTCACATTTCTTCAAGAAAATACTAGAAGCTGTGTCATTTTTCATCTCAGAGAAGTCCTGGTTTTCATTCTCTATTGATTCTTGAAGGAAAACAAAATCAGAACGGTGTTTGGAGGAAAATGTGGGACCTTTGGTCTATACCTTCACGACTTCCACCATTCATGACATTCGAATCAGTATATTAAGATAACCTTTCTGAAATTCTACAACATTACAACCTGGGGGTGGACATGTTCACTAGAAAAACGAAATGTTTAATTACACATCTAAAGTATACAGGGATTTTTTTCCCCAAAGGACTGATTTGTTTTCCTAGTCCTCAATATCTATTTCGCAGTCCTCTTCCTGCACGCATGCTTCCTTAACTGGCAACTGTGTTGCAAAACGTTGATGTGAGAAACACACTTTGTTTTTATCTGGCAGCACCAGGGATTATGTTCTTCAGCCTACCCTGTTCTATACAAGGGGCAACACTCAGGGAAAACTGCTTCTAAAACCACTGATGCACGAAGGATTACCTAATATATTTCCATTGTTAATTTAAGGTACAGTATTCCCTTTTGTCAAATGTATGCACCTTCCACAAGAGTTTAGGTAGCTTAGTTTCCTTATCTATTCATGCTAATGTCTGGGAAACGTGCAGAATGACTGTGTGAGCCACATGCGTTTTGCAAACACCATTATTGCAATATTTCTCATGAAACAATGCTTGCTTCGACCAATTAATCAAAAGAACCTTGTTTCTCAATTTTTTTTCTTTCTCCAAGTTTCCTTTTTTATTGCCATGAAATCTTATAAATAAAATAGAAAAGAGCAAGGAAGTAGGATTTAAGAAAAGGTGCCATTATGTTGGTTTCTCTACTCCTGGTCCAAAATCCTGTTTTATATGCCAAGTTGTTTTTATAAAGAGAGAATTTATGCAGCTGCATGCCCACCTGGAGTGAAGGAGGCGCATGCATTGCCATTTGAAATTTGTTACTATTTTTTTTTTCTTTCTCGCTCCCTCTTTTTCTCCCCATTCGTCATCCGAGATTTAAGAGGTAGTTCCAAGTCTCACTGCTGCTTGACTAGATAATACATTTTTTCTTAATAGCCCGAACATGAGCCCAAGGGTATTTAGAGCAAGATCAGATTATGTTCTATATATTTCTTTTTTAGGTAGGTTCATATGTAAGTGATTTGGGCAGAATCCAGGTTTCAAACCTGGCTTCCCGGTTCCAAGCTTAGCATCTCTAGCTACGAACCCACATATTGTCCCCTTAGTAGTAGAGGGAAAATCTAAAGATAGGGACTATAGGTAGCTTGGCCACCATAAGGTCAGTTTTGTCTTCCTTAACCTCAGTTTGCAGATTAGAGGCTCCTAACCTTTGTTAGAAGTGACAAACTATTTCTTGTCAAGTTTTGAAGAAGTTATTTATTTTACAGCGTGGTTAAATGAGAAAACTATTACTATATATATGTATTGCATGTTTTATTTATTTTAGCAATGATACAGGCAGGACGAGCCTATTATGATTCTGTTGCAAAGATTGGTGAAATGACTCGTGTATCACCAGTTTCGAAAGAACTGGGTAAGTAATAATATATTTTCTTATTATTTCCAAACATTTTCATTCATTTAAGAATTCTTACTTTTGAGAACAAATAAAGTCTAGTACTATTTCCTTTGGTATCTTAATTATTTTAGTATTTCTGATCATTCATATCAGTATTTAGGTATGTTTGTAGCTAGGCACATTTTACTTTTGAAACAGAATGGTCTTATATTACAGGTTGCTGGGCAGTGTACCTTTGTTTTTTGAACGATTTGTTTGAGAAGAGTATGCATATCAATGCAATACATTAGTCAATCTAAGACAAGACACCTAATCCACTTTTCCATTTTAAAAATTTGTAGCATAACCCCACCTCCTCCCATGCATTCACAGGTCTGCTAAAGGTAGAGATACAAAGACACCCGCCTGCCCCCTTTAATTTGATATTGCTCTATTTCCTTCAGTGTCTCGCATAAAGAAAGTTAGTAGTTCAGGTCTACAGCCTTCAGTCTATGTTGTCCAGTGGGCAAGTTTGAATTACCAAAAGGTGCTCAATCAAGGATGCCAGTTTTGCTAAAACCTTTTACGTTCATCATTTAGTCCATATATTATTATTTCCGTAGCCACCATCACCGTCGCTATAAAGATGAACAGGAATTTGGTACAGTAAAACATATGTTTATGGTCGTGTTGTAATGTGGTTGAATCGTTTAGTAGGTTACACAAGGTTAGCTGGTGCATGGGGGGGTGAATTTCAGAGGTGCGAGTGCAGTCTGTGGAATACCACCCCCTTCCGCATTGCCAGTCAGTCATAGATTGAAAGAGAGCATTGGCTGCTGATTTTATAAGGGATGGGAATAACAGCAGTTTTATTTTCCTATATGTACCGAGGTAACATTTTGATCATTTGGCCATTTTGAATGGAGTATTAAGGAGAGGTTTGTATTCAGTGTTAATCCCAGGAAAAGATTTTGGGAAAGATTGATGGGGTAAATTCCAGTAATTTTAGATTGTCGATTAATTTTGGTCTGAAGTCTTTCATAACCCTAGACAGAAAAGGATGAATACATTTTTTTCAGTTTTAGTGTGAGGCAGTTCTTAAACATCCTGGATCGCAACCTCAGTAAGTTGTCTTGTAATGTTTAAATGTCCTGAGCAGAGTGGGTGTTAAGTTAGATTTGAGTGTTTGATATGCCATTTTTCTTATAGTGGCTCCATGTACAAGTCAAAGAGCGTGGAAGCAAAGATGGAAACTTGAGAGAAGAAAACATATCATAGGAGATGGACTATATATTTTGTTGGCATGCACCTCTGTTTGTGATCAGTTAGAGGTATAGGATCCAAACTATTTGAGGGCTGCACCTTTGAGGCCAAAGCGTGTTTTGAGCTGCACAGACAGTTGGGCTGCCAGTCCATCCTTGTTGTTTGTCAAGGGTGGTAGTTCGAGAAGATCGAGACGTGTCACTGCAATCAAGAATATGGTGAATGTCTTCAAGGATTTTGAATGTGGTGATTTTAATACCATGTGCTGATCTGAATCCTGACTTGTGAACTGCAAGCAGATTACCTTTGTTTATGTAATCTTTTAAGTTGAAGAGAGGCGCACCCTTAAGTGCTTTGCTTAGCCAAGGAAGGGTTGTGACAGGTCGATAATTGGAAAGAACGTTTGAATTGAGGTTGTGTTTCTACAACCGGAGGTGATAGGACTCTATTTTAATGAGTCTGGGAAAATTGATTGGTCAAGCGATGCATTGTCATGCTTTTTTAAAGAGGGGGAAATTGTCACTAATGATGATTGATGGAGTGATGTCATTGAAGTACGAGGATGGTTTGAGGTGTTTGATCCTTTTCATCAGATCTTCTGGGGGGATTGGTTCGAACTCAGCCTGGTCACTGATGTTTTACAAGGTGCTACAAGGATAGGACCGTTGTGGGACATCACATTTTGTGGGTATATGGTATCTTTTCTATCCCCTTGGGTCCGATTAGTTGGGAGATATGGAATTCTCAGAGTAGGATAGGAATTCCTTGCTGTCAAGATTTTGATATGAAACTGCAAGAAACCTTGACCTAACCGAGGAGCTAGGTGTTAAAGCTGCCCATCAGTCGGCACATCTTGTGTTAGTATATGGTATTACTACTTTCTCAGGCCATCATGAGAGGACCCACTGCATTTGCAATGCATGCAAAGTAACCAAGTGGATAATGTTATGTACTGCCTTTGCTGTAGTTTTTCCTCTTGTAGGTCCACCAATATATAACAGTTATCCCTTGTCTTTAAAGTCTGAGGGTGCAAGGTAATGACAAGACCATATCTTTGTTTTAAAGTTTCACTCCTGCATCAGGTTCATTTTAATCAGAAGTGCCATATGAATGTGGCAGACTGGCTTCTGATGGATACAACTACCTGTGGATTCCTCACCTAATGAATTCTCCCATGGCGCCAGCATTCGACGGAAATCTTCTTCCTAGTCTCTGCACCTCGACGAGGACGTCACTCTAGCCCACGCGACGCCGTCTGACGTCATACAGGCAATAAGAGGTCCTCGACGACGTGCCAACGTCAGTTCCCTTTTTTCCGTGCATTCGAAACGGTTATCTTCGAGGGAGCAACTGTTACTTTTGTGGTTACAGTGTATTTTTGCTGCGTAGTCTTTCGCTGTGGTAATAATGTCGCAGAGAAAGTCTGGATTCAAGCCTTGTCGTGAGTGTGGAGGCAAGATGTCAGTGACGGATCCTCATTCCGACTGCCTTTGGTGTTTGAGCTCCGACCACGACGTCTCGACTTGTGATTCATGCCAGCACATGAATCCAAAGGCCCTCAAGGAACGTGAGGCGAAGCTGTTTATGGCGAAATCGAAAAAGGAGAAGCATCACAAGAAGTCTTCTTCGCCAAGACATCGGCGTCATCGAGACTCCCGGCGCCGTAGAGAATCTCGGCGTCATTCAAAGGAGACTCGTTCCAGGTCTTCGGATCGGCGCCGAAGGACATGGGAGATCAGTCCCACGGTTACGCCGCATCCTTCGACGCCGTTGCCCTCTCCGGCGTCTCCGACTTCACCTGGACAGGCGTCGGTGATTGAGGTATTGGAGCCTCAGGTGTTATCTCCGGCGTCGGGGTCGCCTCCGAGACAGGCACCCCAGTATCTGGCTTTTCCCACCCCTGGAGCCGATAGTTCCGCATTCTTTAATGCGATGTATGCCATCTTCCAACAGATGGCTCCAGGGGGTGCTCCGGCTGGGCCTTTGGCCTTTTCATTGGGTGATCCTGCGCCTCTTCGGCCGGCACCCTTTATGCCCTTTCTCCCTTTTGGGAACGTGGGCTCGGCGCCGGTGTCGGCGCCGGTGGCCGCTCCGGTGGCTTCATTGGCCCCGGGGATTTCCATCCCGTCGACGTCGGGATTTCGGCCTGTGACTCCGGTGGGTCCATCTGCTTCGACTGCTCTTTCGCCGGCGCCGAAGTTACCTGTGGCGCCGGACGCGGCGTCGGTGACTTCTGAAGATCGGCGCCGATCTTCGACTTCGGCGGAGGCATTGTCGACTCCGCGTATTGAACAACGGCTTCATTCGAGGAGACGTGCTCTCCGTTTATTAGAAGAGCAGGAGTACCAACGAGCCCTGGAGGAAGGAGAGCTAGAGGACTCGGGTGATGGGCTGCGTGGTCTGGAGTCGGCCAGTGGGCTGGACACTTCCCCTGAGTGGGATCTTTCGTCCCCGGGAGAATATACTGAGGAGGCTGCTTCCTTTCACGCAGTGGTACGGAAGGCAGCTAGTTTTTTGGACCTGCCTTTGCCGGTGGTGGAGGCTAAACAAAACCTTCTAACAGAGGTGCTACATCCGGCCTCAGCTGCGGCGGAGCCTCTTTTGCCATTTAATGACGCTCTGCTGGATCCGGTGTTAGAGGTGTGGAAGAGGCCGGCATCTTCCCCAGCAGTTCACAGAGCCGTGGCCAGGAGGTATCGGCGGCTCCAACTGACCCTGGTTTTCTGTCTAGGCACCCTACGCCGGAGAGCTTGGTGGTGCAGGCCTCCTGTTCATCCAAGTCAGCGCCTGGTTCTTTCCCGACGGTGCCTGGGGACAGAGATTCAAAGAAACTGGAGGCGCAGTCCAAGAAGATTTTTTCGTCCTGCAGTCTGGCGTTGAAGGCCACCAACGCAACCTGTATCCTGGGGAGGTATATTCATGCTCTGATGGATGACATTTCCTCATCATTTACAGAGCTTCCCCAGGGTCTTTTGGATGTTGTTTCAAATGCCCAGGCTGCTGCGACCCAGATTATCCAGACTGGACTGGATACGACCGACTCGGTAGCCAGAGCAATGGGCACAACTGTGGTGGCAAGGAGGCAGGCCTGGCTCCGTAACTCGGGCTTTTCTGCGGATGTACAGTCCACATTGTTGGATCTCCCGTTTGATGGGGACAAACTGTTTGGAGCCAAGGCTGATTCGGCCTTGGAACGTTTTAAGGAGAGCAGGGCCACGGCTAAGTCGTTAGGGCTCCAAGCTCCTTCTTCCACGGCCTCTTCCAGATTTTTCAGGAGGTTTCGTGGATTTGGGCGTGGCTCTTCCTCCTCTTCCTTTCGGGGAAGATATCAGCAACCTGCCTCTTCCCATCCCTATAGATCTTTTAGAGGGAGAGGTAGGGTCCGCACCAGAGGAGCCTCTCAGCAGCACTCTGCCTCTTCCTCATCCTCGGGCGGGGTGCAGCAGGGGAAGCAGCCTTAGGCTTCCACCATTTCCCACTCACTCCTCTCCTGTAGGGGGAAGATTACAGCATTTTCTCACCAAATGGAAGACTGTTACAACGGACACTTGGGTTCTCAGTATTGTGGGAAAAGGCTACACCCTCCCCTTTCGGGAGTTCCCGCCCCTCATCCCGCCCCGCCCTTCTTATTGTTCACAAGAACACCTCCTGTTGCTAGAACAGGAGGTACAAGCCCTCCTTTCAAAGGGCGCGGTGGAGTTGGTCCCAGAGCAGGAAAGGGGTCGAGTATGTTACTCAAGGTATTTCCTGATTCCCAAGAAGGATGGTCGTTTGAGACCAATCCTGGACCTGAGGATCTTGAATTGGTTCCTCAAGCAGGAAAAGTTCAAGATGCTGACCCTAGCACAGGTGCTTTTGGCGTTGAACAAGGAAGACTGGATGGTGTCTGTCGACTTGCAGGATGTTTACTTTCATATCCCGATACTCAAGTCACACAGGAAGTATCTCCGGTTTGTGGTGGGATCGCAGCACTATCAGTTTGCGGTCCTTCCGTTTGGTCTTACTTCAGCACCTCGAGTCTTCACGAAGGTGATGTCGGTGGTTGCGGCAGAACTCAGAAGGAAGGGGATAGCAGTATTCCCTTACTTGGACGACTGGTTGATCAAAGCCAAGTCCCCGGAGCTTGTGTCGCATCATCTGCAGTCAACAACCCAGCTGTTGTTCGACCTGGATTTTTCGGTGAACGAGCCCAAATCTCACCTAGAGCCCTCTCAGCGCCTCCTGTTCATAGGGGCAGTACTGGATACAACATTGGGTCGGGCCTTTCCTCCGCCTCAGCGGATTCAAGATATTCAGGATTTGGTTCCAATGTTTCGAAATGAAGCGGTAGTTCCAGTCCTCAAGGTCCTTCGTCTGCTCGGTCTGTTTGCCTCCTGCATTCTGTTGGTCACGCATGCTCGCTGGCACATGAGGGCTCTTCAGTGGTGCCTCCGAAGGCAGTGGTCTCAACACAAAGGGGATCTAGAGAGTACTGTCAAGATCTCCAGAGATGCTGCTGTGGATTTGAAGTGGTGGATTGCAAGCAACAATCTTTCACAAGGAAAGCCGTTCCAGCAGTCGCCACCAGTGGCCACAGTCATAACGGATGCTTCCACTCTAGGGTGGGGAGCTCATCTGGGGGATCTGGAGATCAAAGGCCTTTGGTCTCCAGAGGAACAGATGTTTCACATCAATCTGTTAGAGTTACGGGCTGTACGTCTGGCTCTCAAGGCCTTCCTCCCTTCCCTTCGTGGTCAGTCGGTACAGGTCCTAACGGACAATACTACCACGATGTGGTACATAAACAAGCAGGGAGGAGTGGGGTCGTACCTTCTCTGCAGAGAAGCTCTTCGACGATGGTCCTGGGCAAAGGACCATCAGATTTGCTTGATAGCAAACCATCTGGCCGGAGTCTTGAACGTGCGTGCGGACAGTCTCAGTCGCCAATTCTCGGCAGACCACGAGTGGCGTCTCCATCCAGATCAAGTCCGTTTAATCTTCCGGAGGTGGGGGTTTCCTCGGGTAGATCTGTTTGCCACTCGAGAGAACGCGCATTGTCCGTTATTCTGCAGCCTCCAGTATCCGATGCAGGGAGCGTTGGGGGATGCGTTTCAAATAACCTGGTGCGGCCAGTTGCTTTACGCGTTTCCTCCCATACCCTTGATTCCTCGAGTATTGAGGAAGATTCGCCAGGACCGGGCTCTAGTCATCCTAATAGCTCCGGATTGGCCAAGGAGGGTATGGTACTCCGACCTTCTCCAACTCTCAATGTGCCCTCCGCTCCGTCTCCCTTTCAGGGCAGACCTCCTCTCGCAGTCGCAGGGGCAGGTTTTACACCCCAACCTCCAGAGTCTGCACCTACATGCCTGGAGATTGAACGGGGCAACCTGAGTTCCTTCTCTCTCCCGCCTGAGGTAGTGGATGTTATATTAGCGGCCAGGCGACACTCCACTAAATCTATCTACGCTAATAGATGGTCTAAATTTGTTACGTGGTGTGGAGAGAGGCAGATTGATCCTTTGCATGCTCATCTATCAGACGTTTTGTCTTTTGCTCTGTCTCTAGCGCAGAAAGGTTGTGCAGTGGCTACCATTAAGGGTTATTTATCGGCCTTGTCAGCCTTCATATGTCTTCCAGACCAACCATCTTTATTTAAATCCCCTATTGTTATCAGATTCTTGAAAGGTCTTCTAAATAAATATCCTCCAAAGCCATTTGTTATGCCGCAATGGGATTTGTCCTTGGTCCTGACTTTCCTTATGGGGTCCCCTTTTGAACCTATGCATTCTTGCCCCTTAAGGTATTTGGTTTTAAAAACAGTCTTCCTGATAGCTATAACATCAGCAAGGAGAGTGAGTGAGTTGCAGGCCTTATCAGTAAAGCCCCCTTATACAACTTTTTATGGGGATAAGGTGGTGTTGAGGACCAAGGCTGCTTTCCTCCCGAAGGTTGTTTCACCTTTCCATTTGGCTCAGGCAATTACTTTGTCCACGTTCTATCCTCCGCCTCATCCTTCCAAAGAGGAAGAAAGACTGCACCGTCTGGACCCAAAGAGGGCGTTGAGCTTCTTTATTGATAGAACAAAGGATTTCAGGCTGGAGGATCAGCTGTTTATTGGATACGTGGGCAAGAGGAGAGGAAAGGCAGTCCACAAGAGAACACTATCCAGGTGGGTTGTTCTTTGCATTAAAATCTGTTACTCTTTGGCAAAGAAGGATCCTCCTGAGGGCATTAGAGCTCATTCCACCAGAGCTAAGTCGGCCACTTCGGCCTTAGCCAGAGGGTTTCTTGTGGTCGACATCTGCAAGGCCGCAACTTGGTCGTCCCTTCACACTTTTGCAAAACATTACTGTTTGGATTCTGAGGTTAGAAGGGACGGCCATTTTGCACGGTCAGTGCTGCAGGATTTCTTGGTTTGACCATTTAGGCACCCACCGCCGGGCGTGGTACTGCTTTGGGACTCTATTCATTAGGTGAGGAATCCACAGGTAGTTGTATCCATCAGAAGAACGAGTTACTTACCTTCGGTAACGACTTTTCTGGTGGATACATTAGCTACCTGTGGATTCCTCACGGTCCCACCCGTCTCCCCGTTGCCTTTCTGGTCTTACCAAGTAATCCTTGAGTGCGCTCCTCTTGGTCTTCGAGGGTGCAATAGATGTTGTATATAATATATTTATATATGTATATATGTATATATCTTTGTGTATATACTTGATGCGTATATATATTTTAAAAAGAGAGAGTTATATATATATAAAAGATTTACAGTTATTCATGCAATGTTGTGTATTTTTACAATGTTATGGGATGTTGCCTTGCTCTTTCATTGCATTGCCTGGTTGTTCTCATGCACGTAAAAAATGATTGGTACTGACGTCGGCACGTCGTCGAGGACCTCTTATTGCCTGTATGACGTCAGACGGCGTCACGTGGGCTAGAGTGACGTCCTCGTCGACGTGCAGAGACTAGGAAGAAGATTTCCGTCGAATGCTGGCGCCATGGGAGAATTCATTAGGTGAGGAATCCACAGGTAGCTAATGTATCCACCAGAAAAGTCGTTACCGAAGGTAAGTAACTCGTTCTTCTTGCACATTGTGGAGATCGCTTCATATCTTGAGAATTCCACCTCTGTAAGCATGACCTTGCTTCAACATTCCTGTATCTATATATATTAGATGTGTAAAATAAGGTATTCTCCAGGTGGATATAATTTGCTATACATTAAGGGGTCACAGAGCTATACTCTGGATTCAGACAGAGGTTCCAGTGTTCCCTAAACACTGTAGATATCTATCAAATCTGCTTGCACAAGAACTGCTGGTCTCTTATATTTGTTGTGGAAATAACTTGCTTTATCCAATGAGATTTTCGCCTTTTTCGTCTATCTCCATCTTGGCAACTCCTCCTTGTAGATCGAGGCTGATTATAGTACTCAACAGCTGTGTGACAATTCTGAGGTTCACGTTATGCCATTGTATACAGGGCAGTTTTTCAGCTATTGCCTCAGATTTTCCATAAAAATGCGGCACAGACGTTAGGTTTAATGGATTTTATATTTTCTTGGCAAGCTACCTACCAACATTTTAGCCTCTCTTTGTAAGAACTCTTGTTACATCTTGCTTCCGTGGTGCCCTAAGCCTTTGTGATCACTGTCCAACCTGCTAGCTGCACCGTAGTGATGCTCTCCTCTACTCTTTATTATGGTTATACATGTGCTTGGAACAATGAGTGCTGCTCTGATTTAATATAATCACGACCTTTATTTCCGTGCTATGCGTGAGATGCATCGTACAACTGATGTCATGTCAGATTGCATTTTTTGTCATTTGTGCATTAGCATGGTCCTTGGTAGGGAAGAGCACGTTGCTTGTGTCACTTGTTGGTCGCTTTGTAAGCATCTCTTCTGATATTAATTAAAATGTGCAGCACGGACCTAGCACTATCTTCTGCCGTTTGTAATTAACTTTAAGTTAGTTTAATACCGGGTTCCATCATGTCTCTGTGATGTCCATATTTGGTGTTGTATAGACGGGTATGCTGTTTAAAAATGTATTCATTGTTGGTGTATGTGTGTGTTTTTTATCCGTACATCGTGCAACTTTGAGTGTGAGTGGCGTGTAAGTAAGTGCCTCTGTCACAATTGAAATTAGGAAAAAGTTTAGGTTCCATAAAGAAAAATGTGACCAACTTTAGGGCAGATTTTCGAATACGTTTTTTTTTCAGAAGGTATTCCCTACTCCATATATGATTTCTGCAAAATGTATACATCACATAATGCTATGAAAGTGACATTTATATTAAGTTTGTATTATTCTCCTAAGTTTGTTGCTGGTGTCAAATGTGTCCAAAAATAAGTCCAATAAGACCTTTTTTCTGAAGCGAAACATGCTTCCCAAAGTGGCACATCATGTTATCCACAGTGGATTTCAGCTCCGTGATGTTCTAGAATGTACGTTTTTGAAAAATCAAGGTCACTAACTAAACCATGAATGGAACTTTTAAATCAATATTATTTTTTTGGTAGCGTTGCTAAGTGAGAATCTGGCAGTCAGTTTAAATTCAGTGAACCTTTCTTTGTTCCTCATTTCGGCGCTCTGCTCTTGACCTGTACTAAGTTACTATTATATTTTAGATCTACTTAAGCGTGAAGGTCCAATTTATTTTTGTTAAGACCGCTAACAGCATGAATAATGGCTTGTATTACAGGACTGTTTTCATGCATGGCTCATAAAACTGTGCTTTAGAAAAATGGTTTCGTTTATAGCTTAGTGTAGATGTTAGATGATTGTTCAGGATATACACGTGAGGCTGACCTCGCAGAGGCACGCCTTTAAAAGTTTGCATGGTACAATTAGACCAACTATTATATAACTCACAATTTATTTTTGGTGTCTATCCAGCTAATTCAAAGTCTGCTAGTTGTTGCTAGTTTTATTGGGCCACCTGCTAATAAAATGATCCACTTGTACAATGCTTAAGCGTTCGGAAGCGTTCAAACTCCTCAGAAGGTAGAGGTGCAAAGCAACATTCATGAGAGATACCATTGCGCCCTTTTTTTCCATCGCCAGACCACTACCCCTGATCCCCGTCTGTCTTTTGTGTTTCCTAGCAAAGGTATACGAAGTGTTTAAACTTCATCCAATCTAACACCAGTCTACTCACCGTCTTTTAATATTTTTCTTTTTTTTTTCAGGCCATGTCCTCATAGACATTTCAGATGCACACAGGAAGTTGAATGACTACCTAGAAGACAGTGTATGTATAGTATTTTTTATTAGTTGTTTGCTCTGCTGCGTCTTCCGTACTTAGTGTGTCATTTTCTTTTTAGTTTAGAAAATTCCATAAAGAAATTATATCGGAGCTTGAAAAGAAGACTGAGCAAGATGTCAAATATATGAACGTGAGTCCTTATTTACAGTTAGCATACCAATACAATTCAAATTTCAAATTATGAATTAACCATTGATGAGACTAAGCAAATTAAGTAGTGAATCGACCGAAACGGGACTTAATGTTGATCCTTCTTGTACAAGCTACTTACAAAATTCAGAACGTAGTTCATTTTTTAAGAAATAAAAAATTATGTTTAATGGTTTTTTAAAGTATGGTAAACCTTGAAGTGATTATTAACAGCAGTACCTGAATACGAGCTGGCACTTTCATAAGCTTTTCTCAAGTTGAAAAATTGGAGTCCAACTATTTCTTTTGATTGAACTTCTTAGAGTTGTGCAGGAGAGACTGACCTCTGAAAACATATGTGATCCAAGCCCGGCTTCAAGACAGATGCTGAATTCAGCATACATGGCCTCCAGGTCATTTGAGCTGGTACTTGCACCACCTATGGGTTGCAGAAACTAGAATTTCAGTACACATTCCGTTACTGCAGTCATTGGTGTGTGGACTGCACAGTATGGTGCATGAGTACTTGCAATAATGATCAAACAAGGTTGAATGACTTGGTGTTCTGCTAAGGGACGTAATTAGCCATTGGAACATTAATGTACTTTTTAGGTCTCTGCTCTAGACTGCGTACATTGTCTCAAGAGACCTGTTGTATGTACTTTGTACGCTTCAGCCCACCCATAGGCTTGCGGTTTGCTGGCTCCCACGTTCGTTATTCCTTCTCCCTATTTGTCCATGGTTTGCATCCGTCATGCCTCTTACCATCTTTAGCTCTCCCCGAGAGCAGGGACCAAGTACTATGCATACACAGTAGCCTTTTTAGGAAATGTTTTTTAGACTATTTTTTTTATTTGGTTTAACGGCAGTCTAGACACTGCTCATGCTTTTGGCAGCTGCTCACTTTTGCTTTTATGAGCACTGAAACTGTTCCAGCATGCTGGCCTGATGTTGATGCTGGTGAGCGCATTGACAGCAGTCTGTTGTTTATATTTCCCCGTATTTATGCACACATGGTTTTGGGCGTTTTGCGTTACACTTGCACTAAGCCAGACTTGTCGTACTACACAACATGCCGCACAGGTCAGTTAGACAGAACTTCTGTCAGTTACACTTTTGATGTGTGCTACAAATATATATATGCCCGCATTCTGATGGATACAACTACCTGTGGATTCCTCACCTAATGAATTTTCCCCCATGCGCCAGCATCCAACGGAAATTTTCTTCCAGCTCTGCACGTCGACAAGGCCGTCACAATTGCTCGACTCCCATGCGACATCGTCTGACGTCATCCAGGCAATAAGAGGTCCTCGTCGGCGTGCAGATGTCAGTTCCCTTTTTTCCATGCCTTCGAGTAATGGTTATTTCTTCGAGGCTCCAGAGAGCTATGTCTCAGCCATTTAAATCGGTTTTTAAACCCTGTAGGGAGTGCAGTGGCCGAATGTCGGTGACAGACCCACACGAAAATTGCTTGTGGTGTTTGAGTTCTGACCACGAAGTCGAGCTGTGCTGTTTATGCCAGCGTATGAATCCAAAAGCACTCAAGGAGCGAGAGGCCAAGTTATTCTTGGCGAAATCAAAGAAGGAGAGATATCACCATCGTAGGTCTTCCTCTAAATCTTCAAAGTCGCACAGACGTCATCGAGACTCCCGGCTCCGGCATGGATCACGATGTCTGTCGAGTAAGGACCGATCTCGCTCGAGGTCGCCATCAGCTCAACGCCGTAAGACATGGGAGGTTAGTCCGAAGGTAACACCTCCGCCTCAGACGACTCCTATTTCTCCTACATCTGTCTATGAGGTCGATCCTCATCAGGATCCGGCGTTTTCACCGGCGCAGACAGAGATGCCCGAACCGACGCCGGTGTCACCTCAGGCGCCAACTCCACAGGGATATCCGGCATTCCCGGCGCCAGGTACAGACCCTTCCGCATTTCTAAATGTAATGTTTAGCATTTTTGCCAACATGGCTCCGGGAGGTGGCCGGTCTGGACCTTCAGGTCCTTTGGCATATGACATGGGTGTTCCGGTTCCGTACAGACAGACACCCTTCATGTCTTTGCTTCCCACGGGAAGTGCTGGCTTGGCGCCGGTACCGATGGTGTCACCTAGAAGGCCTGTGACGCCGATGACGTCTGCTGCCCCGGCGCCGATGAGTTCACCACAACCTCAGTCAACGCTGAAGAAGCCTACTCGCCGATGGATCCAGCGTCGGATGGATCTGAGGATCGATGCCGACCAAGGTCTCTGGCGTCAGCAAGCGCCTTATCGACGTCGAGAATTGAGGCCAGGTTGCGCTCCAGGAGATTGGCTCTGAGGCTGCTTGAGGAGCAGGAATAAAAGAGACAGTTCTTGGAAGAGGGTGAGATCGCTGAGCCCCTGGGAGACCTACAGGGCTTGGACACTGCCAGTGGGTTGGACACGTCCCCGGAGTGAGACTTAGCATCTCCTGGGGAGTACACCAAAGAGGCTGCATCTTTCCATTCGGTGGTGAGGAAGGCGTGGGATTTTCTTGACCTTCCTCTTCCAGCTGGTGATAAAAAACTAACATTCTCACTGAAATGTTGCACCCTGATGTGGCAGAGCCACTTCTTCCATTTAATGAGGCACTCGTAGACCTGATAATGGAGGTGTGGAAGAAGCCTGTGACTTCGACAGCAGTGAATAGGTCTGTGGTGAGGATGTGTCGGGTGGCTCCTGGGGATCCAGGTTTCTTGTCAAAACATTTAACTCCTGAGAGCTTGGTGGTGCAGGCCTCATGTTCCTCCCTCACAGCTCCAGGATCTTTTCCTTGGGTCCCTTCGGACAGGGAATCCAAGAGAATGGACCAATCTGCAAAAAAGGCATTCTCTTCATGCAGCATGGCCCTGAAATCAACGAATGCAACCTGTATCTTGGGCAGGTACATCTATGCCCTGATGGATGAGGCCAAGACGACACATCCTGGATTGTCTCAGGAGGTTCTGAACCTTTTGACGGACGCTCAGGCGGCGGCAACTCTGGTCATCCAATCTGGACTTGACACATCTGATTCCGTGGCCAGATCAATGGGCACGTCCATAGGAACAAGAAGGCATGCCTGGCTACGATCTTCAGGCTTCTCTCCTGATGTGCAGTCAACCCTACTTGACTTACCCTTTGATGGGGATAAACTTTTTGGGACAAAGGCTGACTCTGCCTTGGAGCGGTTCATGGAGAGTAGGGCCACTGCAAAGTCATTAGGCTTGCAGGCCTCCGTCTCCACTCCCTCACGAGCATTCAGGGGGTTTGGGCGTGGCTCTTCCTTTCGAGGGAGATTTCAGCAGACAGGCCAGCAGACTGCCTCAACTCACCCCTATAGATCATATAGGGGAAGGGGTAGGGTTCGTATCCGAGGGGCCACCCAGAAGCACTCTGCCTCTTCCTCTTCCTCCAGAGGGGTGCAGCAGGGAAAGCAGCCTTAGTCCTCCATCAATCCCTTCGCATGCATCTCCTGTAGGGGGGGAGATTATTGCAGTTTCTCCACAAGTGGGAGTCAATAACATCGGACTCCTGGGTCACCGATATTGTGGGGAAAGGCTATACTCTTCCCTTTTGGGAGTTTTCCCCTCTCATCCCTCTCCGCCCATCCTTCTGTTCGGAAGACCATCTTCTTTTATTACAACAGGAGGTTCTAGTCTTTTTGTCGAAAGGTGCAGTAGAGTTGGTTCCAGAACAGGAGAGGGGTCAGGGCTGTTATTCAAGATATTTCCTGATCCCCAAAAAGGATGGTCGGTTGAGGCCAATCCTGGACCTGAGGATTTTGAATTGGTTCCTCAAGCAGGAAAAGTTCAAAATGCTGACCCTAGCACAGGTGCTTTTGGCGTTGAACGAAGGGGATTGGATGGTGTCTGTCGACTTGCAGGATGCTTACTTTCATATCCCGATTCTCAAGTCGCACAGGAAGTATCTCTGGTTTGTGGTGGGATCGCAACACTATCAGTTTGCGGTCCTTCCGTTTGGTCTTACTTCAGCACCTCGAGTCTTCACGAAGGTGTTGGCGGTGGTTGCAGCAGAGCTCAGGAGGAGGGGGATAGCAATATTCCCTTACCTGGATGATTGGTTGATCAAAGCCAAGTCTCCGGAGCTCGTGCGGCATCACCTGCAGTCGACATCCCAGTTGTTGTTCGATCTGGGATTTTCGGTGAACGTGCCCAAATCTCACCTGGAGCCCTCTCAACACCTCCTGTTCATAGGGGCAGTACTAGACACAACATTGAATCGGGCCTTTCCTCCGCCGCAGCGGATTCAGGACATTCAGGCGTTGATTCCAATGTTCCAGAATGGAGCGTTCGTTCCAGTCCTCAAGGTCCTTCGTCTGCTCGGTCTGTTCGCTTCGTGCATTCTGTTGGTCACTCATGCACGCTGGCACATGAGGGCTCTTCATTGGTGCCTCCGCAGGCAGTGGTTTCAACACAAAGGGGATCTTGAGGAATCAATAAGCATCTCCAGAGACACTGCAGCGGATCTTCGATGGTGGGCTGCAGTCGGCAACCTTTCTCAAGGAAGGCCGTTCTCGCTGCCACCTCCAGTGGCCACAGTGATAACAGATGCTTCCACTCTAGGGTGGGGAGCTCATCTGGGGGGTCCTGGAGGTCAAAGGTCATTGGTCTCCAGTGGAACAGACGTTTCATATCAATCTGTTAGAATTGCGGGCGATACGTCTGGCTCTCAAGGCCTTCCTCCCTTCTCTTCGCTGTCAGTCGGGCCAGGTACTGACGGACAACACTACCGCGATGTGGTATATAAACAAGCAGGGAGGGGTGGGGTTGTACCTTCTCTGAAGAGAAGCTTTGCGACTCTGGTCCTGGGCACAGGACCATCGGATTTGCTTGGTAGCAAACCATCTGGCCAGAGTTTTGAACGTACGTGCGGACAGTCTCAGTCGGCACATCTCGACCGATCACGAGTGGCGTCTTCATCCAGACATGGTCCTTTACATCTTCCAGATGTGGCGGTTTCCTCAGATAGACCTGTTTGCCACTTGGGAGAACACGCACTGCCCGTTGTTCTGCAGCCTCCAGTATCCGGTGCAAGGAGCGTTGGGGGATGCATTTCAGTTGTCCTGGTATGGCCAGTTGCTTTACGCGTTTCCCCCATACCTTTGATTCCTCGGGTTCTGAGGAAGATTCGCCAAGACCGGGCCCAAGTCATCTTAATAGCTCCGGATTGGCCAAGAAGGGTGTGGTATTCAGACCTTCTCCAACTCTCACTGTGCCCCCCGCTCCGTCTCCCTCACAGGGCAGACCTCCTCTCGCAGTCGCAGGGGCAGGTTCTACACCCCCACCTCCAGAGCCTGCACCTACAAGCCTGGAGATTGAACGGGGCAATCTGAGTACTTTTTCTCTCCCACCAGAAGTGGTTGACGTTATCTTATCGGCCAGGCAACACTCCATCAAATCTATCTATGCAAGCAGGTGGGCTAAATTTGTGACTTGGTTTGGAGAGAATCAAATTGATCCCTTGCGTGCCCACTTATCGGACATTTTGTCATTTGCGCTGTCCTTAGCGCAGAGGGGTTGTGCAGTTGCGACTGTTAAGGGTTACTTGTCCGCACTGTCAGCCTTTCTGTGTCTACCAGACCAACCCTCCTTGTTTGAGTCCCCAATAGTTTTGAGGTTCATTAAGGGTCTCACTAACAAGTTTCCGCCCACTCCATTCGTTATGCCACAGTGGGATTTGAACTTAGTGTTAGCATTTCTGATGGGTTCACCGTTTGAACCAATGCATTCCCATTCCTTAAGGTTATTCGTTTTAAAAACTGTTTTCCTGGTTGCCATTACGTCAGCTAGGAGGGTGAGTGAGCTCCAGGCTCTTAGTGTGGAACCCCCATACACTTCCTTTTATAGGGACAAGGTGGAGTTAAGGACCTAGGCGGCTTTCTTACCGAAGGTTGTTACACCCTTTCATGTAGGACAGTCCATCACACTTTCCTCCTTCTCTCATCCATCAAAGGAGGAAGAGAGTCTACACCGACTAGATCCAAGAAGAGCATTGAGCTTCTTCGTCGACAGGACGAGAGAGTTCAGACAGGAGGATCAGCTCTTCGTCGGTTACGTGGGGAAGAGGAAAGGCAAGGCTGTCCACAAGAGAATGCTTTCCAGGTGGGTCATTCTTTGCATCAAATTGTGTTATTCTTTAGCAAAGAAGGAACCTCCTGTTGGGATAAGAGCCCATTCCGCCAGGGCTAAGGCAGCCTCTTCGGCCTTCGCTAGAGGTGTTCCTGTGGTTGGCATCTGCAAGACGGCAACTTGGGCATCCCTCCACACGTTTGCTAAACATTATTGTTTGGATTCTGAAGTCCGGAGGGATGACCATTTTGAATGGTCAATCCTGCAGGGTTTCTTGGTTTGACCATTCAGGCACCCACCACCTAGTGCGGTACTGCTTTGGGACTTTATTCATTAGGTGAGGAATCCACAGGTAGTTGTATCCATCAGAAGAACAAGTTACTTACCTTCGGTAATGCCTTTTCTGGTGTATACACTAGCTACCTGTGGATTCCTCACAGCCCCACCCGCCTCCCCTTTGCCTGGCTGGTCTTACCAAGATTTCCTTGGGTGAGCATCTGTATGTTGTTGATATTTATATACTGATGCAATTATTTATATATATGTATATATATTTATATGTCTGTGTGTGTGTGTGTATATATATATATATATATTTGATATTGTGGAACTGTATACAGTATGATGTATATTTCTTCTCTATATTTTTTTCTGTTGGTTGAATTAAATGATGGGATATAAGTTTTGATTGATGTGTTCATGTCAAATATGTAGTATCAATGTTCACCTGTTCGCCTCAAAGGCACGTAAAAAATGGTGATAACTGACGTCTGCACGCCGACGAGGACCTCTTATTGCCTGGATGACATCAGACGGTGTCGCGTGGGAGTCGGGCAATTGTGACGTCCTCGTCGACGTGCAGAGCTAGAAGAAAATTTATGTCGGATGCTGGTGCATGGGGAAAAATTCATTAGGTGAGGAATCCAGAGGTAGCTAGTGTATCCACCAGAAAAGGCAATACCGAAGGTAAGTAACGTGTTCGTTTGTCACTTAATCTTGTTATACATGCTGGCTGTCCCTGCCCCGTCAATTTATCTCCTACCTCAACGTCTGCGATTCATGCTCCCAGTTCCCTCTTCCCCTGTTACTGCATCAGTGCCATCCCCACTTGTGCTCGCAGAAGCTAATAAACATTAACATTAAGAAAAACAATAGCTCTCACGTTTCCGAGCTCACTTAAACTGTTCCAACACTGGCTTAACGTTGACGCTCTTATGCCACATTGATAGCAGTCCATTGCTTATCTTTTCCCGTATTTATGCATGTTCAATTATTGGCATCTTGCGTTATACTTGCGTTAAGCTGGCCTTGCTGCTCTGCGGGACATGCCGCACAGGTTAGTTTGAAGTTTGATAGAGAACTTCTGTCAGTTATACTCTTGATTTGCGCTACACACTTTTATTTATATATATATATAGATATAGATATAGATATAGATATATATATATATATATATATAGATATAGATATATATATATATATATATATATATATATATATATATATATATATATATATATATAGGAAGTTGGCTCTGTATGTACTATTTCAAAGTAAGAAATAGCATGCACAGAGTCCAAGGGTTCCCCTTAGAGGTAAGATAGTGGCAAAAAAGAGATAATTCTAATGCTCTATTTTGTGGTAGTGTGGTTGAGCAGTAGGCTTATCAGAGGGTAGTGTTAAGCATTTGTTGTACACACACAAGCAATAAATGAGGAACACACACTCAAAGACAATTCCAGGCCAATAGGTTTTTATATAGAAAAATATATTTTCTTTGTTTACTTTAAGAACCACGGGTTCAAGATTTACAAACAATACTTTAAATGAAAGGTATTTCACTTAGATACTATAGGAACTTTGAATTATCACAATAGCATGTACAGTTTTGGCAAAAATGGCAATAAGCTATTTTAAAAGTAGACAGCGCAAAAATCAACAGTTCCTGGGGGAGGTAAGTAAATGTTAAGTTCACAGGTAAGTAAACCACTTACAGGGTTCAAAGTTGGGTCCAAGGTAGCCCACCGTTGGGGGTTCAAGGCAACCCCAAAGTTACCCCACCAGCAGCTCAGGGCCAGTCAGGTGCAGAGGTCAAAGTGATGCCCAAAACACATAGGCTTTAATGGAAAGGACAGGGGACAGCACAAAGAACTGTGGAGGGGTGAACCATGGAGTCAAGCCTAGCTCCTGGAGGGGGTCTCTGTAACAGTTGCTACCTGAGTAGGTGGGTCCATTTTCTGACGCACTCCCTTCCCCTGTAGTTGAGCCAGACTGAACTGTGCAAGCGCCAGTTGAAAGGGCCACCCAGTCGCCAATATAAGATCCTTAGTTAAAAACTAATCATGGAATGCACAAGAAGAAGCAAAAGCACTGTGAGGCAGTTTCCTGCTATGGTAGCCTACCTTGCCACTCATCTGCTCCAGTCGATTTGGAAGTCCACTTGACAGTGGAGGTGCACTATGTCAAAGCATATGTAATACCACTACCATATCTTCTGGTCTGATCCCTGTAGGAGCAAGAGCTGGCACCATTATCTCTCATACAGCTTCTGCTCTCCTACCCAATGCCACCTCTGCATCTCTTCTGGCATTCTCCATTATGGGTTTATGGGATTCATGGTGGACTGGTCAAATGTGTCTGGGCCATCAGATACCCATCCTTAGATCCCTTGCTTGCAAAAGGACTTATCAAGGGGAAACAGTTCGCAACCTGGACACCATTATCAAGTCGGAGTCCATTGACTATAAGGGTCTTCATTCAATAAGGCCTAACCGTACTACTGTGACTTCTTTCCAGAGTGGATCTTTAGTGTGACTACTTCCATGTATTCCTCACAGAAGAACAGTGTGTACCAAAGTTTATAGTAGGAACCATCACTGCCAATAAAAGACACTGCTGTTCACAATCTTCATGCCATTTAATGGGAATTTAGGACACAGGCATGTGTGCTTGGTACTTATGCCCAAAATCCTGTACTTAAGATCCTGCTTCGGTTAACACTTTTCTGCTACAGTCACTGTTTACTGAGCTTTAATGACTGGGTCCTCCTGTGACAATGCCCCAGTGAGAAAGTATGCAGTCTATCTTTGACACTCACGACCCAATTCAAACTTTGGTTCTCTTTGAACTGGACAAGTCTTCTTGGTTTCATAGAGCAGGATGCACTGCATAAGGGTACTTTTAGACTCATAAAAAGTCTCCCAGTAAGTGAATCACTTTAAGATGCACAAGAATGTAACAGCCAGACTGTTCCTAGTGGCTTCTGGTACAACAAGTGTCTCACAGAGTTGTAATACCCCCTGCCAAGTTCTAAGTTTGCAACTCCATTTGACCAATCTCTTGGGACCAGATTTTTGGGAAGGAGTAAAATCTTATTCCTCACCATCCATACCAAGCATGCATATTATTCCTGTACGACATCTTTGGTCAGCCACCTTTCTCTGAAGCGACTGATGGTCCCAAGGAGGTGCGCAGTGCCTTGACTGTGCCCCTGCCGACGGGTTCGCCCTTGGCTTTAGTTAGATCTACAGCTTTCTTTGACGCGACTTCTGCAATGCTGATGCATAGCCCTTCAAGGTGCCCATCTTTGGCTCCGATATCTGTAAAGCGACTCTGGTGACTTCGTTGGCGGCTCCGATCAAAGTCAACACCCCCTCTCCATCTGATGTCGATGTCAAGGCATCGCCTCCTCGACGCTGGTGAATGTCGGGAACAGTGCTGTTCTTTACTCTACAAGACTCCATTCCTGTTGCTGCAGGAGATGGTGGAGAGTCAGTACTAGAGTCTGGGTCTCCTAGAGAGGACAGCTGGTTGTCTGATCTGGCTACTGCCAGTGGCTTGGATTCTTCTCCTGCCTCGGGCCTGTTTTCCCTCCTGGACTTGCTATGGAAGCAAGTTCCTACTTTGCGGCCATGCTAAAGAGGATTGCGGAGGTGTTAGGTCTAACTTGTCTCTTAATGGAGTTGGCCTCAGATCCTTTAATTGATATACTCCATCAAAGCCAGACTGGAGTTGAGCCGGTGCTTCCTTATAGTGGTGCACTTCATGATGTGTTGTTGGGTGCTTGGGCCAAGCCTGCAACAGTGGCCCCTGTTGATTGGGATATCTCCCACAGGCACCATCCTGCCCTGGGTGATTCAATTTGTTTGCTCAGACATCCTACTCCTTGCAGTTTTCTGGCACAGGCTGCTTTAAATTTCCCTGCTATAGAGTCGCTCCTCCTGATAGAGTCCAGGGCTCTGGATGTCTGTGGCAGGTATATTTCCCCCCCACCACTACTGCTCTATGATTTCTGACCACGTCTTGTGTTCTTGGACGTTTCTCTCATTCATATGGGACTCTTTAGCGAACAGTTTACCCTGGTTTCTAGATGAGGTCAAGAGTACTCTTACTGCTATAAATCAGGACGAGCGGGATAAATTAATCATTCGCTGAGGCATGGATTCCACGGATTCTGTGGGTCGAGTTATGACTCCTTGGTTGCACTTGGTAGCTGTGCCTGGATACGTACCTCAGGGTTTTCACTGCAAATCTAATCCACATTACTGGACATGCCATTTGATGGTGCCCATTTGTTTGGTGCACAGGATGACTTGGCCTTGAGACGTTTTGGAGACAGTAGGGGTGGAGCAATGAGTTAACTTTATTTCTCTCTTTTTATCCCTTGGCTCTTCATCTCTACTGTGATGTTACTTGTTCTTCAGTGTTCCTTAAATCAGTTTTGCTTCTGCAGGGCCGTGAGGCTTTCAGTTATCCTGTTATTGTAAGGAAATGCCTCCTTGGCATGGTTGCCCCCTGACTTTTTGCCTTTGCTGATGCTATGTTTACAATTGAAAGTGTGCTGAGGCCTGCTAACCAGGCCCCAGCACCAGTGTTCTTTCCCTAACCTGTACTTTTGTATCCACAATTGGCAGACCCTGGCATCCAGATAAGTCCCTTGTAACTGGTACTTCTAGTACCAAGGGCCCTGATACCAAGGAAGGTCTCTAAGGGCTGCAGCATGTCTTATGCCACCCTGGAGACCTCTCACTCAGCACAGACACACTGCTTGCCAGCTTGTGTGTGCTAGTGAGGACAAAACGAGTAAGTCGACATGGCACTCCCCTCAGGGTGCCATGCCAGCCTCTCACTGCCTATGCAGTATAGGTAAGACACCCCTCTAGCAGGCCTTACAGCCCTAAGGCAGGGTGCACTATACCATAGGTGAGGGTACCAGTGCATGAGCATGGTACCCCTACAGTGTCTAAACAAAACCTTAGACATTGTAAGTGCAGGGTAGCCATAAGAGTATATGGTCTGGGAGTCTGTCAAACACGAACTCCACAGCACCATAATGGCTACACTGAAAACTGGGAAGTTTGGTATCAAACTTCTCAGCACAATAAATGCACACTGATGCCAGTGTACATTTTATTGTAAAATACACCCCAGAGGGCACCTTAGAGGTGCCCCCTGAAACCTATCCGACTATCTGTGTAGGCTGACTGGTTCCAGCAGCCTGCCACACTAGAGACATGTTGCTGGCCCCATGGGGAGAGTGCCTTTGTCACTCTGAGGCCAGTAACAAAGCCTGCACTGGGTGGAGATGCTAACACCTCCCCCAGGCAGGAGCTGTAACACCTGGCGGTGAGCCTCAAAGGCTCACCCCTTTGTCACAGCCCAGCAGGGCACTCCAGCTTAGTGGAGTTGCCCGCCCCCTCCGGCCACGGCCCCCACTTTTGGCGGCAAGGCTGGAGGGAACAAAGAAAGCAACAAGGAGGAGTCACTGGCCAGTCAGGACAGCCCCTAAGGTGTCCTGAGCTGAGGTGACTCTGACTTTTAGAAATCCTCCATCTTGCAGATGGAGGATTCCCCCAATAGGGTTAGGATTGTGACCCCCTCCCCTTGGGAGGGGGCACAAAGAGGGTGTACCCACCCTCAGGGCTAGTAGCCATTGGCTACTAACCCCCCAGACCTAAACACGCCCTTAAATTTAGTATTTAAGGGCTACCCTGAACCCTAGAAAATTAGATTCCTGCAACTACAAGAAGAAGGACTGCCTAGCTGAAAAACCCCTGCAGAGGAAGACCAGAAGACGACAACTGCCTTGGCTCCAGAAACTCACCGGCCTGTCTCCTGCCTTCCAAAGATCCTGCTCCAGCGACGCCTTCCAAAGGGACCAGCGACCTCGACATCCTCTGAGGACTGCCCCTGCTTCGAAAAGACAAGAAACTCCCGAGGACAGCGGACCTGCTCCAAAGAAAAGCTGCAACTTTGTTTCCAGCAGCTTTAAAGAACCCTGCAAGCTCCCCGCAAAAGGCGTGAGACTTGCAACACTGCACCCGGCGACCCCGACTCGGTTGGTGGCGATCCAACACCTCAGGAGGGACCCCAGGACTACTCTAAGACTGTGAGTACAAAAACCTGTCCCCCCTGAGCCCCCACAGCGCCGCCTGCAGAGGGAATCCCGAGGCTTCCCCTGACCGCGACTCTTTGAAACCAAAGTCCCGACACCTGGGAGAGACCCTGCACCCGCAGCCCCCAGGACCTGAAGGACCGGACTTTCACTGGAGGAGTGACCCCCAGGAGTCCCTCTCCCTTGCCCAAGTGGAGGTTTCCCCGAGGAACCCCCCCCTTGCCTGCCTGCAGCGCTGAGGAGATCCCTAGATCTCCCATTGACTTCCATTACAAACCCGACGCTTGTTTCTACACTGCACCCGGCCGCCCCCGCGCTGCTGAGGGTGAAATTTCTGTGTGGACTTGTGTCCCCCCCGGTGCCCTATAAAACCCCCCTGGTCTGCCCTCCGAAGACGCGGGTACTCACCTGCAAGCAGACCGGAACCGGGGCACCCCCTTCTCTCCATTCTAGCCTATGTGTTTTGGGCACCACTTTGAACTCTGCACCTGACCGGCCCTGAGCTGCTGGTGTGGTGACTTTGGGGTTGCTCTGAACCCCCAACGGTGGGCTACCTTGGACCAAGAACTAAGCCCTGTAAGTGCCTTACTTACCTGGTAAAACTAACAAATACTTACCTCCCCTAGGAACTGTGAAAATTGCACTAAGTGTCCACTTTTAAAACAGCTATTTGTGAATAACTTGAAAAGTATACATGCAATTTTGATGATTTGAAGTTCCTAAAGTACTTACCTGCAATACCTTTCGAATGAGATATTACATGTAGAATTTGAACCTGTGGTTCTTAAAATAAACTAAGAAAAGATATTTTTCTATATAAAAACCTATTGGCTGGATTTGTCTCTGAGTGTGTGTACCTCATTTATTGTCTATGTGTATGTACAACAAATGCTTAACACTACTCCTTGGATAAGCCTACTGCTCGACCACACTACCACAAAATAGAGCATTAGTATTATCTATTTTTACCACTATTTTTACCTCTAAGGGGAACCCTTGGACTCTGTGCATGCTATTCCTTACTTTGAAATAGCACATACAGAGCCAACTTCCTACATTGGTGGCAGCGGTGGGATACAAGACTTTGCATTTGCTGGACTACTCAGCCAATACCTGATCACACGACAAATTCCAAAATTGTCATTAGAAATTGATTTTTGCAATTTGAAAAGTTTTCTAAATTCTTAAAAGACCTGCTAGGGCCTTGTGTTAGATCCTGTTTAGCATTTCTTTTAGAGTTTAAAAGTTTGGTAAAAGTTTGAATTAGATTCTAGAACCAGTTTTAGTTTCTTAAAAAGTATTCCAACTTTTAGAAGCATAATGTCTAGCACAGATGTGAATGTGGTGGAACTCGACACCACACCTTACCTCCATCTACAGATGAGAGAGCTAAGGTCACTCTGTAAACTAAAGAAAATAGCAATGGGCCCCAAACCTACCAAAGTACAGCTCCAGGAGCTTTTGGCAGAGTTTGAAAAGGCCAACCCCTCTGAGGATGGCAACTCAGAGGATGAAGATAGTGACTTGGAGGGAAATTCCCCCCCTCCAGTCCTACTTAGGGAGAGCAGGGCTTCTCAAGCCCTGACTCCACAAATAATAGTCAGAGATGCTGGTTCCCTCACAGGAGGGACCAACAACTCTGAAATCACTGAGGATAACTCCAGTGAAGAGGACATCCAGTTAGCCAGGATGGCCAAAAGATTGGCTTTGGAAAGACAGATCCTAGCCATAGAGAGGGAAAGACAAGAGATGGGCCTAGGACCCATCAATGGTGGCAGCAACATAAATAGGGTCAGAGATTCTCCTGACATGTTGAAAATCCCTAAAGGGATTGTAACTAAATATGAAGATGGTGATGACATCACCAAATGGTTCACAGCTTTTGAGAGGGCTTGTGTAACCAGAAAAGTGAACAGATCTCACTGGGGTGCTCTCCTTTGGGAAATGTTCACAGGAAAGTGTAGGGATAGACTCCTCACACTCTCTGGACAAGATGCAGAATCTTATGACCTCATGAAGGGTACCCTGATTGAGGGCTTTGGATTCTCCACTGAGGAGTACAGGATTAGGTTCAGGGGGGCTCAAAAATCCTCGAGCCAGACCTGGGTTGACTTTGTTGACTACTCAGTGAAAACACTAGATGGTTGGATTCAAGGCAGTGGTGTAAGTAATTATGATGGGCTGTACAATTTATTTGTGAAAGAACACCTGTTAAGTAATTGTTTCAATGATAAACTGCATCAGCATCTGGTAGACCTAGGACCAATTTCTCCCCAAGAATTGGGAAAGAAGGCGGACCATTGGGTCAAGACAAGGGTGTCCAAGACTTCAACAGGGGGTGACCAAAAGAAAGGGGTCACAAAGACTCCCCAGCAGAAGGGTGATGAGACAACCAAAACTAAAAATAGTAAAGAGTCTTCTACAGGCCCCCAAAAACCTGCACAGGAGGGTGGGCCCAGAGCCTCTTCACAAAACAATGGGTACAAGGGTAAAAACTTTGATCCCAAAAAGGCCTGGTGTCATAGCTGTAAACAGCATGGACACCAAACTGGAGACAAGGCCTGTCCCAAGAAAGGTTCCACTCCAAACTCCCATCCAGGTAACACTGGTATGGCTAGTCTCCAAGTGGGATCAACAGTGTGCCCAGAGCAAATCAGGGTCCACACTGAAGCTACTCTAGTTTCTGAGGGGGGGGTGGATTTAGCCACACTAGCTGTCTGGCCGCCTAACATGCAAAAATACAGACAGCAACTCTTAATTAATGGGACTAGAATAGAGGGCCTGAGGGATACAGGTGCCAGTGTCACCATGGTGACAGAGAAACTGGTTTCCCCTGGCCAATACCTGACTGGAAAAACTTACACAGTCACCAACGCTGACAATCAGAGAAAAGTACATCCCATGGCAATGGTTACTTTAGAATGGGGAGGGGTCAATGGCCTGAAACAGGTGGTGGTCTCCTCAAATATCCCAGTGGACTGTCTGCTTGGAAATGACCTGGAGTCCTCAGCATGGGCTGAGGTAGAACTAAAAACCCATGCAGCAATGCTGGGTATCCCTGAACTGGTGTGTGTGAAAACAAGAGCACAGTGCAAGGCACAGGGTGAACAAGTAGAGCTGGAGTCTGGAAGAATGGCCCAGCCTACCAAGAGAACAGGAAAGTCAGTTGGGAAACCAACTGCAACACAGCAAAAGAAAGGGAACATCTCTTCTCAGGAAGAAGTTCTGCCCTCTGAGGGAACTGAGCCTTTGGAGCTTGAACCTTATCAGGTTGAGCTCTTAGGCCCAGGGGGACCCTCAAGGGAGGAGCTGTGTAAGGGACAAGAAACCTGTCCCTCTCTTGAAGGCCTTAGGCAGCAAGCTGCTGAAGAGTCCAAAGGCAAGAAAAATGGAACACATAGGGTCTATTGGGAAGATGGGCTCCTGTACACTGAGGCCAGAGACCCCAAACCTGGTGCCACTAGGAGAGTGGTAGTGCCTCAGCTGTTCAGAGAGTTCATCCTAACATTGGCCCATGACATTCCCCTTGCTGGACATTTGGGACAAACCAAGACGTGGGAGAGGTTAGTCAACCACTTCTACTGGCCCAATATGTCCAGCATGGTTAAGGAGTTTTGCCTCTCCTGCCCCACCTGTCAAGCCAGTGGTAAGACAGGTGGGCATCCAAAGGCCCCCCTCATTCCACTTCCAGTGGTGGGGGTGCCCTTTGAAAGAGTGGGTGTGGACATAGTTGGTCCACTGGAACCTCCCACAGCCTCAGGAAATATGTATATCCTGGTAGTAGTGGATCATGCTACCAGATATCCTGAAGCTATTCCCCTTAGGTCGACTACTGCCCCTGCAGTAGCCAAGGCCCTCATTGGTATCTTTACCAGAGTGGGTTTCCCTAAGGAGGTGGTGTCTGACAGAGGTACCAACTTCATGTCAGCATACCTAAAGCACATGTGGAATGAGTGTGGAGTGACTTATAAATTCACTACCCCTTACCATCCACAAACTAATGGCTTAGTTGAGAGATTCAACAAGACATTAAAGGGCATGATCATGGGGCTCCCAGAAAAACTCAAAAGGAGATGGGATGTCCTCCTGCCATGTCTGCTTTTCGCTTACAGGGAGGTACCACAGAAGGGAGTAGGGTTCTCACCCTTTGAACTTCTGTTTGGTCATCCTGTAAGGGGACCACTTGCCCTTGTTAAAGAAGGCTGGGAGAGACCTCTCCATGAGCCTAAACAGGACATAGTGGACTATGTACTTGGCCTTCGCTCTAGAATGGCAGAGTACATGGAAAAGGCAACCAAAAACCTTGAGGCCAGCCAACAACTCCAGAAGTTTTGGTATGACCAAAAGGCTGCACTGGTTGAGTTCCAACCAGGGCAGAAAGTCTGGGTTCTGGAGCCTGTGGCTCCCAGGGCACTCCAGGACAAATGGAGTGGCCCTTACCCAGTACTAGAAAGGAAGAGTCCGGTCACCTACCTGGTGGACCTGGGCACAAGCAGGAGCCCCAAGAGGGTGATCCATGTGAACCGCCTTAAGCTCTTCCATGACAGGGCTGATGTGAATCTGTTGATGGTAACAGATGAGGATCAGGAGGCAGAGAGTGAACCTCTCCCTGATCTTCTGTCATCAGACCCAAAAGATGGCACAGTAGATGGAGTGATCTACTCAGACACCCTCTCTGGCCAACAGCAGGCTGATTGTAGGAGAGTCCTACAACAGTTTCCTGAGCTTTTCTCCCTAACCCCTGGTCAGACACACCTGTGTACCCATGATGTGGACACAGGAGACAGCATGCCTGTCAAGAACAAAATCTTCAGACAGTCTGACCATGTTAAGGAAAGCATCAAGGTGGAAGTCCACAAGATGCTGGAATTGGGAGTAATTGAGCGCTCTGACAGCCCCTGGGCTAGCCCAGTGGTCTTAGTCCCCAAACCTCACACCAAAGATGGAAAGAAAGAGATGAGGTTTTGTGTGGACTACAGAGGGCTCAATTCTGTCACCAAGACAGATGCCCATCCAATTCCAAGAGCTGATGAGCTCATTGATAAACTAGGTGCTGCCAAATTTCTAAGTACCTTTGACTTGACAGCAGGGTACTGGCAAATCAAAATGGCACCTGGAGCAAAAGAAAAGACAGCATTCTCCACACCTGATGGGCATTATCAGTTTACTGTTATGCCCTTTGGTTTAAAGAATGCCCCTGCCACCTTCCAAAGGTTGGTGAATCAAGTCCTTGCTGGCTTGGAGTCCTTTAGCACAGCTTATCTTGATGATATTGCTGTCTTTAGCTCCACCTGGCAGGATCACCTGGTCCACCTGAGGAAGGTTTTGAAGGCTCTGCAATCTGCAGGCCTCTCTATCAAGGCATCCAAATGCCAGATAGGGCAGGGAACCGTGGTTTACTTGGGACACCTTGTAGGTGGAGGCCAAGTTCAGCCACTCCAACCCAAGATCCAGACCATTCTGGACTGGGTAGCTCCAAAAACCCAGACTCAAGTCAGGGCATTCCTTGGCTTGACTGGGTACTACAGGAGGTTTGTGAAGGGATATGGATCCATTGTGACAGCCCTCACTGAGCTCACCTCCCAGAAAATGCCCAAGAAAGTGAACTGGACTGTGGACTGCCAACAGGCCTTTGACACCCTGAAACAAGCAATGTGCTCAGCACCAGTTCTCAAAGCTCCAGATTATTCTAAGCAGTTCATTGTGCAGACTGATGCCTCTGAACATGGGATAGGGGCAGTTTTGTCCCAAACAAATGATGATGGCCTTGACCAGCCTGTTGCTTTCATTAGCAGGAGGTTACTCCCCAGGGAGCAGCGTTGGAGTGCCATTGAGAGGGAGGCCTTTGCTGTGGTTTGGTCCCTGAAGAAGCTGAGACCATACCTCTTTGGGACTCACTTCCTAGTTCAAACTGACCACAGACCTCTCAAATGGCTGATGCAAATGAAAGGTGAAAATCCTAAACTGTTGAGGTGGTCCATCTCCCTACAGGGAATGGACTTTATAGTGGAACACAGACCTGGGACTGCCCATGCCAATGCAGATGGCCTTTCCAGGTTCTTCCACTTAGAAAATGAAGACTCTCTTGGGAAAGGTTAGTCTCATCCTCTTTCGTTTGGGGGGGGGTTGTGTAAGGAAATGCCTCCTTGGCATGGTTGCCCCCTGACTTTTTGCCTTTGCTGATGCTATGTTTACAATTGAAAGTGTGCTGAGGCCTGCTAACCAGGCCCCAGCACCAGTGTTCTTTCCCTAACCTGTACTTTTGTATCCACAATTGGCAGACCCTGGCATCCAGATAAGTCCCTTGTAACTGGTACTTCTAGTACCAAGGGCCCTGATACCAAGGAAGGTCTCTAAGGGCTGCAGCATGTCTTATGCCACCCTGGAGACCTCTCACTCAGCACAGACACACTGCTTGCCAGCTTGTGTGTGCTAGTGAGGACAAAACGAGTAAGTCGACATGGCACTCCCCTCAGGGTGCCATGCCAGCCTCTCACTGCCTATGCAGTATAGGTAAGACACCCCTCTAGCAGGCCTTACAGCCCTAAGGCAGGGTGCACTATACCATAGGTGAGGGTACCAGTGCATGAGCATGGTACCCCTACAGTGTCTAAACAAAACCTTAGACATTGTAAGTGCAGGGTAGCCATAAGAGTATATGGTCTGGGAGTCTGTCAAACACGAACTCCACAGCACCATAATGGCTACACTGAAAACTGGGAAGTTTGGTATCAAACTTCTCAGCACAATAAATGCACACTGATGCCAGTGTACATTTTATTGTAAAATACACCCCAGAGGGCACCTTAGAGGTGCCCCCTGAAACCTATCCGACTATCTGTGTAGGCTGACTGGTTCCAGCAGCCTGCCACACTAGAGACATGTTGCTGGCCCCATGGGGAGAGTGCCTTTGTCACTCTGAGGCCAGTAACAAAGCCTGCACTGGGTGGAGATGCTAACACCTCCCCCAGGCAGGAGCTGTAACACCTGGCGGTGAGCCTCAAAGGCTCACCCCTTTGTCACAGCCCAGCAGGGCACTCCAGCTTAGTGGAGTTGCCCGCCCCCTCCGGCCACGGCCCCCACTTTTGGCGGCAAGGCTGGAGGGAACAAAGAAAGCAACAAGGAGGAGTCACTGGCCAGTCAGGACAGCCCCTAAGGTGTCCTGAGCTGAGGTGACTCTGACTTTTAGAAATCCTCCATCTTGCAGATGGAGGATTCCCCCAATAGGGTTAGGATTGTGACCCCCTCCCCTTGGGAGGGGGCACAAAGAGGGTGTACCCACCCTCAGGGCTAGTAGCCATTGGCTACTAACCCCCCAGACCTAAACACGCCCTTAAATTTAGTATTTAAGGGCTACCCTGAACCCTAGAAAATTAGATTCCTGCAACTACAAGAAGAAGGACTGCCTAGCTGAAAAACCCCTGCAGAGGAAGACCAGAAGACGACAACTGCCTTGGCTCCAGAAACTCACCGGCCTGTCTCCTGCCTTCCAAAGATCCTGCTCCAGCGACGCCTTCCAAAGGGACCAGCGACCTCGACATCCTCTGAGGACTGCCCCTGCTTCGAAAAGACAAGAAACTCCCGAGGACAGCGGACCTGCTCCAAAGAAAAGCTGCAACTTTGTTTCCAGCAGCTTTAAAGAACCCTGCAAGCTCCCCGCAAAAGGCGTGAGACTTGCAACACTGCACCCGGCGACCCCGACTCGGTTGGTGGCGATCCAACACCTCAGGAGGGACCCCAGGACTACTCTAAGACTGTGAGTACAAAAACCTGTCCCCCCTGAGCCCCCACAGCGCCGCCTGCAGAGGGAATCCCGAGGCTTCCCCTGACCGCGACTCTTTGAAACCAAAGTCCCGACACCTGGGAGAGACCCTGCACCCGCAGCCCCCAGGACCTGAAGGACCGGACTTTCACTGGAGGAGTGACCCCCAGGAGTCCCTCTCCCTTGCCCAAGTGGAGGTTTCCCCGAGGAACCCCCCCCTTGCCTGCCTGCAGCGCTGAGGAGATCCCTAGATCTCCCATTGACTTCCATTACAAACCCGACGCTTGTTTCTACACTGCACCCGGCCGCCCCCGCGCTGCTGAGGGTGAAATTTCTGTGTGGACTTGTGTCCCCCCCGGTGCCCTATAAAACCCCCCTGGTCTGCCCTCCGAAGACGCGGGTACTCACCTGCAAGCAGACCGGAACCGGGGCACCCCCTTCTCTCCATTCTAGCCTATGTGTTTTGGGCACCACTTTGAACTCTGCACCTGACCGGCCCTGAGCTGCTGGTGTGGTGACTTTGGGGTTGCTCTGAACCCCCAACGGTGGGCTACCTTGGACCAAGAACTAAGCCCTGTAAGTGCCTTACTTACCTGGTAAAACTAACAAATACTTACCTCCCCTAGGAACTGTGAAAATTGCACTAAGTGTCCACTTTTAAAACAGCTATTTGTGAATAACTTGAAAAGTATACATGCAATTTTGATGATTTGAAGTTCCTAAAGTACTTACCTGCAATACCTTTCGAATGAGATATTACATGTAGAATTTGAACCTGTGGTTCTTAAAATAAACTAAGAAAAGATATTTTTCTATATAAAAACCTATTGGCTGGATTTGTCTCTGAGTGTGTGTACCTCATTTATTGTCTATGTGTATGTACAACAAATGCTTAACACTACTCCTTGGATAAGCCTACTGCTCGACCACACTACCACAAAATAGAGCATTAGTATTATCTATTTTTACCACTATTTTTACCTCTAAGGGGAACCCTTGGACTCTGTGCATGCTATTCCTTACTTTGAAATAGCACATACAGAGCCAACTTCCTACATTGGTGGCAGCGGTGGGATACAAGACTTTGCATTTGCTGGACTACTCAGCCAATACCTGATCACACGACAAATTCCAAAATTGTCATTAGAAATTGATTTTTGCAATTTGAAAAGTTTTCTAAATTCTTAAAAGACCTGCTAGGGCCTTGTGTTAGATCCTGTTTAGCATTTCTTTTAGAGTTTAAAAGTTTGGTAAAAGTTTGAATTAGATTCTAGAACCAGTTTTAGTTTCTTAAAAAGTATTCCAACTTTTAGAAGCATAATGTCTAGCACAGATGTGAATGTGGTGGAACTCGACACCACACCTTACCTCCATCTACAGATGAGAGAGCTAAGGTCACTCTGTAAACTAAAGAAAATAGCAATGGGCCCCAAACCTACCAAAGTACAGCTCCAGGAGCTTTTGGCAGAGTTTGAAAAGGCCAACCCCTCTGAGGATGGCAACTCAGAGGATGAAGATAGTGACTTGGAGGGAAATTCCCCCCCTCCAGTCCTACTTAGGGAGAGCAGGGCTTCTCAAGCCCTGACTCCACAAATAATAGTCAGAGATGCTGGTTCCCTCACAGGAGGGACCAACAACTCTGAAATCACTGAGGATAACTCCAGTGAAGAGGACATCCAGTTAGCCAGGATGGCCAAAAGATTGGCTTTGGAAAGACAGATCCTAGCCATAGAGAGGGAAAGACAAGAGATGGGCCTAGGACCCATCAATGGTGGCAGCAACATAAATAGGGTCAGAGATTCTCCTGACATGTTGAAAATCCCTAAAGGGATTGTAACTAAATATGAAGATGGTGATGACATCACCAAATGGTTCACAGCTTTTGAGAGGGCTTGTGTAACCAGAAAAGTGAACAGATCTCACTGGGGTGCTCTCCTTTGGGAAATGTTCACAGGAAAGTGTAGGGATAGACTCCTCACACTCTCTGGACAAGATGCAGAATCTTATGACCTCATGAAGGGTACCCTGATTGAGGGCTTTGGATTCTCCACTGAGGAGTACAGGATTAGGTTCAGGGGGGCTCAAAAATCCTCGAGCCAGACCTGGGTTGACTTTGTTGACTACTCAGTGAAAACACTAGATGGTTGGATTCAAGGCAGTGGTGTAAGTAATTATGATGGGCTGTACAATTTATTTGTGAAAGAACACCTGTTAAGTAATTGTTTCAATGATAAACTGCATCAGCATCTGGTAGACCTAGGACCAATTTCTCCCCAAGAATTGGGAAAGAAGGCGGACCATTGGGTCAAGACAAGGGTGTCCAAGACTTCAACAGGGGGTGACCAAAAGAAAGGGGTCACAAAGACTCCCCAGCAGAAGGGTGATGAGACAACCAAAACTAAAAATAGTAAAGAGTCTTCTACAGGCCCCCAAAAACCTGCACAGGAGGGTGGGCCCAGAGCCTCTTCACAAAACAATGGGTACAAGGGTAAAAACTTTGATCCCAAAAAGGCCTGGTGTCATAGCTGTAAACAGCATGGACACCAAACTGGAGACAAGGCCTGTCCCAAGAAAGGTTCCACTCCAAACTCCCATCCAGGTAACACTGGTATGGCTAGTCTCCAAGTGGGATCAACAGTGTGCCCAGAGCAAATCAGGGTCCACACTGAAGCTACTCTAGTTTCTGAGGGGGGGGTGGATTTAGCCACACTAGCTGTCTGGCCGCCTAACATGCAAAAATACAGACAGCAACTCTTAATTAATGGGACTAGAATAGAGGGCCTGAGGGATACAGGTGCCAGTGTCACCATGGTGACAGAGAAACTGGTTTCCCCTGGCCAATACCTGACTGGAAAAACTTACACAGTCACCAACGCTGACAATCAGAGAAAAGTACATCCCATGGCAATGGTTACTTTAGAATGGGGAGGGGTCAATGGCCTGAAACAGGTGGTGGTCTCCTCAAATATCCCAGTGGACTGTCTGCTTGGAAATGACCTGGAGTCCTCAGCATGGGCTGAGGTAGAACTAAAAACCCATGCAGCAATGCTGGGTATCCCTGAACTGGTGTGTGTGAAAACAAGAGCACAGTGCAAGGCACAGGGTGAACAAGTAGAGCTGGAGTCTGGAAGAATGGCCCAGCCTACCAAGAGAACAGGAAAGTCAGTTGGGAAACCAACTGCAACACAGCAAAAGAAAGGGAACATCTCTTCTCAGGAAGAAGTTCTGCCCTCTGAGGGAACTGAGCCTTTGGAGCTTGAACCTTATCAGGTTGAGCTCTTAGGCCCAGGGGGACCCTCAAGGGAGGAGCTGTGTAAGGGACAAGAAACCTGTCCCTCTCTTGAAGGCCTTAGGCAGCAAGCTGCTGAAGAGTCCAAAGGCAAGAAAAATGGAACACATAGGGTCTATTGGGAAGATGGGCTCCTGTACACTGAGGCCAGAGACCCCAAACCTGGTGCCACTAGGAGAGTGGTAGTGCCTCAGCTGTTCAGAGAGTTCATCCTAACATTGGCCCATGACATTCCCCTTGCTGGACATTTGGGACAAACCAAGACGTGGGAGAGGTTAGTCAACCACTTCTACTGGCCCAATATGTCCAGCATGGTTAAGGAGTTTTGCCTCTCCTGCCCCACCTGTCAAGCCAGTGGTAAGACAGGTGGGCATCCAAAGGCCCCCCTCATTCCACTTCCAGTGGTGGGGGTGCCCTTTGAAAGAGTGGGTGTGGACATAGTTGGTCCACTGGAACCTCCCACAGCCTCAGGAAATATGTATATCCTGGTAGTAGTGGATCATGCTACCAGATATCCTGAAGCTATTCCCCTTAGGTCGACTACTGCCCCTGCAGTAGCCAAGGCCCTCATTGGTATCTTTACCAGAGTGGGTTTCCCTAAGGAGGTGGTGTCTGACAGAGGTACCAACTTCATGTCAGCATACCTAAAGCACATGTGGAATGAGTGTGGAGTGACTTATAAATTCACTACCCCTTACCATCCACAAACTAATGGCTTAGTTGAGAGATTCAACAAGACATTAAAGGGCATGATCATGGGGCTCCCAGAAAAACTCAAAAGGAGATGGGATGTCCTCCTGCCATGTCTGCTTTTCGCTTACAGGGAGGTACCACAGAAGGGAGTAGGGTTCTCACCCTTTGAACTTCTGTTTGGTCATCCTGTAAGGGGACCACTTGCCCTTGTTAAAGAAGGCTGGGAGAGACCTCTCCATGAGCCTAAACAGGACATAGTGGACTATGTACTTGGCCTTCGCTCTAGAATGGCAGAGTACATGGAAAAGGCAACCAAAAACCTTGAGGCCAGCCAACAACTCCAGAAGTTTTGGTATGACCAAAAGGCTGCACTGGTTGAGTTCCAACCAGGGCAGAAAGTCTGGGTTCTGGAGCCTGTGGCTCCCAGGGCACTCCAGGACAAATGGAGTGGCCCTTACCCAGTACTAGAAAGGAAGAGTCCGGTCACCTACCTGGTGGACCTGGGCACAAGCAGGAGCCCCAAGAGGGTGATCCATGTGAACCGCCTTAAGCTCTTCCATGACAGGGCTGATGTGAATCTGTTGATGGTAACAGATGAGGATCAGGAGGCAGAGAGTGAACCTCTCCCTGATCTTCTGTCATCAGACCCAAAAGATGGCACAGTAGATGGAGTGATCTACTCAGACACCCTCTCTGGCCAACAGCAGGCTGATTGTAGGAGAGTCCTACAACAGTTTCCTGAGCTTTTCTCCCTAACCCCTGGTCAGACACACCTGTGTACCCATGATGTGGACACAGGAGACAGCATGCCTGTCAAGAACAAAATCTTCAGACAGTCTGACCATGTTAAGGAAAGCATCAAGGTGGAAGTCCACAAGATGCTGGAATTGGGAGTAATTGAGCGCTCTGACAGCCCCTGGGCTAGCCCAGTGGTCTTAGTCCCCAAACCTCACACCAAAGATGGAAAGAAAGAGATGAGGTTTTGTGTGGACTACAGAGGGCTCAATTCTGTCACCAAGACAGATGCCCATCCAATTCCAAGAGCTGATGAGCTCATTGATAAACTAGGTGCTGCCAAATTTCTAAGTACCTTTGACTTGACAGCAGGGTACTGGCAAATCAAAATGGCACCTGGAGCAAAAGAAAAGACAGCATTCTCCACACCTGATGGGCATTATCAGTTTACTGTTATGCCCTTTGGTTTAAAGAATGCCCCTGCCACCTTCCAAAGGTTGGTGAATCAAGTCCTTGCTGGCTTGGAGTCCTTTAGCACAGCTTATCTTGATGATATTGCTGTCTTTAGCTCCACCTGGCAGGATCACCTGGTCCACCTGAGGAAGGTTTTGAAGGCTCTGCAATCTGCAGGCCTCTCTATCAAGGCATCCAAATGCCAGATAGGGCAGGGAACCGTGGTTTACTTGGGACACCTTGTAGGTGGAGGCCAAGTTCAGCCACTCCAACCCAAGATCCAGACCATTCTGGACTGGGTAGCTCCAAAAACCCAGACTCAAGTCAGGGCATTCCTTGGCTTGACTGGGTACTACAGGAGGTTTGTGAAGGGATATGGATCCATTGTGACAGCCCTCACTGAGCTCACCTCCCAGAAAATGCCCAAGAAAGTGAACTGGACTGTGGACTGCCAACAGGCCTTTGACACCCTGAAACAAGCAATGTGCTCAGCACCAGTTCTCAAAGCTCCAGATTATTCTAAGCAGTTCATTGTGCAGACTGATGCCTCTGAACATGGGATAGGGGCAGTTTTGTCCCAAACAAATGATGATGGCCTTGACCAGCCTGTTGCTTTCATTAGCAGGAGGTTACTCCCCAGGGAGCAGCGTTGGAGTGCCATTGAGAGGGAGGCCTTTGCTGTGGTTTGGTCCCTGAAGAAGCTGAGACCATACCTCTTTGGGACTCACTTCCTAGTTCAAACTGACCACAGACCTCTCAAATGGCTGATGCAAATGAAAGGTGAAAATCCTAAACTGTTGAGGTGGTCCATCTCCCTACAGGGAATGGACTTTATAGTGGAACACAGACCTGGGACTGCCCATGCCAATGCAGATGGCCTTTCCAGGTTCTTCCACTTAGAAAATGAAGACTCTCTTGGGAAAGGTTAGTCTCATCCTCTTTCGTTTGGGGGGGGGTTGTGTAAGGAAATGCCTCCTTGGCATGGTTGCCCCCTGACTTTTTGCCTTTGCTGATGCTATGTTTACAATTGAAAGTGTGCTGAGGCCTGCTAACCAGGCCCCAGCACCAGTGTTCTTTCCCTAACCTGTACTTTTGTATCCACAATTGGCAGACCCTGGCATCCAGATAAGTCCCTTGTAACTGGTACTTCTAGTACCAAGGGCCCTGATACCAAGGAAGGTCTCTAAGGGCTGCAGCATGTCTTATGCCACCCTGGAGACCTCTCACTCAGCACAGACACACTGCTTGCCAGCTTGTGTGTGCTAGTGAGGACAAAACGAGTAAGTCGACATGGCACTCCCCTCAGGGTGCCATGCCAGCCTCTCACTGCCTATGCAGTATAGGTAAGACACCCCTCTAGCAGGCCTTACAGCCCTAAGGCAGGGTGCACTATACCATAGGTGAGGGTACCAGTGCATGAGCATGGTACCCCTACAGTGTCTAAACAAAACCTTAGACATTGTAAGTGCAGGGTAGCCATAAGAGTATATGGTCTGGGAGTCTGTCAAACACGAACTCCACAGCACCATAATGGCTACACTGAAAACTGGGAAGTTTGGTATCAAACTTCTCAGCACAATAAATGCACACTGATGCCAGTGTACATTTTATTGTAAAATACACCCCAGAGGGCACCTTAGAGGTGCCCCCTGAAACCTATCCGACTATCTGTGTAGGCTGACTGGTTCCAGCAGCCTGCCACACTAGAGACATGTTGCTGGCCCCATGGGGAGAGTGCCTTTGTCACTCTGAGGCCAGTAACAAAGCCTGCACTGGGTGGAGATGCTAACACCTCCCCCAGGCAGGAGCTGTAACACCTGGCGGTGAGCCTCAAAGGCTCACCCCTTTGTCACAGCCCAGCAGGGCACTCCAGCTTAGTGGAGTTGCCCGCCCCCTCCGGCCACGGCCCCCACTTTTGGCGGCAAGGCTGGAGGGAACAAAGAAAGCAACAAGGAGGAGTCACTGGCCAGTCAGGACAGCCCCTAAGGTGTCCTGAGCTGAGGTGACTCTGACTTTTAGAAATCCTCCATCTTGCAGATGGAGGATTCCCCCAATAGGGTTAGGATTGTGACCCCCTCCCCTTGGGAGGGGGCACAAAGAGGGTGTACCCACCCTCAGGGCTAGTAGCCATTGGCTACTAACCCCCCAGACCTAAACACGCCCTTAAATTTAGTATTTAAGGGCTACCCTGAACCCTAGAAAATTAGATTCCTGCAACTACAAGAAGAAGGACTGCCTAGCTGAAAAACCCCTGCAGAGGAAGACCAGAAGACGACAACTGCCTTGGCTCCAGAAACTCACCGGCCTGTCTCCTGCCTTCCAAAGATCCTGCTCCAGCGACGCCTTCCAAAGGGACCAGCGACCTCGACATCCTCTGAGGACTGCCCCTGCTTCGAAAAGACAAGAAACTCCCGAGGACAGCGGACCTGCTCCAAAGAAAAGCTGCAACTTTGTTTCCAGCAGCTTTAAAGAACCCTGCAAGCTCCCCGCAAAAGGCGTGAGACTTGCAACACTGCACCCGGCGACCCCGACTCGGTTGGTGGCGATCCAACACCTCAGGAGGGACCCCAGGACTACTCTAAGACTGTGAGTACAAAAACCTGTCCCCCCTGAGCCCCCACAGCGCCGCCTGCAGAGGGAATCCCGAGGCTTCCCCTGACCGCGACTCTTTGAAACCAAAGTCCCGACACCTGGGAGAGACCCTGCACCCGCAGCCCCCAGGACCTGAAGGACCGGACTTTCACTGGAGGAGTGACCCCCAGGAGTCCCTCTCCCTTGCCCAAGTGGAGGTTTCCCCGAGGAACCCCCCCCTTGCCTGCCTGCAGCGCTGAGGAGATCCCTAGATCTCCCATTGACTTCCATTACAAACCCGACGCTTGTTTCTACACTGCACCCGGCCGCCCCCGCGCTGCTGAGGGTGAAATTTCTGTGTGGACTTGTGTCCCCCCCGGTGCCCTATAAAACCCCCCTGGTCTGCCCTCCGAAGACGCGGGTACTCACCTGCAAGCAGACCGGAACCGGGGCACCCCCTTCTCTCCATTCTAGCCTATGTGTTTTGGGCACCACTTTGAACTCTGCACCTGACCGGCCCTGAGCTGCTGGTGTGGTGACTTTGGGGTTGCTCTGAACCCCCAACGGTGGGCTACCTTGGACCAAGAACTAAGCCCTGTAAGTGCCTTACTTACCTGGTAAAACTAACAAATACTTACCTCCCCTAGGAACTGTGAAAATTGCACTAAGTGTCCACTTTTAAAACAGCTATTTGTGAATAACTTGAAAAGTATACATGCAATTTTGATGATTTGAAGTTCCTAAAGTACTTACCTGCAATACCTTTCGAATGAGATATTACATGTAGAATTTGAACCTGTGGTTCTTAAAATAAACTAAGAAAAGATATTTTTCTATATAAAAACCTATTGGCTGGATTTGTCTCTGAGTGTGTGTACCTCATTTATTGTCTATGTGTATGTACAACAAATGCTTAACACTACTCCTTGGATAAGCCTACTGCTCGACCACACTACCACAAAATAGAGCATTAGTATTATCTATTTTTACCACTATTTTTACCTCTAAGGGGAACCCTTGGACTCTGTGCATGCTATTCCTTACTTTGAAATAGCACATACAGAGCCAACTTCCTACATTGGTGGCAGCGGTGGGATACAAGACTTTGCATTTGCTGGACTACTCAGCCAATACCTGATCACACGACAAATTCCAAAATTGTCATTAGAAATTGATTTTTGCAATTTGAAAAGTTTTCTAAATTCTTAAAAGACCTGCTAGGGCCTTGTGTTAGATCCTGTTTAGCATTTCTTTTAGAGTTTAAAAGTTTGGTAAAAGTTTGAATTAGATTCTAGAACCAGTTTTAGTTTCTTAAAAAGTATTCCAACTTTTAGAAGCATAATGTCTAGCACAGATGTGAATGTGGTGGAACTCGACACCACACCTTACCTCCATCTACAGATGAGAGAGCTAAGGTCACTCTGTAAACTAAAGAAAATAGCAATGGGCCCCAAACCTACCAAAGTACAGCTCCAGGAGCTTTTGGCAGAGTTTGAAAAGGCCAACCCCTCTGAGGATGGCAACTCAGAGGATGAAGATAGTGACTTGGAGGGAAATTCCCCCCCTCCAGTCCTACTTAGGGAGAGCAGGGCTTCTCAAGCCCTGACTCCACAAATAATAGTCAGAGATGCTGGTTCCCTCACAGGAGGGACCAACAACTCTGAAATCACTGAGGATAACTCCAGTGAAGAGGACATCCAGTTAGCCAGGATGGCCAAAAGATTGGCTTTGGAAAGACAGATCCTAGCCATAGAGAGGGAAAGACAAGAGATGGGCCTAGGACCCATCAATGGTGGCAGCAACATAAATAGGGTCAGAGATTCTCCTGACATGTTGAAAATCCCTAAAGGGATTGTAACTAAATATGAAGATGGTGATGGCATCACCAAATGGTTCACAGCTTTTGAGAGGGCTTGTGTAACCAGAAAAGTGAACAGATCTCACTGGGGTGCTCTCCTTTGGGAAATGTTCACAGGAAAGTGTAGGGATAGACTCCTCACACTCTCTGGACAAGATGCAGAATCTTATGACCTCATGAAGGGTACCCTGATTGAGGGCTTTGGATTCTCCACTGAGGAGTACAGGATTAGGTTCAGGGGGGCTCAAAAATCCTCGAGCCAGACCTGGGTTGACTTTGTTGACTACTCAGTGAAAACACTAGATGGTTGGATTCAAGGCAGTGGTGTAAGTAATTATGATGGGCTGTACAATTTATTTGTGAAAGAACACCTGTTAAGTAATTGTTTCAATGATAAACTGCATCAGCATCTGGTAGACCTAGGACCAATTTCTCCCCAAGAATTGGGAAAGAAGGCGGACCATTGGGTCAAGACAAGGGTGTCCAAGACTTCAACAGGGGGTGACCAAAAGAAAGGGGTCACAAAGACTCCCCAGCAGAAGGGTGATGAGACAACCAAAACTAAAAATAGTAAAGAGTCTTCTACAGGCCCCCAAAAACCTGCACAGGAGGGTGGGCCCAGAGCCTCTTCACAAAACAATGGGTACAAGGGTAAAAACTTTGATCCCAAAAAGGCCTGGTGTCATAGCTGTAAACAGCATGGACACCAAACTGGAGACAAGGCCTGTCCCAAGAAAGGTTCCACTCCAAACTCCCATCCAGGTAACACTGGTATGGCTAGTCTCCAAGTGGGATCAACAGTGTGCCCAGAGCAAATCAGGGTCCACACTGAAGCTACTCTAGTTTCTGAGGGGGGGGTGGATTTAGCCACACTAGCTGTCTGGCCGCCTAACATGCAAAAATACAGACAGCAACTCTTAATTAATGGGACTAGAATAGAGGGCCTGAGGGATACAGGTGCCAGTGTCACCATGGTGACAGAGAAACTGGTTTCCCCTGGCCAATACCTGACTGGAAAAACTTACACAGTCACCAACGCTGACAATCAGAGAAAAGTACATCCCATGGCAATGGTTACTTTAGAATGGGGAGGGGTCAATGGCCTGAAACAGGTGGTGGTCTCCTCAAATATCCCAGTGGACTGTCTGCTTGGAAATGACCTGGAGTCCTCAGCATGGGCTGAGGTAGAACTAAAAACCCATGCAGCAATGCTGGGTATCCCTGAACTGGTGTGTGTGAAAACAAGAGCACAGTGCAAGGCACAGGGTGAACAAGTAGAGCTGGAGTCTGGAAGAATGGCCCAGCCTACCAAGAGAACAGGAAAGTCAGTTGGGAAACCAACTGCAACACAGCAAAAGAAAGGGAACATCTCTTCTCAGGAAGAAGTTCTGCCCTCTGAGGGAACTGAGCCTTTGGAGCTTGAACCTTATCAGGTTGAGCTCTTAGGCCCAGGGGGACCCTCAAGGGAGGAGCTGTGTAAGGGACAAGAAACCTGTCCCTCTCTTGAAGGCCTTAGGCAGCAAGCTGCTGAAGAGTCCAAAGGCAAGAAAAATGGAACACATAGGGTCTATTGGGAAGATGGGCTCCTGTACACTGAGGCCAGAGACCCCAAACCTGGTGCCACTAGGAGAGTGGTAGTGCCTCAGCTGTTCAGAGAGTTCATCCTAACATTGGCCCATGACATTCCCCTTGCTGGACATTTGGGACAAACCAAGACGTGGGAGAGGTTAGTCAACCACTTCTACTGGCCCAATATGTCCAGCATGGTTAAGGAGTTTTGCCTCTCCTGCCCCACCTGTCAAGCCAGTGGTAAGACAGGTGGGCATCCAAAGGCCCCCCTCATTCCACTTCCAGTGGTGGGGGTGCCCTTTGAAAGAGTGGGTGTGGACATAGTTGGTCCACTGGAACCTCCCACAGCCTCAGGAAATATGTATATCCTGGTAGTAGTGGATCATGCTACCAGATATCCTGAAGCTATTCCCCTTAGGTCGACTACTGCCCCTGCAGTAGCCAAGGCCCTCATTGGTATCTTTACCAGAGTGGGTTTCCCTAAGGAGGTGGTGTCTGACAGAGGTACCAACTTCATGTCAGCATACCTAAAGCACATGTGGAATGAGTGTGGAGTGACTTATAAATTCACTACCCCTTACCATCCACAAACTAATGGCTTAGTTGAGAGATTCAACAAGACATTAAAGGGCATGATCATGGGGCTCCCAGAAAAACTCAAAAGGAGATGGGATGTCCTCCTGCCATGTCTGCTTTTCGCTTACAGGGAGGTACCACAGAAGGGAGTAGGGTTCTCACCCTTTGAACTTCTGTTTGGTCATCCTGTAAGGGGACCACTTGCCCTTGTTAAAGAAGGCTGGGAGAGACCTCTCCATGAGCCTAAACAGGACATAGTGGACTATGTACTTGGCCTTCGCTCTAGAATGGCAGAGTACATGGAAAAGGCAACCAAAAACCTTGAGGCCAGCCAACAACTCCAGAAGTTTTGGTATGACCAAAAGGCTGCACTGGTTGAGTTCCAACCAGGGCAGAAAGTCTGGGTTCTGGAGCCTGTGGCTCCCAGGGCACTCCAGGACAAATGGAGTGGCCCTTACCCAGTACTAGAAAGGAAGAGTCCGGTCACCTACCTGGTGGACCTGGGCACAAGCAGGAGCCCCAAGAGGGTGATCCATGTGAACCGCCTTAAGCTCTTCCATGACAGGGCTGATGTGAATCTGTTGATGGTAACAGATGAGGATCAGGAGGCAGAGAGTGAACCTCTCCCTGATCTTCTGTCATCAGACCCAAAAGATGGCACAGTAGATGGAGTGATCTACTCAGACACCCTCTCTGGCCAACAGCAGGCTGATTGTAGGAGAGTCCTACAACAGTTTCCTGAGCTTTTCTCCCTAACCCCTGGTCAGACACACCTGTGTACCCATGATGTGGACACAGGAGACAGCATGCCTGTCAAGAACAAAATCTTCAGACAGTCTGACCATGTTAAGGAAAGCATCAAGGTGGAAGTCCACAAGATGCTGGAATTGGGAGTAATTGAGCGCTCTGACAGCCCCTGGGCTAGCCCAGTGGTCTTAGTCCCCAAACCTCACACCAAAGATGGAAAGAAAGAGATGAGGTTTTGTGTGGACTACAGAGGGCTCAATTCTGTCACCAAGACAGATGCCCATCCAATTCCAAGAGCTGATGAGCTCATTGATAAACTAGGTGCTGCCAAATTTCTAAGTACCTTTGACTTGACAGCAGGGTACTGGCAAATCAAAATGGCACCTGGAGCAAAAGAAAAGACAGCATTCTCCACACCTGATGGGCATTATCAGTTTACTGTTATGCCCTTTGGTTTAAAGAATGCCCCTGCCACCTTCCAAAGGTTGGTGAATCAAGTCCTTGCTGGCTTGGAGTCCTTTAGCACAGCTTATCTTGATGATATTGCTGTCTTTAGCTCCACCTGGCAGGATCACCTGGTCCACCTGAGGAAGGTTTTGAAGGCTCTGCAATCTGCAGGCCTCTCTATCAAGGCATCCAAATGCCAGATAGGGCAGGGAACCGTGGTTTACTTGGGACACCTTGTAGGTGGAGGCCAAGTTCAGCCACTCCAACCCAAGATCCAGACCATTCTGGACTGGGTAGCTCCAAAAACCCAGACTCAAGTCAGGGCATTCCTTGGCTTGACTGGGTACTACAGGAGGTTTGTGAAGGGATATGGATCCATTGTGACAGCCCTCACTGAGCTCACCTCCCAGAAAATGCCCAAGAAAGTGAACTGGACTGTGGACTGCCAACAGGCCTTTGACACCCTGAAACAAGCAATGTGCTCAGCACCAGTTCTCAAAGCTCCAGATTATTCTAAGCAGTTCATTGTGCAGACTGATGCCTCTGAACATGGGATAGGGGCAGTTTTGTCCCAAACAAATGATGATGGCCTTGACCAGCCTGTTGCTTTCATTAGCAGGAGGTTACTCCCCAGGGAGCAGCGTTGGAGTGCCATTGAGAGGGAGGCCTTTGCTGTGGTTTGGTCCCTGAAGAAGCTGAGACCATACCTCTTTGGGACTCACTTCCTAGTTCAAACTGACCACAGACCTCTCAAATGGCTGATGCAAATGAAAGGTGAAAATCCTAAACTGTTGAGGTGGTCCATCTCCCTACAGGGAATGGACTTTATAGTGGAACACAGACCTGGGACTGCCCATGCCAATGCAGATGGCCTTTCCAGGTTCTTCCACTTAGAAAATGAAGACTCTCTTGGGAAAGGTTAGTCTCATCCTCTTTCGTTTGGGGGGGGGTTGTGTAAGGAAATGCCTCCTTGGCATGGTTGCCCCCTGACTTTTTGCCTTTGCTGATGCTATGTTTACAATTGAAAGTGTGCTGAGGCCTGCTAACCAGGCCCCAGCACCAGTGTTCTTTCCCTAACCTGTACTTTTGTATCCACAATTGGCAGACCCTGGCATCCAGATAAGTCCCTTGTAACTGGTACTTCTAGTACCAAGGGCCCTGATACCAAGGAAGGTCTCTAAGGGCTGCAGCATGTCTTATGCCACCCTGGAGACCTCTCACTCAGCACAGACACACTGCTTGCCAGCTTGTGTGTGCTAGTGAGGACAAAACGAGTAAGTCGACATGGCACTCCCCTCAGGGTGCCATGCCAGCCTCTCACTGCCTATGCAGTATAGGTAAGACACCCCTCTAGCAGGCCTTACAGCCCTAAGGCAGGGTGCACTATACCATAGGTGAGGGTACCAGTGCATGAGCATGGTACCCCTACAGTGTCTAAACAAAACCTTAGACATTGTAAGTGCAGGGTAGCCATAAGAGTATATGGTCTGGGAGTCTGTCAAACACGAACTCCACAGCACCATAATGGCTACACTGAAAACTGGGAAGTTTGGTATCAAACTTCTCAGCACAATAAATGCACACTGATGCCAGTGTACATTTTATTGTAAAATACACCCCAGAGGGCACCTTAGAGGTGCCCCCTGAAACCTATCCGACTATCTGTGTAGGCTGACTGGTTCCAGCAGCCTGCCACACTAGAGACATGTTGCTGGCCCCATGGGGAGAGTGCCTTTGTCACTCTGAGGCCAGTAACAAAGCCTGCACTGGGTGGAGATGCTAACACCTCCCCCAGGCAGGAGCTGTAACACCTGGCGGTGAGCCTCAAAGGCTCACCCCTTTGTCACAGCCCAGCAGGGCACTCCAGCTTAGTGGAGTTGCCCGCCCCCTCCGGCCACGGCCCCCACTTTTGGCGGCAAGGCTGGAGGGAACAAAGAAAGCAACAAGGAGGAGTCACTGGCCAGTCAGGACAGCCCCTAAGGTGTCCTGAGCTGAGGTGACTCTGACTTTTAGAAATCCTCCATCTTGCAGATGGAGGATTCCCCCAATAGGGTTAGGATTGTGACCCCCTCCCCTTGGGAGGGGGCACAAAGAGGGTGTACCCACCCTCAGGGCTAGTAGCCATTGGCTACTAACCCCCCAGACCTAAACACGCCCTTAAATTTAGTATTTAAGGGCTACCCTGAACCCTAGAAAATTAGATTCCTGCAACTACAAGAAGAAGGACTGCCTAGCTGAAAAACCCCTGCAGAGGAAGACCAGAAGACGACAACTGCCTTGGCTCCAGAAACTCACCGGCCTGTCTCCTGCCTTCCAAAGATCCTGCTCCAGCGACGCCTTCCAAAGGGACCAGCGACCTCGACATCCTCTGAGGACTGCCCCTGCTTCGAAAAGACAAGAAACTCCCGAGGACAGCGGACCTGCTCCAAAGAAAAGCTGCAACTTTGTTTCCAGCAGCTTTAAAGAACCCTGCAAGCTCCCCGCAAAAGGCGTGAGACTTGCAACACTGCACCCGGCGACCCCGACTCGGTTGGTGGCGATCCAACACCTCAGGAGGGACCCCAGGACTACTCTAAGACTGTGAGTACAAAAACCTGTCCCCCCTGAGCCCCCACAGCGCCGCCTGCAGAGGGAATCCCGAGGCTTCCCCTGACCGCGACTCTTTGAAACCAAAGTCCCGACACCTGGGAGAGACCCTGCACCCGCAGCCCCCAGGACCTGAAGGACCGGACTTTCACTGGAGGAGTGACCCCCAGGAGTCCCTCTCCCTTGCCCAAGTGGAGGTTTCCCCGAGGAACCCCCCCCTTGCCTGCCTGCAGCGCTGAGGAGATCCCTAGATCTCCCATTGACTTCCATTACAAACCCGACGCTTGTTTCTACACTGCACCCGGCCGCCCCCGCGCTGCTGAGGGTGAAATTTCTGTGTGGACTTGTGTCCCCCCCGGTGCCCTATAAAACCCCCCTGGTCTGCCCTCCGAAGACGCGGGTACTCACCTGCAAGCAGACCGGAACCGGGGCACCCCCTTCTCTCCATTCTAGCCTATGTGTTTTGGGCACCACTTTGAACTCTGCACCTGACCGGCCCTGAGCTGCTGGTGTGGTGACTTTGGGGTTGCTCTGAACCCCCAACGGTGGGCTACCTTGGACCAAGAACTAAGCCCTGTAAGTGCCTTACTTACCTGGTAAAACTAACAAATACTTACCTCCCCTAGGAACTGTGAAAATTGCACTAAGTGTCCACTTTTAAAACAGCTATTTGTGAATAACTTGAAAAGTATACATGCAATTTTGATGATTTGAAGTTCCTAAAGTACTTACCTGCAATACCTTTCGAATGAGATATTACATGTAGAATTTGAACCTGTGGTTCTTAAAATAAACTAAGAAAAGATATTTTTCTATATAAAAACCTATTGGCTGGATTTGTCTCTGAGTGTGTGTACCTCATTTATTGTCTATGTGTATGTACAACAAATGCTTAACACTACTCCTTGGATAAGCCTACTGCTCGACCACACTACCACAAAATAGAGCATTAGTATTATCTATTTTTACCACTATTTTTACCTCTAAGGGGAACCCTTGGACTCTGTGCATGCTATTCCTTACTTTGAAATAGCACATACAGAGCCAACTTCCTACAGTTATGCTTCACTGGAAAGCCCGGTGGGTGTTCCTTCTTGCCAGGTGCTGAGTTTCCCTGGCTTGTCATTTCAGATAATGTGGTGCTCTGACCCCTTATGGACTTTTTCATACCTGATGGTTATGGCTTCTCTCTTTATCATTTTTACCTGATGTAAAGTAATGATTTCTGCTTCAGTTTTTGTCAGTGTTGCTCAATTAGAGGTTATCATTTATAGCACATCTGACGTAAGGCGATTTTGTTTGCTGCACTCTGAAGACAAGCTTATGTTTAAGAGACAGTACCTGTCTGGTAAATATCATACTCTAAGTGGAGTATTCTGATGGATACAACTACCTGTGGATTCCTCACCTCATGAATACTCCCATGGCGCCAGCATTCGACGGAAATCTTCTTACTAGTCTCTGCACGTCGACGAGGACGTCACTGTCTCGCACGCGACGCCGTCTGACGTCATACAGGCAATAAGACGTCGTCGACGACGTGCAGACGTCAGTTCCCTTTTTTCCGTGCATTCGAAACGGTTATCTTCGAGGGAGCAACTGTTACTCTTGCGGTTACAGTGTATATCTTGCTGCGTACTCTTTCTCTGTGGAAATAATGTCGCAGAGAAAGTCTGGATTTAAGCCTTGTCGTGAGTGTGGAGGCAAGATGTCGGTGACGGATCCTCATTCCGATTGCCTTTGGTGTTTGAGCTCCGACGTCTCGACGTCTCGACTTGTGATTCATGTCCGCACATGAATCCGAAGGCCCTTAAAGAACGCGAGGCGAAGCTGTTTATGGCCAAGTCAAAGGAGAAGCATCACAAGAAAAAGTCTTCTCCAAGACATCGGCGTCATCGAGACTCCCGGCGCCGTAGAGAATCTCGGTGTCATTCAAGGGAGGCTCGTTCCAGGTCTCCGGATCGGCGCCGAAGGACATGGGAGGTCAGCCCCACGGTGACGCCGCATCCTTCGACGCCGTTGCCCTCTCCGGCGTCTCCAACTTCGCCTGGACAGGCGTCGGTGATTGAGGTATTGGAGCCTCAAGTGTTTTCTCCGGCGCAGACGCCGAGGCCGGCGTCGGGGTCGCCTCCGAGTCAGGCACCCCAGTATCCGGCTTTTCCCACCCCTGGAGCCGATAGTTCCGCATTCTTGAATGCGATGTATGCCATCTTCCAACAGATGGCTCCAGGGGGTGCTCCGGCTGGGCCTTTGGCCTTTTCTTTGGGTGATCCTGCGCCTCTTCGGCCGGCACCCTTTATGCCCTTTCTCCCGTTTGGGAACGTGGGCTCGGCGCCAGTGTCGGCGCCGGTGGCCGCTCCGGTGGCTTCGGAGGGATTGGCCCCAGGGATTTCCATCCCGTCGACGTCGAGATTTCGGCCTGTGACTCCGGTGGGTCCATCCGTTTCAACTGCTCTTCAGTCGGCGCCGAAGTTACCTGTGGCGCCGGATGCGGCGTCGGTGGCTTCGGAAGATCGGCGCCGATCTCCGACTTCGGCGGAGGTATTGTCGACTCCGCGGATTGAGCAACGACTGCATTCAAGGAGGCGTGCTCTCCGGGTACTAGAAGAGCAGGAGTACCAACGAGCCCTAGAGGAAGGAGAGCTAGAGGACTCGGGTGATGGGCTGCGTGGACTGGAGTCGGCCAGTGGGCTGGACACTTCCCCTGAGTGGGACCTTTCGTCCCCGGGGGAATATACCGAGGAAGCTGCTTCCTTTCATACAGTGGTACGGAAGGCAGCTAGTTTTTTGGACCTGCCTTTGCCGGTGGTGGAGGCGAAACAAAACCTTTTGACAGAGGTGTTGCATCCGGCCTCAGCCGCGGCGGAGCCTCTATTACCTTTTAATGACGCTCTGCTGGATCCGGTTTTAGAGGTGTGGAAGAAGCCGGCATCTTCCCCAGCAGTTCACAGAGCCGTGGCCAGGAGGTATCGGACGGCTCCAACTGATCCTGGTTTCCTATCTAGGCACCCTACGCCGGAGAGCTTGGTTGTGCAGGCCTCCTGTTCGTCCAAGTCAGCGCCTGGTTCTTTTCCGACGGTGCCTGGGGACAGAGATTCAAAGAAACTGGAGGCGCAGTCGAAGAAGATTTTTTCGTCCTGCAGTCTGGCATTAAAAGCCACCAATGCAACCTGTATCCTGGGGAGGTATATTCATGCTCTGATGGATGACATCTCCTCTTCGTTTACAGAGCTTCCTCAGGGTCTTTTGAATCTTGTCTCTGATGCCCAGGCTGCTGCGACCCAAATTATCCAGACGGGACTGGATACCACCGACTCGGTAGCCAGAGCAATGGGCACAACTGTGGTGGAAAGGAGACAGGCCTGGCTCCGTAACTCGGGCTTTTCGGCAGATGTACAGTCCACATTGTTGGATCTCCCGTTTGATGGGGACAAACTGTTTGGGGCTAAGGCTGATTCGGCCTTGGAACGGTTTAAGGAGAGCAGGGCCACGGCTAAGTCGTTGGGACTCCAAGCTCCTTCTTCCACGGCCTCTTCCAGATTCTTCAGGAGGTTTCGTGGATTTGGGCGTGGCTCTTCCTCCTCTTCCTTTCGGGAAGATATCAGCAACCTGCCTCTTCCCATCCCTATAGATCTTTTAGGGGGAGGGGTAGGGTCCGCACCAGGGGAGCTTCTCAGCAGCACTCTGCCTCTTCCTCATCCTCTGGCGGGGTGCAGCAGGGGAAGCAGCCTTAGGCTTCCACCATTTCCCACTCACTCCTCTCCTGTAGGGGGAAGATTACAGCATTTTCTCACCAAATGGGAGACTGTTACGTCGGACACTTGGGTTCTCAGTGTTGTGGGAAAAGGCTACACCCTTCCCTTTCGGGAGTTTCCGCCCCTCATCCCGCCCCGCCCTTCGTATTGTTCACAAGAACACCTCCTGTTGCTAGAACAGGAGGTAGAAGTCCTCCTTTTAAAGGGCGCGGTGGAGTTGGTCCCGGAGCAGGAAAGGGGTCAAGGAGTTTACTCAAGGTATTTCCTGATTCCCAAGAAGGATGGTCGTTTGAGACCAATTCTGGACCTGAGGATCTTGAATTGGTTCCTCAAGCAGGAAAAGTTCAAGATGCTGACCCTAGCACAGGTGCTTTTGGCGTTGAACATGGAAGACTGGATGGTGTCTGTCGACTTGCAGGATGCTTACTTTCATATCCCGATACTCAAGTCACACAGGAAGTATCTCCAGTTTGTGGTGGGATCGCAACACTACCAGTTTGCGGTCCTTCCGTTTGGTCTTACTTCAGCACCTCGAGTCTTCACGAAGGTGATGTCGGTGGTTGCGGCAGAGCTCAGAAGGAAGGGGATAGCAGTATTCCCTTACTTGGACGATTGGTTGATCAAAGCCAAGTCCCCGGAGCTTGTGTTGCGTCATCTGCAGTCAACAACCCAGTTATTGTTCGACCTGGGCTTTTTGGTGAACGAGCCCAAATCTCACCTAGAGCCCCCTCAGCGCCTCCTGTTCATAGGGGCAGTACTGGATACAACATTGGGTCGGGCCTTTCCTCCGCCTCAGCGGATTCAAGATATTCAGGATTTGGTTCCAATGTTTCGAAATGGAGCGGTAGTTCCAGTCCTCAAGGTCCTTCGTCTGCTCGGTCTTTTTGCCTCCTGCATTCTGTTGGTCACGCATGCTCGCTGGCACATGAGGGCTCTTCAGTGGTGCCTCCGAAGGCAGTGGTCTCAACACAGAGGGGATCTAGAGGGTACTGTCAAGATCTCCAGAGATGCTGCTGTGGATTTGAAGTGGTGGATTGCAAGCAACAATCTTTCACAAGGAAAGCCGTTCCAGCAGTCGCCACCAGTGGCCACAGTCATAACGGATGCTTCCACTCTAGGGTGGGGAGCTCATCTGGGGGATCTGGAGATCAAAGGTCTTTGGTCTCCAGAGGAACAGATTTTTCACATCAATCTGTTAGAGTTACGGGCTGTACGTCTGGCTCTCAAGGCCTTCCTCCCTTCCCTTCGTGGTCAGTCGGTACAGGTCCTAACGGACAATACTACCACGATGTGGTACATAAACAAGCAGGGAGGAGTGGGGTCGTACCTTCTCTGCAGAGAAGCTCTTCGACTATGGTCCTGGGCAAAGGACCATCGGATTTGCTTGATAGCAAACCATCTGGCCGGAGTTTTGAACGTGCGTGCGGACAGTCTCAGTCGCCACTTCTCGGCAGACCACGAGTGGCGTCTCCATCCAGATCAAGTCCGTTTAATCTTCCAGAAGTGGGGGTTTCCTCGGGTAGATCTGTTCGCCACTCGAGAGAACGCGCATTGTCCGTTGTTCTGCAGCCTTCAGTATCCGATGCAGGAAGCGTTGGGGGACGCGTTTCAAATGACCTGGTGCGGCCAGTTGCTTTACGCGTTTCCTCCCATACCCTTGATTCCTCGAGTATTGAGGAAGATTCGCCAAGACCGGGCTCTAGTAATCTTAATAGCTCCGGATTGGCCAAGGAGGGTGTGGTACTCCGACCTTCTCCAACTCTCAACGTGCCCGCCGCTCCGTCTCCCTTTCAGGGCAGACCTCCTCTCACAGTCGCAGGGGCAGGTTCTACACCCCAACCTCCAGAGTCTGAACCTACATGCCTGGAGATTGAACGGGGCAACCTGAGTTCCTTCTCTCTCCCGCCTGAGGTAGTGGATGTTATATTAGCGGCCAGGCGACACTCCACTAAATCTATCTACGCTAATAGGTGGTCTAAATTTGTTGCGTGGTGTGGAGAGAGGCAGATTGATCCTTTACATGCTCATCTATCGGACGTTTTGTCTTTTGCTCTATCTCTGGCGCAGAAAGGTTGTGCAGTGGCTACCATTAAAGGTTATTTATCGGCCTTGTCAGCCTTCATATGTCTTCCAGACCAACCATCTTTATTTAAATCCCCTATTGTTATCAGATTCTTGAAAGGTCTTCTAAATCAATATCCTCCAAAGCCATTCGTTATGCCGCAATGGGATTTGTCCTTTGTCCTGACTTTCCTTATGGGGTCCCCTTTTGAACCTATGCATTCTTGCCCCTTGAGGTATTTGGTTTTAAAAAACAGTCTTCCTGATAGCTATAACATCAGCAAGGAGAGTGAGTGAGTTGCAGGCCTTATCAGTAAAACCCCCTTATACAACTTTTTATGGGGATAAGGTGGTGTTGAGGACCAAGGCTGCTTTCCTCCCGAAGGTTGTTTCACCCTTCCATTTGGCTCAGGCAATTACTTTGTCCACGTTCTATCCTCCGCCTCATCCTTCCAAAGAGGAAGAAAGACTGCACCGTCTGGACCCAAAGAGAGCGTTGAGCTTCTTTATCGATAGAACAAAGGATTTCAGGCTGGAGGATCAGCTGTTTATTGGATACGTGGGCAAGAGGAGAGGAAAGGCAGTCCACAAGAGAACACTATCCAGGTGGGTTGTTCTTTGCATTAAAATATGTTACTCTTTGGCAAAGAAGGATCCTCCTGAGGGCATTAGAGCTCATTCCACCAGAGCTAAGTCGGCCACTTCGGCCTTAGCCAGAGGTGTTCCTGTGGTCGACATCTGCAAGGCCGCAACTTGGTCGTCCCTTCACACTTTTGCAAAACATTACTGTTTAGATTCTGAGGTTAGAAGGGACGGCCATTTTGCACGGTCAGTGCTGCAGGATTTCTTGGTTTGACCATTTAGGCACCCACCGCCGGGCGTGGTACTGCTTTGGGACTCTATTCATGAGGTGAGGAATCCACAGGTAGTTGTATCCATCAGAAGAACGAGTTACTTACCTTCGGTAACGACTTTTCTGGTGGATACATTAGCTACCTGTGGATTCCTCACGGTCCCACCCGCCTCCCCGTTGCCTTTATGGTCTTGCCAAGTAATCCTTGAGTGCGCTCCTCTTGGTCTTTGAGGGTGCAATAGATGTATATATAATATATTTATATATATATATATATATGTATATGTGTATATATCTTTATGTATATACTTGGTGTGTGTATATATTTTAAGAGAGAGAGTTTTATATATATATATATGTACATATAAAGATTTACAGTTATGTCATACAATGTGGTGTATTTTTACAATATAATGGATGTTGCCTTGCTCTTTCATTGCATTGCCTGGTTGTTCTCATGCACGTAAAAAATGATTGGTACTGACGTCTGCACGTCGTCGAGGACCTCTTATTGCCTGTGTGACGTCAGACGGCGTCGCGTGCGAGACAGTGACGTCCTCGTCGACGTGCAGAGACTAGTAAGAAGATTTCCGTCGAATGCTGGCGCCATGGGAGTATTCATGAGGTGAGGAATCCACAGGTAGCTAATGTATCCACCAGAAAAGTCGTTACCGAAGGTAAGTAACTCGTTCTTTATGTCCTATGCCAGTATGCTAAAGAACATTTATTCCTGGTTTCACCTTTAATGTTTTTTTCCCATTTCTCCCATGGCAGAAAGTTAGTTTTTTCTAACGTTTGCATTTACAAATTACTAGTATCCCTTATAGGGAACTGAGGATATTACCAGATCTTTGGAATTTCTATACCACTGAGAGTATTGGTTTCTGTCCTAAGAATCTAGTCAGTTTCATAGTTTTTATCTTTGAGGTCTTTTACATTATATCCTTATTTTGACCTCTGTTTCCACTTCTATCAAAGGTCCTTCTTGTTTAAAAAAAAAAGTTACATCACTTAAGTAACGAATATATATGTCTGTGGATGTTTTATATATGTGAATGTACGTGGGCATGTGTTTTCATATATACATATATGCTTGATATGCCAAATGATTAGTCGTGTTCTCTTCATTGGGGCACCTGTCTGTTTTCTCTGCACAAGGTACTGTATTATGTTTGCCTTTTGATGTAGGTCTGATTGGGATATACTTTTCCATGGTGAGAGGTTCTGCTCCATGGCCAGTTATGCTGCTCTGTGTTCCAACAGTGTGGAACCTGCAATAACGTCTCTATTTTTAAATGGATAGATGTATATCCACTAGCTCAGCGGGTAGTGTTTGTTATCCACGTTTTCTTGTCTTTATGATCACGATGCAGTGGTCATTTCAATAGTTTTGCCAAACTGTTCATACATGGGTTTTCACTCCTTTAAAGGAGCGAGTAGCTTTATCTTAGGTACTGCTCTTCGCCTTCAACACAGATTACTCATGATGTTCAGATAGCTTTCTTGATTCCTTTTTTTTTTATGGTTCCTGACTCCTAATCAGTGGTTTCTCTGTATAGTCCTTGGTAGTGCAGTATGTTAAGGCTCACATACCTTCTTCTGTATGTAGGTCTTTTCACATTTTCCTGTACTGTTTCTGTTCTCAGAACATCATTTTCAAGGTATTGAACATAATTTTAACTGTGCACTCATGGTTGAGTTCTTACCAATGTTCTACAGTTCTTGTATCCCTTTTCTTACAGTTGTCGTTTTACCAATTTTTTTTCTTAATGAGGATGTTCTTTCTCATGGGTATTTTTTTTTTTTTTATTACTTTTTCTCCAGTACTTAATCAGTACTAAATCAGCTTCCTTTCTGTATCAAAGGCTTTCACTGTGGTTAAGTTGCTTAAGACATATGATCAACATGCTAACGTGGATGAGTTTATTGGTGCTTTAACATGGATGAGCTTCTTTCTGTGCTCTCCTGTTTTATGGTATTATTCAGCGGTGCTTATTTCCACAGGTTGAGATGTCAGAGAATATGTTCTTATTCTCCATCGCTTTTTCTTCTTCTCTGGTCTTTTACTCTTGTTCTCAACTAGTTTAATAACACTTAAAGACGTTTGAGGGTCTCAGTTTGCAGCCCCTCCACCTCCAGGGTTTTTTATGCTTTGGTATCTGATTCTAAACTAGTGAATTTGCGGCTAGATGTCTCTATCAGATGAACAAGTTACCTACCTTTTGATAACGATGTATCTGGTAGAGACAGGATCTAGCCACAGATTCCTTAACAACCCTCCCATCCTCCTCGCTCTGCGAACTGAGTTCCTCTGTGGTCTCCATACATTTCCTATTGGAACTCTACACCTAGGCTTACAACTTTGGTGATCATTGACGCAAGGGTGTCTTTTATTTGAAGCACACGGTTTCCATTGCCAGTTTCTATTGTGGCTTCATGTTTTGAGCACGGAAAGTAGTAACGGGAAGAAACTGTTGTCAGCGGGGGGATTAGATGGACTCCGTTGACGTCACATCCGGCGGACAACTTCATTACAGAGTCCTGTGACACCCTCTGCTGATGCCCAGACGTACTATGGGGGGAAAAAGTTTCCAAATCCAGTCTGGCGCCTTGGCAAATTCTAAGTTAAGGAATCTGCAGCTAGACTTACCGAAGGTAAGTAACTTGATCATTAAGCATGAAACAATGAAACCCACCCTTTGATATAATTTAAATTCTTCAGTGAGACTGTACAAAGATGAGAAATAGTACGATGCATCTTTTTGAACTCCGTCAGTTGATGCCATTTGATTTCCCATATTGAGTAACCAGTGATAGTGTGCCCATCATGCGGCAGCCCAACAATTATATTGGCATTAACATTGAATTTTCTTTAAAAAATGTTAAACTTTACATTCACAGTTATTGGAGCCTTTTAGAGTAATCCTGAACAATGCAGTGGTGTATCAGCTGTAGTGAACGTACAAAGCCCAGCGTTGTGAGCCTCGCCCTACACCAATCTGCATGCCTCTATGCGGTATATGTCATCCATATTCATCAAACATCTCTGTTTGTGATTGTGGTAGTCGTGCACCCAGCATGTGTATGCAGAGGGTGTTTCTAAATACCGTGTATGCAGTGACATAAGGTGCGTACTGACATTCTGCAGGCTTCAAGCCACTGGACTGAACTATGGTACTACATTTGAGATGGCTCACGGGCAGCGTGGGATCATAAGTAACCCCTTGCTGCCACCATTTGTGACTAACACACTGTTTATTTTGATCACCCCAGATCAAAAACATGAGTCACCTGTAGCATTAACAATGCTGAAGGCTCTCGAAAAAAGCACCAACAAAGACAGTATCCAATAACAAGACTCCATACACATTCATTACATAAACAGTTCTAGCTGTACATTTCTGTACCCATTCACACTTATATGAGAAAACATTGTACCCAGTGGTTATTAGTCTAGTGCAGATGTTTGCACAATTGTTACACCTGAAGAAGCAATTCTCCTACATAGTATCTCAAATGCAAAGGTATCTGAATCTGTTAAAAGTCCAAAAAAGAAATAAGGCCCCACAACTGCAGAATTTTGAAAAACCTTTTCTATTGAATTAATCTCATTTTTATTTGACTTGTTTAAATGCAAACTACAGGAAACTAAACAACATATCTGTATGTGGGAGGCACTAATCACCAAGATTGTGGAATCTCCCACAAACTGTGAAAACATTTGACCTATCTCCCTGCTGAATGTAGATAGCAATATAATGGTGGAGGAAAGTTAAGTGGACCTTAGGGAAGGGAAGGAATGGTAGTGATAACATACTCCTAATTAATATCACTGCCGTGCAAACAGACAACTCTCTTATTGCTTCAATATGTTGGTAATCTGAAAAAAGCTGTTTACCGAGTTATGTGTTTAAATTGGGAGTGTGTGCTTTGTAAAGTTAAGTTTGATTGAATTTTCCTAAAGTATTTAGAGCTTGTTGTTCCCATCCTAGTGCCACAGTAATTACTAATAGGGTTAAATGTAAATATTTTTTTCCTAGGATGGGTAATAAATAAGGGTGTCTGCTTCACCTTTGTTTTTTGTTAGATATACAACAATTAGGAATTAAAATCTGATAGGGGCTTCTTATGTACATTTTCAGATTTGAAAATAAAGAATTTAAAGCACTTTTGTATGCTGATGACCTGCTGCATGTGATTCAGCAATCCAGATAAAATTGGCAGCTAGTTAAGTTGATGGAAAGTTTAATATCTGGATATAACACTGGGGCAAATTAGAGTTTTTCCCACTTAGTCATACTTGTTACCTGACGCTTTTAGAAAAATTGCAAAATTGAATGGTTTAGGGAAGGGATTAAATATTTAGCTATCCATATGCTTCTTTAAAAGAACCAACGAAAATACACTAAATTAGTTTTTTTACTGTAATTGAAGCTAATTATTCTAAATGGAAGAAACTGCATTTAAGTTTTTGGGGCAAGTAATCTGTTTTATGAAATCTTCCAACAGGGTTACATACTTCAACTTAAAAAAAAAAAAGACAAATTTATAAGGGTATTTCTGTAAGGGACTGGGAAATTCTAGAGTGTTGTAGGCAATATTTAACAGAAATCGTCTGAAGGTTTTGACATTCCTTCATTTGTGTACCATTTGAACCAGTTTCGTTAAAAAAAACCTCATCTGCCGAGAGACCATGAGTCTAATATCCCTCATGGGTATTCAATTGAGAAACATTATATTCAGCCATTTAAACTTTAATTTATTTTCAGTATAATTAAACTACCTTATCAGCAGTCACTGTTACCCATTGTTAACAATTGTTCTAATGTTTGGAACCAAGTAATTGTGAAGCTGGTGTAACCTATTGCATGTGATCCAATTGTTCTCTAAGGTAAAACCCAGCTCTGAAACTGAGCAACAAGGCACTTTTTAGAAATCCCAGCTATCGAGAAACATTTTGATGATTAAATATGTCTGTTAACATTGCTCCATGATGTGTTTTAAGTTTCAAACATTTAGATGTAAGCTCAGAACCACAAAGCAAGTTACATATCTAAATTTCTCTGAACGCCTAATTCCACCCATATCAATATTTTGGAATGTCGAGAACCTGATCTACATATTCTGAATTATCAAAAATAACTGCCTAAAATGCAATAATAATACTTCTTTGCCTGAAGCTAAAAGGTAGCTTTTACCCTTACCACCTAGAAAAGATCTTCAGCCCATGGGAGAAGTTTTGGACCCAGATTTCAACTTTGTATGCTGGCCAAAGTTTTGTAAAATTATTGACAAAGCAAAAATGGATCTCAAGCTCAACTTCTTTCAACAAAAGTTAACATTTAAAATTAATTGGGCTTTTCTTAGCCCAATAAAACACACATTATTACTATCAGATCTCTGTGGGGAGGTAAAAAAATAAAAAGGTGTCCTACGCCACATGATACAGTGGTGTAGTAAAATTAAAACCTACTAGCATGATGTCTTGTACAGCTTAGAACCATGTTCAACAAATTTGGATTTAGTGTAGCCTGGTGGGTGGAAAGTAACTATCTTAAAGCCTTAGAAGTCCAAATATTCACTCTCTTTTGATGATTGGGTTGATGATCTACTGCTGTTGTCAAGCCTGAAACTTGTAGGACCATATTCACTGTGTTTTGTAGTACATCAAGTAGCACTAAAGTAGGTCTGTCTACTATGTACTGCAATTCACAAATCAAGTGTGATTCTCCATCTCTGCCTCCCCTATATTTTCATCGGGGAGATCCTCATACATATGTATGTTTGCTAGTAGTATATGAGGGAGGGACCAGAGGAAATGGCTGGAAAGAAGGTATATCACTAATAAATGGGAGAGAGTTAAGGCAGCTACCCACAAAAGGGTTTCCCAAACTATACTTCTAAATTTATTGCAGCCAAAAACAACCCACAACAGTAGTAAATATACTCCAACTCAGATGTGGAGTATGTCCAGCACCATACATAGATCAACCACTGGGACTTCAAACTCCTCCCATGGAAAATAACAGAGATAGGGACTTAAAATAAAATCCCATAAGACTTAGGGGGTCATTCTGACCCTGGCGGCCGGTGGCCGCCAGGGCCACCGACCACGGGAGCACCGCCAACAGGCTGGCGGTGCTCCCGAGGGCATTCTGACCGCGGCGGTTCAGCCGCGGTCAGAAAGGGTAAACCGGCGGTCTCCCGGCGGTTTACCACTGCCCGTTGGAATCCTCCAAGGCGGCGCAGCTTGCTGCGCCGCCGAGGGGATTCTGACACCCCCTACCGCCATCCTGTTCCTGGCGGTTCGCCCTCCAGGAACAGGATGGCGGTAGGGGGTGTCGCGGGCCCCTGGGGGCCCCTGCAGTGCCCATGCCAATGGCATGGGCACTGCAGGGGCCCCTGTAAGAGGGCCCCGCTTGTATTTCACTGACTGCTTAGCAGACAGTGAAATATGCGACGGGTGCAGTAGCACCCGTCGCACCTTCCTACTCCGCCGGCTCGATTACGAGCCGGCTTCATCGTGGGAAGGACGGTTTCCCCTGGGCTGGCGGACGGCCTTTTGGAGGCTGCCCGCCAGCCCAGGGGAAACCTCAAAATACCCACCGCGGTCTTCCGACCGCGGTACGGTATTTTGGCGGCTCCCGCCGGGCGCGCGGTGACCACGCCCGGCGGGAGTCAGAATGACCCCCTTAATGTTAGAATAAATAATTTAAACTAGTTAATATAAATAAGTTTAATGCTAAAACCATTCTAAAAATAATATATTTATTATTTTAATAATTTAAACTATTTTAATCCCCTCTTTTTAATAAACAAATTATTGTAATATTAAGTTTTATTAAAATATGATTAAATGACTTTTAATTTGTCCAATACTTCATTCTTAATAATAATTAACACATAGTAAAAACAAAATTTTATTTTTTTATACTAGAGATAGATTTTTTGTACTGAAAAATGGCACTGGAGGTGTTTGTGCCGCTTTGTGCGCCCGGGCACTTAGATATTATAGAGGATCTGCAAATGCTTGTGCAGCTCCTTCTGTAATACAGATATTGCCGACGTGTATATATATATATATCACTAGCAACATCTTCAGAAGGCATCCCCTTGTTTGCATGGGGGCGTAGCGCTATGCAAATGAGCGAATTACTTTGCCTCTTTTGCAACACTCCATATTACAAACATGGGTACAGAGGCAAACATGCCTTTAGAAGGCACACAAAGTGCGCTACAAAAGGTAACACACTTTCAGTGCGCCTTCTAAAAAAAAAAAAAAAAAGCCCTACAGAGGGATGAAAAGGGTTCCCAGACATCCCCTTGCAGACAGGTGCAGTGACTCATTGCACCAGCCTCCAATGGGATCTCGAATCCCTCTGAAAAGTGCAGGAGGCTTGCAGCCTGCCAGAGAAACACAGAGCAGCTTTTAAGCAGCTGCTCTGTATTTCTCTTAAATGTGCTGCCCTGGGGGAAGTATGAGTTTGCGGCTGCCTCGAGGTCTGTGCATTCTTCCTGGTAGAGCGTACTTTCCATATTTGCACCTGGCGCACCTACTTTAAGGTGCCGTGGCGCAAACATGGAAAATGTGTCCTATCTGTAATATGGGCTCCCGTCTGCATATCACTCTTCTGTTTCGCCTCTCACTAACATGTTTTTATTTAACAAATGGTTTATTTTATTAACCAAAAAGTTAATGTCCATAAGAAAGGTGCTCTAGGACGCTTTCCCAGGCAGGACTAGCCAGTGTGTATGACTGAATAAAGATTCTGTTGTTGGACAGGAAGAATGAGAAGATAGTAATTTTGCTTATCCAGATTTGCTGTACCTTCCAAAAGCACTGTTGAAACTCCACCTTAACAAAGAATGTTGTCTCAACATGTTTTTCACACCTGATAAATTGGACATCAAGTGTGCCTGGCTCTTCTGTTTGGACTAAATGAGCATATGTGTTAGTTAAACAGGTTTTTGTGATTTTTACAAGCTATGATGTCAGGTGTTTAGCCATTAATGCCACCATTGTTATGTTAATGATTGTTATGGTGAGTAAATACCCCAAGGTGCATCCTTGCGTTGGTGGTGTAGAGAGGGGTTTTCAGTAACTGGAAGAACAAGAAGAATAGTTGAATACCCAGGTCTTGAGTTTCTTCCTGAAGACTAGGCATCAGGAGTACTTTTCAAGGAAAGCCAAAAGTTAGCCTAGAGATAGGTTCACCTTCCTAATCTGGCCTTCTTTATAACTACTATTAGGAGTAAGAGTAGGCAGATCTCAAAGTGAGGGAAGGACAATCAAGTTGAAGTTTGCCCCAAAAATGTAGCAGGCCTATATTTTATAAAGCTTAATAGACAAAGCACAGGGCCTTAAATTGGGAACGTTTTTAACTGACAGCCAGTGAAGGCTCTTGAGATGGGCACAGAGGAGAAGGCTGAGGATTTGCATTGCTGTGGATATCTGGGCTATCTTTAGCCCAAACATGAGATGTTCAGGGAGGCCCGGATAGTATTACCCTAATCAAGGCAAGATATAACAAGAGCATGGATTAGGTTTTGCATACGGATGCCGTGAGTAGAGGAAAGATTTTTCTGAGCATTGGCAGGAAGTTAAAGCAGATAGCAAATACCTGGTTGATGTGTTTGGCAAATGAGAGGTTAGTGTAATATTTTACTCAGATTTTTGACGTGGGTAAGCGAGGCACTAGGACAACCAAGCTTGACAGGCGACTGGCCTTAGGACCAAATAGCCTTTACTTGTCTGCTTGAAAGTACAATTTCAGATTTATCAGTGTTAATCTTGAGGCGGTTCTACTTCATACACTAAGTGACTGCCCTCAGTGGTGGATACAATTATTTGGGTGCTGTCAACATAGAAAAACATATTAAAAGAATGAACCAGTGTAAGCAATGATATAAAGAAATTAAAAAAGGTGGGGCTCAGGACTGAGCCCTGAAGGACCCATCATAAGATTTTGAGATTTGAGCAGGAGCATGTTCACAGCCTGGGATCTGTCAGAAGGAAAGGAACCTAACCACAAGAGAGCTTTCTTGTAGTTACCCATCTGGAGAAACCTCTGAATTAAAATAGTTTGGTAAACCTTGTCAAAGGCTTCTGACAAATCAAGCAGGCTATGGAGAGCAATTTTTTTTTTATCTATCAACATCCTGAGGTCATTGGTGACAATCACCAAAGCAGATTCTGTTCTGGAGGCTGATTGAGGAGGTCCAATAGGTTGTTCTTTTCCAGATAAGAAGAGTTGGTTATTTTGTTTGGAGAATCTCGGTTGGAGGTGGAAGCAGGGAAATGAGCACAGCTAATTGAAGAATGACATAAGTTAGAAAGTGCTAGACCTAAGATGGAAGAGGCCAGTGCAATGGTCTAAAGAGGGCATGGTTCCAGAGGAGAGTCGAAGTTTGTGGAAAAAATAGTTGAGACAGCCTTGTCTTCAAGAAGCGATTCAAAAGAAGCAAGGAGATGTTTAGCTACTATTACCACCATTTGATTCGTAAGGTGGGTGAATACCCCAGGGTGCATCCCTGCGCAGGCTGTGTAAAGTGATGTGAGTCTTGATAGGTCACTCCTAATAGGACCCATTGCTGTAAAACAAACTAAATGTGTAATTATCTTCTGGGAAAACAATTCTGAGAACTGGGAGCTGAGTTCTGGAGGAGTGATAGCACTGTCAGATACTGGAGGTCGTTGCCATTTTTTGATAATAGTGAAAATTGTCCAAAGTCTGGATTCCATTGGTATAAGAACTAGCTCTCAATAAATCAGGTGGTGATAGATTTTTAAAGTCTCTACGGGCATCTCTGGTTAGGAGATTATAGGAACTATGTATTTGGTATTCCAACTTCTTGCACTTGTCCAGTATGACATCATTAAAACACCAAGGGAAGTGGATGCATATTGTAAGTTGTACACAGCTTGCAGGGTGCAGTGAAATGGAATTGAGGGTCTTCAGTATTCAAATCTCAAGAGAATTTACTATTAAAGAAATGGACTGTAGTGCCGATGATGGGTTAGCGGACTTAACCTTAGACCTCAGGCTGCACCATATGTGGGTTTATTAGCCAGGATAGGTTTCAGAGCAAGAGGAATGGGTAAGGTAAAAGAAGGGCTGAGTCCATCCTAAAGTGATTGGTGGCTAGGAAAAATTTGTGAGGTAATGAGGAAAAAGTGGGTCAAGAAGATGTTTTCAGAAGTGAGGTCTTTGGAAAGAAGCTGGGCCACAAGGCTAGACCTGTCTATATAATAGCACAAGGATTGCCTGCTCAGAATAAATATTGAAATCGCCCAGGACCAGGAACCAGGTGGACTTAAGGATGAGAGGTAACTGACAGAGTCAAGAGCTTATTATAGAAATTGCTCTTTGGGCGCAGTGGTCGGTAGATCAAATCTCCAGATAGAGAGAAAACTGGTTGAATTTGAGCATAATTGTCAGCATCTCACAGGTGACTAAAGAGGGGTTAGGCTTTAAGAAGCACCTTATTTGTGAGCAGGTGATGCTGGCAAGTCTGCCACAATGTTTACCAGTGTGGTTCTAATCTGAAAAGGAATAGCCAGGAAGCACTGCTGCCGCGATAATAAGGGAAGAAGTATTGTATAGCCATGCCTGTCAGAAATGCATCATCAGGGTGACCGGTATAAAGAAAGTCAGAAGAGGACCATTTGATGTCTCGGAAAAGACCTGCAATTTATGACAAAGCTGTTGGGGGTAAGAAACGACGTTGGAGGTAAAGGAAGCAGAGGCATTAAAATTGCAGTTCAAGGGGGAATAACGAAAGCGCACTCTGTACCTACTAGGAAATCATAGCGCAAGTGAGAAAAGAAGTGATAATAATAAAAGTCATAAAGTAGTCAAAAATGATATTGCAGATTTGCTGAGTTAGCCAGGCACTATCTCCTTTGCTTTCAAGGAAGCAAAAAACAGAGGACTCTGCGATCTACTTCTTTCACCGCTCTGCAGGTGAAGGATTGGCCAGGAGGTTAGGTCAGTTTGGACTATAGCTAATGTGATGTGCCACTCATTGCTACACTTTCTCTAGAATCAAACTTTCCTCCTCAACGACGCTGATGTGTGTGGCATTCTCTACTCATGCAGCATGTTTTATAATTATACGGGCTGAACCCCCACATGCATTCTGCTGATACTATGCTTTGGTGAATTCTCTTAGAGCAATGCAAAGTGTGTCCTGGAAGTTTTTTGCCAAATGTATTACATGGCCTAATTTACCTTATTTTTTTCCTCTCTTGCTCTGCCATCTGTACACATCTTTTTCCTGGGAAGAACAGGAACTTAAGTATAGGAAAAAAGATACCTTTGTAGTGGATTAGGTACTAGTCCATAGGCTGTTTCCTATGTTTAACGATGACATCCAGCCAGTTGATCAGCTGTTACTTTGAAAAGGCACCTTTGGCCCCTCTTTTCATGAAGGTAACTGGAATATATGTGCTTATGCCAAGATATGGGTTTATGCAACATGTGAACCATGTGTGCATGGTATTGATGCTTCTAACAGTGTAAATAGCAGTTTCCAGCTTGGTGGTGAACAGTGATGCTGGAACAATTTTCCATAGTATAGGTGCTGCCATCAGTTTTACATCACTGAAGACATAGGGATTGTGAAAAATCCAGGCGTCGCACAAAAAACAGGTGTGGCAAATGAGCCGTGCCCATTCAGAAGGGTGTGGTATTTATGCAATGGGGCACATTGGAGCACACTAACACGATTATTACTTAAGCATGGTGTGGTAGGAAATAGCTTTGTTTCTATCACAGTTCAGAATTAGAAAAGGTTTAATTTGTACTTTCCAAACTGCTGATATATTTTGAACATCTTGTACTGTCCATTTACATGTATTCAAATGTTGTGTTAGGAAAAATGGGCATTCTGTAGCCTTTCCTTTCACACTCGTCCTCTTGCAGAATTATCACGATTCACTTTACAAAATACTCTCACTATGCATTCTCCCTGTTAAGGAATAAGTGGCAATGTCTGACTTTTGACCTTTGTCTTTGAATGCACAGCGTATGTGACAAGATAAAGACAAAATGTAAAGACATTTGTGTTGCTTGTTCAACTTCTGAACTCCAGCATCATTATTTCTGGGGGTGCTGCAGCACCCCTCACACCCCTGCTTCCACCTCCTATGGTGGTAAAGATGCCCACAGGGTGATGACGGGGTATATAGTATAGACTAACAGTAAAGGGGGTAATTAGAGGTAACTTTAGCGAAGACAATTTAAGCTTCCCTTCACAAACTCGCCCCACTACTGCTGCCCATTTGAAAAATGAATGTTTGTATTGAGAATTCCTTGGTCAGGTGTTGAAGTTTCCTCTCTCAGTTGTAGGGTAGTCCTTCAATTCTTTGGTTTCTAGGCTGACAAGGCACAGGCGGACAGAATTCACCTACTATGGTGACATGGAAGCACTCTGACAGCATAGGACCTGTGCAATGTGGCGTACTGCAACCCCAGGCAGAGAATGCTCCGAAGTTGTGGAGCTGAGTTGTAGATGATGCTGTCATGTATTTAACTCAAAGTGTGTGTGTGTGTGGCCGCCACTTTTCCAAACGTAGATTGGGGTAGGAGTTTCAAAAACTAGCTACAAGTAACTAAATGTGGATACGACGTGCATGTCAGTTCAACACATGATTTCCACAACTGTATTCCGCGTGATTTAGCTAATTTCACTGTCTGCTAGTGGATCATTTTAAATTGAAATTAATTATTCTGTGTGCGCACATCAATGACTCCTTCTAACAACACCAGTGCGTCCATCTATCTTCCCACAGCCATCTACCTTTCTACTCACACTTGTCCATCCACGCGCTCATTTCCTTTTCCATCCAGACAAGCATTTAGGCCTCCATGCACATTTGCTCAGATGTGTCCTTCCATCCATTATCCACAAACGCACATCCAAGCACATATCTATCCATCAGCAACCAAGCATTCATAAACCCACAATCATTCATCCATGCATCCACATATGCATCTTTGCAGCTATACCCCCCATCTACCTATCATTATATGTATCTAGGCTTCCAACCTCATTATTGTTTATAACCATACAGCTGTGCATCCAACCAACATTCACCTACGGCTACATATTTAGGTTTGCTTGCACATACACATGCTAGTGTAATATCTTTGTGTATATGGGTGCTGTTTGTTGTTTTTGGTTTGTAGCCATACATATTCAACAACAGACATCAAACCAAAGAGCTCATACCTAAAACAAGCAGACCAATTAGCCTTTCCAGGGCTGTATGTGTGATGAATATTTTGAACAAAGTGTTGTGCTTACTTTGTGCACTTACCCGCATCTTGTGGTGCTGAACAAACTTAAAATGTGCATGCTATTTTAGTGCCCACCACAAAACTCATAAAACCATAAGACGGCTTTAATTTTAATGACCTGCCATTTATGTAAAAAAAAAATTGAAGCAATCATCACCACAACTCTGCCTCTCCAGATTGAACGGCAGGGAGGGACGTGGGGGCTGCAATTCACAGACTTGTGAGCGAACCTGAAGAGAGTGGGGCAAATAGCCCTGGATGGTCCCTTTTTGTAACAGCCCTGGTAACTTGAAAATAGAATCACTGCCAGTTGCACCCCATATTTAGGTCAAGCCTGCACTGTACTGCTGCGCTTAGAAAGATTGGTCTAAAATACCAGTTCTTAAACCCTATCAGTACAGATATAGTGATGGGAGTGCTCCACTCCCGTTTAGACACAACTGGAGCGGCTGTCCACCCTGTGACCTCTAACCTAGCATTTCTGAAGGCATATGTGGTAGGGGAACTGGTATTTAATCCTGCCTTCCATGCCTCAAAGGCATGGGAGGTTGAATGCGTGGAGAGATACATGGAGCACATGCGACTTCTCAGTCTCCAAAGATTAAACCATTGTTTATAGAAGAGCCTGACGATTTACTGTTGTAGAACTTCCAGCCAATTGGGAAGGAGGCAGGACTGAGAGTATCCCATTTGCAATTAAGGTGTTTTGACTTCAATGTACCATGAAGGAATATAATATGAGGTACTGCATTAGCATGAGAATAATTCCATGAAATTCTGGGGATTGAAAGCTAGGGTATGGAAGTGGATGTTAAATGCTGTAGAAACTTGTGTAGGTCCATCTATTTGTGTTCACCAGTTTAGTACCTTACATAATACTGCTTCGGTTGGCCCTTTGTATCTCATGTTGGTACAAGATATCCTACCCATCTGTCCTAATGCAATAGAAATACTAGTTCCAGAAGTCATCAGAGCACTGGGTGCTATGAAGAAGCATAAAACTTCTGGCCCTGATTTGGAGATGTCCAGGATGTTACGACAGAAGTGCAAGCTGGTCTCCTGTCCCGTGTAGGAACTATTGATTAGGTTGTTCTCCTCTGTATGGTTTCATATAAATTTACAGGAATCAGGAGGTCTTTGCTGTACTTGATCTTCATAGACCTAAAAGTGGACTTCGATTCAGTGGATAGGGGCAAACTATGGAGGTTGCTGCTGGGCTTTGGAGTTGTTTAGCTACACTGCATTTAGTTAATGTGGCTAGAGTGAGATCGGGGGGGGGGGGGAAGAATGTACAGACCCCTTCGAGGTTCAAAAGGGTGTCCAGGAAGGCTGTGTTTTGGCAACATTATTTTTTAGCCTCTTACTGAATTATGTGATTTACTATCTCCTAGAAAAGCAGCTATATGTTCCTGCCATAGCCGTTAGGAGGGTCCCAATATTATTTGCAGATGACGCGATGCTTATGACTCGTACAGAAAGTGCAACCCAAAGGCTACTTAGTCGATTTGCGAGGAAAAATCACTGACTATCAGCTGTAGTAAGCCTACAAGTATGGCGTTGTGGCCATTTCCTAGCCTTAGGCAAAAACTATTGATTGATGGTGAACCAATTGATACTACCATGTGAGTGTGCGGTTTTCAGATTACTTAAATTGGGACAGTGATGTACGAAAGGCGGCTATAGTCTTAAAGCAAGCAGCTGGGGCAATATTTAAGTTTAGACATAAGGCTGGCTCCAGAAGTATCAGGGTGAGAGTAAGTTATAGCTACTATTCCTTCTCTATATTGTAAATTAATTAGTAGTAATAATCAATATGTTTGTTTCAATTTATGTAGTTGTCTTGCGAATCAAGGTGTATACTGTTCTTGATTACAAAACAAATATACCGTCTTTACACTCATAATATATATACAATAATCAAAGTTTATCATCATCTTTATTCAATTTCATAGCTATTGATAATCCAATTTGATAATTGTATTTTATTTCATATTATATTGTTTTTAACGCACAATCTTGAATGATAATATAAACATAGAAAAAACTCCCTACCCCTTAAAACCAGATAATAGAAAAAAACACTCAGTGCTATCGTACCTCATACATACACACTCAACCTCATAATAATAAAAATTCATAAACGTAAAAATAGAAGGTCTAATACAGACACAAAATGAAATTCTCTTGGCGTTTCCTCCTAGTTTGCCACAAACTTAGATATCCATATGATATACATTCTCAAATAACACATTATGGTACAAGGATTTCACTTTTTCAAAGACAGTAGGGACACATCCAGCTGATAAGATGCCATCAATCCAATATGGGCAACAGAACAGGAACATAATGCCTATGCGCGTTTCGGTGTCACTCTTGTTGGGGAGCCACCTTCATCAGAGCAGTTCTAATTTAGCAAATCTTTGGGGACGGGTAATTGCTCACTTCCATCCTGTTGAATCGGTCTTATCTTGTCCTTCCGGATAGGAAGTTAGTCTATCACTTCCCCTGTCCAGTACCTCAAGAGATACGACGGAGTGGAAAGCCTTAATTTCCCATTTCAGCTCACTCCAATTAAATCCCTTTTATGAACGCTGGTATTGCGTGGTCCGGTTCACTACTGTGGGTGCTGTAAGTCTTTTATGGCTTCTTATTCCGCTTTGTCATTCTACGATAATGGAAGTATCAGTACCATCTTGAAACTATATGCCCAAAAGGCAGTGGCCACAGCACTTTATGAGGCAGAGCTTTGGGGATAGCTGAGAATAAATTTCAAAGATCCTTATTGGGGTTAGCGCTGGGAACCCCCTTGAAGGCCCTCTTCGCAGAGGTTAGCCTGGTGCCAACATCAGAACTAGCAGCCTTAAGGCCAGTATTATACTGGGTAAGGTTAGTACGTAACTCTAAGGCAGAAGTGTATTTGGAAACTCTTGAAGAGGTCACTTCTAGTGATGGACTTGGGGGTATTTGTTGGGGGGCTCATGTTAAAAAGGTCTTAGGAAATTTTCATATAGAGGCTTTGTGGGCGGAACCCAGCAGAGTCAGTCAGGACACTGCGGGTCAGGTCAAGGACCGGTACTGCAAATTCAATAAGATTATGGTATATCAGAAACTGTCCTGAATCCATTATAAGATATTATTTCAATAATGCCTCTGATCCTGCCCCTATAGATTACCTGAATCTGCTATGCCCCAAACTGAAGTACTCTCTGTATATAAAATATTATTTGGGTATACTTCCACTAAGAGGTTATCTAGCCTGGACCAGTGGGTTAGTGGGTGGACTAGAGTATTCTGATTGTAGCCTTGGGGAGTTTGACAGTGTTGTCCACCTTACCATTTTTTTGCAGAAAAGTTGATGCGGCTCGGCGATGGCGGCTCTACCCCCTTTTCAAATCTAGTGGGGCAAACTGTGTTGAAGCTGCACTCGCACTGTGTCTAAGGCCCGTCAACATTAGTGCACATAACTTGGTAGGCTCATATATATGGGCTGCCTGGCCCTGCTTGAGGGAGTTACCAGACAAGCTGATGTTGAATGAATCATAAGATCTTTATAAGTCCCCAACTTTTGCATTTCTGTGTGATGGAATTAGTTATTTCCTCCTGTATAAATGGGGCCGGTCTCGGTAGTTACATTTAATGTCTTGCCATAGCTAACTGCTGTGTGCACAAGCACTTTCCCCTTGTATCTCCTTTGTAATTTCTTCTGTACGACGAGATTTAGCCCCAATAGTTTTTTTTTATTTTTTGTTTTTAATGTCTTGCCACTAATAATTGCTCTATGCAGAAGCACTTGTTCCTTGGTCCCTCTTTCAAAGTTTCTCTTGCATATATGAGGGTTGCTCTTTGTTGTCGTAGATGGCGGTACTACATTTGTACATACATGTGCAAGGTGGTTCTATGAATCAGTGAACTGCCTTGTGTGGACCTGCTCTGTCGCTGTTGCTTTTTTACCTAATGGTTACTTGTGTTTATATATGCTAATTAATTTTTTATTGTTTTTTGTGTATTGTTTTATATTATTTTAAGACTTGTAGCTGAAACAATAAATAATAAACTGAACGCCTGTTTACATCCCTAAGCAAATAATTTAAATTTTGTTTACAGGCAACTCTGAAAAAGTACCAAACAGAGCACAGAAGTAAGGTGGACTCTTTGGAACGGTCCCAAGCAGACCTGAAAAAACTCAAACGGAAGAGTCAAGGTGGGAGGAATGCAACAAAATATGATCACAAAGAAGCTGAGGTTTGTATTGTGTAATTTTTTTTTTAAGCTAGAGCTTTGTCATATGTAGTGAGAGTATGATTGCCTTTGTACTCTCTTTCTCTAACTATAGTTCGTGTACTTGATTTTGATATAGGTAAAGATGCCTTTTGAGAAAGGGAGGGAAAAGATGAATGGGTTTGGGATGGCTGTGACCTTAATGGTCATATTTTGCTTTAGAATTCCCATAATAACCATAAACCGACTGACATTGTAAGCAGTGCTGGATGGAGCAACATCAAAGTAGGCAAATAAAATACAACTGTTGTGCCTTTTCACTCGGTACACTGTTAAAATCATGTACTCTGTCATTCCGAAGTCGAAGACAAATGTGCTTTACCAAGCTGAAAGCTTTAGCTCGATTTGAAAACAGGAAAGGATTATGTGACTGCTTTCCTTCCCCTTTAAAATGCAGTTTATTTATGCTCTGCAGCTAATGCCGATTTTGCTCACCTTACCTGGACCTGCTCCATTATACAAAACGTTTTGCAATCCTTTTTTCCAGTTCTCTCGGACATACTGAACCTAACACTTGACCCTGACACTTTCCTAGTTCTTCTACGATATGTCAAACCTTCTCACACCACAGTACAGACAATTTGCTGCTTTAGTGTCATTAATGGCTCAGCGGTGCATTGTTATGTTATGGGGGGGAGCAGTGGGAGATCCACCACGGCTGATTGGCTACTTGATCTCGTTTATTGCGACATGAGTGAACGCAACGCCACTCTTCTCCCTCCTTCTTCCAGACCCAAGGACATTTGAACTCCTCTTCGCTCATATTTACTGAATCATGAACGCCGTGACTTTGCTGTCACTGAACCCAGTCCATAATTTTTTAGCCAATTATATGCTCCTTGTTTTGAACCCTTAAACGGGAATGTGCATGTTGCTAGGATGCAGTATCTCTTTTTGAACCTTTACCACGTTACATATTACGGATTGCTGTTGTGCATATTGTACTCTTGGAAAATGCAAATAAAAACTTTATTAAAAAAAAATGCAGTTTATAATATTTCTGTGACACTAACAATGGTGTCACCTATATATATGCTTCTAATAATGTAATCTACTACATTAGTCTGCAGTGTTATCAGTCCAGAAATCAGCCAAGTGTTGTAGGTTTTCTGGCCATTCCTCCAGGAGGATGTGAGAAATCTGGCAAATATGTGTTCTCTGTGTTTTAGAAAAAGTATGAGCTCAAAGTTAGAAAATGTGGTATTCATGAAAAACGAATGCATATGCACAAATTTGAAAAACCCAGTATCTGATAGAGACTTCTAGGTGCAGATTCCTTACCCTTGATTTTCCCCCGGTATAGGACTGAATCTGGAAACTTTTGTGTGAGCAGTACCCCTGCGTGCCTTTGGGTGGCTTTTTTTGGTTCCACGCATCGTCGTGGGTGCTGAAAGTGATGCTGCGGTCACCTATATAGGCACCACCAAGGCGTGCGGACGTCAGTTCTTTTCTTTCTGTGTCAGTTAGCGCTGATCTAGAGAAGAGCTACGCCTCTGTCCCTTTTTGACAGGTTTTTTTCAGCGTTTTGTCGACAGTTTTTTTTTATTTTGTTAAGTGTGTCGAAGATGTCTTCTAGAAAGGTAGGTTTCAAACCATGTGGCGCCTGTCACTGCGCCATTTCCGTTACAGACCCCCATGTGGTCTGTTTATGGTGTCTCGAGCGTGACCACAATTTATAGTGCTCAGACTGCCGGGATATGGTGCGCAAAGGCTTTGAGGGAGCGGTCCCTAAAGATGCTTGCGGCCCGGTGGTCAATGTCTGTCAGGCGATGTGTGACTCCAAGGAGGTCGCAGTCACCAATCAAAAAAAGGTGGCAGAACCGCTCCAGGAGCCCCAAGTCCTCTTTGTTGCACTCAAGGTCCTCTGGACACTCAGGGATGAGACACAAAAAGAATAAGTCTCCGTCTGAACGTTTCAGGTATGGTTCTGCGGCGCAGTTTTCAGGTCTGCACTGCGCACCATCCCCCCCCCCCCTGTTTCCAGGAGTGACCCCTGCTCAGATTAAAGGCTTCTACGAGAGCCGTGCGCTGCATATTTGAGTGGGCTGACCCCTCTGGAGTGAATTCAGGCCCAGCAAGGTCGGAGGAGGCTCCATAAGGTTTCATGCTAACGACTTCGGCCTTGGCTGTGATGAAGCCTTGTGAATCTAATCACGGATATGGATCGGCCCCGGTCATGCCAACATGACCTTCTCCACCCCCGATGCCAATACGCAAACCCCATTCTTATCCCTGATGAGTCGGAACAGCGACGATTGATGCCGGTTCCAGCATCAACAAGGCCCAGTGGCTCTAAACCGTTGCCTGAGCATTTTTCTGAACAGCCAGGCATGGGGTAACAGTGGGGGTGGTCACTGGACCCTTTAGAATAACTGTTGTACACCCTTCGAGAGAACTTGAACTTGAACTGGTATGAGGAACTGGGAGATGGCAGTGGACAAGGCACATCCCCAGATATTGGCTAACTCTCTCCCCCCACTCTGGGTACAGAAGAGGGGGTCATCTTTTGCAATAGTGGTGAAGAGGGCAGTGGATGTCCTTGACCTATATCTTCCCTCAGTGGCAGTCAAGATTAACCTGTTGACTGAAGTGCTTTCAGCCTGGGGCTTTCTAATATGAACCCCTCTTGCCCTTTAATGAAGCACTGACGGATGTCCTGCTAGGAACTTGGTCCAAGCCCAGCACAGGTGTTCCTGTAAACAGGAAAATTGCTTGCTGCCATTGCCCGGACCAGGTGATCCTAGTTCTCTCACCTAACACCCCTACCCTTGAGTGTTTGGTAGTCCAAGCCTCAACCTCCCATGGCACGTTACCTGCCGCTCCCCTAAACAGGGACTCCAAGGGGCTGGATAGCTTAGGCAAGAAAATGTTTTCTTCCACTGGCCTAGCATTGCTGTTACTTTGTGGGATACGGTTGTGCAAGTGCTGCCACAGGCTCCCAGAGGAGGCCCGGGCCATCCTCTCCCAGGCTGTAAACGAAAGGAGAGATTCAGCAAAGTTCACCATCAGGTGTAGTTTGGACACGACTGACTCGCTGGGCAGAGTGGTTTCCTCAACAGTGGCCTTGAGGTTCCATGCCTGGCTGAGAACATCTGGCTTTTCAGGGGATGTTGAGGCCAACCTCATTGGAATGCCATTCGAATGGACTTGTGGCTGCGGAAGGGGCTCACCACTGTGCCAGCCTTGTGCTAGTAACTGTCCTGTGCAGGCTCCCCAATCTGTGCGAGGACATGTATGCTGTGCATTCTGACCCTGTGGGTCTGGTAGCTAGAAGTCGTCCGCCACCAATCCCTCTATCAGCCACATCCTCTAGTCCCTCCTAGTCTGGTTCTGCAAGACCACGGATCCCAGGTGGATGGGGAATCCAACATCATCTTCTCCATCCACTGGCAGTCCATTACATCAGACACATGGTCCTTGCAGATCAGTCAGAGGGGCTACTCCCTCCCTTTTCAGTCTCTCATCCCCATCCTGCCTGCCCACAGGCGTTTTGGCTGTTTAAGGCTATCTCACCCCAGACTCTTGTCTCCCATCTCCAGACTATGACATCTCTTCTGCATTCGCTGGGGTTCCCTATCAACGTGCCAAAGTCACACCTGACTCCTTATTAGGTGCTCCCTTTCACCTGAGCTGTTCTGGACACAGTGCATTTTCGAGTTTATCCTCCCGAGCAGCAAGTCCAGGCTATTCAAGTTATGATACCAATGTTTCAGCCTCTATCCTGTATTTCAGGGAGAATGACTCTGAAGCTGCTGGGCCTCATGGCCTCCTGCAGCCTGCTGGTGAATCATGCCAGGTGACATATGCAGACTCTGTAGTGGGTCCTGAAGTTCCAGTGGGTGCAGCATTAAGGGAATATTTCCAACATGGTCCGGATCGCGGAGAGAACTGCAAAGGACCTGCAGTGGTAGCTTACGAAGTGCGATTTGAGTCAAAGATCTCATCCTTCCCCAACCAGATCTGACAGTAGTGACAGATGCATCATCCCTGGAATGGAGAGTCCTTCTGGTAGAGGTGGAGATGAGAGAACTCTGGTCTTCGGCTGAATCTGGACTTCACATTAACTTGTTGGTGCTCTGGGTGATTTGGCTAGCATTGAAAGCATTTCTTCTCTTTGTCAAGGGGAAGTTGGTGCTAGTGTTCACGGATGACACCACTGCCATGTGGTACTGCAACAACTATGGCGGGGTGGGCCTCTGCGCCTCTGGACATGGCTGGAACAGCTGGGCATAACCCTGGTGGTTCAACACCTGGCTGGCTCTCTTAACACGAGGGCGGACAAACTCCGCTGTCAGTGCCTAGTGGATCACAAATGACATCTCCATTCAAAGGTGGTGCAAGAACACTTTCAGCAGTATTGTATTTTTATTTGAGGGTATTTGTAAAGTGTATTCCGGCTATAAGCATAGAAGAGCTGAAAGCAGCTTAAGCAGAGCAGATTGGACGTAACAGCAAACTACTGGGAGAAAAGCCAAGTTTTGAGTTGCTTACAAAAAGATACAGTATATAAGCATTGAGCCTCCTAATGTGGTCTGGAAGTGAATTCCAGAGCTTTGATGTAGTCACGGAGAAGGCCCATTCTCCAAACTATCTTTCTTACAGCGTGGATCCAGAACCTTCCGAAGGCCATCCGATCTTAAGTGACAGCTAGGAGTGTACCACTTAATCGCAGATTGAAGGTATCCAGCTCCCTGGGAATTGAGAGCCTGGAGTGCTTTGAAAGTAATTTGCTTCCTAATAGCAAGCCAATGAAGCTTCTGTATAAGTTGAAGCTCGAAAGAAAGTTGATTGATGTCCAAGTATAATCCATTGCAGTAGTCCAGTTGGGATATAATTAGAGCGAGGACCACGGATGTTCTGAGACCTTTGGGAGGCAACTGTAAGACTTATTTTTTTAGGATTTTTATCTTTCAGAAACGGGCACTGATTTTCGATTGACCTGAAGGTCAAGAGTCAAGGAATTGTCAAACATGATGCCAAAGTTTTTGGCTACAGTTGTGGGGGATGGTGAAGTCCCACAGGATTCAGGCCACCAACAATTACTCAAAATCAGCCTATCTGCCCCAAATACCAAGATCTCAGTCTTTTCCCCGTTCATCCTCAGCCAATTCCGTCTCATCCATCGGCTGACTTCCCTCATGCAGTTATGAAACCTGTCTGCAAATCTCTTCCCAGTCCTCACTGATAAACACTAGCTGTGTGTTTTCCGCATACGAAGAAACCTGGAAACCTCATGAACGGACCAATTTTGTCAGAGGTGCTACATACAAGTTAAAAAGGGTTGGACTGAGGAACATCACTAGACAGCTGGAAAGGAGCAACTCTGTAGTCCCCGCAGCTAACTGTAATGGATCTACCGCTCAAAAAAGACTCCAGCACCCCTAAAGCAACATCGCTTACCCCTGCTTCTTGCAGCCACTGCACCATCAACTGAGGGAGGATGATGTCAAATGCAGCCGACACACCAGAATGTACCAAAGTGTCTGCTCCTCCCTGGTCCTCTTGTCTAAGTATAGAATTAGAAGTAACAATGAGGGTGGATTCTGTGCTGTGATGTTGTCGAAACCCTTGTTGAGAGGGATCAAGACAGCCATTCACCAGGAGAGAATTGGCTAGTTCGTAGTTGATGTGTTTTTCTAGAATCTTAGATGGGGAAAGCAGGAGTGAAATAGGGCGAAGATTTTTTAGATTGCCAGGGTCTCCTCCGGGTTCCTTTTTCTGTGGTATAACAGCTCCCTCTTTCAAAGTCGAGGGAAACAGCCACGAGTCCAACACTTCTATAGCAGTAGTTTCCAAAACCACAGAAATTAGATCCGGGTACGGCTGTAGCACACTAGGCAGACAGGGATCGTCCGGAGAGCCAAAAGTAATCCCCGCAAAAGAGACTTGATCCTATCAGCTGGAAGTGGAGTAAACGTAGCCAGTGACTGCTCACTATCAATCCCTCCATCTGCTTTAGAGACGCAATTGTCAAGATTCAAGGAAAGCACGGGAAGATCTGCACGATTTTATTTTTAAAGAACCCTGCAGTCTTATTGCAGAAATATTGCAAGTTTTCTAGATCTTGAGAGATATAAGGGGCCGCCAAGTAACATACCACCTTAAAAAGTTCTTTGGGGACATAGAAGGCCGCCTTAATCTCTTTTTAGAAGAAACCTATTTTAGCACCTCTAATAGTCTGTTTATAATTGTGCAGAAGTACCCTTAGCTTGGCTCTGTCCATCAAATCTTGATACCGTTTCCTTTTGTGTTCCTGACGTCTATACAATTTGTGGAGCTCCTTAAGCTCCTTAGTGTACCATGTGGCTGAAGTTTTTCTGCTGCCGTCAGATCTTTGCTTTTTCATAGGGGCAATTTCCTCCACCGCAGTCCTAGCCCATTTTTCATATTTCTCCACCAGCGTACCTTGTCCACGGATTTCAGTTCTTGTGCTGAGCAAGAGAGAAATTTTTCCCCAATTCCTGACATTCTTGGTGGTCAATTTCCTATGCTCAATTCCAACCCCACCCTCCCTCAAAGGATATTAAATTATGATCAGTCCAATCAAGGGTCTGACATCCTGTGAAAGTGAGATCCCTATGTCTGGAGAAAATCCCATCTAGTTTCTTACCCACCGTGTGGGTGACCCCCTTGTCCCCAGAGTTACTCTTAAAATCAAGGAGGTGGTTAGTATTGCTATCCAACTCGTCCTACAGATGAAAATTAAAATTCCCTAGCATCATTCATTTATTTAAAGTAATCAATGATTCATCTGCTTGGTGCCAGTTCTAAAGAAATTGCTTTTTAGGGCCTAGCGGACAGTAGATCAAATGCCTTCCAGCCAAATGGCAGCTCAATGTCTAGGGTTAAAAAGGGCACCTTTGCATTTCTCGAAGTTCATGTTAAAATGATTTCTATAAATCACTGCCAAATCGACTCCCCTCCGACCAGACCTGTCCAGCCTGGCCGACTCATAACCTAAAAGAGTAGCTGTAACAAAATCAGGACCGGAATCTTCCCTGGCCCATGTCGCAGTCACAAACAGATAGTCCAATCACAAGGCTACAATGGTTTCACTGATTTCTACACTGTGTTTAATTAGGGAACGGGCGTTGACCAATCCCACATACATGCTTGCTTAAAGTACCTAACACCAACCTTCCACCTCCTTTCTTATTTAACCGCAGGGCATCAACTGAGAAAGGCCGCGGCCTTTCAGGAGTGAATTCCTCCAGCGTCCATGCACAGTTCCCACAGCTCTAACCCCGCTTCTGATTGGGGGTAACAGGCCCCCATTCTTCACACCTCACCTGGTGAGCCAGATCCAGTGGAGTTTGACTAGAATACTGCAAACGGGTCGTTCCTGGGCTAAAACCAGCAGTCTACTTGGTCCTTAGTCCCGGTCAGGCACGACCGGGCACAGGCAGGCTTCTCTTAGGTGCGCATTTGGCGTGTCCGCAGCCCGACCTGTTTAAATTCCGATGGCCGGCACATAGATCACGAGAGGTGTGATCTAGACACCACACCCTCAAAGATGAAATGGAACCGGGGGGCACCCAAGATGACTGCTGCAAATCAAACATGGGCTCTAACAGGTCTTTCCTGCCCCACAGAAGGAAATATGCAAGTTTATGATGTAATTACAAACAATTATTCCCAAGAGAAATGCCCCCAGTGAAAGTTGAAAATGTAAGTTAAAAGTAAGTATGGCACAAGATTTTAAAAACACACAGCAAATTCTGACAAGATCAAAGTGCAGGAAAAAAGTAAAACCACATCATACAGTACAATGTGCCAGAGTGCGCCTGTCACTCGCCCAGCTCACCAACTGCGTGTTTATGACCCAACCAGTTTAATTCAAGGGGCCAGCACATGGATCGCAAGAGATGTGTCCCAGAAAAACTAGAGCACATATCCTCGAAGAAGAAATGGAACCATGGGGCACCTAAGATGGCCGCAGCAAACCAAACATGCACTCTAACAGACACTTTCTGCCCCACAGAAGGAAAAGCGCAAGTTTATGATGCAATTTCAAACAATTATGCCCAGGAGCAATGCCCTAGTGAAGGGTTACAAAAATGTAAGTTTGCAGTGGGGAGAGGCTTGGTTTGATCTGTTCCCCTCCAAAGAGAACTTGCAATGTCAGCAGCTGGAGTTCCCAAGGTGCCACTCGCTCGTAGGTACTTTTCATCTCAATTGGAGTTCAGGTCCTCCCGTATGCCTTTCCGTCCATACCACTTCTGCCCAGTGCTCTCAGGAAGATCTGGAACGACCGGGCCAAGTCATTCTTGTCGCTCCGAACAGGGCATGTAGAATCTGGTATCCTGAGCTTCTGAGGATGACCCTTGGTCCTCTGATCAGGCTGCCCCTTCGGGAGGATCCTCTTTTGAAGCAACAGGGGAGGGTCCTCCACCCAAACCTGTCAACCCTCCTTCTCCAGGAGTGGAAATTCAGCAGTGACAGTTCATAGCTTTTGACCTTCCTCCTAAAGTTATCTTGGCAGCCAGGTGACCCTCCACCACAATGGGGTATGCCTGCAGTTGGCAAATGTTTGTAAAAATATGTACAGAAAAGTCTATCGACCCTCCTTCTGCCTCTTTCTGATATTCTTCTCTTCATTCTAACCCTTGCTCAGCAGGGCTCGACTTTGGGCACTCTGAAGGGTTACCTTACTGCTCTGTCTGCCTTCCTTCAGCTGCCTGACCAATCTTCTTTATTTAAATCCCCTATTGTAAATAGGTTTCTGAAAGCGCTTGTACATATGTTTCCTCCTTCACCCTTCATCATGCCTCAGTGTAACCTGAACCTGGTTCTCATACATTTCATGTGTGCTCCTTTCGAGTCACTGCACAATTGCCCCCTCCAGCCACTTACCATCAACACGGCCTTTCTGGTAGCAATAACATCTGCCTCGAGGGTGAGTGAGCTACAGGCTTTATAATCCAAGCCTACCTATCTTACTGTTATCCCAGACAAAGTGGTATTTCGCACCTGGGCCTCTTTCCTTCCGAAAGTGGTGACCCCATTACATTTTGGGTAATCTGTCACCCGGCCCACCTTTTACACTCCTCCTCAACCCTCTAAAGAAGTGGAGCGACTCCACCATCGGGACCCAAAAAGAACATAGTCATTCTACCTTGACTGCACAAAAGAATTCCTGGTGGGCGACCAACTCTTTGTGGGGTATGTTGGAGCAAAAAAACATTGGGCAGTACAAAAATTAACCAATTTGTGTTGGGTCATTCTCGGTATCTGGATCTGCTACTCCCTGGTTTAAAAGCATTCTCCTGAGGACTTAAAGGCCCATTGCACCGAAGGAAAAGCTGCAACCACAATGTCATGGAGTCCCATTCCTGGGCATCTGCCAGGCAGATGCCCGGCAGACATAGGCATCCCTGCACACGTTTGCCAAACACTACTGCCTTGAGAGTCTGTTCTGCATGTATTGGCATTTCGCCCGTTCGGTCCTGCAGGACTTGATAGTTTAGAACATTTGTCTGCAGCCCAGTGCCAGGAAGATATGACTTGGGTATCTATTCAAAGGAAGGAATCCGTAACTAGAAGTCTCTATCAGATGAATAACTTAACTCCCTTCGGTAACACATTATCTGGTAGACACAATATCTAGATGCAGATTCCTTACAGACCCACCCATGCCTCCCCACTCTTTGGACAGATTTCTAGGGCTAGGGTTATTCCCCTTTCAGGGCCCTAGTTTGGACACACATTTGTCAGTCACTTCATGGCTCTGCGCTTCTGGTGTGGAAAGATGTGAAAAGTAACTGATGTCCGCGTGCCTGGGTGGTGCCTATATAGTCACAGAACAGGACAGTCTGACACTACTTAGAAATAATAGAGCACCGAGTACCAGAGAATATGTAGCTCATATTCCAAACAAAAAATCTTCATTCAGTCGATCTTTGTCATTTGTCTAAAGAGCAGAGAATCAGAAAGGCATGTTAAACCCCCACCATTACCCTTTCATCTGTTGCAATCAAATCTTAATAGATACAAATAGATCTCTGTCTACGTGCATCCTCAACATTGGGTAGGACTAGACTGAGGGGAAAGGAGGACAGCAGGTAGGTGATGGGGATACTGAACAGTTCCTTAGGAGAGCAAATACAGGGAAAAGGTACAGAGAAGAGAATTAGGAGCAGAAAAGTAAAAAGGAAGAATTGACAATGAACAAGTAAGGAGATAAAAGCCATTATAAGCACTGGGAAAACACAATGGCAGTGTTTTTTTTTTTTTTTTTTTTTTCTTTTTTACAGAGCAAAAACGATTAAGAACTGAAAACCACTGAGTTTCAATTTTTTTTTAAAACATTGGATACACTGAAAACCCCACCAGAATTCAAAGCAAATAGAAACTCAAAACCGGGAAGCCTACCTATAATACCTAAGGAAAGATGACTTTGTTTTTGAAAAAGTGGTTGTGGGGGCATGTAAGGCTTCACCTCAATTCATCTAGATATTCTGACACCAAGATAAGTAGTTGAGGAGACGTAATGGAAGTCTGCGCTCCTTTTATATAACTATGTTTTATTTCTGCTCAGACGATATCCTGAAAGAGCGCTCAACCTAATGACTTCTAGCTCAATGGACAAAAGAGCGGCGGATGGATAGCTACTAATAATAGCCTCATCCTTTGCAGAGGCTTCGATCTTAAGATCAGCTTTTTAAATCTTCAGTGTAGGAATGCTTATGGATTCAGCAGGATCTTAAGATATGGTTTGAGATACAATGGGATACAACTGCAGCGATAAAGAACATCCCTGACGAATCCCATTAGATATTGAACATTTAGACAACACTGTTCCCATACATACAATGTGGGCTTTCAATTCATTATAGAGGGTTTGAGTATTGTTCAGGAATAAGGGGCCTGAAACCATATTGAATTAAAAACTGCCAGAGGAATGACCATACACTCTGCCCTTTCTGTGTATCAAAATGGTGTGTCAAGGTTACTGTGTGATATGTTGAGTGGGAATGAAGCAATGCTGCATAAGATCTACCCACGCATTTGTCCAGGGTGAAAATTGTTTGGTTAAAATTTTAGTATAGGTCTTAGAATAGCTCTTAATATTTGAAGTATGGCGAAATGACCCAGTCTTGTTATCTTTATTCTTTAAAAAAATAATGGCAATATTAGTCTCCTTCAAATAAGGGGTAAGAGAAAAGTCCTTCTTAAATAGGTTTGTAGTAAGCAGTTTATTAGAACGATTGAAAAATTGTATAGAAATCTGAGGGGTAAAATATGGACCTACAGCCTTACCGTTACACAAGACTTAAAATATATTTTTTTTATTTCAAGCTTGTGGGTTCCAGTAGGACATTTTGAGTATTGATGATTTGAGGCAAGATGATTGGCTGAAGTAGACACACGTATCGCCAAGGCAAGTCTGCATTTGGACGGTTGCTGGAGTTAGTGTGGGAGAGGAGAGGTATCAAACTGTCATCAAACTGAAGATGTATAAGGGAGTCATACTGCCCACACTACTGTATGCCTGTGAGCCATGGACTGTGTACGAGTACAATGCTGAAAAGCTGAATCACTTCCACCTGAACTTCTTAAGAAGGCTGCTGAAAACTACCTCGCAGGACAAAGGTCCTGTAGCAGATGTCCTCTCTCAAGCTGGTCTTCCAAGTATCTATACCCTGTTGAGGAGAGCACAAGTCAGGTGGGCAGGCCACCTTGTATGTATGTATGTCAGACATACTCCTTCTCAAGAGACTGTTATATGGTGAACTGGGGGAAGGCAAACACATACAAGGTGGGCATAAAAAACACTTCAAGGACATGCTGAAGTCTCTCTGAAGAGCTTTGACATTGACCTGGACTCCTGGGAAATCCTAGCGCAAGACTGCCCCACCTGGTGATACTGTATCAGCAAAGGCGCTACTGCCTACGAGCAGAGCAGGATTGCAGAGGCGCAGAAGAAGCGTGTGCTGCGCAAATTCATAGCCAACTCTTTGCCAACCAACCCAGCAGACCATTCATGCCCGACATGCGGCAGAGCTTTCCTAGCCAGCATCATACTGATCAGCCACAGCCAGACACACCATACCCAGTCAAGCTCCTCAACGTGATGTCCTTGATCATCGTCGACAACTACTGACTTTCACCAACCACCACCAACTATCCAGGCAATCAACTCGATAGAGAGTGGAATATGTTTCATGAACGATCAAAAATATGCCATTTCTGTCCCAGATTTCTGATCCCTTAGAATCTTGTACAATCTTGTTGTTATTCCTGACAGCTTGCTCCTTAACCCTCAAGGCTAAGATTTTGCCAAATTTTCCATATTCTGAACGAACTTAGTCTGTGCTGAGTAGCTGTGCGAGTAGCTTTTGTCCCATAGATCCTCTGTATGCAGCATTTTAATTGTGTTCATTTTACTGTATATCATAGAGAAGGGAGTATTGTTTTGCATCTAGGATGTGTGTTAAGTTTCAAGAGCAAGGATAAATATTCTGAATCGGGCTGCATCACATTTAGTTAGTTTAATCCTGTTTGTTGTAAATGTAAGGGTCAGACCTCTGAGTGCTTTCAGGCAAATTTCACTTAATGAAGCGGGTGCTTGATTTCAGTTGAGATCCATCAGTGATGTTTTGAACATATATACTTGATACTTAATGTTAGTGAGAAGATTTATTTCAAATGTCCACTTGCGAAGTTTGACCAAAGTATTGAAGAATCTCTCAGATGTACCCAATACCAGTTATTAGAGTGAGTAGAAGGGATTTGTGCTGTATAACTAGGATAAAATCAGTGCATTAATTCAGTTTGTGTGGAGTGGAACAATGTATAATGTCTGGTTATTAGGGGGAAAATTATGCCAGCAGTCCATAGGTCCTTATGAAGTCAGGATATGGTGAAGTGCTACATGGGGATTTTGCATATGTGATGAGTCCCTAGTATTAGTGCAGTGAAGATTGGAATGAATAGTTACATTTACATCACCTGAAATGCCCAGGGGGCCTTTCCAAATGGCCAGGTGAAGCAGGATCTGTTGTTGAAATGTGTCATTGGTGTTGGGTGTGTAAAGCAGCCAGGGCTCATAGAAATTCTCTCACAACATTGTGAGAGACATTGGTCTTAATACTATTGCATTACCAGTCCTGAATCCTAATTGACAACTCCAACCCCTGAATGGTTATTCTTGCTGTGTTGCCCCACGATTGTAAAAACGTATTGTCTTAAACTAAAAACTAAGGCCCTCATTACAACCCTGGCGGTCGGTGATAAAGCGGTGGTAATACCGCCAACAGGCCGGCAGTAATAAATATGAAATTATGACCATGGCGGAAACCGCTCAGACAGACAGCCACTTTAACACACCGAATGTTCCGTCCACTGTATTATGAGACACCAATCTGCCACCTTTTCCGGAGCTGTACCAACGACATCAAAAACCTGGCGGAAACAGAACACAGAAGGGAAACGACTCACCTCTGGAGACTCAGGGAACAATCACGCCGCCATGGAGCCCAAGTTGCATCTACCTTCTCCATTACGAACACCAACGCCGGCGAAGACGACCACGGTGAGTACTTCTGCCTAGCACACAGGGGGGTGGGGGAGAAAAAAGAGAGTGCCACACACACGCAACATCCCCACCCCCAAGACCATACACACAAGCAGATGCAGCAACATAACATATTTACCCCATACCCTGCAGGAATAATGCAAGGACAACACCAATAGATTAAAGTGAGTGTAATAAGATAAAATAGTATAAATACGTGCATCCAAATCAAAATGTATACATATTTACAAATGTAGGGACACTGCCCAGTCCTCAGTGTTCGTGGGCCACAGGGCCACATCACATAGTCCAAGGCACCACCTTACTCCAGCAATAACACAGAGAGAACACCGCAGGGGCCTCAGTTTGAAAATAGCCAGGCATCTCAGTGGGACAGGGAATGGTGGGGCACCTCAGCCGGAAGATGGTACAATGCCGCTGGTCCTGGAGGGGGCAACATGCCCTGTGCTCTGTTCTGGGGAGTGCAACGCCACAGTCTCTCAAGTGGATGGCTTCTCCACTGCTTCTGGAGGAGGCATTGTGCCCAGTGAGCTTCATCCTGGGAAGGATGGGTTGAGTGGAGGGCTTCTCCACTGGTTCTGGAGGGGCCATTGTACCCAGTGAGCTTCATCCTGTGAAGGATGGGGTGAGTGAAGGGCTTCGCAACTGGTTCTGGAGGGGGCATCGTGCCCTGTGATGCAGATCTTGGGGAGTGCAAGGTCACAGTTTCTAACCTGGGTGTCAGGTCCTCAGGATTTGCTGGTGCCAGGCCGTACAACAGCCCATGGACACAGGACTACACACTATCCGCCAGCGGTGACAGCTGCTCACTGGTGGCAGTGGTGGTGCTGCTGGTGGAGCTGGCAGTGGTGGGGGGAGGCTCCAGCCCATCCCCTGCAGCCTCAGACGGCTCCCCACTGGGGCTGCTGCTGCTGGTGGCGGTTCTGGTGGCGGTGCTCGCAGTATTGGGGGGGAGGCTCCAGCCCATCCCCTGCAGCCACGGACGGCTGCCCACTGGGGCTGCTGCTGGTGGCGGTGCTGGTGGTGCTGCTGACAGTGCTGGCAGTGCTACCTGTGGTGAGGGGAGGCTCCAGCCCTTCCCCTGCAGCCTCGGACAGCTGCCCACTGAGGCTGCAGCTGGCGGTGCTTGCAGTGGTGGGGGGAGGCTCCAGCCCTTCACCTTCAGTCTCGGACGGCTGAACCACCATGGTTGGTGGTGGGGGCTCCGACTGAGTCCCAGCACCAGGCCTCTTGTCCTTTCTGCCTGCTGGTGCAGGCCCCTTGCCCTTCCTGCCAGCAGCTGGGGATGGCTCCTTGCTCCTTTTGGCAGCAGCTGGGGACTGCTCTTTGCCCTTCCTGTGAGCAGCCGGGGATTGCTCTTTGCCCTTCCTTTTAGTAGCTGGGGGTGCCTCCCTGTCCTTCCTTTTATCAGTTGGGGGTCCTCCTTGCCCTTCCCTGCAGCAGCTGGGGTGCCTCCTTGCCCTTCCCTGCAGCACTTGGTGCAGGCACCCTTTCAGTGTGCCTGGTGCCAGGGATCCTCTCCCACCTGGAGTAGCTGTGGACACTACTGTGCACTGGATGGCTGAGGTGCTTGCCTGGGTTTTGACCACCCTGGCCTGACATGGGGGGGAGGGCTAGGGAAGAGGTTAGTGTTAGTGAGGAAAAGCTTCTTAGGGACATTGGGGTGGGAAGAGAGAGATGGTTTGGGGGTGGAGGAAGGGGAGTGGTTGTAGGAGGTGTCAGTCTTCTGTGTTTAGGTGCAGGTGCATGGGCTGGATGCTTTTGTGAGGTGGATGGCTGTTGGGCTTCTGAGTGCTTGCATTTGTGTACTTTGGGAGGAGGGGGCACAGACACAGTGGGAGAGGACACAGGGTACGTGTATATGGAAGTGGGGGTGGTGACTGCCAGTGAGGGGCGTGTGCTGGTGATGGGGGGTAGTGGATGAGGATGTAGTGCATGCAGGTGTGAGTGGAGATGAAACTGGGAGGGAGGTGGACGACGAGGAGGAGGGGGCCACAGTGGAGGAAGTGGATGTTGGTATGTCTGCTTCTGGATGGTGTTTGTGTAAGTGCCTGTGGGATGAAGTGTGGTGCTTGTGTTTGCCATGTCCACTCTTGTGTGTTGTCCTGGGTGCATGCTCATCTGACTGTGTGCTTGTGTGCTTGGGATAGGTTGGGCTTGAGGGGAATAGGATTGGGTAGAGGAAGTTGGAGAGGGGAGGCTAAAAACAAGGACAAAGGCTGCCATCAGAGAGGAGGCCGAAGCCTGGATTGATCTATGTTGGGCCACCATGCCACTGTTAATGCCCTCCAGGAATGCATTTGTCTGTCGACTTTGGGCTGCCAGCCCCTGGATGGCATTCACAATGGTTGACTGTCCAACAGAGATGGATCGCAGGAGGTCAATAGCCTCCTCACTCAGGGCAGCAGGGCTCACTGGGGCAGGGCCTGAGGTGCCTGGGGCGAAGGAGATGCCCACCTTACTGGGTGAGCGGGCACAGGAAACTCGCTGAGGGGCTGCTGGGAGGGCGGTGGTGGTACGGGGTGGCGTCTGTACCTGTAGCTGGGGTGGGCACAGAGGTGTCCGCCACCATCAGAGAGCTTCCATCGGAGGAGGAATCCATGTCCAAACTGTCCCCTCCTGTCGCCGCCGTGGTGCTCCCCTCGCCCTCCGTCCCACTGGTGCCCTCACCGTCGGTGGATTCGGCATCCTGGGTCCTGTGGGATGCAGCTCCCTCCGTCGCCGGTCCCTCTGCTCCTCCGCCAGATGATGCTAATGCACATAAGGACAGGGTGACAAAACAAAAAGGGTGGGGGGGGGAGACGCAAAGTATACACTGGGTTAGTGGCAGCACCAACACCACCGTTGGCATACACAACACACACACACAGGGAACAGCCCTATGCACTGGGCAATGCACTACCAGTCATAATGCTAGTCATCAGGCCAGGGACACCTAATGCCAATTCCAGCATGCCTGAGACCCACAGACCCCTTCCCAGTAGAGGATGCCTACTAGCTTGGTTGGAGTACCTTCACATCAGAACCCTGTCCAACATGGGACCAACCTTGCAATACCAAGCCTGGCCTAGGAGCACCCACCGGGCCCACAACCGCTACCCGGATCCCACCCCACCAGACGCCAGTTGAATATTGGGGCACTGTACTCACTCACTTGTGGCTGCTGTGATGCCCCCAAGCGCCCATTCAGCTCCAGATAGGCCACCGCCAGTATGCAGGCCATTAAGGGGTGTCAGGGTTCGACTGGCACGCCTTCCTCGTTGGGAGGCCATCCCCAACTGGGCCTCCACAGTCTTTCGTGCCCTGCGTCTCAGGTCCTCCCACCGTTTCCGACAGTAGGTGCGCCGCCTGCCGTAGACCCCCAGGGTCTGCATGTCCTTAGCGATGGCACGCCATATACCCTTTTTTTGATGGGCGCTGACCTGCAGGGAAATGGACACAGGGAAAGGTATTAGTCTGACCGTCCTACCTGTTACACTCATGGCCCACCATGCCTCTTCCCATCCCCATTAGCACAGGCATGGCCCACCATACATGCTGCACGCTGCCCAGGGCCCATCCACCACACACCCCCTACATGAGGCCTTCACACACAGCACTCCATGCATTCACACACCATGCATCGTACTCGCGGTGTACTCACCTGTTGGTCTGGAGGCCCATACAGCATTCGGTACTGGGGTAGGACCCCATCCACCAGTCTCTCCAACTCCGCCGAGGTGAAGGCAGGGGCCCTTTCCCCAGTCACACGAGCCATGGTAAATTCCAGACACAGGTCACAGCAGCACATGCAGTGTAGGTCCTCTCCTGTTGAAGGTCAGGTAGCAAGGGAGTGAACAGATAGAAAAGGGCATCACGTCCACGGCGTACATCTCCATTGGCCAGTGTACCTCATCGGGCCCAATGTTAACCAATGTGGAGTTGCACTGCGGTTTTCGACCGCCTCCCGCAGTGGCGCACAACGTCAGCGGAATTACCTCAATTCCACCTGTCCCTCCAAACCGGACAAGCAAACGCTGTTTGGGGGGAGAGGGGGGTGGGGGCGGCCTTGGCTCCTAACTGCGTCACAGTACACATATGCACCATTTGGACCTCTCCAACAAAATACTGTTACAATCACAACATGCATTGAATTGTAGTGGTTGGAAATAAGAGATAATGACCAGCTGCTCACCATTTTGCCCCATAGATTGCAACCGGTCCAGATGAATAGGCGATGGAGACATCCCCCGTGTACAGACCCCTGGTGGACTTGGCAACAATGGAGGACAGGCACATTATCCTCACCTATAGACTGGACCGGGCCACAATCACAGAGCTGTGTGCCCAATTGGAGCCTGACCTAATCTTTGCAATTCGTCACCCCACCGGGATCCCCCCTCTTGTGCAAGTGCTATCAGTGCTCAATTTCCTGGCAACTGGCTCCTTCCAAGTGACAGTGAGCTAGGCACCAGGAATGTCTCAGCCAAAGTTCTCAATAGTGCTGACCAGAGTGTTGTCTGCACTGATTTAACACATGCGCAGCTACATCGTTTTCCCCCAGGTGGAGGATTTGGCCAAAGTGAAAGCTGATTTATATGCAGTGGGACATATCCCCAACATTATTGGGGCAATTGATGGTACACATATTACGTTCCCCCCCTCCCCCACCCCTTGGCGAAATGAACAGGTGTTCAGAAATTGAAAGAGCTTTCACTCCATGAATGTGTGGATGGTGTGCCTGGCGGACCAGTACATCTCCCACATCAGTGCAAAATATCCTGGGTCTGTGCATGGTGCCTTTATCCTGAGGAATAGCAGCATCCCAAATGTGATGGATGGCTCAACTCCAGAGGCACGGGGTGTGGCTAATAGGTGAGCTCTGGTTCCCACCCAGTATATGTTGGTGTATGGGTATGGTGTGGGCCCTCAGGGTTAGTGTGTGGCTAACAGTTGTCCCTCGATATTTGCAGGTGACTCTGGTTACCCCAACCTCTCATGGCTACTGGCCCCTGTGGGGAATCCCAGGACAAGGGCAGAGGAATGTTACAATGAGGCACATGGGCGAACAAGAAGAATTATAGAGAGGACCTTTGGCCTCCTGAAAGCCAGGTTTCGTTGCCTCCATCTAACAGGTGGATCCTGTACTACTCATCCATGATGGTCTGCCAGATCATCGTGGCATGCTGTATGTTACACAACCTTGCCTTACGTCGCCAGGTGCCTTTTCTGCAGGAGGAGGCTGGAGATGGCCGTGTGGCAGCAGTGGACTCTGTGGACAGTGAAGATGAGGAGGCAGAGGATGAGGATGAGGACAACAGAAGTGCAATTATTCGTCAATACTTCCAATGACACAGGTAAGACAGTGTAAATTCACATTTAATTGACAGTTTTGTGTTTGACATTGTCACTGGCAGGCTGATTTTCCCACTTCTATGGACACTCTCTGTACCCTTTGGCATGTCTATTTTGCAGATATTTGTGCCCCACTATCGCTCCTGGTGTGTTCACTGCAACCAACTACAGGTCTTTCCTATGTATACATTACTGTACAGTTGAATGGCAATGTTTAAACCTTGTTAAACGAATACATACTTAAACCATGTGACATACTCCATACTTGTATTTCTTCAAAGAGTGTTTATTTAAGTGCTAAGAAGTAGAGGGGGATGTGCAATGGGCTGGGGTGATGGTGGAGGAAAGTGCAGGATAGAGTCCAGTCTAATGGTATCACAGGTGCATTGTCCAAGGGGGCTTAGGAAGGGGAGCAATGGCAGTTCAAGGTGGATAGGGTGACAGAGTGGGACACAAAGGTGACAATCAGGCGAGTCTTATTTCCTGGCGTGGGTCTGGGCAATAGTCTCTGGCTTCTGCCTGGATCGCATGGAACGTTTGTGGAGTGGTTCTCCTTCTGCAGGGGGAGGGGTGCTGGTGGCCTGTTGGTCCTGTGGCGGGGCCTCCTGTCCACTAGCGGCAGTGGAGGGGGAGGGCTGTTTATCAGTTTGGCTAGTGTCAGGGACACATTGTGTGCCACTGCCTCCCTCATAGTGTTGCCCATGTCTGCCAGCACCCCTTCAATGGAGGCCAGGGTGGTGTTGATGTCCTTCAAGTCCTCCCTGATCCCCAGGTACTGTCCCTCCTGCAGCCGCATGTTTTCCTGCAAATTGTCTGGTATCTGGCCCAGCGTATCCTGGGAATGTTGGTATGCTCACAGGATCGCAGTGAGTGCCTCCTGGATAGTCGGTTCCCTGGGCCTGTCCTCCCCCTTTCGCAGAGCAGTCCTCCCAGCTTCCCTGTTGTCCTTTGCCTCTGTCCCCTGAACCGTGTGCCCACTGACCCCAGGTCCCTGATTGTCCTGTGTTTGTGGGGTGGCCTGGGGTCCCTGTATTGGTGGACACACTGCTGATTGACATGTCCTGGGGACAGAGGTATGGGCTCGCTGGGTGGGTGCTGTGGTGCTGTTTCCTGAGGTGGGAGGCTTTGTTGTGGTGTGTGACCGTGCCTGGGTAACCGACTGTCCAGAGATCCCTGATGGGCCAGGTTGGTCATACAGGCGAGCAGAGCTGCTGTCATCACTGTGGGCCTCTTCTGGGGAGGACTGGATGTTGCTGGCACCTCTTCTCTGGTGAGATTGGCTGGGGGACCTGTGGGGATGTGAATGCAGTGTTATTGTTTATGAGTGTGACATATTGTGCATGGGTGTGTTGCCCTCTATGGTTGTTGGTGCCCTGGCAGATTTGCCTTTGTGGGAGTTGCTACTTGGTGGGCTAGATGATTCTCTCTAGTGAGCATGCAGTGGTGATAGGTGCCCATGCAGATCTGTGAGGGGTCCATGCATTGGTGTTGCATGCAGGGCTTGGTATTGGGATGAGTGGGTTGTGATGGTGGGGTATGTGGGGTGTGGTGATGTGATGGGAGTGAGGGTAAGGGTGGGGGTATGTGATGGCATGCAGGTAGGGGGGGTGAACGTAGTAAAGAGTTGACTCACCAGAGTCCAGTCCTCCTCCTCCTGCCAGGCCCTCAGGATGCATGATTGCCAAGACTTGCTCCTCCCATGTTGTTAGTTGTGGAGGAGGAGGTGCTCTGTACAGCTAGTTGGTGTCCTGCTGCAACGGATTGCACCCTCCCCCGTAGGTCGTTCCACCTCTTCCTGACGTCATCGCTTGTTCTGGGGTGCTGTCCCACGGCATTGACCCTGTCCATGATTCTCCGCCATAGCTCCATCTTCCTAGCAATGGATGTCTGCTGCACCTGTGATCCAAATAGCTGTGGCTCTTCCTGGATGATTTCCTCCACCATGACCCTTCGCTGCTCCTCTGAGAACCTGGGGTGTTGTTGTGGTGCCATGGGTGTAGTGTGAGGGGTGTGGGTGAGGGGGTGTGGGGTGATGTGTTGGGGTGTGTGATGTAAGGTGCGTGGATGGTGTATAGGTGATGGTGTTATGTGGCTCTGGTTTTGTGGGTGCTCTTGCTGTATATCTTTCTGGTGGCAATTCTTTCTAGTTGTAAAGGGATGTGGGTATTGTGGGTGGGTGTTTTATAGTGGTGTGTGTATGTGTTTCAGGTGTGTGTAGTTTGAATTGTCCAATGTGGTATTGTTTTGTTTGGGTGTTTGTATTTTGAGCGCTGCGGTATATACCGCCAATGGTTTACCACCTTTGAATGTCCGCCGCAGTGATTCGTGGGTCATAATGTTGTGGGTGTTGTTCTGTTGGCGTAACGGTGTGGGTTTGGATACCGCCAGTTTATCACTGACCTTTGGGCTGGCAGACTTATGTGTGTGGCTGTATAGTGACTGATTGGTATGTGTGTGTCATAATATGCTTGGCGGATATCCGCAGCGGTATGTTGGCGGCAGTCAGCATGGCGGTAAGCAGAACTTACCGCCAATGTCATAATGTGCGTAAAAATGTGTCTATCATATTATCAGGAGTTTTACTTGGAGACATAGAGTCTCCACGTGGCAATATATCTAAGCTCCTCCTGCACACACTGCAGCTTACCAGTAGATCACAGGGTATTAGCATTCCAAGATAACATTCTCAAGCATTTCAGTGACATTTTGGAGGATTTATACTGACATTATAGTAAACTATATATATGATCATTTTACTGCTGCCATAGAATTTTGCTTCCATTTTTCGATGATGTTACCAAATGCCTCCCTACCCATATCTGGCTCAAGTCTGCTCGTACACACGCTTACAAAATCCTCGAAACCAGGGAAGCTCGCCTACTTAATGAGAGCTACCACCAAACTTGAACATAGCTCCATTCTTCCCCGAAAGCTTTGCTTAAAGAGGGAGAGCATATACCTCTCTGCCATGAGAGGAAAAAGTGCACTTCTTAACCTGCTACATAGAGAATGAAGAGGAGAGGATAGTAAAAAAAAAAAAGAAGAAAAAAAATATGAAATGCCCCGAGTTTTTCAGTCCACATCGGATATGAACACAGTGATCCAAAAGAACCTTAGCACAAGTCTCTGAAATGCAACAAAGACAACAGAGGATGAGTTTTATATATAATTTTCAGCTAAGTGTGTTCCTTTAGAAAGACTTGTGCAGACTTGAGCTCGTATGGCCTTGGAAGAAAGGGATTGACTATTGTAATTGCCATCTTAAGATGGTAGCATTGGGGGCATGGTCTAGCAGCCAGCAATGGCGGACACATGAAACTCGTGCTCTCCTGAGTAAAGAGTCGCCTGGAGTGCCCTCTGCCAACACAGCCCGCTGTAGAGGAGTTTGGGATCCCGAGAGAACGAGCAGCCCTGACCAGCAGAGGCACGGTTGCAGAGAGACCCCGGGTGGCCGGCTTGAGCGTCTCTCGCGCTGGGAGTGCTGAACGTCTGGTCCGGACTTGGGCGACATCTGATGACCCCGGGGGTGTGAGAGACTGATGGGCGGAATTGAAAGTGGACAGGTTGAGTTGGTCGGCATTAACTGTTGCCAGAAGAACCTGTGAGGAGGAGGTGAGGTACGGGTCCTGGTTGGGGGACCCGAGACCCGTTCCTGCGCCTCACAATCCCGTTGGACCTCTGTGAAGGAGACAAGTTTCCCCTAGGATAGTCTGTTGGAATGGCTGTCTTCTGAGGTGCAGAGCAGAGGGCAGAGAAAAACAGAAGGGTCTTTCCTGGGGGGCAGAATGACATTATTACGACACTGTGCTGGCTCTGGGGCCCAGGATGTGCTGCACCATTAGGTGGACAGGAGGAGTGAATGCTGCCCTCCGACCACCCCCCCCCCCACTTAAATACATTCGATTTGCCTGGGCAAAGTTCATTTGAATGGGGCAACTGAGATGCAGTCTGAACAGTCGGTGAAACAGGAGGTGATCTCTGACACCATGCGATCTCAATTTGATAAAATCTTAGCAGCAATTGTGGACACCAAAAATGTTCTGTATCAAGATATTGAGGCAGTTTTATTGGTCCTGGGGTTACTGCAGGCTGAGCACCGGAAGCTGGCAGACACGGTGCAAGAGACAAAATGCACCCCAGCTCAGGAAGCACTTACACACCAAGTCACAGAGTTGACCGACCGAGTGTGCAGACTGGAAAAGCATGCAGAAGATGCAGAAGGCCGTAATAGACACAACAACATCCGATTGGTGAGACTCCTGGAAGGAGTGGAAGGCAGTAACACGGTGGCTTGCCTTGAGACTTGGCTCAAAACTACAGTGGCCCCTAACAGACTTACACCTTTCTTCACTCTGTAACAAGCGCATAGAGTGCTGACCCGTTCACCAGCCCCAGGTAGACAGCCACGCACAGTGGTGGCCAAATTGCTACATTATCGCAATAGAGATGTTATACTGAATTGCGCCTGCAGAGATGGCCCCTACCTATTGAGAGTGGAAAAGTTAATATGTTCCTTGATTACACTACGTCAGTCCAGAAAAAAAGAGCGTCTTATGCAGAAGTGAAGAGAGCACTGAGAGAGATGAGGGTACAGTACTCACTGATGTTTCTGGCTAAACTGAAAATCATAATAGACAGCGGAATTTTTTTTTTTGAAGACCCTAGTGAGGCGTGGGACTGGCTAGAGGCGCACATGACTGGGATCCCCTGGACACGGAAGAAGCATACACAGCACAATGTAGTCCGAGGACCTACTGGAAAACGCCGGCGAGTTGGAAGACAGGAAGGGCGAGTGAAACCCACCCGATCGCATAATCACACAGAGAAAGAAGCAGCTATCAAGGCGGCGGCAGACATCGCAAGACAGCAACACATGGGATCCCACTTAGGTACTGATGCGGGTGGATCAGTAACAGACTCTAAGGCTGATAGGTCTGACCCTGAGACTGAGAGACTGCCAGTGGTAACCCCTCAATCTGAGGACGAACTTGTATAACTCACTGCATAGTTACACTACCTATTAAGAAGATTGTTCCGTGTTGTTCCACATTACTGGCTCGAAGCTAATGAGTGTAAGCTCACTCAAACAGATTGATAACGCCAGATGAAGGATGATATAGACTGAAGGACCTAATAACACAACACATAATGGTGAAACATGGTCGTTCTTTTTGGATATGGGCACATCGGAAGCTGACTACTATTGTAGTTGTTGGGTGGAAGAGACATTGCTGGCGTTAGACTGCGATTATCCCCACCACCATGCTCTCTGGAGGAGCATATGGAAACAACTCAGAAGACATGATTTTGTTCACAGAAGTTGACTTGTTTGGGTGGAAGGCCGTTGCTGTTCGGCCCTGGGGATGGGGAGTTCATTAAGTGGTTTTGGTTGATGTTTTCATGGGGCAGGATATATAATTGGGAGTGAAGGAAGGATGGGGGAGGATGGGGGACTGGATGTGTTTACAAGACAACTTGATCCATCGGTAATTGCATGGCTACCAAGACACAGCATACTACATACATGACTTGGAATGTCCGGGGCCTGGGATCGGCAGTCAAAGGTTATAAAGTTTACAAGTACTTAAAGCGCAGAGGTGTTCATATAGCTATGTTGCAGGAGACACATTTGAAGGGGTTAGAAATAGCTCGGCTACAGCGGAGGTGGCGAGGCCACCTTTATGCTACCTCCTATTCCTCCTGCGCAAGAAGGGTGGTGGTTTGGAACCATTTTGAACCCCTGCACGAGCTCATTGACAAGGAGAGGAGATATGTGCTAATCACGGGCAGATTATCAGAAAGGAGGGGGGTCAACCTGGGTAGCGTCTATGCCCCCAAACCATAATATGTTGGCACAGGTGGGATCGATACTGAGGGGAGATCTGCTTATTGGTGGAGTTTTTTACTGTGTAGATAATATGTGACTAGACCGCTGTACTCTGCCGTTGCAGGGGGCTCCGGCTTGGAGGGTGGCAGTAGGGTTCAAGGAGTGGCTATGGCAATGGGCCCTCTTGGATTTGTGGAGGCTCCAACACAGAAACAAACGTGACTACTCCTACTACTCCTATATGGATGATTTACACCTGAGGATAGATAGACTGTTCAGCTCAGCGGGACTGTGCCAGGCGGTGCCGACTACAGAGTACTTAGGGCGTACCCTTTCAGACCATAGCCCTCTTGTTCTAGGGTTTACACTGTGTCCGCCCAGTTCGGCAGTTCGACTCTGGAGGCTACAACTAGCAACACATGAAGACAATAATTACAGAGACTCATTGGGTAGGCCCATAGCAGATTATTTCGCAGTTAACCAAGGATCTGCCTCTTCCACATTGGTGGAATGGGACGCCTTTAAGGTTGTGATAAGAAGACATTGTATGGGACAAACTGCGGGGGAACGTAGGGCGCTACAGGAGGAAATGCACACCCTTGGAGCTAATATACATGAATTAAAGACGACTCAAAGGTCGGACCCCCACACGGAGAAGCAACTACGGTAATTACACAAACAACATAGTGCAGTATTAGATAGGTTACAAAACATTGACCATAAAGCATATATGGACCGGACTCATGAAGAGGGGGGTAAATCTGGTAGCCTACTAGCGCAGTTGATCCACCCAGAATTAAGAGGCAACCCCATCACACATTTAAGTAAAGGGACGGAAGAACATATCCATTCACCAGAGTTAATTTATGATTAATTTCAAACACATTATTAGACGCTTTATGGGCGACCAGAGTTAATGCAAGACGTTGAACAGGAGGCACTTCTGGACAGACTCCCTCTACCTTCTCTTCCAAAAGGGGTGGCTGAGACACCAGGGGGAGCTATTACTGCACTGGAGCTAAGTTAAGTTTTAAAGGAAATGGCCAAGGGTAACACGCCGGTACCGGACGGCCTTGCAGCCAAATTTTATTTGATGTATATGGATTCACTGGTCCCAAAACTGATAACCCTAGTCTTGGGAGTGGGGCAAATTGCCTGCCTCGACTAGGAGTGCACTAGAGGTCCCATTGCCCAAGAAGACTAATCTGGGGGCACTGACTTAAGCATTCCACCCTCTTTCTATGTTGAATACGGACTTTAAAGTCCTAGCAAATAGGATCCTTCCATGTATGTCGACTCTAGTCCACGGGGATCAACATGGATTTATCCCAGGCAGGAGCACCTCCCTTAACCTACGCAGACTTTTCAATATATTATGTCACCCAGATGCACAGTCCCAATCAGGGGCCACGTTTATGTCGGTAGACCACAAAAAAGCTATTCTATCCACGGGGATTTTCTGATCAAGGTGATGTGGCACATGGGCCTGGGAGAAGACGCTTTTATATACAAAACCCACTGCTAGAGTAAGAACAGGGGTTGTTACTGTGTCTTCTGAGTATGCTATCTTTAGAGGGACTAGGCAGGGCCTCCCCCTGCCCCCTTTATTATTTGGGCTTGCCATAGAACCATTGGCAGCCTGATTTTGAACAGAAGGGGTGCAATCTGGTCTACTGGTAGGTGGCCACTGTCATATTATTTCACTATATGCTGATGATCTGCTACTATACCTAGAAAACAACGAAAGGGGGGTAATAGATGCTGTTGAAAGACTGGAGGAGTTTGGGAGAATATCGGGTTTGCAGCTGAACCGCGTGAAGACCCGTCTTTTCCCCCTGTAGGAAGGATACTCCCCCCCCATCCCCCCTGTCCCCTCCCTCTGGGAATCAGGTGGGAGACCTCTTCCTTTCAATACATTGGTATCCAAATTTAACACACCATTGAAGATGTGATGTATATGAGGGTATTCTGGGTCGAGCACATCGTTCCATAGAAAGGAATGTCATCTTTTGGAGATCCCCAAAACCGCCTCTGATGGCTCATATGGTGGTATTGCCCCGCCTACTTTATCTGTGTGCGTTCAGTGACATGGGGCGTACACCCCTCACAAGGCTGAGAGAAAGATGGGAAGGGATATTAGGAAAAGAGATACAGGATACAGAATGGAGGCAGATGATGCCATACCGAAGAGTGTCTCCCGTAACACTAGACTTCCGTATATTTAATTTAGCTTCTTACACATGACCTACCTGACGCTTCATAGGTTACAAGTGATATATGGTCGGGAGGCCTGGGGATGCCCGAGATGTGGACTTACTGATGCTGAATTCTGTCTCATTTTGTGAGAGTGCCCTTTGTTGCAGGTCTACTGGAGGGCAGTAATAAACAAACTACACCACACACTAGGTCGCATGCTTCCTTGCACCTTACAGGTATGTCTGTTGGGGAAGTCCCTCAGGACTAAAAGGCAAGGTTGGGTCCTGATTCCTAGATCTAGCTCTAGCTTTGGCGAGGAGCCTTAAGATGGCCGGGAAATCGTCCAGACAACCAAGTTTTATTGCATGGGAAAAAGATCTCAAAAAGTGGGCAGGAGCGGAAGGTCAGGCACTTCGGAAAGAGGATGCTAGGGATACTAGGAGGCGCCCTATAGCACGTCTCTGGGATGAGATAATTGAGGTGTGTCTGAACCCGGCTGTAGTGACTGAATCTGACATGGCGGAGAGCTCGGGCTAGCGACTTAAGCTATAGAGAAAAAACTGCTGGAAAAAACAAGTATAAAATGAGCGATAAACCAGGACCAGACAGAGGTGGAAAAGGGAACATGAGTACTGGCGGATTGACCACGAGATAGCCACAATGATGGGCAACCAGACCCCTGGCTCTTAAACATATCTATTCCTTGAGAATGGAAATAACAAATTTACCGTGGTGGCTTGACCGATAAGAATAAGTAATGTGACATGGCCCTCTCTGACTTTTGGCCTTTAGCTGATACCCACAGAAGAATAGACAGACTTAACATTTCCTGCCTGCCTTTCTATGATATTTTAGTTTCCCTTTTTTTTTCTTTTCTTTTTGGTATAAGTTTGTTCAATTTGGTGATGATTACATACATAGGCTAAGAGATTTTCGTAGAAACATTAAATTGACTGGTGTTGACGCAATACATTGACAATGCTTAAGAATTAAAACTGGAAAGTGATTGGACATTTCTTTGACAATAACATGCTGTATGGGTCTAATACATACAAAGAAATTCTTCCTATTATGGGTTACATACTTCAATTACAGCTGAACCAATTTAATGCCAGACTGTTTAAAAATGCCAATAAAGAGAATAGAAAAAAAGATGGTAGTCTTAAATGTTGTGCATCTGCAGAGTAGTGGAACCTCCCCCCCCCTCCATTTAGCCCACTCCACCTTGCTTCAGTGAGCCCAAAACCTAAACCTCTCCCCTTTTAAGAGCACAACTTATTCTTCTGTGTTGGCAGCGGCCAGCAGCTTCACTTTTGTTGTTGTTGTCAGCCACCCCACCTCCCTTTGTACTTCCAGGGCAGCTTCCACCCACTGAAGGAGAACACCGTCCCTCATGGAGAGCTGTAGAAGCCTGCCTGAAACTTAAGGGACCTTGTTTCTTGACCGTGTGGAGAGGTAATAAAAAAGCAGGTAGCAGCGCATCCTCCTTGGATGATTACTTTGTGCCATTGAGGCATTAGGACCATCGGAAACTGCAGTCTGTAAGCCCTCGATGGCCATTGCTGCTAAGGGGCAGGTACAGGAGGATTTCTTCCTGGCTTCTGATCCAGCACTTGAGCTGAACCAAGGCCAGGAGCTTTACACTTGCCCTGCCTCTGATTGTACAAGACCTGCAGTCTTCTCAGACCCTGTCTCTGCATCACTACAAGCCAGTAAGAAAAACTTTTCCCTACAGTTAATCGTGCAGCGGCAAGCAAGGGAAGACATTGCTAATGTTAAACAGAATGGGGCAGTTTACCTAGAAGTGAAAATATAAATAATGAAACAATTAACTCCTTTATGTTAGGCTAGGCACAAAGGACTGATTTATTTGCAGTATGGCCTAGTAACACCCATTGAGATCCTCCTACCCCATCCTCATGCCGAGTGAAGCTGATGACTTCACACTCTGTATAGTGGTATCCATAGTAAACATCTTGTAAGTCTCTTCAGGTCAGAACAACACCCAAGGCTAACTCACAGGCCAGTCACTCACACTCTCATGAGACATAGGACCGGCGGAAGCTTTTTTTGACTCTGACAGATGTCTCGGAGAAGGGCGCGGAGTTTGATACAGATTCTTATATAGAGGGCTTTTAAGAGTTCAGAGGATAAACGCCATGAGACTGGCAAACTGATAACCTAACAGAGTATGCATGGCTGCTTACTGAAGGACCTTATGAAAAATACTAATTCTGAATCTGTTCCAATTTTCAAGGCCCACAACCCAAGTGATAAAGAGGAGGAAGCCATACTTAAGGATCATATGGCAGAACAATTAGTTCAGCTTCCAAGAACTTAATTCCTCTTTCAGTTGCTATTAAGAACAGTCAACAAAATCAAGCACCAGTCTGCAGTGAACTGGCCTCAAACTCTGCCAACTCAGTTCAAACTCCCCTGGCGCCAATCCTTGGTACCTGCTAAGCTCTCACAGAGAAGAGTATTGAAAAAAATCATGCAGCAGCGTAAACTGTGCGTTTTCAAACTCTAGCTATTCAGTATAATGTCTGTAACCAGATAACAACTCAGTGGTGCTCGACTGAAAAAACGACTGATGGAGAAGAAAAATAAATCTGCAGGCTTGGTAGATAAGATGAACCATTTTGACAAGTTTATGTAACGTTTTTGTATACCTTTTCCAGAACTGGAAATTGGACATAATACAGGTTGAGGAGAGCACTGAAGACTGAATATGGGGATTGTTTGTTATCACAAGTAGACAACCTACTCAAGTAGCTTATCTTTTGAGTATCCTAAACATTGAGGCAGAATAAATTGTTATATGAACATAGTTCCTTTGGGCTACTTTTAATTACTTACAGAGTAGATTACATATGCTGAAGTCAAGATCTAAAATACCTGAATCATTCTGCACCTTGCCCTAGTGTTTGATATTTAATAGATTTGCTACTTAAGATGAGTTGGAGGATGTTGATTGACCAACAGTATCAATGTAAGGGACTGTAGTTAGCAACACCATTCTGAATTTTTTTCCAGCTCTAGCTGATTTGTGGCAATCTTTGACTTTCCTTCTCAGAGTTATATATTGTATTGTTACAAGAAACATGGGTAACAAAACCTACATATATTCATGGTTGTGTTTTGTTTCGTGTTTTGGAGTCAGTCTCTACTTCTGGTCAATCTGGGATGGCCTTGCCAGGGTATATCTGAACTGCATAATGGCAGACTTAAAGTTACATAAAACCAATACTCAAACACTAATTATTGAGTTTGTAGTTAAGATTCAGTTTTTCTTATCATTTTTTACAATGAGAATTTTGATGCAGCTAATGTGTTTAATCAAACTAAATTGTGCTCAGTGATTGACAGAAGTGCCTCCCACAATAGTAATATTTTCTCTGTCATCTTAGCAGCTGATTTTACGTCTGCTATGTTTTTTTTCAGTATTTGCAAACCATAAGTTCTCGACAGAGCGATATTCAGAGGTTTATTGCAGAAGGTTGCAAAGAGGCCTTGCTGGAAGAGAAAAGAAGATTTTGTTTCCTGGCTGACAAACACTGCAATTTTGCTGTTCACTTGAACCATTATCATGTGCAGGTCAGTGTTAAACACAAAACAAGTGATTTCTTTTGGTGAAAATATGTGCTCAGATTCTTAAATGACAAGCATAGCTTTAGAGATATTTGCTTTTCGATTATTCAAAGTAAGACAATAGATGTAACATTGCAGTTAGTGAATTGGCAGTGCTTAATTACACTATGAAACTGAACGTTTGTGTTAAAACAAAGGACTGTATTGAGAGAGCTCTGTGGCAGTTAAAGGTGTCAGGGAGGTTTCACCCAGGAAAATCTTTAAATAAGGAGACTCCGTGAATAATTTTACTCGTCACCATTCACATACATTTGCTAAGAAGCCATATATTCTCCAACACTGAATCTTTCATAGATTCACATTATTACATTATTTTCCATCCTCATGCTGTCACGTCTCCCATAGCAGTCTACATATCCACTCATTTAACATTGAAAACTACCTGTCGTGTATCTACTATTTTTGTGACTTGAACTCCAGCCAGTGTGGTGGAGAAACACAGGTCTCCATCTTCTTGAAAAACAAGATTTTCTACTGCATGTCAAGTCATGAAAGGTAGTCCCAGACCTCACACTCTTTACTGTAACCTTTTACATTTATTTATTTGTTTGTGGTCAGCTTTAGCTGGGGGCTTTCAGCTCATTTTACAGCTTGATAGCTGAGCCCTGAGAGTTTCTTTCAAATCTCTTGGTTACACACCACTGAAGCAGAAGTACCTTTTTAGGAGTCAGTGAATTTGTGGTTCAAAGAAGGTTCATAATATTTTAGATGTATATGCTCTGGTAAAGATGAATTGCTTTTCAAGAATGTTTGATATGGTTTCCAGGTGCAATGATATGGAAGACAACTCCTCCCTTTCATTTAAACTCCCTTACCTGTTTAGTCCCTGCCATTTCAGTTAATCAAGCTGTCAACATTGTGTGTATTTTCACCAAATTTTGTCAATATATATGTTTGTTTTGTACGTAATCGTGTCTGTAACTTTTTTAATTAACCAAACTGATTTCATATTTTCATGCTAGTACATTTGATACACATACATCTGCCCCCCTGCATTTTGAAGGAAGTTTGTTACTCATGTATGAGTCCATGCATGTCTGTGAAAAAGTTCCAAAGTTTCTCATCAATATCCTGTTATATACATAAACAATCTTATGCTAAACATCGTCTTATGTCTGCCGCTAGCACATATATGAACGTGAAGCCAGTCAAAATTCACAATGTTTTTGTGTCTGTCTCTTGTCCTATCCTGTTCCTTCCAAAGAAGAGGTGAGAGAGGGCCCTCCTGAACCTATCACCAAGGGGACAGGGCACCGTGAACAAAGAAAAAGAGAAAATCCCCAAAATATACAATAACCAATCAGTTCACCCTTTACTCCAATCATAAATTCTTAAATGCACAGCAAACAATCACATCCACTCAACACTGCAGTTATGAATCTCCAACAAAAGAATCAGTAATTTTTTTTATTTAATTAGATAAATAATCCCCAAAATCATATAATCAATCCATAAAATCCACCATTCTACCTACACCATAAGTATAAGAATATTAGATACAAAATAAAAACCCTGACTTTTAAAAACACCACACATATAGGAGAAGCAAAAAGCATCTGTTGTCATTTAATGTCTTGAGGCTGTCCCAAATTTGGTATGTACAGGCCAATCAATTTCTGCGCACAGTCTCTTGGAATTTAGGCCCATTACAATGGGTCCTGCGATCCAATTAGCGTGGACAAGTTTCGGTGGTCAAATCAAGATTCTTCCACCACCTTCTTAAGGACAAAAAGATATGTTCTCAACATCTATTGTTCAAATCTGATCCAACATATATCACACAAGACACTGGTCACAAATCATCACAAGTCCATAATAATATTCTAATCTTGTCTATTGTTCCAAGATATTCTGAAAGTTGTAAGATTTCCCAGAGTCTCCTTATTTTTCAAACTCTTTTATATAATATTTAAAATCCAGTATCCTCCAATAAGATATCTGTCTTTAATCCCATTCACGAGGCCGTGTTCTCCTTTGTTCTTTTTTTCAGTTTTTACTGCTTGTAGAACCACCATAATGCCAAATTCTCTACAATGTTCAACTTCATTCCGACCCCCCTCATGGTCCAAAATGTTATGCATCTGTATAGTGTTTTTTTTTTTCAAGTGTTCTTACTAAAAGTTAGTGTGGTTTTTCAATGTTCTCACTCCCTGTGTAACATATTTGCCTCGTTCTTTAGTATTCCTTTTTGATCCATGGTTAAAGTTAACCAGCTTTATTTATGGCATCAGGAAGCCACAGAGTTACTGAATACGTTTCATCTAATGCCAGAGACTGGGCTATCCATTAAACCGTTGCATATAGGTATTGGCTACTGATGGGGCCACATTTGATCCTATCAAAACACCACACCTTTAAAAAAGACTTACCTTTCCACTTGAAAAAATATATATGTCAGTACCATTCCCAGCGTATGCATCAGGATACTTTTATTTCGGTCAGAATGTTCCAGAATCAACAACCCTTAAATCTAAATGGAGATGATAGATAAAAAAACAAGGGTAATCCCTCCATACGTAATCTCCTACCACAAACCCTAGTACTCAGGATACATGGTAAGGTACTGATAACTCCTCTAACCTATTAATAGAAACAAAGGTTTGAATGAATGAAAAAATATTTATTCAGTATACACTATGGTAACCATAAAAGCTACAATAAATAGAATCATAAAAAGTTGTGAAATGTAGAACAATTTAAAAATGCCTCACAGTATACCTACCATATACACAATGTAAGGGTTGTCAAAAGTGCAAAAGATACTATAGGCCACTGCACGATAGAAACTAAAAAAAGACAGTCTTGGTGTACTACAGGCAGCACTGTCTACGCCTGCCCCCTCTTTTTATTAAAGTGCCATGCGCAGAAGATTACAATACCTTTCAAGACAGTACAACAGAAGCCTAAAATGATGTGCAAAATTGCCATAATAACAGTAATAAATATTATCTTTCTTAATCGAACAGCACTGGCTAAAAATATATATATCATCAGAAATACATACTCTGTTTGATGAAGCTGTAAGAAATACAGTGCTGATCTGCATCGTCTAATATTTAAGTGCTTTAATAAGGGGATTAAAAACTGCTTTCACAGAACCGGGTATAATTTACAAAAGGAAAGAAAATGCATAAGAGGCTGGCTTGTTATGGAGTCACGCAGACTAAGGCCCAAAAGGGTGTCATGATGGGATTTGCTGAGATATGATACAAAAAAATGAGCAATGCCGAATCTAAATCCGATTAGAAAAAACCTTTGGTTGTGGGTCAAAGGAAATGTGAGGTATGGTTCCATGGAGGTGGTTGCGACAAGAGAAAGATAATCATTTACCCTCTTCTTTCCTAGCTCCCTCCCTTGCCACAGTTCAGAGCAGAGTAATAAAATTATTGTTTAAAAGACGTCTTTGGAATGTTTACCAATAGGAGAGGATTATGATAACAGTCCTCTCTCCCCATCTAAATAAGATTCTCCTTAACATAGTGTAACCATGGGAGGTTATGTGATTTATCTGAAGCTTTGCAGTCATTAATTATGGCCTGATTAAATGAAGTCTCATGCTTAACCCAGATTGATCCCCGGAGCGTTCATGGTGCTAATTTAACATAGCCCTCTTGTGGAACCATTCCCACTTGTGTGTGGCAGGGATACCCTTGAAAGCAATTTGATACAGACAACAATCTCTGTAAAAATGTGTTTTCTGACAGCTGAAGTGCTCCCACATCACAGTAACCCCACACCCCTGCACCATACATAGCTGACGAAAGACAACGTGCATGGAAAATGTTGATCATAGTGGCTAAGGGGTCTGCTGCCTAACCTTCCAGAAAATCTAAATATGGCTTCTGAGGCTTGTCCTCATCTTTCTCATTTTATTCAGATGAGTCCATGAGGACTTATGGTCAAACAGTATTCCCACATAGGAAAAGATAGACACATATGAGAGTTTCTCCTCGTTAATATACTTCGACTTTAAGAATGCACAACCATTCCTGGTAACCATATCATGAGAGTTAGTGGTGTTTACTTTTAGTCCTAAGCTCTTCATTAAACAAATAAAATCTGTTTAGAAGTTTCTGTAACCCAATGAATGTCCTTCAAATTAAGACACAATTGTCTGCATACAATAGGGCAGGTAGTTTCCTCAAACCGACCCTCGGAACATCAGCTTCTCTCGTAGGGGATTTCCATGTATAGTCATAAGCACTGAATAGTTCCGCGCGCCTGCGGGGACCCCGGAGCACTGTTGTGTAGTATATTCTTAAGTGCAATCATCAGCTCCTTGACAAAAAGGTCTGTGAAAAACACTTAAGAATAACAATGTGCAGCCTATGTGAACAGCTACACAGGCCAAATTGTTAGAAGAAAAAAACAGTTGTAGTGTAAATTTCACGTTTAAACCTCTATTTATTCTATAAATACATAAATAAATATATTCTCATATTTTATTTACACCTCTCATGAGAATAAAACAATGTAGGGCAGTGTAGCCCATAGGCTGCCATTATACAGAATGAAAATAGAGCTGTGCCTTTAAGAAAGTAAAGTCTTCCTGTTTCCCATCATGCACAGCAAAAGGCAGTTGCCTCAGTTCTTTTTTCCGGCTCCTTTCTGACAGGACCCTGAAGCATTGAGCTCTACCTCACAAAATCCTTTTGTGACAGAAATTCATTTAAAATCTTTTGAATTTCATTTTCACTCGACGTTTTTAACATTGAGTGATAATTTTCTGCTTTTTTCTGTTAGATTCTGACAGAATTTTGAGGTTTTTCTACTTCAGAAATGCCTTCACTGTTTGACAAATGTCCTTCTTGTGGCAGAAAAAAGGCCAAAACAGATCCACATCGGGTCTGCATAATTTGCCTTCCATCCAGCCACAAACCGGAGTCGTGTGACATCTGCAAAACCTTCTCCAGAAGGACCCTTCGTGACAGGGAGAAGATCCGACTCCAGGCGAAAGAGGACAGGAGGAAAAGTGGTCATTCTACCACAGAGCGAGGAGAAGGTCAGTCTTCTACCAGGGCTCACACTGGTTCCTCTATAACTCCGACCAGACCGGCTCAAAAACGGCACAGGTCTCCGACGACGTCGAGGGCGTCGACGTCGAGGCAAGGAACGGCGCCAACATGCTCGCCGTCGAGGAGTGGTTCGCCGGCGAGAAAGAGACATCGCTCGCCGTCGACGACGATTTCGCCGTCGAGACGGCGTGGACTTTCGCCGTCGAGATCTGGGTCACCGTCGACACGGCGAGGACGTTCCACGTCGAGGAGATCTGAATCCGGTTCGCCGTCGAAACGGCGAGATCGATCAACGTCGAGGGGTGCTCGACGTCGTAGACGTTCACCGTCATCACGGCGACGTCGAGGGTCGTCGTCGAGAGATTCTCAACGGCGAGAAGAATCGACGGCGAAGGACACTCGCCGTCACCGTACTTCGACGTCGAGGAGTGTGTCGACGTCGAGACAATCAAAAAGACCTAGGAGGGTTTATACAACCTCAGAATCCTTGGCTTCAATCATCCTCCTTCCAGCGTCTCCACAACTCTCTCCTCGACAATCACCATTGCCACAGACGCCGGTAACACCTACGGCGCCTCTTCCGGCTCCGCCTGTAGAGTCTGTTTTGAGGACTCCAACGCGGTCTGTAAGACGTTCGGGACATTCCTCTAGACGCTCTTCTTCCTCTCGACACCGTCATGACCCACAGAGATCTCAGCATTCACATCACAGGCGTTCTTCTTCGTCTACACGGGACTACTCTCCAACCCTATCGGACTCACCGTCCCCGAGAGTGTCCCCCATAGATGATGTGAATACGTTCCAGGAGGTCTTAGTACGAGGGGCAACCAAGCTGAACATCCCGCTGGCGGTACCTGCCCCATCGACGTCAGTGATCTTCGAGACCTTGCATCACAGGACATCTTCCAGACCTTTGCTTCCACTGGTTCCAGGTCTCCTTGAACCAGCAATGGATATTTTCCTTGCACCGGCCGCAACAAAGTCTGCTCCTTCCAGACTTATTAAAAAATATCGTCCACCAGAACAAGATCCTCTATTCTTGAGGTCGGACCCAGTTCCTGATTCGGTGGTCATAGTAGCGGCAAAGAAACTGCATTCAACCTCACCATCTTCTTCTTCACCTCCAGATAAAGAGAGCAGAAAGATAGATGCTGCAGGACGAAAAGTATGCTCTACTGCAGCCGTCACGATGAAGGCAGCCAGCGCTACTGCGTTATTAGGGCGGTACGATCGTGCCCTCTGTGACTCTTTAATACAGTTTGCGGAACATCTTCCTAAGGATAAAAGGGAAGATTTCCTGGAGGTCGTGGGTGAGGGATCCATGGTGTCTAACCAAATTATAAGTGCTGCAGCTGACTCTTCGGTGCTATCCGCACACAATTATGCACACGGGATAGCGCTCAGAAGGCATGCATGGTTGAGACTTACATCACTCAAACCTGAAGCGCAGCAGAGAATACAAAACCTGCCTTTCTCGGGCTCCACCTTGTTCGGTTCTCATGCCGATGACGAGATGGCTAGAATGAAAGCTGAACTAGATACCTTGAAAGCGGTAGGGATGGAAAGACCGAAAGAACAAAGGAAGGTTTTCCGGCCATATCAACGACGACTTTTCACCCACCGGTATCAGTCGCCACACTGGATGTCTTCGCGCCCCCAGCAACAGCAACAACAGCAGTATCAAAGGGGTTTCTCTACTCAGCGAAGGTCGACAAGGGGTCGTTCAACACCTCAAACTCAGGCAACTCGACAGGCTCCCACGTCTAAGCCCTGAATCTTTGCTTCCCCCTCCTCCGTTATCCACTCCGGTAGGGGGAAGTATCTCAAATCATCTGGACGAGTGGCTACGCATCACAACAGACGCCTGGGTATTGAATATTGTGAGACATGGTTACGCTCTCAGATTCACCAGTCCTCCACCATCTGTTCCACCCAAAACAGCCAACCGCCATCTCGAAGCTCTACAGTTAGAGGTCAATATCCTATTGCAAAAAAGAGCCATAGAACCCGTTCCCATCAGCCAGCAAGGGAAGGGGATTTATTCGAGATATTTCCTTGTACCGAAAAAAGACAAACAAGAGTTTCGTCCCATCTTAGATCTGAGGACAGCAAACAAATGGATTCGCAAAGAAAAATTCAGGATGTTAGCCTTACACCAAATTTATCCACATCTACGTCAGGGCGACTGGCTATGTGCGATAGATCTTTGCGACGCTTACTTTCACATCCCAGTAACCAAGAAACATCGAAAATTCCTAAGGTTCACTGTCGGAAAACGCCATTACCAATTTGCAGTTCTACCTTTCGGCCTAAAATCAGCGCCAAGAACTTTTTCCAAATGCATGGCGGTAGTAGCCGCCCACTTGAGGAAACAGCGAATATTCGTCTACCCCTATCTAGACGATTGGCTCATAAAGGCCTCCAGTTGTCTCGAGACACAGCAACATTTCGAATGGACTCTACAACTGCTGCAAAAACTTGGTCTTCAAGTCAATCTCCTGAAATCTACAGCAACACCTGTTCAGAGGTTGCATTACTTAGGGGCCATTGTAGATACCAGGCTAGGAAAGGTGTTTCCTTCGGAGGAACGACGGTTATCGATTCTCCAGAAGTGCAAACAACTGCAGGAAAGACCTCAAGCCACTGCAAGAATAATAGCTTCTCTACTGGGCTCGATGGCGTCTTGTATCCATCTGGTTCCCAATGCTCGCCTCCATATGAGACCATTGCAGGAAAACCTGGAGGATCAGTGGTGTCAACTGAGGGACGATTGGGAGAACAAAGTCCTTCTTTCTCCTCACACCCTACAATCCCTCAAGTGGTGGTGTTTACCCAGCAATCTCTTGGTGGGGATTCCGTTCCAACAACGGCCCCCATCTCAAACCATCGTAACAGATGCGTCACTGATCGGATGGGGGGCGCACATGGAACATCTTCGAGTCCAAGGCGAGTGGTCACAGAGAGAGAGTCTCTATCACATCAACCTGCTGGAACTTCGCGCAGTCCACCTTGCGCTCAAAGCCTTCCTTCCCTCTCTGAGAACGGAAACTCTCCTTCTCCAGACAGACAACGTGGCCACTATGTACTACGTGAACAAACAAGGAGGCACCAGGTCCAGAATTTTATCCAGAGAGGCTCAGACAATCTGGCATTGGCTTCTAGCCAGGAACCTGTCACTAGTGGCAACTCACCTGCCCGGCATCCAGAATGTTCAAGCGGATGCCCTCAGTCGGGTAATGGACGAGAACCACGAATGGGTACTACACGACGACGTCGTTCATTCCATTTTCGCACTCTGGGGTACCCCCTCTACAGACCTATTCGCAACCCCAGAAAACAAAAAATGCCAAAACTTCGCCTCCAGATATTACCATCCAGGGACACTGGGGAATGCCCTGTGGATAAGCTGGTCAGGAGCATTTCTTTACGCCTTTCCACCGCTTCCCCTGATTCCGGCGGTCCTCCAGAAGCTGTCCAATGTTCAGACCAAAATGATCCTAATTGCTCCGGAGTGGCCACGCCAGTGGTGGTTCCCAGACCTTCTTCACCGGTCACTCAAACCACACATCAGGCTACCATATCGTCCGGACCTTCTCACGAAGTTCAGAGGGCAGATATCTCATCCCAACCCCTCATCGTTGAGTTTGGCAGCATGGCTCCTGAGCTAGTGCAATATGGACACTTGAACCTACCTCAGGATTGTATGGAAATTCTGAAGGAAGCAAAGCGCCCTTCCACACGATCAGCCTATGCAAGCAAGTGGAAGAGATTCTGCATTTGGTGTTTACACAACAACATTGACCCGGTTTCCTGTGGAGAACAATCTATCCTGCCATACTTGTTAAGTTTGGCAAAATCGGGCTTACAACTGTCGTCAATAAAAGTTCACTTGGCGGCTGTCACAGCATACAGAAAGAGTCCTTCACAAACTTCCTTTTTTCGGATTCCGATTATTAAGGATTTCCTAGAAGGTTTAAAGAAGGTTTTTCCCCCCATTAGAAAGCCTTCTCCTCCATGGGAACTGAACGTTGTCTTATCACGTCTGATGCTGCCGCCATTCGAGCCAATACATAAGGCATCGCTGCAACATCTCACATGGAAAGCTGCTTTTCTGGTGGCAATCACTTCAGCGCGTAGGGTCAGCGAAATCCAGGCCCTTTGCGCTCAGGAACCCTACACGGTTTTTCATTCTGCAAAAGTGGTAATGAGAACTCATCCAAAATTTTTACCTAAGGTAGTCTCCGACTTCCATGTGAACCAAACAATTTCATTACCGACTTTCTTTCAGAATCCAGCTACTCCTGCTGAGAGAACTCTGCACTCTCTGGATGTAAAGAGAGTATTGAAATTTTACTTGGACAGGACAAAAAGCTTACGAAAATCACAACAGCTTTTTATTAACTATGGCCCAATCAGAACAGGTTTGGGTACATCTAAACAATCTTTATCCAGGTGGATTGTTTCATGTATAATGTTATGTTATCAGTTAGCAAACAAATCCCTTGGTGGTAGGCCAAAAGCCCACTCTACCAGAGGGAAAGCAGCTACTGTAGCCTTGATGAGAAATGTCCCTTTGGCAGAAATATGCAAGGCTGCCACTTGGAGGTCGGTCCATACCTTTACTAAGCATTACTGCCTTGATACAGACGCTAGGGCAGATGCTCAGGTTGGGCAGGCTTTGCTCAAGAATTTGTTTGCATGATTCATGTTTTTCTCAGTATTCTTATATCTACTCCACCGCGGTTATGGGGATGGGCTTGCTACTCTATTCAGTGCTTATGACTATACATGGAAATCCCCTACGAGAGAAGAAATGGTTTCTTACCTGTAACTCCAGTTCTCTCGTAGGGGTATTTCCATGATAGTCATAAGCAACCCTCCCTCCTCCCCGGTGGAGTTGACATAGAACATGAATATTATGGAGGTTGGTACTCCAACAAATGTTTTGTTTTTTCTTCATGTCAGGTTAATAGCCTCCAAAAAAGAACTGAGGCAACTGCCTTTTGCTGTGCATGATGGGAAACAGGAAGACTTTACTTTCTTAAAGGCACAGCTCTATTTTCATTCTGTATAATGGCAGCCTATGGGCTACACTGCCCTACATTGTTTTATTCTCATGAGAGGTGTAAATAAAATATGAGAATATATTTATTTATGTATTTATAGAATAAATAGAGGTTTAAACGTGAAATTTACACTACAACTGTTTTTTTCTTCTAACAATTTGGCCTGTGTAGCTGTTCACATAGGCTGCACATTGTTATTCTTAAGTGTTTTTCACAGACCTTTTTGTCAAGGAGCTGATGATTGCACTTAAGAATATACTACACAACAGTGCTCCGGGGTCCCCGCAGGCGCGCGGAACTATTCAGTGCTTATGACTATCATGGAAATACCCCTACGAGAGAACTGGAGTTACAGGTAAGAAACCATTTCTTCTTCTAAATTAAGAAAGTTCTCTAGGTCAGTTACATATAGAGAGAGCCAACACACATCACTGTGTAACTCCACATTTTATTTCATTTGAGTCTGCAAGCTCTCCATTCTTCCCGTACCTCATCGGTATCTCCACCCGCCTATACATATGGGCCAAAAGGTGGACCAGTGCAGCGTCAATGCCCATATCAAGTAATTTGGACCACAACTTGCCTCTGTCCACCCAGTCAAAGGCCAAAGGTAAATCCATAAAATCTAGATAGGTAGTACTACTCTTGGCCTCAGTATAGTTTGAGATAACCAGGTGGAGGTTAAGGCTCTGTTTCACAGTCCTTTTACCTCTTCTGAACCCGTACTGCATTGCAGAGAGGTAGCACTTGTTTTGTACCCAGACTTCCAAGCGTTACAATAGAAGTTTGCCCATAAGTTTACTGGTGGTGTCAGTGGGAGAGATTGGACAGTAACAATGGTTGGGCGGGGGGGTCCAATCTGTTGCCTTTCTTGAAAATGATTATGAGGGTTGAGCTAAACAACGATTTAGAAGGGCCCACTGTAGCCACCCCCCTCAAAATGTTTGTCAGCAACGGGACCCACAAATCGGGATGATGTAGAAAGAGGTCAGCTGGTACCACGTCAGGACACGGGTCCTTATTACGCAGAGTGCAGTTCAATGCACGGACTACTTCCCATTATTCAGGTGGAGGAATCTCCATACTGTCAGTCGGGCGGAGGATGGTCCAGACTCGACCGGGCTATCAAGTCTACCACTGAAGCTATAGAGCCTCGTGAAATGATCAACCCAATCCTAAGGGCAGATGGTAATATCTATATCTGTGTTATGACCATCCTTTAAATAGGTGTCATTTCTAGTTTTCCAAACTAAATGGGAGTCCTTACTTAAACTTGCTCTACTTAACTTTTCTCAGGCTTCATGTCTGATGTCTATTTTTTTTTCCTTTGAGCAGTAGCCTGCTTATACTCAAGTCTGCAGTGCCTTATCCACTTCCTATCCCGAGGGAATTGTTTGGGGGCAAACAGAAGATATTTGTGCATCTCTGAGCAATTTCTATCAAACTATCTATACAGCCTTGTTTCGCCCTTCCTACTCTGTATAGTGAGAAGGTCAGCAGTTGTCCTGGAGATCTCCTGAAAATCATTTAGCATATACTCAGTATTAAATTTGTCATTTAAGCAAAACAATACCTGTCAGATTTTAACAACTCCAATAAGATATGGCCAAAATCTATTGAAGCCCAACAACGAATAATCCCCTTAATAGTGTTATAGAGGACTGAATTATTAGAAGTTGGAACCTGTTTGTGCACACTTACATATTTAAAAGTGCTCTCTTGTATGCTTTTAACATACAGGCACATTTCCCTTACGTACATCAGTTTATATAACTAAATTGAGAGGCATCTATTAACAGTTTTAATAAATGCCTCTTAATATAGTGATATTAACTGATGTACTAAAATAAAACACCCCTGCATGATAAAAACACATAAAGGGAGCACTTTCAAATATGTGAGCTCCGGATGAGTGCTATTCTGTGCCAGCCTGCAGTGTTTTTGTTATTTTTTTTTATTGTTTCAAAAACAGTAAAAGTGAACCACAGGCTGCCAGGCATGATGCAGGCCTCCATCCCCCAGCCCCATTTACCTACAAATCCTGCTCTGGAAAATGAATGGTGGCCAGCAACAGGGTGTGCTGCTGCTGTTCCATTCTAGGATGTCAGGCTTGAAAGTGCCCAGTGTGCTTTCTCGGCCTCTGATGGCTCAAGATCGTGTGACCAAGATTCAGATGCCAGCAATCCTTCACAGTTTGCAAGCAACATCCTTTCCCGACATGTCACAGGTGACGAGTTGGGAAAGGGTATTGCTTTGCAGCCTGTGAAAGTGATTGACAGGCAGTCCCGGGAATACAGGGCTTATGCCCTAGACGCCCAGGACTGCTTGTAAATGTGACACTGCTGCCATCATGAATGGGAGGTCTCTCCAGACCCCTGTACATTGAAGGCCAGGGCTACAGCTAAGTCAGCCTTTGGCCTTCACAGGGATTATTTTGTTTTTAAAAGGGAGATGCTAAATGACACAAGCTCACTAGAGCATGTGTCCCACTCCAAAGTACCTGGCTGCCGGATTCAGCAGAGCAAGTGTGAGGGGCAGCCAGGCACTTAATTAAACAGCACCTGGCACTGGCTTAAAGCCCTTATAAAATAAAAACTTATGTGGATGGTAATTGCAGTTACCATCCACATAACTTGAAAAACAAAGTGGGCGGCATCCCTGGTGCCCTCTAGTGGCAGCCGCTGCTGCCTTCAGGGTTTCCACCTTTGGCGTCAGTATCTGATCAGCCGTCTCCAGTGGCCGTGCCGATCAAAGTCGAATCCCTCTTTCCATCTAAAGTCGAAATCGGCATTAAGGAATCGCCTTCTCGACGACAGTCGACCTCTTGTATGGCACCAGTCTAACCTGTTATCCCTGATCTTCCTCCACAAGAGTCCCCTTGTTTATTTTTCTGAGGGAGATGGTGGAGAGGTGGTAGAGGAGTTGGAACCTCATAGAGAGGATAGCTCGTTAACTGACCTAGCCGTTGCTAGTAGCTTGGATTCTTCTCCAGCCTCAAGACTACTTTACTCCCCTGTACTTGTGACAGAGGCGAGCTCCTCTTTTGCAAACATGCTGAAAAGGGTTGCAGTAATATTGGAGCTAACTCTTCCTTCAGTGGAATTTGCTTCAGATCACCTAATTGATGTCCTCCGTCAAAGCCAAACAGAGGTTGAACCAGTGTTTCCATACAGCGCAGCCCTACATGATGTTTTGTTAGGGGCTTGGGCTAAGCCTGATACAGAGGCCCCTGTTGACCATGCTGTATCCCACAGGCACCGACCTGCCCAGGTGATCCGGCTTGTCTAATAGGACATCGTACTCATCGAAGTTTGGTGGCACAGGCTGCTTTTGCCTCCCATGATATTGAGTCTCTCCACATGTCTCATCTGATAGTGTCAAGGAGTCTAGACATCTGTGGCAGGCATCATTTTTTCCTCCATAAGAACTGCTCTATGCTCTGTGAATACAACTTGTGTTCTTTGTTGTTTCTCTCATTCTTTGTGATACTCTTTAGCAACATCTTACCTAGCTTCCGTAAGAAATCAGGAGCGATCTTACTCCTATGATTCAAGATGGCCAGCAAGCAGCTAAACCAATCTTTCGCTGTGGTGTGGATACCACTGACTGTGGGTTAAGCTAGGGCTTACTCAGTTGTGCTAGGTCGCCATGCCTGGTTACGTACCTCAAGGTTTTCAGAGCCAGTCCAAGCCACATTGCTTGACATGCTGTTTGATGGTGCCCATTTATTTGGTACACAGGCAGACTCCGCTTTAATGTGTTTTCGTGACAGTAGGGGTGGAGCCACATATTAGCTTGGTTCATTTCTACCTTTTAGCCTAGTTCATAACTTCTGTACTGTGTAATAAGTTGTTATTTGTTCTTACTTATTCCACTTAGTACTCCGGCAGGGCCCTGAAGCTTTTTCAGTCATATATATCTGTTACAGCCTAATCGTGGCTCCCGGTAGGTGTTCCTGCTTTTAGCAGGTGCTATTTTTCCTTAAATTGTTATTGGGGTGTATAGTGCCTGGGAGACCTATGGGGCTTTTCATGCCTGATGTTCGAGGCTACATTCGTTATCAGTACTTGGTGTAAAGTGATGACTTTTCACTTCACTTTTGTCAATAGCAGCCTTTTAGAGGGTTATCACTTTTTAGGACACCTGATATAAAGGTAATATCATTTAATTTACTTTGAAGAAAAGCTTGTGCTTAAGAGTTGTTGCCTTTATGGTATATACTATACTCTAAGAGGAGTATTTAAGTATTTACTTGTATGCAGGTGAGCGTGTATGTATATATATATATATATATATATATATATATGTTCGATGGCATGTGTAGCTGCAGAAACACATGCTTTGCACATCCCGCCATCTAGTGTTGGGCTCGGAGTGTTACAAGTTGTTTTTCTTCGAAGAAGTCTCTTCGAGTCACGAGATCGAGGGATTCCTCCCCTTTCGGCTCCATTGCGCATGGGCGTCAACTCTATCTTATATTGTTTTCTTTCCGCCATCGGGTTCGGACGTGTTCCTTTTCGCTCCGCGTTTCGGTTCGGAAAGATAGTTAGAATCTCGGAAAATTCGACAGTATTGTTTGCGTTCGGTATCGGGTTAGTTACAACAGATCGACACCGAATTTTGAAGAGCTCCGGTGGCCCTTCGATGTTTTCGATCCCCCATCGGGGCCTGGTCGGCCCGACCACGTGTCTCTTCAAGGCTAATGGAACGGACCCCATCCGCTTCTGCCCCAAATGTCACAACAAGTATCCTTATACAGATCAGCATCTGGTCTGTAACTTGTGTTTGTCTCCAGAACACAAAGAAGATACTTGTGAAGCCTGTCGAGCGTTTCGGTCGAGGAAGACATTAAGAGACCGAAGAGCGAGAAGACTACAGATGGCGTAGGCGCCGACAGGACAAAAACACTTGGAGGAGGAAGAAGAAACCTTCTCCATCGAGGATTCGGACGAGGTCGATCCCGAACAGACGCCGAAAACCGTGAGTAAGACGTCGACACACAAAACTCACGGAAAGACCACTAAAGCCCAGGGGACGCCACCGCCAGCAGGCCATGGCTTTACCCGAAAAATAGGTGACCGATCATCGGCACCGAAAAAGGGCACGCATGTGTCGAAGACATCCGACTCCGGTCGAGATACCGGCACAGAGCAGACTCGACCCCGAGACAGCGGGTCAGAGCAAGTTCGGCACTGAAACGAGTCGGCACCGAGAGACCGGAACGCCAAAAATTTTAAAAGTGTCGTCGGAGCCGAAAAAGACTGCTGAAAAAGTTTCCATTCCGAAACATCCGGCCTCTGAACCGAAAACAAGTTCCTACACAGAGGAACAGGAACTGTCCTCACAAATGCAAGGACATAGGTTTGGACAAGAACTAGAGTCAATGGAGTCAGACTACACTCAGAGAAGGCTCCACATCCAAAAGGACACAGGGAATATAAGTACTCTTCCCCCAATTAGGATGAAAAGAAGACTTGCCTTTCAAGAAAAAGACAAGCAGCCACAGGCAAAGGTGGCAAGACAAGTAACACCGCCACCATCTCCACCACGCTCAACGCACACATCACCGGTAGCCACTCCACCACTGATGCAGTCCCCAACTCATACTGGAATGAGTCAGGATGATCCCGACGCATGGGATCTTTATGATGCGCCAGTATCCGATAACAGCCCAGACTGTTATCCAGCGAGACCGTCGCCACCTGAGGACAGTACAGCCTACACACAGGTGGTGTCAAGAGCAGCGGCGTTTCATAATGTTACCCTGCATGCAGACCCTATTGAGGATGACTTTTTATTTAACACACTATCCTCCACACATAGCCAATACCAAAGTCTCCCTATGCTACCTGGAATGCTAAAACACTCCAAACAGGTGTTTCAGGAGCCTGTGAAGGGCAGGGCCATAACTCCAAGGGTGGAGAAGAAATACAAGACACCGCCAACAGACCCTGTATACATCACGCAGCAATTAACACCAGACTCTGTGGTAGTAGGGGCAGCTCGCAAGAGAGCGAACTCACACACCTCGGGAGACGCACCACCTCCAGACAAGGAGAGTCACAAGTTTGACGCTGCGGGGAAAAGGGTTGCAGCACAAACGGTCAACCAATGGCGCATTGCCAACTCACAGGCATTGCTGGCGAGATATGATAGTGCTCATTGGGACGAAATGCAACATTTCATTGAACACTTACCCAAAGAGTTCCAAAAAAGGGCACAACAGGTGGTGGAGGAGGACAGAGTATCTTGAACAATCAGATAAGCTTGGCAATGGATGCAGCAGATACAGCTGCTAGGACAGTAAATACAGCAGTGACCATAAGGAGACACGCATGGCTGCGTACATCAGGATTCAAGCTGGAAATACAACAAGCCGTGCTGAATATGCCATTTAACGGATAGCAGTTGTTTGGGCCGGAGGTGGACACTGCTATCGAAAAACTTAAAAAGGACACTGATACGGCCAAAGCCATGGGCGCACTCTACTCCCCGCAGAGCAGAGGCACATTTCGTAAAACAAAGTTTCGAGGGGGGTTTTGAGGACAAAGCACAGAACCCTCAACCTCACAAACAAGGACCACTTATCAGAGCCAATATCAGCGGGGAAGTTTTTGGGGACAATATAGAGGGGGCCAATTCCAAAAGAGTAGAGGGAAGTTCCAAAATCCCAAAACTCCTCAAAACAAGCAGTGACTTCCACGTCACAAATCCCCAACACATAACACCAGTGGGGGGGAGACTAACCAAGTTCTACAAACATTGGGAGGAAATAACAACAGACACTTGGGTCCTAGCAATTATCCAGCATGGTTATTGCATAGAATTTCTCAAATTCCCTCCAAATGTCCCACCGAAAACACAGAATATGTCAAAACAACACATGGATCTTCTAGAACTAGAAATCCAAGCGTTGTTACAAAAAGATGCAATAGAACTGGTACCAATTCATCAGAGAGGAACAGGAGTTTACTCGCTGTACTTTCTCATACCCAAAAAGGACAAAACTCTAAGACCTATATTAGATCTCATTAAATACCTACATCAAATCAGATCACTTTCACATGGTGACATTACAGGACGTAATCCCATTGCTCAAACAACAAGACTACATGACAACACTAGACCTAAAGGATGCATACTTCCATATACCAATACATCCTTCTCACAGAAAGTACTTAAGGTTTGTATTCCAAGGGGTACATTACCAATTCAAAGTGTGCCATTCAGGATAACAACTGCGCCAAGAGTTTTTACAAAATGCCTGGCAGTAGTGGCTGCACATATCAGGAGGCAGCAAATACATGTGTTCCCGTACCTAGACGATTGGTTAATCAAAACCAACACGCAAGAACGGTGTTCACAACACACAATGTATGTCAAAGAAACCCTCCACAAACTAGGTTTCTCACTCAACTACACAAAGTCACACCTTCAGCCGTGTCAAACACAGCAATACTTAGGAGCAACAATCAACACAACAAAAGGGATTGCCACTCCAAGTCCACAAAGGGTACAGGCATTTCACAATGTAATACAGGCCATGTATCCAAAACAGAAGATACAAGTCAAGATAGTGATGAAACTACTAGGCATGATGTCCTCATGCATAGCCATTGTCCCAAACGCAAGGTTGCACATGCGGCCCTTACAACAGTGCCTAGCATCACAATGGTCACAGGCACAGGGTCAACTTCTAGATCTAGTGTTGATAAACCGCCAAACATACACCTCGCTTCAATGGTGGAACAATATAAATTTAAACCAAGGACGGCCTTTCCAAGACCCAGTGCCTCAATACGTAATAACGACAGATGCCTCCATGATAGGGTGGGGAGCACACCTCAATCAACACAGCATCCAAGGACAATGAGACACTCAGCAGAGACAGTTTCACATAAATCACTTAGAACTACTGGCAGTATTTCTAGCGTTGAAGGCATTTCAACCCATAATAAGCCACAAACACATTCTTGTCAAAACAGACAACATGACAACGATGTATTATCTGAACAAACAGGGAGGAACACACTCGACACAGTTGTGTCTCCTGGCACAGAGAATATGGCATTGGGCGATTCACAACCACATTCGCCTAATAGCACAGTTTTTTCCAGGGATTCAAAATCAGTTAGCAGACAATCTCTCTCTCGGGATCACCAACAGATCCACGAATGGGAGATTCACCCCCAAATACTAAACACTTACTTCCAAAGATGGGGAACACCACAAATAGACCTATTTGCAACAAAAGAAAACGCAAAATGCCAAAACTTCGCATCCAGGTACCCTCAAGATCAATCTCAGGGCAATGCGTTATGGAGGAGCTGGTCAGGGATATTTGCATACGCTTTCCCCCTCTCCCACTCCTTCCGTATCTAGTAAACAAATTGAGTCAAAACAAACTCAAACTCATACTAATAGCACCAACCTGGGCAAGACAACCTTGGTACACAACACTACTAGACCTCTCAGTAGTGCCTCATATCAAGCTTCCAAACAGACCAGATCTGTTAACTCAACACAAACAACAGATCAGGCATCCAAATCCAGCATCACTGAATCTAGCAATTTGGCTCCTGAAGTCTTAGAATTCAGACATCTAGACCTTACACAGGAATGTATGGCGGTCATAAAACAAGCAAGGAAACCAACCACAAGACATTGCTATGCAAATAAGTGGAAAAGATTTGTTTATTATTGCCATAATAATCAAATTCAACCATTACACGCATCTGCTAAAGACATCGTAAGCTACTTACTGCATTTACGAAAGTCAAAGCTAGCTTTTTCATCCATTAAAATACATCTTACCGCAATTTCAGCTTATCTGCAAATTACGCACTCAACTTCATTATTTAGGATCCCTGTCATAAAAGCATTTATGGAGGGCCTAAAGAGAATTATTCCACCAAGAACGCCACCAGCTCCTTCGTGGAACCTTAACATTGTCTTAACACGACTCATGGGTCCACCTTTTGAACCCATGCACTCATGTGAGATACAATATTTAACATGGAAAGTAGCGTTTCTCATTGCCATCACATCTCTAAGAAGAGTAAGTGAAATACAGGCATTTACCATACAAGAACCCTTTATTCAGATACACAAGCATAAAGTAGTTTTACGAACTAACCCAAAGTTCTTACCAAAAGTCATATCATCGTTTCACTTAAATCAAACAGTAGAACTACCATTGTTCTTTCCAGAACCAGATTCTGTAGCTGAAAGAGCACTACATGCATTAGACATCAAAAGAGCTTTAATGTACTACATTGATAGAACAAAACAAATACGAAAAACAAAACAACTGTTCGTTGCTTTTCAACAACCTCATACAGGGAATCCAATATCCAAACAAGGCATTGCCAGATGGATAGTTAAATGTATTCAAACCTGTTATCTCAGAGCAAAAAGAGAACTGCCTATAACACCAAAGGCAGATTTAACTAGGAAGAAAGGTGCTACTATGGCCTTTCTAGGAAACATTCCTATGACTGAAATATGTAAGGCAGCCACATGGTCTACGCCTCATACATTCACCAAACATTACTGCGTGGATGTGTTAACAACACAACAAGCCACAGTAGGACAAGCAGTACTACGAACTTTATTTCAAACAACTTCAACTCCTACAGGCTGAGTCACCGCTTTTGGGGAGATAACTGCTTACTAGTCTATGCACAGCATGTGTATTTGCAGCTACACATGCCATCGAACGGAAAATGTCACTTACCCAGTGTACATCTGTTCGTGGCATGAGACGCTGCAGATTCACATGCGCCCACCCGCCTCCCCGGGAGCCTGTAGCCGTTTCGAAGTTGATCTTGAACATTTGTAAATTTGTAAATATATCACTTTAAACCACATTATGTACATACATATTTACTCCATTGCATGGGCACTATTACTATAATACACAACTCCTACCTCACCCTCTGCGGGGAAAACAATCAAAGATGGAGTCGACGCCCATGCGCAATGGAGCAGAAAGGGGAGGAGTCCCTCGATCTTGTGACTCGAAAAGACTTCTTCGAAGAAAAACAATTTGTAACACTCCGAGCCCAACACTAGATGGCGGGATGTGCAAAGCATGTGAATCTGCAGCGTCTCATGCCACTAACAGATGTACACTGGGTAAGTGACATTTTCCATCTACATCACTATTTTACTCGCAACAGGCCTGTTACCTTTGAAGGGTGGAGCTTTGACCAGCAGAGCTAGCCGATATAAAATATCCCATTTGCATAAAATTCAAAGAAACTCTCACTCAGATGGGAAAGAAAAAGTTTTACTTCAAAAAATTACTGTGCGGCTTTGATCACATGACCTGTGTAATTATATATATATATATATATATATATATATATATATATATATATATATATATATATATATATATATATATATGATCTGTCTAACTGTGATGGCTATCTAATATAAAAATTACATACATACACAGTCAGCATTCCTTAACTTGCGACTATTACACTTGTGTTTGAGGGTGCAGAGTTGCTCCCTTGGCAGGGAGTTTGTTTTTCTCACTTGTGAGAATATGGAATTATATTAGTATCTCTTATAGGGAACTTGTAATATTAACAGCTCCTTGAGAGTGGCAGTATATTGCTTAAGAGGTTTCTTTATAAGGATTCTACAGCACTAAGGGTGTCTGTTTACTAAGTCCTTTTTGTACTGTCAAATAAGGTAGCTGTTGATCTACACTAATTGCGGTGTATGCCTACCTTTAACCATATGGTAGTATCCGTTTTTCTATTTTTTGTAGATTGGATACTTTAGAAACCAGAAAGTATTTTCTTTGGGACTTTAAGACTTTCCTTGTTTGTTCTTTAAAGGTTTTATGTTAGATGTTTTATGCTAGATAGCTATCACACTTTGACAGATTTTCTGCACTTTGGTGTAAACATTTGGATGGTGGTGACATGTTCTTTGAACATTCTTCTTTTCTTTTCCTGGCTTATATCATTTTATTATGAGTCTCCATTGAAGCGTATCTCTCAGTAGATTCTTTCAGTCTATTGTATATAATAATTAATCTTATTGACTCCTTAGGAGTTGATTTGCACTTATATTCAATCTTTTCGGAAGGGTTTTACCCTCTTCAGGGGTACTTCCTCTCTCACAAGATGTTTATAACTTTCTGATGGATACATCTACCTGTGGATTTCTCAATTTTTGAATACTCCTAATGCACCCCATTCAGAGGAAAAAAAAATATTTCTAGCTCTCCACGTCGATGAGGACGTCACAATGGAATGGCTTTGCACACAACTCAGTCTGACGTCATCGGAGCCAATAGAAATCCTCACCGGTATTCGAAGCTGTTCCAGGCGAAAGCAAAGAAAGAAAAGCAATGCCGTCAAAGATCTAGGCCTCAAGAAGAGTCTTCAAGGTACAGGCCTCGGGAAAAGTCATCTCGTTCTCATAAGAAGCGGCGTCGCCACAGTTCTCTGCATCACTTGTCTCGGGGTGTCAGCCCGAGGTCCTTGTCATCAGCGTCCAAGTCTCGGCGCCGTTTAACTTGAGAGATGAGCCCAACCCTTTCGCCTCCTCACCGAAAGTTGGCAGAGACATCTCCAGCGACATCTTTGCTTAGAGGACCCTGCGTCGCCTGCAAGTGCTACGGCTCACTTCTCTCCTGTTACCCCATCAGAGCAGGAGATTGAAGAGCAGGAGTCAAGTGGGGTCCATCCTCAAGCGGAAATCCAGCATTTCCGGCTCCTGGTGCAGATCTATCTGCATTTTTTTAATGCTACGTTTTTGCATTTTTAGCAGGGCCATGACCCCTGCTGGTGTGCCAGCGGGCCCCACTGGTCCTTTAGCCTTAAATTTAGGCTTCCCGGCGCCGTACAGACAGGCTCCTTTTATGCCCTTGTTGGCCATGGTTCCATCACCTTCAGGGATGGCAGAACTGCCGGCGCCAATACTGACGTTGAATACTGATCGTCCGGCGTCGAGTCAGTCAAAGTTTACCAGGGGAAAGGTCCCTAAGTCGGCGCCGCAATATACATCCTTGGTATCAGTTCATTCTTTATCGACACCGAGGTTAGAGTTAAGGTCAAGAAGAGAGGTATTGAGACTCTTAGAACAACAACAATACCTGGAGGAAGGAGAAATCCCTTTGCATGCTCATGGTTTTGAAGAGATTGCGGTGGCAAGTGGTCCAGACACTTACCCAGAGTGGGAATTGCTGTCTCCTAGAGGTATTATCACAGTCTGATCAGGAAAGCTGCTGATCTTTTGGAGTTCCCATTGCCAACATCGGAACTAAAGCCCAACATATCACTGAGGTTCTCCACTACTCATCTGCTCCATCAGAAACTTTGCTTCCATTAAATGAGGCCTTGTCGGATCCAGTTGTGGAATTGTGGCGGAAGCCTCTGTCTACTCCAGCTGTGTCCAAGTTCATCGCTAGGACATATAGGGCTGCATCAGGTGACCCTCAATTCCTCAGCTAACATTCGACACCTGAAATTCTTTTGGTCCAGGCTTCTTGTTCTACTAAGTCGGCTCCTGGTTCTTTCCCTACAAGTCCTGCATATAGTGAGACGAAACGCATGGCACAGTCTGCAAAAAAGGTGTTTTCCTCATGCAGCATGCCATTAAAATCTGTGCACGCTACATGTCTTGGGCAGATATATCCATGCGCTGAAGGACTCTGCTAAGGAGGTGATTCCTAAGCTACCACAAGAGATGCAGGAGCATTTTAAAGAGTTGTTGCAAGACAGTCAGGCATCAGCTAAGCAGGTCATCCAGCCTGGCCTGGACATTGCAGACTCTGTTGCCAGAGCCATGGGTACATCGGTGCCCAGCAGAAGGCATGCATGGTTAAGAGGATCAGGATTTTCCCCTGATGTTTCATCCACCTTATTGGATTTCTGTTTTGATGGGTCGAGACTATTTGGAGAGAAGGCTGACTTGGTACTAGAAAGATTTAAGGAGATTGAGACCACAGCTAAGTCTCTGGGTCTCCAATTAGCCTATAGACCTCAGAAGATTTATGGGATTTGGCCATGGCTCTGCCTTTTCTAGAAGGCAGCCTTTTGGGGGGCAACAATCTGCCAACCCCGTCTACAGGTCCTACAGAGGTCGGGGAAGACTTTGGCAACGTGGTGCCCTCAACCGCCTCCCTCCTCCTCCTCCTCCTCCTTCATCTTCCACAGGGAGCCTGTCAGGAAAGCAGCCCTAGGTCTCTCCCCCTTTCAGAAGCATGTGTAGCCTGTATGGGGAAGGTTGACTAATTTTCGTCAAGAGTGGGAGTCAATAACATCAAACTCATCGCTGTTGAGCATTGTAGGCAATGGATATGCCCTTCCCTTTCAGGAGTTTCCCCCTCCCTTCCCCAGCGTTCTTTTTGTTGAGAGGATCTTCTGCTGTTGCTTCAGAAGGAGGTACAAAATCTGCTGTTAGAGAGCGCAGTGGAGTTGGTTCCGGAGCAGAAAAGGGGTAGGGATGTTATTCAAGCTATTTTCTGATCCCCCAGACATATGGTTATTTGAAGCCCATCCTAGACCTGAGGATTTTGAATTGGTACCTTAAACAGGAGGAATTCAAAATGCTGGCCCTATCTTCTAGCGCTGAACAAAGAAGGCTGGATGGTTTCTATCAACTTGCAGCATGCAAATCTTTACATCCCCATTCTGCAGTCACACAGGAGGTATCACCAGTTCATGGTAGGGTCGCAGCACTACCAGTTTGTGGTCCTTTCTTTTCATCTTACTTGCGCACCTCGCGTCTTCACGAAGTTGAATGCAGTGGTTGAAGCGCATCTCAGAAGGAGGGGAATATCTGTATTCCCTTACCTGGACGATTGGCTGCTCAAAGCCAAGTCTCCAGAGCTGGTGCTGCACCATTTGCAGTGACAACCCACTTGTTGTTCAACCTGGGCTTTTTGTTGAACGTGCCAAAATCTCCCCTGAAGCCTTCTCAGTGCCTCCTGTTTAAAGGGGCAGTACTGGACACAACGCTGAATTATGCCTTCCCCCTTCTCAGAGGATTTGGGACATTCAGACTATGATTCCAATGTTTCAGGATGAAGCAGTTGTTCCGGTCCTAAAGGTTCTAAGCCTGCTTGGACTAATCGCTTCTTGTATTCTGCTGGTCGTTCACGCATGTTTGCACATGAGGGCTTTCCAGTGGTGCCTCCGCAATCAGAGGTTTCAACACAACGGAGATCTCAAGGAGTCTATAACAGTCTCCAGGGATACTGCAGCGGATTTTCGATGGTGTGGACAGCAACCTATCGCAAGGGAGGCCATTTTGCTTCCTCCTCTGGTGACCACAGTCATAATGGATGCTTACACTCTAGGGTGGGGAGTGCATCTGGGGGAACTGGAGATCAAAGGTCTTTGGTGTCCAGTTGAACAGATGTTTCACATCAATCTGTTGGAGTTACAGGGGATACGTCTGGTTCTCAAGGCCTTCCTCCCTTCCATTCAGTCAGTCGGTTCAAGTCTTGACAGACAACACTACCATGATGTGGTGCGTCAACACACAGGGAGGGGCCTTATCTTCCCTGGAGAGAGGCTCAACGACTATGGTCTTGGGCTCACCATCAGACTTGCATAGTAGCAAACCATTTGGTCGTAATTTGCAACTTACTTGCGGACAGTCTCAGCTGGCACTTTTCAGCCGATGATGAGCGGCGTCTCCATCCGGACAGACCTGTTTGCCACTCACAAGAATGCCCACTGCCCTTCGTTCTTCAGCCTCCAGTATACGATGCAGAGAGCATTGGGGGTCGTGTTTCAGTTCAGCTGAGGAAATCGGCTACTTTACATGCTTTCTCCAATACACATGATTCCTCGGGTTCTGAGGAAGACTCGCTAAGACTGGGCCCAAGTTATATTATTAGCTCGGACTGGCCAAGAAGGGTGTGTAACACAGACCTTCTTCACCTCTCGCTTTGCCCTCTGCTCCATCTCCGTCAAAAGGCAAACCTCCTCTCATATTCGCAGGGCAGGTTCTACACCCCCACCTCCAGAGTCTGCACCTATATGCCTGGAGAATGAACTGGGAAATCTGAATTGTTTTTCTCTCCCCCCAGAACTGGTGGATGCTATATTATCTGGTAGGTGGCTCTCTACCAAAACTGTCTATGCTTCTAGATGGGCCAGGTTTGTTAAATGGTGTAAGGAGAGGCACATTGATCCTTTAAAGGCCCATTTGTCCAATGCTTTACAATTTGTTTGCCTTGGCACAACAAGGTTGTGCAGTTGCGACAGTGAAAGACTATCTGTCTGCTGTGTCGGCATTTATTTGTTTACCTGAACAACCCTCTTTATTTCAGTCCCCTGTAATTCTAAGGTTTCTTAAGGCTTTGACTAATAGGTTTCCTCCCACTCTGTTTATAATGCCTCAGTGGGATTTAAAGTTAGTATTAACGTACCTGATGGTACATTGCATAGTTGCCCGTTGAGGCTCCTTACGTTTAAAACAGTTTTTCTCATAGCGATCACGTGGGCTAGGCATGTTAATGAGCTGCAAGCTTTAAGTGTAAAACCCTGGTTTACCACTTTCTATGCTAACAAGGTGGTTTTGAGAACTAGGGCAGCTTTCCTGCCAAAGGTGGTGACTCCTTTTCATTTAGGGCAGTCCATAACCCTTGCGTCCTTTTACCCTCCTCCCCATTCCTCTAAGGATGTGGAAAGGCTGTACTGTCTGGATCCAGAGAGAGCGCTGAGCTTCTATGTGGCCAGGATGAGAGAGTTCATGATGGATAATCAGCTCTTTGTTGGTTACATGGGCAAGAAGAAGGGCAAGAACGCTAACAAGGTGGGTCATTCTTTGCAAGTGCGTAACATATCTTAATGCAAAGAAGAATCCCCCCAAGGGCATTAGAGCTTATTCTACCAGAATTAAGTCTACTACTTACGCTTTGGCTAGAGGTGTACCTGTTGTGGATATTTGCAAAGCAGCAACTTGGGCTTCCCTCCACACTTTCCCTAAGCATTACAGTTTGGACTCAGAAGTGAGGAGCATTTTGCCCGTTCTGTGATGCAGGATTTCTTGGTATAGTCAGATAGGCACCCACCTCTGAGTGCGGGACTGCTACTGAATTATATTCAAAGGGTGACGAATCCACAGGTAGATGTATCCATCAGACGGACAAGCTACTTACCTTTGGTAAGGTTTTTTTCTGGTGGATACAATATCTACCTGTGGATTCCTCACAGGCCCACCCGTCATCCCCTTTGCCTGTCTGGTTATGCCAAGAAAGATATGATTTGTATATATATTGTATATATGTATTTCTGGCAAGTTGGTTGTACACAATGTATATTTATCAATAGATTAATATATGTATATTGTGTTGAGTTCGCACATTTTGTACTTGTGATGTTAGTGTTCACAAGTTTGCCTCGGAGGCACAGTAAAAAGAAGTGGGTGAAACTGATGTCAGCACGCCGGAGAGAACTTCTTATGACTCTGATTATATCAGACGGAGTCATGTGCTGAGCCGTTCCATTGTGACGTCCTCGTCGACGTGGAGAGCTAGAAAGAAAATATTTCCGTAGAATGCTGGCACATTGGGATTATTCGAAAAGGTGAGGAATCCACAGGTAGATACTATATCCACCAGAAACAGCGTTACGGAAGGTAAGTAACTTGTTTGTTGTGCTTGAACAGGTTATATGTTCATACCTTATCTAGGTAGAACTTTGTTTCATTGTTTACCTGATTCTAGTTATTATATGGTGGGTTCACACTTTGTGAAATGTTGTCATGAGACATAATATAGAAAATTGGACAGATTCTTTTTATTTCAGAATCCTGTAAATTTTCTGTTTTAGCGTCATTGACACTATTACTAGTTCATCTATAGATGTGTCTTAATCATTATGAGAGTCACATACTCACCTTGGTTTCCGCCGGATTATCACCGCCGGGGGAAAATCGCGGGAAACCGCCGGCCCCGGCGGTGCGACCGCGGCTTTACCGCCGCGGTCAGAATAGGGAATGAAGCACCGCCAGCCTGTTGGCGGTGCTTCCGTCATTCTTGCCCTGGCGGTCCAAGACCGCCAGGGTCAGAATGACCCCCTTAATGTCTGACTTATGAATGGGCTCGAATGGTTCCTTCGTTAGTTGACCAAGGACTGTATTTAGCTGCCAAGCTGGAGGCGGTGCTTTGACTGGAGGAAAAGATTGGAACAGCCCTTTCATGAATTTCTTGATAAGCCGATAAGACCAGAGGGATGGTCCTTAGAAATCCGTCTATATCTGGAGATAGCAACTAGGTGAATTTTAATGGATGCATGCACGCGACCAGAACGCGCCAGATGAAGAAGATACGTTAAAACCTGCTCTGGCGCAGATATAAGCGGATGAATACCATTTGGGACACACCATAAACCAAACTTTTTCCATTTTAGTTTGTACGTTTTACTAGTGCCATCAGAATGTGCTTTAGCTAAAATTGTTTGGCAGTCAACAGGAATATTCAAATGGCCGAACTCATTGAACTCAGGAGCCATGCACATAATCTGAGAGTTGGGATCCGGATGCCTCACTTGGCCCTGGCTGATGATTAGTAGCTCCGATATAGGTGCTAACCTGATGGGAGGACACAAGGACAGCAACAGACGTTCTGTGTATCACAGTTGACGTGGCCAGGCTGGAGCAATTAGGATTATCTGGCAGGGTTCAGATTTGATCTTGCTGATTACCGGCAGAAGAAGAGGTATCGGAGGAAAAGCGTAAGCATAAATCCCTGACCATGATATTGAAAGTGCATTTCCCCAGGACCCTGGTTGGTGATTCCAGCTTGCATAAAACCAGCATTTCACGTTCTGGGATGTTGCGAAGAGGTCCAGGTTTGGTTTTCCCCACCTTAGAAATATTGCGTCCAATGTCCTCTGATTCAGCTCCCACTCGTGGGAAGATGTGCCGAGCCTGCTTAATGAGTCTGCTGTGGTGTTGCTCACTCCCGGAAGATGTTCTACTCGTATGTGCACTGAATGTTGAATGCACCAGGTCTAAATGGTTTAAGCTTCTGTGGACAGCAAATGAGACCGAGTTCCTCCTTGTTTGTTGATGTAGTGCATGGTGGTCGTATTGTCTGTTCGGACAAGCACTGATAAGCCTTGGATTCTTGGAAGAAAAGCCTGCAATGCCAGGTACACAGCTCTGAGCTTGAGGAGGTTGATGTGAAGAGTAGCATGAGAGGGGGTTCATCTGCCGCTCACCTGAAGATCCTGAAAGCATGCACCCCATCCCTCCATCGAAGCATCCGTTGTTATCGTAAACGGAGAGACCTGAGCTAAGAATCCTAAACCCTTGGAGATGTTTGTCGGTGTTGAAAACCAGTCGAGGGAGTCGACGATCCTTGCTGTTATCTGTATGATGTCCCCAAAGGAACCTTGCGTCTGTTTCCACTGTTTTTCGAGCTCTTCTTGAAGAGGGCGCATCTGAAGGCAACAGTGGGGAGCTAGATTGATACAGGAGGACATCATCCCCAGTAACGATTTGAACTTTCGAACTGAAAGAAACTTTCTTTTTCGAATTGCATCTGCTAGGGTGACGAGCTTGAGTTGTCGTTCCTCCGCTGGGAAAGCCTTTATTTGAGTCGTGTCCAGTATAGCTCCCAGGAAAACTATTCTTCTTGTTGGCTGAATATGGGACTTGTCTCTGTTGAGAGTGAGACCTAGTTGTAACGTGGTCTTGAGAGAGTGGCGTAGAGAGTAGATGTCTGGAGCCTTCAGTAACTAGTCATCAAGTTATGGGAATATCTGGTGTTTGAAACGCCTCAGAAATGCTGCAACAGGGGCTAAGCATTTTGTGAATATCCGGGGAGCGGATTTGAGTCCGAAGGGTAGAACTTTGAATTGAAAGTGCCGGCAGGCTAGCATGAATCTTAAGAATTTTCTGTGCTTGGGGTGAATGGGTATGTGGAAGAAGGCATCATGCAGATCTAGGGAAGCCATGAAATCCCCTCTGTTGAGAAGTTGCAGAACATCCTTCAATGTCAGCATGCCGTGAAGGATTGCTTCTTTAGATATTTGTTGAGCTGCCTCAGATCCAGGATGGGTCTCCACAAACAAGACTTCTTCCTTATGAGGAAGAAGTGAGAATAGAAACCGCTTCCTTTTTTAGAAGAAATGACTACCTCTGTCGCCCCTTTGGATATCATGACGTCTATTTCCATGAGGAGAAGATGCAGATGTTGTTGACGTTCCCGGGAAGGCGGCGTCTCGGGGGGCATGCAAGTGAACTCTAACAGATGACCATAAGTTATTAAGTCCAGAACCCACTTGTCGTTTGTGATCGGGCGCCAACGTTGCAGGTGATGTGTCAAAGAAGGAGAAGTAGCCGGCCCCTGGTGCCTGTCATTGCCTGTGGGAGGTGTCCTTGGATTTTCTCCCCGACTTCCCTCTAGGGGGAGGTCTGGTGTATGCTGCCGGCAGAGGTTGTCTCTGGTGGTATTGGGGCCTGGAAGATTGGTACTGGGAGGAATAGGTTGGGTACCTGAAAGATTGGAAGCCACCTCAAAAGGAAGAGTGTCCTCTAACCCTGGCTCCTCAAAAGGGTGTGCGCTTTTACTGCAGTGATCCTAAGGACCTGGCAGCATCTGTATCTGTTTTGATTGCTTGAAGAGCATCGTCCACATGTTTACCAAACAGATCTTGTCCATCGTAAGGGAGGTCAAGGATCTTGGTTTGGACATCCGGTCGAAAATTTGTGGCCTTAAGCCACCCTTGGCGCCTTAGAACAGCTGAACCAGCCGAAACTCCATAGCGGCAATGTCGAAAGCACAGTCAGTAACCTATGCAGACATGTGTAGACCCTTGATGAGGATCTTTCTCGCTTCCCACCTGCTGGATTCTGGAAGATCGTTGACAGAGTGCAAAATGTCTGACCATAGCTGCCTGTCATATCTGGCCAGGAGCGCCAGGAAGTTTGCGGCACAGAACACAATGGCAGACATAGAAGAAAATCTTTTACCAGTGTTGTCGAGGCACCTACCATCTTTGTCTGGAGGCACCGATAGAGGTGCAGAAGGGTTTCTGGTGCGTCGCTGGGCAGCCTGAGAAATCACTGAATCTGGTTTTGGATGACCCATCAGTCAAGCAGGGGTGTCCTCTGTCGCTTTATATTTTTTGTCCTGCTTTGGCAATACCGCTGGCACCGTCGCTGGATTCCGCATAATCTTTAATCCCTGTTTCTATACATGATCTATTATAGGGATTGTTCTGACTAATTTCCTATGCAGCTCCTTAAAGTCATATAAAAAGCAGTCCTGCTGTGTGGATTGCATTTGGAGCTCAAAACACGCAGCCGCTTTTTCTAAAGATTGTGAAAAGAGCCAATATCCTCAGGAGGGGATTCAACTGTCGTTGGCTCCGGTGAAGGGGGTGCTGGGAGGACTTAATCATCCCATTCATCCTGGTCTGAAAGAACTTTTCCTTCTTCAGCCGCTTTGTCCGAAGAGGCTTGGACTTGAGGACCCTGTGGAGCTTAAGGAGGAATTTGCGGCGCAGCAGGAAGGACTGGTAAAGGTACTGGAGTACCTGGTGCAGTCACTACTGGTGTAGGATCTTTTGCCGACTGTGGATGGAAGTGCTCCCTATAATCTGCCAGCATGGCCTGTAAGTCAGAAACAAGACCAGAAGGCAAGCACACCATTCCTTGTTGTTGCTGTGGGACTGGATCATAATAATGCTGATCATAATAGGAGTCATCATCAGAGTACTCCTGACATTTAACATGCAACTGGGAAGAATTCCTAGCTACTCCAAACAATGCGTCCTGATCCGATTCCTCATTGTTGCCATCTAAAAACCTAGATGGCAAAAGCCTTGACACCTTGCTTGGTGATGTGACAGATGGTGTCAAATGAGTCTTGGAAAGCCTCTTGAGAGGAGTATGGCAATGTTGATGGTCTTTGCTGCTTTGTTTTCATAGTCGATGAGAAGAAACCTGTTGTCGTCGACAGGGGTGTCCACGATATCGTCTTCACTGGAAACATCGTCGACGGTGTGGTTGACAACGATAATATAGTTGACGGGAGCGTCGTCGACGGAGGTGTCGTCGACGAGGGCATCGTCAACAGAGGCCCCGTCGACGGGAGTGTCGTGGTGAGATCGATTGTCGATGGGAGTGTCATCGATGAGAGTAGCGTCAACGAAATGGGGCGTCCCTTCGACGAGGAACTTGCAACCGCTGTCGTCGACACAGAAAGAGTGACTACAACCGGCGCCAGTGATGAAATAGCTGTCGACGAGAGTACCGTCGACGATGGCGGAGGAGTAGCCGGTTCAGAAGCAGTCTTTTTTAATGATTTTCTGAGGGTTTCTGTGCCTGCTTTCTTCCTCTGTGGAGAGCTATGACTTTTAGCAGATGTCCCCGCTGATTTTTGCACCATTTTCAAGGTGGCTCTTGAATATCAGAGCCCTCCTGCCTTCTCTTCACAGGTGTTTTAGGAGCAGAAATAGAGGAGGAGGCACTGTCCTCATTAGAGGCTAAGTGTCCAGTCTTACCTCTCTGAAGCCACAACATCGGCCGATCCTCTCTGTATTTCAAAGTCTTTGTAGAGAATTTTTTACATTTTTTGCAGTCCTTTGTTTTGTGCCTGGGATATAGGCAGTAAATTCAGTCCTCATGTGGATCATCCACATATACATTTTTCTTTCAAGCAAGAGGCCCAGGATCTAAAAAGGCCTTTCCTTGATGTTTCTGACATGGCAGCCAGTTTGAAGCACCAGAGAAGAAAAGAAATGCCCTAGAACTGAAGTAGATCTTCTAAGAGAAAATATTGAGCAGAGCTCAGAGACTCCTGAGCACAACGTGTGGTGGAAAATCTGAGGGAGAGCAGCTCCTCACAGGAGGTTGTAAGGGTTGAGGCAGTGTGATTGGTTCAAATTTGAGTTTGGGTCTATTTTACAAAACAACTATGATAGGTTATTCTATTGAGGCCTAGACCATGTATTGTATATGTACATTTTATTATACTTCTGTGTGTGTGTATATATGTGTGTGTGTGTGTGTGTATATATATATATATATATATATACAATGTTTTTATCACCTATAGCTACTTTTGCTGGGAAAAGTATATTTATATGCCAAATGGTTGCTATTGTTGTCTTCTTTTTAACCCCTTTGCTGCCAGGCCTTTTTTTGGCTATTTGGGGCAGTTCACGCTTAGGCTCTCATAACGTTTTGTCCATATCAGCTACCCACTCCAAATTTGCGTCCTTTTTTTTCCAACGTCTTAGGGATTCTAGAGGTACCCAGAGTTTGTGGATTCCCCCGAAGGAGACCAAGGAATTAGCCGAAATACAGTGAAAAGTTCAATTTTGTTTTTTAATTTAATATTTTTTTTTTTTCTAAATGGGAAAAAAGGACTGCAGAAGGCATTGTGTGGTTTTTTTCCCCCTAAAAATGGCATCAACAAAAAGGGTTTGCGGTGCTAAAATCACCAGATTCCCAGCTTTCAGGAACTGCCAGACTTGTATCAGGAAACCACATTTTTCAACATAATGTTGGCATTTTACTGGGACATACCCCATTTTTACTAATTTTTGTGCTTTTAGCCTCCTTCCGGTTAGTGACAGAAATAGGTGTGAAACCAATGCTGGATCCCAGAAAGCTAAACATTTTTGAAAAGTAGATACAATTCTGAATCCATGAAGGGGTCATTCGTGTAGATCCTACAAGGTTTTCCTACAGGAAATAACAGCTGAAATAAAAAATATTGAAATTGAGGTGAAAAAAACAGCAATTTTTCTTCACGTTTTACTCTGTAACTTTTCACTGTGCTGTCAGATGTTTGAAAGCAATGTACTGTTACATCTGCTGGACTCTTTTGGTTGTGGGGATATATAGGGCTTGTAGGATCATCAAGAACCCTAGGTACCCAGAGCCAATAAATGAGCTGCACCTTGCCATGGGTTTTCATTCTATACCGGGTATACAGCAATTCTTTTGGTGAAATATAAAGAGTGAAAAATAGGTATCAAGGAAACCCTTGTATATCAAAGATGGGCACAAGATAAGGTGTTGAGAAGCAGTGGTTATTTGCACATCTCTGAATTCTGGGGTCCCTATACTAGCATGTGAATTACAGGGCATTTCTCAAATAGATGTCTTTTTTACACACTGTCTTAAATTTGGAAGGAAAAAATGCGGAGAAACACAAGAGTCAATAACACTTGTTCTGCTATTCTGTGTTCCCTCAAGTCTCCCGATAGAAATGGTACCTCACTTGCGTGGATAGGCCTAATGCCCACTACAGGAAACGCAACATGGACACATCACATTTTCCCAAAGAAAACAGAGCTGTTTTTTGCAATGTGCCAAGCTGTGGATTTTGGCCTCAAGTTCAGCCGGCCCCTAGGGAAACCTGCCCAACCTGTGCATTTTTTTACAACTAGACACCCAGGAGAATCCAGGATGGGGTGACTTGTGGGGCCCTCACCAGGTTCTGTTACCCAGAATCCTTTGGAAACCTCAAAATATGGCCAAAAAAACACCTTTTCCTCAAGTTTCGGTGACAGAAAGTTCTGGAATCTGAGAGGAGCCACAAATTTTCTTCCACCTAGCATTTCTCCAAGTCTCCCGATAAAAATAGTACCTCACTTGTGTGGGTAGGCCTAGTGCCTGTGTAAGGAAATGCCCCAAAACACTATGTGGATACATCAAAATGATCAAATACTAAACTACCTGTTTTTTGGGGGGGGGAGCTGCATTTTTGGTCCTGGGCTCAGCAGCCATATAGTGAAACCTACAAAACCCAAACATTTCTGAAAACTAGATACCCGAGGAAATCCAGTGAGGTGTGACTTGCGTGGATCCCCCAATGTGTTCTTATCCAGAATCCTCAGCAAACTCAAACTTAGATAAAAAATCACATTTTTCCCACATTTCTGTGTGGGATCATTGCACCCGGCCAAGTTTCCTACCACCCAACGTTCCCCTCAGTCTCCCGGTAAAATGATACCTCACTTGTGTAGGTGGGCCAAGTGCCTGTGACAGGGAAGAGCCAAAAACATGTCGAAATTGAGGGGAAACCAAAATGGGTCCAAAAGGGCAGTTTGGGGAAAAAAAATCTTTTAAAGGATGACAAGTGCAGCAGAAATTTTATCGGTGTAGATGAGACAATGCTGGGTGGTAGGAATTTTGTCGATTCCTGCAGATTCCGGAAGGTTCCATCACAAAAATGTGAGAACAATGTGTGATTTCCAGCAAAGTTGGAGGTTTGCGGGGCATTGTGAGTAAGAAAATGGTGCAAGGGGCATGTGAAGCACACCACCCTAGAATCACCCAGATGTTTAGTTTTCAGATGTGTCTAGGTCTTGTGGATTTTTCCACATGGCAGTGTCCAAAAAGTGCAGCCCTCACTATTCCAAGTGGGACCATTTTGAGAGTTAGCCAAGCTCTCATGGCCCAAATGTAAAACCAAAACCCAAAATTATCAAATGTCCTCTTGCTTGCCGTGGGATAAGATGTTTTAATGTGCGGGGGACAGTTGAAAGACTGTTACCCCCTTCAATTGGGGTGGGGGACATAACCAGGCCTATACTGGTTGGTAGCCACCACCCCACTATTTTAATTCCCTGGCATCAAGTAGACTTTCTTCCCCCAGGGTGTGGAACAGGGGTAATTGCCCCATCTGCCCACTGGTGGGTAGAACAACTTTGGCCACATTTATTTGTGGTGAGGGTATAGCCATACCCCCACCCTCTTACTTTGAAAACAAAAATCTTCCCTTGTCACAAAGGATTCCTAAGGTTATAGTAGCCAGGAGCCACTACCAATTCAGAGTTCTGGCTTTTGGTCTAAAGTCAGCCCCAAGAATATTCACAAATTGTCTTTCCCCTGCAGCAATTTTTTTAAAGGAAACAAAAACACCAGTTGTTCCCATATTTAGACGACTGGCTTGTAAAAGCATATTCCAATCAAGCAGCACAGAAAACTACAAAGCCCTGCATATCCCTGTTCAATGATCTTGGTCTTATTCTGAATTGGAAAAAGACAAATGCTCAATCTTCAAGAACTAAAACCATTTCTGGGTGCGATCCTGGATACAATAAGCAGCAAGGCTTGCCACACATCAGAAAGACAAATCACACTAATGTCACTGGCAGAGACTGTTCAGAAAAAAAATTCTCTTTTAGTACGCCTATCCAAGTTACTCTTGGGAATGAGGTCTTCGTGCATTCCTGTGGTTCCGTTCTGCCGCCTACAAATTTCGACCCCTTCAAGAAGAACTAGATATCCAGTGGGTTCAAGCGACAGGTTTGTTCCACGACATCAGGGTCCCTCCAACTTATTGTACAAGCTCCTTCTTGGTGGATGCTGCAGACCCACCTTTTAGTCAGCCTTTCATTCATCAACCATCTCTGTTGGTCATTACCACCGGTGCTTCCCTGAATGGACGGGGAGCATACCTTCAAGACTTACAGGTCAGTAGCAAGTGGCAGAAGCCTCAGAAGGGTTGTAACATCAATCTGCTAGCGCTCAATGAAGCACATCTAGGTTTGCAGGCTTTCCCTCCCAGGAAAAAAGAACTCTGCGGTTCTCGTATGAGCTGCCAATGCAACAGCAATGCACTACATAAACAAAAAGGTACAAGCTCACTTCCCCTCTTTCAGGAGTCGCAAGACATCTGGAATTGGTCCATTCAAAATGGAGTGCATCTAAAAGCGAAGCATTTCCCAGGGAAACAAAACAATATAGCGGATACTTTCAGCAGACATGTCCTCTTGCCACAAGTGGGGATTAAATAAAGAGGCAATCAACCAGATTTTTTCGCAGTGGGGCAAACCCAATTTAGACATCTTTGCAGACCCCCAGAACACCAAATGCTAGTTCTTTGCAAGCTGGCATCACCATTGGCAATCGTGGGGGAATGCATTTTTGATAGCAGGGAATCTTTCCTTACGCCTTTCCACCCATTCCTCTGATTCCAAAAGTTCTCACGAAGATGAAGAATGAGCTTTGCAGAATAATACTATTAGCCCCAAGATTGCCTCGCCATCACTGGTTTACAAAGCTTCTCCTACTGTCAGGAAAAAACCCACATCCAGCTGACAGTTTCACCTTATCTACTGACAATGAGCAAGGGCCAGGTCCAACACCCGGATCCAAAGTCTCTCCACTTATCGGCCTGGCTCCTGAACGCAGTGATTTGCCCATTTAATTCTCTCACCTAAATGTACAGAGATGAGTTTCAGGGCCAAAGTGGACAGTACAAACAAAACCTATTCTAATAAATGGAAACGATTTTGCTTTTGGTGTCAACAGGAGCGGAGACATCCCCTTTCTTCATCACCAAAACAGATATTGCTATACCTATTACATTTGGCAAGCTCAGGATTATTTTATGCATCCATCAGAGTTCATCTGGCTGCTTATCTTGTTTCAGACGGTCACCTAGAGCTTCCACATCATGGTCCTCCCGACCAATCAAACAGTTCCCCAAAGGCCTATTTAGGGTTTTCCCTTCAGTCAGACCTCCTCCATCTTGGCATCTAAACATGGTGCTATCCCAGCTCATGAAACTCCTATTTGAGCCTATTCAGGTAATCCTTTGCACAAACCCAGAGTTTATCCCTAATGTCCCTTCGGCCTTTCATCTCAATGAGCCTTTGATCTTAAATAATTTCTTTTGGAATGCTTTATTACTGGCCAAAAATGCTCTTCGTTCTTTGGACATCAAGAGATGCATCAAATTTGCAATAGACAAGACCAAGGCTGTTCGTAAATTTAAATAGCTATTTGTGGCTTACAGCGTACCAAGGAAAGGGTGAACCCTTTCCAAACAGAGCATAGCTAGATGGATAGCTGTTGCAATTCACTTTTGTCACCAAGCAGCAGGAAAGTCATTACAGTCTTCAGTACATGCTAATTCCACAAGATGTATATCAATGTCAATTGCACTGTTTGCTGGTGTGCCACTCTACGACATTTGCAGAGTAACTACCTGTAAGAATACCCACACATTGCCGGGGGCCAAGCAGTTCTAAGATATCCTTTCCAATAAAAGTAGCTACCTCCTTCTTCCCACCATCCTTTTTCTAGTTCCACACATTGCATAATATATAATGTATTTCTTTTTCTTTAGTAACTTCTTATAGAACTATTTTTCATATGTCTAACTTATAGATGTTTTTTGCTATAGTGAGTTTAAAATCATGGCTCTAAAGTTGTAATTCTGCTTATCTCATGGATGTGTTTGTAGAGTATTCTACTAAATAGGAGTTGTCCATAGGGCATAGCTGAAGGATCCTTTTCAGTGGCCAACGAATACCTACAAACCTCTTGACTCAAATATGTGGATCAGGCGTGGGGTTTAAGAGGGCCAATTAAGGTAACTAGGCACCATAAACCTGTTTTTGTAGGGTGGTTTGAAAGTGGCTGCCCTAAGTAAAGTCTGTAGACGCGTTTTCTTTGTTAGGTGGGTGACAACCAGTTAAAAGAAGGAGACATCCACCAAATGTGGGTGAACTGTGATTTGTAGCATCTCCTGAAAGTAGCTGAAGGTTATGTCCATTTTTAGTTAATTGTTGATAGGAGATGGGGCACAGATGTAGCATGTTGACTTAATCCCAGTCCAGAAAGCCTACATTATGCTGTCACACTTGTTGAATGATGTCATCACCAATGTCTTGAATGATGTAATGTAACATATTATGAGTGATGTAATAGCAGGGATGATAGGGTGTGCATGATAGGGAGAGGTTACAGTTCGTTCACTGAACTGTACCTAGTGATTTTCAGTAGTTTTAGGTTTTTAAATACAAGTGTTTCTTCTCAGTTTGACATCTAAACATTTCTATGGTTTGTTTATAACATATGTTAGGTACTTCTTACCTAACTATAAAATCACTTTGACCCTTGTTTTTACAGTGAATATCTGTTTTTTCATATCCTTTTGTTTTTAATACTTCAACTCTATTTACACCAGGCATCTTGCCCAACTGTGTCTGTCAAGGGGTTGACCACAGGGCCTGCCATGGTGCCATGTTTTCATCTTCATCGGGCCCCCTGTTCATCGGACCAGATCCCTGGATATGTTTAGATGTGGTGATTCTATTCAGTTTCATCTTGTGAGGTCGTGGGTTCGGTTTACATCAATAAAGATAATCTTTGCAACAATCACTGTGAATTGGAAATCTTCTTCAGAAACCTCATTCTTGAGAATGCCCATAGTGAGAGATTCCTTTGAAGGTAGTAAGAGGGTATTTCCTCCTATTACAATCCCTTTTACGTTTAAGGAATTAATGTGTTTTCAAAGTTAATGGGCCCACTTTCTGAGCTAAACACAAGGCTAATCCCCAGCATTTAAAACGGAAGGCTGCTTCCTTGATATTTATTACTTTTGTCTACAAAGTAAGTGAGATTCAGGCTGTTTGTGTGCAAGGATGATCATGAGAAGTCATCTCAGTTTCCTCCCAAAGTGATATCTGATTTCCATATGTCAAACAATTTGTTTACCAACTTTTTTTTACTGACCTCTCCAATCTAGCAAAGGGAGCTTGTCACTTCTTAAATGTAAATTAGTTTCAGCATTCTATTGGACAGAACAAAATATCGTACAGCCTTTCCACTTATTTGTAAACTATTGTCTGGTTAGTACTAGGTTGCCTACAATAAAACAGTCCCTTTCTAGATGCAAAGTTTCTTGCATTAAACTATGTTACCAATTGCCAAGTTAAATGTAGGCCCAAGGCACACTCAAATAGGTGAAAGGGAGCTTTCATGCCTCTCTTAGTAAATGAAATGTCTCGATTTCTTATATATATATATATATATTAGACACACACATATAGCTGCTGAAGGAAGTTGGCTCTGTATAAACTATCTCAAAGTAAGAGATAGTGTTCACAGAGTCCATGGGTTCCCCTTAGAGGTAAGATAGTGGCAAAATTAGATAATTCTAATGCTCTATTTTGTGGTAGTGTGGTCGAGGAGTAGGCTTATCAGAGGGTAGTGTTAAGCATTTGTTGTACACACACAGGCAATAAATGAGGAACACACACTCAAAGACTTAACTCCAGGCCAATAGTTTTTAATATAGAAAAATACCTTTTCTTAATTTATTTTAGAACCTCAAGATTTGAAGTAGATACATAAAGTGCAAGGTACTCCACACAGGTACGTACGGAACTTTGAATTAGAGCAGGAACATACACAGTTTTAGTAAAAATGGCAATAAACTATTTTAAAAGTGGACACAGTACAAAAATCAACAGTTCCTGGGGGAGGTAAGTATTGGTTAGCTTTTCAGGTAAGTAAGGCACTTACAAGTTCAAGTTCTGGCCATAGGCGGCACACCATTGGGGGTCCAAGGCAACCCCAAATTCACCGCACCAGCAACACAGGGCCGGTTAGGTGCAGAGGTCAAAGGAGGGTCCAAAACACATAGGCGCCTATTACAGGGGTGCTCCAGTTCCAGTCTGCCAAAAGGTAAGTAGGTCTTCGGAGGGCAGACCAGGGGGGTTTTGTAGAGCACTGGGGGGGGACAAGTAGGCCCATAACACACACCCTTAGTGGCACAAGGGCGGCCGGGTGCAGTGTGCAAAGCAGGCATCGGGTTTTCAATTGGAATCAATGGACAGACCTGAGGGTCACTATAGTGTTGCAGGAAGGGCACAGGGTGGCTTCTCAGGCCAGCCACCGACTGGGCTAGGCAGAGGGTCACCTGATGGTCACTCCTGCACTGGAGTTCGGTTCGTTTTGATCCTGGGGGCTGTGGGTGTAGTGCTTGGTCCAGGCGTCGGGTTCTTTGTTCCAGGCAGTCGCGGTCAGGGGGAGCCTCTGGATCCTCTCTGCATGCGTCGCTGTGGGGGTCCAGGGGGGTGGTTTCAGGTTGCTCACGAGGTCGTAGTCGCCTGGGATTCCTCCCTGTAGAGTTGGTCCTCTGGAGCTCGAGCCGGGGGCATTGGGTGCAGAGGGTGAAGTCTCACCCTTCAGGCGGGACGAGTGAGGTCTTTAAAAGTTGCAAGAAAGTTGCAAAGTTGTTGCTGTTTTTGAACAGTGCCACTGTTCTCACGAGTTTCTTGGTCCTTTGGGTTCAGGGCAGTCCTCTCAGGCTTCAGAGGTCGCTGTTCCCTGTCAGATGCGTCGCTGTGCAGGTTCTTTGAGTCTGGAGACAGGCCGGTAGGGCTGGGGCCAAGTCAGTTGTCGTCTCCTTTGTCTCTGCACGGCTTCCAGGTCAGTAGTCCTTCTTCTTTGTGTAGGTTGCAGGAATCTGATTTCCTGGGTTCAGGGTCGTCCCTAAATACTCAATTTAGGGGAATGTTTAGGTCTGGGGGGCATTAGCCAATGGCTACTGTGCTTGAGGATGGCCACACCCTCTTTGTACCTCCTCCCTGACAGGAGAGGGGCGCATCCCTATTCCTGTTGGGGGAATCCTCCGAAACCAAGATGGAGGACTTCTAAAGGCAGGGGTCACCTCAGCTCAGGGCACCTTAGGGGCTGTCCAGACTGGTGGGTGACTCCTCCTTGTTTTTCTCATTATCTCCTCCAGCCTTGCCGCCAAAAGTGGGGGCAGTGGCCGGAAGGGCAGGCATCTCCACTAGCTGGGATGTCCTGGGGTGCTGTAACAAAAGGCATGAGCCTTTGAGGCTCACCGCCAGGTGTTACAGTTCCTGCAGGGGGAGGTGAGAAGCACCTCCTCCCAGTGCAGGCTTTGTTTCTGTCCTCAGAGAGCACAAAGGCTCTCACCCCAGGGGGGGCAGAAACTCGTCTCAGTGGCAGGCTGGCACTGACCAGTCAGTCTTGCACCGAAGGATTGGGTTAAAATACATGGGGCGTCTTCTAAGATGCCCTCTGTGTGCATTTTGTAAAAAATCCAACACTGGCATCAGTGTGGGTTTATTATTCTGCAAAGTTTGTTACCAAATTTCCCAGTATTCAGTGTAGCCATTATGGAGCTGTGGAGTTTGTTTTGACAAACTCCCAGACCATATACTTAATATGGCCACACTGTACTTACAATGTCTAAGAATAGACCTAGACAGTGTAGGGGCATATTGCTCACGCAGCTATGCCCTCACCTGTGGTATAGTGCACCCTGCCCTAGGGCTGTAAGGCCTACTAGTGGGGTGACTTACTTATGCCACAAGCAGCATTTTGTGTGCATGGCATCCTGAGGGGGGTGCCATGTCCACTTTGCCATTTTCTCCCCACCAACACACACTATCTGCAGTGGTAGTGTGCATGTGTTAGGTGAGGGGTCCCTTAGCGTGGCACAACATATGCTACAGCCCTTAGAAACCTTCCTTGGTCACAGGGCCCTTGGTACCACTGGTACCTTTTACAAGGGACTTATCTGTGTGCCAGGGATGTGCCAATTGTGGAACAAAGGTACATTTTTAAGTGAAAGAACACTGGTGCTGGAGCCTGGTTAGCAGGGTCCCAGCACACTTCTCAGTCAAGTCAGCATCAATATCAGGCAAAAAGTGGGGGGTAACAACAACAGGGGGGCATTTTTCTACAGCTGCTACTTGTAGACAATGTATACATTTACCAGACTTTTTTTTAGATTTGGATTCCAGGAGAGATGCTGGAGTCGGTCAGATCGTGTTGAGGAATCAGTTTGGGTGAGGATGAATGCTATTTTGTCTTCTTGTCCACAGTGAGTAAGTGGGTGGGATTGCTATTCAATCCGTTCTTTTGACTATTGTTAAGGATACCGTGGTAGAGAAGGAAATGTTACTTACCTGTAATCTAGTTCTCCTCCATGGGACTCCTCTTCAAAATCTTAAGCAACCTTTCCTCCTCTCCCGACAAAAGAAAGTACATCAATTATTCATTTCATTCAGTATCCTGTTAGTTCCGTAAAAATGAACTGACCCGTCACCTCTGGAATAATGGGACATTAGTGGAAGAATGATGTCCTTTACAGGCACAGCTGTTTGCTTAGTGCAGCCGATTTATCTGCTAACATTGTTCTTTACGGACTTTCATTTTTCTTTCACAAGTGTGCGTGAGAGGTGTTTTTTGGTAAGAATTAATGTAATAACTTTGTATTTTAATTGGATGCTTTTTTTAATGAAACAAAGTAAATGTGGCCATTTGTAGAGTCTAATTGACTCCAATAACAATAGTTGTTTTTCCTTCAGGCTCACTTTTCTACTGAAATGCTTTGCTCAGATGTGTATATATATATATATAATATAAAATCTCCAAACTAGAGCGTACTCTATTCTAATGAGTCAACTGGAATTTGAGCGGCAGAATCGCCCGTGGGGTGTGGGAGACTGGGTCTAACCCACTGCAGGTGCCACCTGTTGTTCCAACCCGGGGTTTGCTCCGGCCAACTTAGCAGTGCCTCATCTCCACCCAAGGGTAGGGATGACTGGGCAGCCGAGCGCATTACATAATTGGTGTCTCAGGGAAGCCATGGTTACTCAGGTCTCATCTGTTTCTCTCAGTTACTTTAGTCTCATATATAAATGATAAACCGAGGCAGTATTTGTTTTAATAATGATTTTAATAAAACGACTGCATCTTAGATAGCAAAGCATGAGCTGCAATAACCAGGACGACACAGTATGATAATATTAAAATGGTAACGAGGAGAGTGAAGCATAGAAATAATGCTATCATATTATCGATACAGTTGATAGACTAATTGTTACCTAAGCTATAATAAAGCACAGCATATTAAGCTCTAATTCTGCCCTTCAGGTTCCCCTGGGAAGATATAATCCCCCATACTTGAGCAAAGGCCTGCAGTCTGCGTTAGCATCAGTAGCGAAGCATTCATCAATCAGCATACAGTTGTGGTTCTCTGGCTGGACTCTCCCTCTAGCGTGTTAAGGGACAAAGAAGTGTTTTTCTAATAAAACTACTGATATTCTGAGAAAATGTCCGTACGTAAGGATGTGTATTTTCTACGAATGTCGGAGACTAAACTTATACCACGTTCACCGGCAATGTTCCGTGCTGTAGCCTTGGAAGAAGCACAGTGAGCAAGACTCTGCTGGCTTAGGAAAACAAGTAGATAAAGAGAAAATAAAACAAGACAGTAAAAGTGGCTATTGTAATAATAGAAATGAAGTCGAATAAAATATATCTAGGTTAGAGTGCACAGCGTCTTGGCCTAGTGTGTTAAAATAACGTGGACGGAGCTATAGCTAAAATGACTACACTACACCCTCACCTTGTCGGTCGTAGGTGGTTCAAAGCATAATGACATATAAAATGACTACTAAAAGCTCAACATAAAATATATATGTAAAAATTAACGTCAATTATGACAAGTCGAAGGGACACATGGGCATATAAAGGGACAATTTAAAACAGGAACATGTGGCATAAAGGACCAAATTTTCAGAGTCAAAGTTATTTTCGAAAAAATCCAATCGATTCAGTGACCATAGATGACAGGAAATCTTCCACTTCGGCAGATGTTAAAGATGAAAAAGTATCGCCAAGAAGGACCAAGGAGCAGTAGTGTTCCATAGCTTCAGCCAAGGCGGCATTCTGTGGTGTACCCAAAGATGAGTTTATAGCCACATCCTCCAGGAAGGGCAACTCATAAGTAGCTTCCGTAGCAAACGCAACCTCAATACACACGTCTGGTAATGAGCCCTCAGTGATAACATCAACAGATCGGCGTCCAATGAAAGCAAGCGCTGCGCAGAAAGCACCAGAGGCATTGAAACACGGGCTGCACACAATAGAACCGGTCTGAATGACAGAGACCAGTCACACTCCAATTGCTCCAGGAGTGTTGCTCCAAAATTCTGCATCATGCTTTCACGACATAGCTGCGCTGATGGGAGCGCTTTCATTCCTTCTTGTTGCGGCAGGACAGTCATTGCGCATGAAAAATAGCAACAGAAAAACGCCAGCTAATAAAGCCTAAGTTATTGGAAATCCCCTGAAAACACTAGAGAAAATTGAGTGGATGACTGGTGGTATTAGACTGAAAATGGCGGAGAAGGTGTGAATGAAACCAGAACCAACAGCCTTAAAAAAAAGTTTGCGATTGCAGAAGTACTGGACGCATTAAATATCCGGCCCACGAGTTCACCCAAGTGTCTCGGAAAGTTTGTACATAAAAGGGACTGTATCTCTGTATCTCTGTATCTTTGTATCCCTTGCCACCTGAAGCGCGCAGGTCTTGAGTGCAGATGTAAAAGCCACGTGCTTTTGAAATAATAAAGCCTTGTGTCTGCTCAACTTGTCAAAATTCACATTTGAAGTAGCAATGTGAGGCAAAATATCAGCTACCTCTTTGATCTTAGTAGGAGGAAAAAGTACGTTTCCGCAGCACGTAACGATCTTAGAGACTGAAAATAAGCAGATTAATGACCTCGTGTATTAGCCACTCAGCAGATGGTATTTCAGCCACAGTAAAAGGCAACTTTTCTAATTTCTCGGTGCTTAGCATGACATAAGTCTCTTCTTTCTTAGCCATTAGTTGTAGTTGTTGTGTTAAGTTAAAGGAAGAAAAGATTTCCTTCACGCTGACATGCTGCCAGCCAACGCGACCCGCCTTTAATGTTTGAAGTGTCCAACCCAACTGCATAATGGACCTTAGCTGACTCTGTCTATGGTGTAAAGAAGACATATCTGTTTGTATAATAATGTATATAGCAGAAGAAACAATGTTGTTTAAGGTGTATATTCGGTCGGACAGGGTATTAATCCCATTATCCACAACAGCTAATGTCTTTTTTAGATTTTCCTGGTCTATTAGCTTTAACTGGGCAGCTGCTTCTTGTTGGAAAGGCTTCCAAATTTCATTATATACATCATATAAGAAACGCTTTCTGTAGTGTTTACTGGGTCCTAACAGGAAATCCTGTAAATCAGTATTATTAGACAGGAGACTTAGGTGTTCTCTAACCATATCTAGTGAGGACGTTTTTAACCATTGCTGGCTATGTTTCCCCACACTATATGTTGTAACTATACTCGCATGTTCGGACGATATATAGCGAGGGTGCAGCCTGTTAGTTCTAAAACCCCCTGAGAAGTTGATAAAATGTTGGTGACACCCATTGGTATCTACTGACCACAATAACCACCCGCCAGGACATGTCACTGAAACATTAAATGTACCATTCTGGACCCATTGCATTTGTATATTTTTGACATTTATAGAATTTTGCCGGGGCAGGTATACTGGGCGTGTTTAATTCTTTGATCTTTGCTAAACCTAGACAACATGTTTGTTGTACAGTTTAATTTAAGAAGATCATTTGTACAGGTATTCAGGCATGCTCTGAATAAAGCTTCCTTCCCCTTATTTGCCAATGTGTAGTTCCCGTCACACTTTTTAAGTCAATCGACTTTAGCCAATATTCATAGCCTTTTTATAATCAACCGGGAAACAAAGGATTCCGAATATATACATTTTATATTTGTCAATTATATGTGTATGTCCTTAGTAGGTGGCAATTTAAAATAATACAACTCAGCATTTCTAACATCATGCCCAGAAAAATACATACATTTTTCAGAATACGTTTTAGAACTCCCTAGTGGCGGAGTCGGACAGTGTTCCCATTGTATAGAATTAAAAACTATTTTTGGGCTACTTGCTCTGTGTAATAATTATAGCAAAACATATCACCATAGATGGCTTTAGATTGATAGACATCTTCGTTTTCAAATAAAGTATAATACTGCAATTCAGTCATCATAGAATCAACTGTTTTCACATCCCAATAATCAGAAACAATGCCTGGCATTATTATGTCATTCATAGAAAGTTTGAATACATATGGTATCTGAATAACCTCCATGGGACCGTATATATCAAATATTACTTTGTCCCAAACAATTCCATGAGGAATTGGTATTGCGGAAATATTCACAAGTCTCTTCGGACCTTGTGTGATGAAAAATGTGGTTTTAGGTCCTCATCCACCAATTCAACTGTCGATTTTTTAGGAAGAAAGTGTCCGTGTATTAACAAAAAGAAAGTCATGACAAAACCAATCCAAAGTAGGAAAGCTTTTATAGTCCAAGAAAGCCATAGATAGTTCCATGGAAGAACAAAGTATGTTATTTTAAGACAGTTCAATAGCTTACGTGCGTTTGACAGTTCAGGTGTCGAAGAGGCGAATGAGTCCGAGAAAACATCATTGATGTCGGCAAAATATCCAGAAGTAGTTCGTACAAAAACTGAAACCGTGTTAACTGGTGGAGTTGGTGTTTCTCGTGTTGGCACAGATAAAAATAGCACCATCCGTTTGTGTTGATGCTGTATCAAATCGATCAACTGTCTCTGTATTATTTGATGTTAGTGGAACCAATGCAAAATCATTTTCCACCCTCCCCAAGGTCGGAGAGGTATCAGTGTTGCTGCTTACAACTTGTAGAGCAACTTCTTGACCAGTAGTGAGAGGTATTTGGGAACTACCGGTTGTTCCTCCTGGTCTGCTGTGCAGGATTGGCCACATGGTGTAGTTTGACATTGTTAATGGAGACAAAACGATTTTCCTTGGAACCTGCCAACGGCAGTAGAATGACATTTCTGGTACCGTGTATTCCCAAGACTGGGACCGGTGCTCGATAGGAAGGACCAAATTCCTTTTTCATAGCGACCTTTTCACGTACTAGATCCCCCAACTCTAGGAATCCAGCCAGTAGATGTCACTGGTACATCCTTAATTCCTACGGAGGTAGTACTGGCAAAATAATTGTCGTTGCAGAACTGTTGTAATTCCTGTAAGACAGTGACACAATCATTTATGTCAAAAGGTGTTTCTGCCACCTACACGCCAGGACCATCAAGATCAGGAACATACATTCGAGTTCCGAACAGGCACTCATATGAAGTACGACCCCCCCCAGGGACCTTCTAGGCAGATTGTTAAGTGCTCTCTGAACTCTGTACAGGTGATTTAGCCAACAACGACCCATACATAAGACTCTGGCTGTTAAGGATTGCTTTAAATCACGGTTTAATCGCTCCACAACACTATTTCTCTCTGGATGAAATGGAGACGAGTACAGGAGTTGGACCCCCACCGAAGCCATGGCGTCCCTGAATGCCCTTGAGGCGAAAGCAGGGCCCTGCTCCGAGTGGAAAGCCGTAACTGCATATGTACCAATAAAGACTTGCAAATCTTTAATAACAGTCCGAGCGTCGGCCGACCGTTGTGGCCACACCCATGAAAATCTGGAGCAAGAATCAACAGCGACTAAAATATACTTGTATGCACTGTCCGGTGTTAGGGGACCACAGTGGTCCAAGTACACACATTGTAATGGTTTATTTGAAATTAAGAGGGGTGTCTGCAGCGGGCGTTTGGCAGTGGAAACTTTTATTTGTTGGCAGATGTCACAATAAAGAACATATTGCTTGGTCTCTTTATAGAGGCCTGGCCACCAATAATGGGCTTGCAAGATTGATATTGAAGCCGCCACATCAGCATTGGCAGATGCCACCCCTTCATGCGCTGCTTTAATCAACTCTGGTCTTATATTTTTATTGGGAATATCTCTCACGCCTACACCTGGTATCCTAACCTCCGCGTTCAGGCGGTCTCCCATTCAGTAGGAATATTTAGCCGGAAATGTTTTAGGATAGGGCGAACCATCAGCCGTAGCTTTCACGGCAGCCCATATGTCTGCGTCTGGTTTTATACTTAAACGTGTTACTGCAACTACAGCAGCCGTAGCTACTGCTGACTTTGTGGCTACATCAGCCAGTGTATTTTCAGCCACGTGTATTCCAACATGCTGGTGTCCAAGTGTATGTACAACATGGACATTTGGTAGCGTTTCTTTTAGATCTGTTACTTTCCTCTACAGTAATCTGTGTTTTATGGTGTTGCCTTTAGAATCTCTGAACGCATTCTGGAGCCAGTAATGCAGGTATTCATTGAAGGACTGGACGCAGTAGTACGAATCACAAACAGTCAGCATTGGCTGTGCAGGATCTGTATGTTCCAGTGCCATCCACAAAGCTTTTAGCTCAGCCAATTGTGCTGTGCAATCCCCGATTGTTTGTGTGTATGTGTGTAGTGGACAAAATGTATTGTCCTCCATATAGCTGCATACGACTGCGCAAGCAGCAGAATATTGGTGTTTTGTGCCACTTGCAGGTTGTGCAGAGCCATCAGTGTACATGACTCTGATATTGTTTGATAGGCAGTGTGTGTGATGGAACTAGCTATTCTAGTTCGTACTGCAAAAATTCTTGAGTTTGTAATTTTGGCTGTCAAGGACATGGCCCATTGTATCCAACGTGGATGTAATGCTATTGCGTTTGGAACACTGGCTTTTGTGACAGCCTCTAGGGCTGGGATTGGGGAAACAACAATTCTGCGTTTGCCCTGAGCTAGAGGTCTTTCTTTAATGACAGCTATCTGTACAGCATTGAGAATTTTCTCTGTGGGAGCAAAACGTTGTTATGCTGCTGAGTATAAGTGAGATTTATATGCAATCGGGACTGTTTCACCTTCATTAAATGTCACATAGGTGAAACCGATGGCACCAGCAATTACTCTGATAACCAAGTGTGTCTTGTTGTCCCTTGTGTTTAGATGTTGTGCTGCAAGCATGTCTGTCTGCAGATCTCTGAGAATGCGTGTATGTTCAATTGACCAAAGTTTACTTGTAAAATCAGGACGTATCAAATCATATAAAGGTTTTATGCATGTAGCATAATCTGGAATGTAAGTTCTGCCAAAATTTAGGAAACCCAATAGAGACTGGAGTTTTTTTATCGTGTTTGGAGGTTGTATTTGTGCACATTTTCCGAAGAATTGTGGCACTAGGCTCTTTCCTTCACTTGACAGCTCATATCACAGAAACGGGACGTTGAGGAAGGCAATTGTTGTTTTTTTTAAGCTGAATTTGTAGGCAAATTCAGAAAATCCGACACCAATGCGGGCTACCCGTCTTAAATGTTGTAGTAAATCATCATTCGTCAGATAAATATCATCTACATAGGACAATGCTTCAGGGTCAGTCTCATGCAAAATTGCAGTGACACGAGCTGCGAACAGTCCTGGGATGTTCTTATACCCCTGAGGTAAACGACTGATTTTTTTCTGGGAGCCTAGTGCGCTGAAACTTGTTAAGTCTCTACTCTCAGGCGCTATATTCTGGTAGAAAAAAACCTTTGGAAATGTCCAGTGTTGTCTTATATTTTTTGCGCACTATATTGCTCATCAGGTCTGTGCTATGTGAGTTTTGTATAGCATATGTGCGTGTACGACTGCTTAAATGTCTGTAGTCTAAGACTATTCTGTATGAATGGTCTGGTTTAGCCACTGGGAATAAAGGATTGTTCATTGGAGAGACAAAGGGTTCTGATGGATACAACTACCTGTGGATTCCTCACCTTATGAATTCGATCCTTGCGTCAGCATCCGACGGAAAGTCTTCTTCCTGGCTGTCTACGTCGACGAGGACGTCATAATGGCACGGCTCCACGTGACTCCGTCTGACGTCAACGTGCCAATAAGAGGTCCTCGTCGGCGTACTGACGTCAGTTTTTCCTTTTTCCGTGCTTCGACACCAATGGTTTTTCTTCCTGGCCCGTTGGTAACTGTAACGATTTCTCAAAGTTACAATGTCGCCTCCGAAGAAGTCCGGTTTTAAGCCGTGTAGTGAATGCGGGGGTCGGATGTCAGTGACCGACCCCCATTCGGACTGTATTTGGTGTTTAAGCTCCGAACATGATGTGGAAGGTTGTTCTTCGTGCCGGAGCATGAATCCGAATGCTCTGAAAGAACGCGAGGCGAAGCTCTTCTTAGCCGAGGCATAGAAGAAGGAACACAATAAAGTTTCCTCCCATGCTTCTCCCAAAAAACATAAGAAGCGGCGTCATCATGACTCTCGGCGCCGTTCGGAGCGGAGCCGATCGAGGAGTTGTTCGAGGTCGAGGTCTTGTTCATCACGGCGCCAAAAGACGTGGGAGATGAGTCCTACTGTCACGCCTCAGCCGGAGAGTCCGGGGTTGTCACCAGCGCCTTCAGTCTATGAGGTCACTCAAGGTAGTCCTCACTTTTCACCGGCGCCGAGGGATCCTGATGTTCACCAGACATCTGCACAGCAGTACCCGGCTTTCCCGACTCCAGGGACGGATCCGGCCGCATTTTTGAATGCGATGTATGCTGTTTTTCAATCAATGGCCCCTGCTGGTGCACCGGCGGGTCCCACGGGGCCATTGGCATTCAATTTGGGCTCGCCGGCGTCATATAGGGCTGCTCCATTCATGCCCTTCTGCCCTACAAAGTCTGGTGGTCCGGCGCCGGGGGTCTCCCCTGGCAGGAGTCCTTCGCCTGGGACTGTGGATCCGTCGGCTTCTCATCCGACTCCTTCTCCGCGCCATCCGGCGTCATTGATGGCCTCATCCAGACCGGCTCCATCTCCTTCCGTTCATTCGGCTTCGAGGAGGTCATCTGCCGACTTCGGGCCGGTGCCGGCTCCGACGCCAGTTGAATCTAGGAGCCTTCCTGAACCGTTTCGGGGTCTGAGATCGTCGTCGTCGATGGAGTCCTTGTCGACGCCGGCTCTGGAAACTCATCTTAGATCTCAAAGGAAGGCGTTGAGGCTTCTGGAGGAAGAGGAATACAGAATGCTTGAGGAAGGTGAGATAGAGCCTTCTGATGACTTCCAGGGGCTTGCCACTGCAAGTGGTTTGGATACTTCCCCGGAGTAGGACATTGCTTCTCCGGTGGAGTTTACTGAGGAGGCCGCCTCCTTCCATGCTGTGGTGAGGAAGGCAGCTGATTACCTGGATTTGCCTTTGTCCACGGCAGAAGTAAAGACTAACCTGCTCACAGAGGTTCTTCATCCATCTTCCTCCAGTGCTGACCCTTTGCTGCCTTTTAATGAGGCTTTGACGGAGCCTATTTTAGACCTATGGAAAAAGCCGGTGACATCTCCTGCTGTAAACAGGGCAGTGGCGAGGAGGCATAGAAGTGCCCCAGGAGATCCAGTTTTTCTGTCTCGTCACCAGACTCCGGAGAGCTTGGTGGTTCAGGCATCATGTTCTGCAAAGTCTGCCCCCGGTACATTCCCAGGTGTTCCGACGGACAGAGAATCCAAGAGGATGGAGCAGTCCTCGAAGATTTTTTTTTTCCTCTTGTAGCATGGCCCTAAAAGCTACCAATTCCACCTGTGTGCTAGGCAGATATATCCATGCCCTAATGGACTCTGCTAAGGAGATGGCAAAAGATCTGCCACAGGAAATGCAAAAATCTTTTGGGTCCCTTTTCTTGGATGCACAAGCTGGTGCGCAGCAGATTATACAATCTGGCCTGGATACCACGGATTCCATTGCCAGGGCCATGGGAACATCGGTGGCTACGAGAAGGCATGCCTGGTTAAGGTCTTCTGGTTTCTCATCAGATGTACAATCCACTTTAATGGACCTTCTGTTTGATGGGGAAAAGCTGTTTGGGACAAGGCAGACTCTGCCCTTGAACGGTTTAAGGACTGTCGGGCTACAGCTAAGTCCCTGGGTTTGCAGGCCCCTTCTACTACATCGTACAGACCTTTTCATAGGTTTCGAGGATTTGTTAGAGGCTCTGCCTTTCGAAGGTCTCAATCTTATGCCCAGCAACCTGCCAATCCGCCCTTTCGTGCCTTCAGAGGGCGGGGTAGGGGTAGGGCTAGAGGTCCAGCCCAGCAGCTCTCTTCTTCTTCATCCTTCTCTGGTGGACAACAGCAGAAGCAGCCCTAGTTTTCCCCACTTTATCAGTCATACTTCTCCTGTAGGGGGAAGATTGAGTCTTTTTCTACAGAAATGGAGGTCAATTACAACAGACTCGTGGGTGCTAGGAATTGTGGAAAAGGGCTATGCTCTCCCCTTTCAGGAGTTTTCTCCTCCCTTTCCCCCGTCCCTCCTTTTTTTCAGAAGACCATCTTCTGTTGTTGCAACAGGAGGTTGTCACCATGTTGGCAAAGGGTGCTATAGAGTTGATGGCGTTGCAGGAAAGGAGTCAGGGGTGTTATTCAAGATATTTCCTGATTCCAAAAGTGGACGGTCGGTTGCGGCCGATCCTAGACTTGAGGATTTTGAATGTGTTCCTCAAGCAGGAAAAATTCAAAATGCTGACCCTAGCGCAGGTGCTATTGGCGTTGAACGAAGGAGACTGGATGGTGTCTGTCGACTTGCAAGACGCGTACTTTCATGTTCCCATAATCAAGTCGCACAGGAAGTATCTCCGTTTTGTGGTCGGATTGCAACATTACCAGTTTGCGGTCCTTCTGTTTGGACTTACTTCAGCACCCCGGGTCTTCACAAAGGTGATGACAGTTGTTGCAGCACATCTCAGAAAGAGGGAGGTAGCGGTTTTTCCCTACCTGGACGATTGGTTGATCAAAGCCAAGTCTACAGAGATTGTGTTGTCTCATCTGCGAATGACAACACAGTTGTTGTTCGATCTGGGTTTTTCGGTGAACGTACCCAAATCTCACCAAGAGCCCTCTCAACGCCTCCTGTTCATAGGGGCAGTACTGGACACGACAAAGTTTCGGGCCTACCCCCCACCTCAGCGGGTACGGGACATTCAGGCGCTGATTCCTTTGTTTCAAAGTGGAGTGGCAGTTCCAGTCCTCAAGGTCTTACGCCTGCTAGGTCTGATTGCTTCTTGCATTCTGTTGGTCACTCATGCTCGCTGGCATATGAGGGCTCTTCAGTGGTGCCTCCGCAGACAGTGGTTCCAGCACAAGGGGGACCTCAGGGATTCAACAAAGATCTCTAGGGACGCTGTAGCGGATCTTCTTTGGTGGGTAGAGGACGGCAACCTTTCCCAAGGAAAATCATTTTCACTGCCTCCTCCAGTGGCCACAGTGATTTCGAATGCTTCCACTCTAGGGTGGGGATCTCATCTGGGGGACCTGGAGATCCAGGGTCATTGGTCTCCAGCGGAACAGATGTTGCATATCAATCTGTTGAAATTGCGGGCGGTACGTTTGGCGCTCAAGGCCTTCCTCCCTTACCTTCGCGGTCAGTCAGTTCAGATCCTGACGGACAACACTACCGCGATGTGGTATATAAACAAGCAGGGAGGAGTGGGGTTGTATCTTCTTTGCCGAGAACCACTACGACTCTGGTCCTGGGCTCAGGACCATCAGATTTACTTGATGGCAAATCATTTGGCTGGAGTGTTGAATGTACGTGCGGATGTTCTCAGTCGTCACTTCTCATTAGATCACGAGTGGCGTCTCCATCCGGATCTAGTTCTCCACATCTTCGAGATGTGGGGTACTCCTCAGGTGGATTTATTTGCCACTCGGGAGAACGCGCATTGCCCGTTATTCGTCAGCCTCCAGTATCCGATGCAAGGGGCGTTGGGGGACGCGTTTCAGATGTCCTGGAGCGGCCAGCTGCTTTGCGCGTTTCCCTCCATACCCTTGATTCCTCCGGTTTTGAGGAAGGTTCGGCAAGACCGGGCCCAAGTCAAATTGGTGGCACCGGTCTGGCCGAGAAGGCTATGGTATACAGACCTACTTAAACTCTCTCAGTGCCCTCCGCTCCGTCTTCCGCTCAGGGCAGATCTCCTCTCTCAATCGCAGGGGCAGGTTTTACACCCCCACCTCCAGAGCCTGCACCTTCATGCCTGGAGATTGAACGGGGCAACCTGAGTTCCTTTTCTCTCCCACCGGATGTAGTGGATGTTATACTATTGTCCAGGCGACACTCCACTAAATCTATTTATGCCGGAAGGTGGGTGAAATTTGTGCTGTGGTGTGGAGAGAACCAAAAAGATCCTTTAAAGGCCCATCTTTCAGATGTACTTTTATTTGTTCTTAGTTTGGCGAAGAAAGGCTGTGCTATAGCTACAGTTAAGGGTTATTTGGCAGCTCTGTCGGCGTTTCTTTGCCTTCCGGACCAGCCATCTTTATTCAAGTCTCCGATTGTACATAGGTTCCTTAAGGGTTTGGTGAATAGCTTTCCTCCTAATCCTTTTCACATGCCTCAGTGGGACTTAAATCTTGTGTTAACATTCTTAATGGGTTCGCCTTTTGAGCCCATGCATTCTTGTCCATTGAGATATTTAGCCTTCAAGACTGTTTTCTTAATCGCAATTACTTCTGCCAAGAGGATTGGAGAGCTTCAGGCACTTTCCGTAAAGCCTCCTTTCACCATGTTTTTCCCTGATAAAGTGGTTCTAAAAACCAGGGCTGCTTTTCTACCGAAAGTTGTCACCCCTTTTCATATAGGGCAAAATATCACTCTTCCTGCGTTTTACCCTCCTCCCCACCCGTCTAAAGAAGAAGAGAGACTCCATAGGTTGGACCCTAAGAGGGCCCTGAGTTTTTACCTCGAAAGGACTAAGGACTTTCGTTTAGATGGGCAACTGTTTGTTGGATATGCTGGTCAGCAAAAGGGCTGAGCGGTTCAGAAAAGGACACTCTCCAGGTGGGTCATCTTGTGTATCAAGATCTGTTACTCTTTGGCAAAAAAGGTCCCTCCTGAAGGTATCAGGGCCCACTCTACTAGAGCTAAATCTGCATCCTCGGCTCTGGCGAGGGGAGTTCCGTTAATAGATATATGTAAAGCGGCAACTTGGGCGTCCCTCCATACTTTCGTGAAACATTACTGTTTAGACTCTGAGATGAGGAGGGACGGTCATTTTGCTCGGCTCAGTATTGCAAGATTTCTTAGTGTAATCAGGCGGGCACCCACCACCGAGTGCGGTACTGCTTGGCACTCTATTCATAAGGTGAGGAATCCACAGGTAGTTGTATCCATCAGAAGAACAAGTTACTTACCTTCGGTAACGCTTTTTCTGGTGGATACACTAACTACCTGTGGATTCCTCACGGTCCCTCCCGCCTCCCCGTTGCCTGCCTGATTTCACAGTTATCTTGCAGTCTTTGGTTTAATATTTCTTCTTATATTTATATATTTATATGTATTTATATGCGTGTACATATATGTATATAGTGATATTTCTCTGTAAATTTTTGTATATTCGTGTATTTAAGCTCTCAATAAGAATGGATGGTTTAAATGGACAAGGTTTTTGTGTGCGTATATCTTTCTATATTAATTATCATTTTTCATGGTCGGTTTACTCCTGTTTGCTTTAAGAGCACGAATAAAGATGAGGTGAAACTGACGTCAGTACGCCGACGAGGACCTCTTATTGGCACGTTGACGTCAGACGGAGTCACGTGGAGCCGTGCCATTATGACGTCCTCGTCGACGTAGACAGCTAGGAAGAAGACTTTCCGTCGGATGCTGGCACAAGGATCGAATTCATAAGGAGAGGAATCCACAGGTAGTTAGTGTATCCACCAGAAAAAGCGTTACCGAAGATAAGTAACTTGTTCTTCTATTACGCCCTGGTATTCTAGCTGTGTGAGTATTTCCCTCACAGGTGCTTTAGCATCATGTTTTATTGGATATTGAGGTTGTGGTTGGGGTTGATTTTTAATAGGAATTACATGGTAGGGGGATTCTTTATCCCATCCTACGTGATTGCGATATAACGCAGGTACCTGTGCCAAAGCCCACTCAATGGCATAGGATTCAGCGAGTCCCCCCGGACAAGGGGCGAGAAAGAAGGTTTAATAACACCTTCTCCATATAGGCAGGTACAGACAAATTCAGGTGGCCAATCTTGTTCAGCCAACAAAAAAACATCATATATGTTTATTAAGCGATCCCAAAAGATTGCGTCTGTTATGCGTTCAATGTCTCATAACTGTAGCATTACTTTATACATCCTATCAGGCGTGGAGACACGCATGTCCGCAGTTTCTACTTGTAGAAAGTCATCAGTTGCTTTCACCTCCAGATGCTCTAGAAGACTCCGGCAAACTATTGTGACCTCTGACGCGCTGTCTAACAGCGCTAGTGCCCACTTCTGTTCTTCAAGAGGACCCTCTTCCTGAGTGGCATGTTGAATTGCGACTGCTGCCACTTTTTTCTTTTTAATTTGGGGTTTTTGTTGGGCAGGTTTCTCTTCCTTTTTAACAGAAACCTTCGATGAGCATTTTGATTCTTGTCTTAGTTTCCAGTACTCAGTTCTTCGCTCTGATCGCCCACCTCTCTCATTTTGTTTTTCCGATGAGTCCTGAAAGGAACGAGATTGGCGTGTATCAGTATATTGATAGCTATCAGTCGTTTTTATATTATCTCTATTTCTGAGATTATATCTATTCTGTGGGGTCTTCATACGTGAAGATTCTCCCCTCTCTTTTTTAGGAGTTTGTTGTTTTTTATCCCAGCGTTTCTTATTACCCTGAGGAGCTTGCTTGAAAAAATCTTTGTTAGATTTGCCCTGATATTGTGTTTTAGTTGGCCAGGCCCCTAAGGTATCTTGACCAATGCTATAATAGGTCTTTGCGATAATCGTAGGCAGCTCACGTTCCTGATCCTGTTGAGGAACGTCACAGAGCCGCATGCGCACTGCTAGTGTGATTGCTTCCCCTTTGAGATTACTTAAAATAATTGAGGATACCGTGGCAAAATTACCCATCAATTGCATCCCCAAGTCCAGGGCCGGGACAGCCCCGTATTCATCTTGAATTTGTTTCAACACTTCCGGTAAGTTGGCAAGTGTTGGTGTACCATGTGCGTTTGTATACGGCGCAGCAAATATCGTGACCCAGGTATTACAGTTATCTACTGTAGGGACCATCCCAAATAGCAAGCGCATTGATAGTATTCTATGCTTATCCTGAGGTCCATATGCGGAAATACTGCTTCCAGCGCATTTATTTTTTGTGCTAACCAAAACAGAGTTTCTTCTCGTTTGGCGGGTACTTTACCCATAATCGAATGCACAGTCGCAGGGTTTATACCTGGCGTTACTGCGTGTGGTTGTGCTGGTGCAGCACGTGCTGGGTTTGTATTGAATGTTTGCATCACAAATTGTACTAACCATCTATATGTTGCTGTTAATTTAGGATATAGGTGACGAACCTCAGCTACCGCTAAGGTCGCTACTGCAGGGTGTGGGGAATAGGTGGCAAATAGAGGCCAGGTAGGACCATCATTAATTACTTAGAGGACCTAACCTTATTGGTAATATTGTGTGGAGTAGGGTGCCATCAAGCCAATTATTATGTTCTTGATAAGATAATGGTATTTCTAAATATGCGTATGCCCTGTATTGTCCAGGTACGTTTGCATGTGTATAGTGATCAAATGTATTTATGTTCCCATCTACTGCTGGAAATGTGACCCAAGAATAAAAAAGTTCTGTTCTATAAGCTGGATGGGCGTCCACCACAAATGTGACTAGACCCCCCTGGGCCGTTATGCTAGTTGCTAGTAAATGTGCAGTCAGAGGTTGTCTCATTGACTGCTGTTGCTATCTACTGAGGATTCGCCCTACTAGATTGAAGAAATGATCAGAGAACGCGCACCAAATAGAGTTTTTCCTTTTCAAGTTCAAGCTTGAACAACCTCCAGCACCAGATAGGATAACCTATGTAGCTGGGGCGGAAAGCCTCAGTACCACGGACGTCTCCGTATACGGTATAAATTATCATTATATATAATGAGACTGAGATGCTCAGGAGGACCCGAAAATTAGAGCCTGACCAAACGTTGGCGGCGCCATGTCGCGTATGCTCTCATTATTCTAATGAGTTTGCTGGATTTTGACCGGCAGAATCGCCTGCGGTGTGGGAGACTTGAGTCTAACCCACTGCAGGTGACATCTGTTGCTCCAACCCGGGGTTTGCTCTGGCCAACTAGCAGTGCCTTATCTCCACCCAAGGGCAGGGATGACTGGGCAGCCGAGCGCATGACATAATTGGTTTCTCAGGGAAGCCGTGGTCACTCACGTCTCATCCGTTTCTCTGTTACCTTAATCTCATATATAAATGACAAACAGTGGCAATATATGTTTTAATAATGATTTTAATAAAATGACTGCATCTTAGAAAGCAAAGCATGAGCTTCGATAACTAGGACGACACAGCATGACAATATTAAAATGGTAATGAGGAGAGTGAAGCATAGAAATAATGCTATCATATTGTCGCTACAGTTGATAGACTAATTCCTACCTAAGCTGTAATAGAGCACAGCATATTAAGCTCTAATTCTGCCCTTCAGGGTCCCCTGGGAAGACATAATCCCCAATACTTGAGCAAAGGCCTGCAGTCTGCGTTGGCATCAGTAGCGAAGCATTCAGCAATCAGCATACAGCCGTGGTTCTCTGCTGGAATCTCCCTCTAGCGTGTTAAGGGACAAAGAAGTGTTTTTATAATAAAACAGCTCATGTTCTGAGAAAATGTCCCTACGTAAGGATGTGTATTTTCTACGAATGTCGGAGACTAAACTTATACCACGTTCACCGGCAGTGTTCCGTGCTGTAGCCCTGGAAGAAGCACAGAGTGAGCAAGCATGTCTTGTTTGAGAACATTGTGCTGGCTTAGGAAAGCAAGTAGATTAACAGAAAATAAAACAAGACTGTAAAAGTGGCTATTGTAACAATAGAAATAAAGTTGAATAAAATATATCTAGGTTAGAGTGCACAGCGGCTTGGCCTAGTGTGTTAAAATAACGTGCACAGAGCTGTAGCTAAAATGGCTACACTACACTTTCTTAAATTAACAAACATTTATGTTTATATTTGACAAAAGAGTAACTCATTTATCAGAACAAAACCCATCCAGTAATTTACTCTGCACGGTTTTTTTGAACAGTTGTACTGTGATGCTCACAAATATGCAGTTTACACAAGTTCACATAATCCCTTACCTGGCCACAGACTATTTCCCTTAGTGCAAGCTACAGTTGCCATAAAAGGTTTTGCTACAGTCAAGGACTTTATACTTTCTCAAACTTGTTTAGTCACCCTTTTCATTTATGCACACCTCTTTTCTTTATAATATACGTATCCAGCTTCGCAGCAGCTTCCTAACATCCAGAGGTTCAGCCTCCTTCTCTTGTGTTTAACTATGCCATTTGGCCACTGTCAGTACTAGAAAGCCCTTGATATATCTTCAGATCCTCATATTGTAATGCTCCACAGCAATATCATTTGCAGCTCAGGTTTTAGCTCTATTACTACCAACATGCCTGGGACTATCCTCACTTATTTCCAATATTATTGTAGACCTCGACCACTCTAGACAGTTTGGGGCAATGTTCCTTCCACCATGCGATTTGTAAACAATCATTTTTAGGGAGTATCTTCTGGTACTCTTTTGTTTCTGTGGTTGGTTCATCTGTCACCCAATTCTGCAGAAAGGCGTGCCTTGTACTTTTTTTTATAGTTGTATGGCGGATCTAGATACCTCGGCTGATCTAGATACATCTGTTTATTCAACCATGGCAGAGTTTTCCAAAAATAAAAGCCTCTTCAACCTCTGCTAGTCAATCGAGCTAGAAATGTTTACGTAGAAGATCCTCTCACCAAATGTTTTTTTTCTTCACAATGATAAACATTTAGCCAACAAGTTTACACTTTGTCAGAACATCACCACCAGAACTTTGTAGGTTAGAGAGGAATGGCTTCTTTAGCACTTAAAAAATCTTCGCTTGGTTGTGAGTCTGTCAAGAACGTTCCCACAGGGATCATTCCTAAGTTCAGGAAGGCTGTATTAAATCTGGATACTATCAAGAATCCAAAACTCCCCACTATCATCTGGCATTGAACTGGCCCCTGGTTCTGTCAGCAAGGACAGGACTTATGACGTAAACAACAAGCCCTCTGTCCTAGGAAAGCAACAGATCATTTATAACCACCCCAAAGAATTCTCACTAATCTTCAATGGCAATATCCTTTTTTTTATGCCCTGTGTGTGAGAAGTATGGCACATGTTCCATCAACTGCAACAATGCCCTCTTCGTGAAGAAAGCATCAGCACCTTCAGCACAAAAAAAAACCCATTGACAAAGATCTATGCCTCTGTGCCTTCCCACCCACTAATGACGACGTCCCCGTCAATAAGTGTCTGAGTGAGCATAATAACAATGCTATAGTGCGCAATAAATTTGACCACACTGTTTATGAACAAGTCCATTGGTAACTACCATTCCACTACAGTAATTGTTTTACACAGATTCAGATTATGCCAGACCATCTGCTAAACTTTCTTGAAGGGGGGAAATTATGAGGATGATTATAATGATGATGTTATCTGTGATGAGGAGGTATACAAAGAGATGGTACATTCATATTCTACTTTTGAAAATCAGCATGCTTCAAGGTTCTTTGGCATATTTACATGAAAACCTTAGTGTACAATTTATCAATGATGATGACTCTGACAAAGAGAATTACCCGCCAACACAATAACAGGCTGTGCATTAAAGAACAGCCATCAATTTCCAGTGCTTCCAGTTTGGAAATTGTGGTACTAGATTTAAACTTTTTGGATAAGATACCATGCAAAAGTTATCCCCAATCAAGAGCTATTTCAAATAAAGTAAAACTCGTGTTTTGGGCCCTTTTCAGTGCCTCACTCAATGCATCCAGTAATCTATTCTGTCAGTTACCCAAAGAGGTGCTTCTAAGGCAGTATGGATGGCTCTACAGCATATCATTTCCGATCTGAGCTGCAGTCAAGGGATTTTGCTGGCATGCAGATGTGGGTCTACAGTCCATTAAAACAGTTGCAGCTAGAGTCTGTTCTTTTCTCACTTGGAAAATGTAAAACTGACTACAGAAGACAAGGACAAAAGGGCGATTGTCAGGCTTCTGGTTTTTGCAGTACAAGCAAGGTTACTACCAGGAAGGACAGTTGTACTCCCAGTACAGAAGATTTCATTAGCCCTCAAGTTGGAAGCAAAAGTAGGGACAAAAAACGTCTTCCAACGGTGGTCAAGACCAGTCTTTCCAAACCTTCCTCCTCCGCATGCATGTCTCTGTCAGCATCCACACAGGTGGGGGGAAGTATTCTTTCTAGCATTTTTCAATATCACTTCTGATCACTGGCCCTAGATATTACTGGGTACGGACATTCAGTCATATTTGCTTCATGACTACCACCCTGACCTTGAACGAAAGAAAATTATCCTAATGACGAGCCACTGCAAAAATAAATTGTTCCTCATTAATGCAGTAATGCTTGTTCCGAAAGTCTGATGTGCTTGAAAGGGATTTATTCAAGAGTCTTGCTCATCAAGAAAAAGTTTTGAGAGTGCCACCCTGTCTTAGCCCTAGCAGCTCTCAATGAATTTATCAAAAGGCAGAGCTTCAGAATGGTGACATATCTTGATATATCCTCTATGTCAACTCAGGGTACATGTTTTACCTTACGTAGGTGACTGGCTTGTCAAGGCACTCATGGAACTGGGTGTACAACACAACATGAAGAATTCTCAACCTGTTCCACAAGCTAAGGTTGATACTAAATGTTGTAAATTACAATCTATATCCTGCCAAGACTAAGTTATTCTTGGGTGCATAGATATGCTATGTTAGACCTGACATCCTTGTTATGATCTTCTCCCAAAATGTTTGCCTTAATTTTTGGTGGCATTAGGACACTGTGAACTTTACCACGGCTAACCAGTGCTAAAGTGCTTGTGCTCCCTTGACACAAATTGGCCTACCCCTAATTGGCACGCTTAGTTTACGTTTAAGTCCCTAGTATATGGCCAGTAAATTAAATGCTACTAGTCGGCCTGCAGCAGTCATTGTGCTACCCACTAAAGTAGTTCTTTAAAACATGCCTCAGCCTTGCCATTGCAGCCTGTAGTGCAATTTTAAACTGCCAATTCAACCTGGCAAAATAAACATTTTACCAGGTCTAAACCTTTCTTTTGATACATGTAAGTCATCCCTAGCATAGGCCCTAAACAGCCCACAGGGCGGGGTGAATGTTATTGAAAAGATAAGACGTGTTTTTAAGCTTTACTTGTCCTGGTAGTGAAAAACTCTTAAATTCTTTACTTCACTGCTAATAAGTGCTAACTTTTGATTGGTAATAAGTGCTAACTTTTGATTGGTAACAGTTACAGAAGTCCCGTTTGGACTCAAATCTATTGTGATTTAAAACCTTTTTTAATGGTAGAGTCAGACTTTAAGTCAGAATTGTGAAAATGGCACCTTTAGTAAGTTGGCATTTTCTTCTCCTGCCCATTTGGTGCCTGCTGTCAGTGTCCAGGGTCACATAACCCTGATATTAGGCTTTGTGTATTCCCCCAGACAGCGAGATAAAAAAACTTAGGTATAGGTAGGTTGGGCCATCCTGACAGGATAAGTGAGGGTGGAACTCTTCTCCAGAATTAGATCCTTCATAAATTCATATGCTTGAATCATTCTCCATCATCATAGTGGTAGTCCCTTGGTACCATAATAAAGCAGTATGTATCATTATCATAGGCTTTAATGGCATTTGAACAATCACTCTAATAGCCTTTCTATGTCCTTTAAAAAAAAAAAAAAAGGAACGAAACTTCACCCAATCAGGCGATAGCACCCTCTGGAACATTCCCAAGAGAGGCTGAGTCCCTCAGATTTTCTACTGTTTTTTTTGTGAAGAGTCTTCTGAGCTCCGCGCAGTTTCTTCAGCTACTACTTGTTTTTGGATCATCCAAAATTATATTTCCTGTTTCCTTTCTCTGACCCTGGCACTAATATGTCATAGCAGCAGAAAAAAGGGGAGGTTACATCTTGAAGACATTATGCATGTATCTACTACCTTCATGCTGCCTTCAAGCTAACAGTTTACAAAATATGTCTAATCCTCTTCTGCTAAAACTAATCTGTAAAGAGATGAGGTAATTATTATGGCTACAGAAACTTATATCTTTCTGATGGATACAACTACCTGTGGATTCCTCACCTGATGAATACTCCCATGGCGCCAGCATTCGACGGAAATCTTCTTACTAGTCTCTGCACGTCGACGAGGACGTCACTCCAGCCCACGCGACGCCGTCTGACGTCATACAGGCAATAATAGGTCCTCGCCGACGTGCCGATGACAGTTCCCTTTTTTCCGTGCATTCGAAACAGTTATCTTCGAGGGAGCTACTGTTACCTTCGTGGTTACAGTGTATTGTCTGCTGCGTAGTCTTCTCTGCGGTAATAATGTCTCAGAGGAAGTCGGGTTTCAAGCCCTGTCAAGAGTGTGGGGGCAAGATGTCAGTTACGGATCCTCACTCCGACTGTCTATGGTGTTTGAGCTCCGACCACGACGTCTCGACTTGCGATTCATGTCAACACATGAATCCGAAGGCCCTCAAAGAGCGTGAAGCCAAGTTATTTATGGCAAAGTCAAAGAAGAAGGAGAAACATCATAAGAAGTCTTCTTCGCCAAGGTCTCACCGGCGTCAGAGACTCCCGGCGCCGTAGAGACTCACGACGTCATTCCAGCAAGGAGTCTCGTTCGAGGTCACCTTTGGCTCGGCGTCGGAGGACTTGGGAGGTCAGCCCCACGGTCACGCCGCATCCATCGACGCCGTTGCCCTCTCCGGCGTCACCGACTTCGCCTGATCAGGCGTCAGTGATTGAGGTGGTGCAGCCTCTTGTGTTTTCTCCGGCGTCGCAGACGTCGAGGCCGGCGTCGGGGTCGCCCTCGATCCAGGCACCCCAGTATCCGGCTTTTCCCACTCCTGGAGCCGATAGTACCGCGTTTCTTAATGCGATGTATACCATCTTTCAGCAGATGGCTCCAGGAGCTGCTCCGGCTGGTCCTTCGGGGCCCTTGGCCTTTTCGTTGGGTGATCCTGCGCCTCTTCGGCCGGCACCCTTTATGCCCTTTCTCCCTTTTGGGAATGTGGGCTCGGTGCCGGTGTCGGTGGCCGCTCCGGTGGCTTCGGATGTTTCGGCCCCGGAGGTTGCCCTTCCGTCGAAGTCAGGATTTTGCCCTGTGACTCCGGTTGGTCCATCGGCTCCAAGTCCTTGTCCTCCGGCTCCTGCCTCGGCGCCGAAGTTGCCTGTGGCGCCGGACGCGGCGTCAGATGCTTCTGCCGATCGGTGCCGTTCTTCGACGTCGGCGGAGGCCATGTCGACTCCGCGTATCGAGGAGAGACTTCATTCGAGGAGGCGTGCTCTCCGTCTTTTAGAAGAGCAGGAGTACCAGCGAGTCCTAGAGGAGGGAGAGATTGAGGACTCTGGAGAAGGACTGCATGGTCTGGATACAGCCAGTGGGCTGGACACTTCCCCTGAGTGGGACCTTTCATCTCCAGGGGAATATACGGAGGAGGCTGCTTCCTTTCATGCTGTGGTGAGGAAGGCAGCGAGCTTTTTGGACCTGCCTTTGCCGGTGGCAGAGGCGAGGCAGAATTTGCTGACAGAGGTATTGCATCCGGCCTCTGCTGCAGCTGAGCCTCTCTTGCCATTTAATGAGGCTTTGCTGGATCCGGTGTTGGAGGTGTGGAAGAAGCCGGTGTCTTCCTCGGCCGTTCATAGGGCTGTGGCCAGGAGGTATCGAGCTGCACCGTCTGACCCTGGCTTTCTCTCTAGACACCCTACGCCGGAGAGCTTGGTGGTGCAAGCCTCCTGTTCCTCAAAGTCAGCGCCTGGTTCCTTCCCGACGGTGCCTGGAGACAGAGACTCAAGAAACTGGATGCGCAGTCCAAGAAAATATTTTCGTCATGCAGTTTGGCGTTGAAGGCCACCAACGCAACGTGCATTCTGGGGAGGTACATCCATGCTCTGATGGATGATATTTCGTCTTCATTTACGGAGCTCCCCCAGGGTCTCTTGGATGTGGTCTCGGACGCCCAGGCTGCCGCGACCCAGATTATCCAGTCTGGGCTGGACACGACCGACTCGGTGGCCAGGGCGATGGGCACGGCTGTGGTGGCAAGAAGACAGGCCTGGCTCCGAAACTCAGGGTTTTCGGCGGATGTGCAGTCGACCCTGCTGGACCTCCCGTTTGATGGGGACAGACTGTTTGGAGCCAAGGCAGATTCGGCCTTGGAACGATTTAAGGAGAGCAGAGCCACAGCCAAATCGTTAGGACTGCAAGCTCCTTCTTCCTCTGCCTCTTCTAGATTTTTCAGGAGGTTTCGGGGATTTGGGCGTGGTTCTTCTTCCTCTTCCTTTCGGGGGAGGTTCCAGCAACCCGCCTCTTCCCTCCCCTATAGGTCATTTAGAGGGAGGGGGAGGGGTGGGGCCCGTACCAGAGGAGCCTCTCAACAGCACTCTGCCTCTTCCTCGTCCTCTGGAGGGGTGCAGCAGGGGAAGCAGCCTTAGGCTTCCACCGTTTCCCACTCACTCCTCTCCTGTAGGGGGAAGATTACAGCATTTTCTCCACAAGTGGAAGTCTATCACCACGGACACTTGGGTTCTCGGCATTGTGGGGAAAGGCTACGCCCTTCCCTTTCGGGAGTTCCCGCCCCTCATCCCGCCCCGCCCATCTTATTGTTCAGAAGAACACCTCCTGTTGCTAGAACAGGAGGTTCAAGTCCTCCTTTCAAAGGGCGCGGTAGAGTTGGTCCCAGAGCAGGAAAAGGGTTGAGGTTGTTACTCAAGATACTTCCTGATTCCCAAAAAGGATGGTCAGTTGAGACCAATCCTGGATCTGAGGATCTTGAATTGGTTCCTCAAACAGGAAAAGTTCGGATGCTGACCCTAGCACAGGTGCTTTTGGCGTTGAACAAGGAAGATTGGATGGTGTCGGTCGACTTGCAGGATGCTTACTTTCATATCCCGATACTCAAGTCGCACAGGAAGTATCTCCGGTTTGTGGTAGGGTCGCAGCACTATCAGTTTGCGGTCCTCCCGTTTGGTCTTACTTCAGCACCTCGAGTCTTCACAAAGGTGATGTCAGTGGTTGCGGCGGAGCTCAGAAGAAAGGGGATAGCAGTATTCCCTTACTTGGACGACTGGTTGATCAAAGCCAAGTCCCCGGAGCTTGTGTCGCATCATCTGCAGTCAACAACCCAGTTGTTGTTCGACCTGGGCTTTTCGGTGAACGTGCCCAAATCTCACCTGGAGCCCTCTCAGCGCCTCCTGTTCATAGGGGCAGTACTGGATACAACATTGAGTCGAGCCTTTCCTCCGCCTCAGCGGATTTAAGATATTCAGGAATTGGTTCCAATGTTTCGAAATGGAGCGGTAGTTCCAGTCCTCAAGGTCCTTCGTCTGCTCGGTCTGTTCGCCTCCTGCATTCTGTTGGTCACGCATGCTCGCTGGCACATGAGGGCTCTTCAGTGGTGCCTCCGAAGGCAGTGGTCTCAACACAAAGGAGATTTAGAAGGTACTGTCAAGATCTCCAGAGATGCTGCTGTGGAATTGAAGTGGTGGATTGCGGGCAACAATCTTTCACAGGGAAAGCCGTTCGCGCAGTCGCCACCAGTGGCCACGGTCATAACGGATGCTTCCACCCTAGGATGGGGAGCTCATCTGGGGGATCTGGAGATCAAAGGGCTTTGGTCTCCAGAGGAACAGGTGTTTCATATCAATCTGTTGGAGTTACGGGCTGTACGTCTGGCTCTCAAGGCCTTCCTCCCATCCCTTCGTGGTCAGTCGGTACAGGTCCTGACGGACAATACTACCACGATGTGGTACATAAACAAACAGGGAGGAGTAGGGTCGTACCTTCTCTGCAGAGAAGCTCTTCGGCTATGGTCCTGGGCAAAGGACCATCAGATTTGCTTGGTGGCAAATCATCTGGCCGGGGTCTTGAATGTACGTGCGGACAGTCTCAGTCGCCAATTCTCGGCAGACCACGAGTGGCGTCTCCATCCAGATCAAGTCTGTTTAATCTTCCAGATGTGGGGGTTTCCTCGGATAGATCTGTTTGCCACTCGGGAGAACGCGCATTGCCCGTTATTCTGCAGCCTCCAGTATCCGATGCAGGGAGCGTTGGGGGACGCGTTTCAGATAACCTGGTGCGACCAGTTGCTTTACGCGTTTCCCCCCCATACCCTTGATTCCTCGAGTGTTGAGGAAAATTCGCCAAGACCGGGCCCAAGTCATCTTAATAGCTCCGGATTGGCCAAGGAGGGTATGGTACTCCGACCTTCTCCAACTCTCACTGTGCCCTCCGCTACCGTCTCCCTCTCAGGGCAGACCTCCTCTCGCAGTCGCAGGGGCAGGTTTTACACCCCAACCTCCAGAGTCTGCACCTACATGCTTGGAGATTGAACGGGGCAACCTGAGTTCCTTCTCTCTCCCGCCTGATGTAGTGGATGTTATCTTAGCGGCCAGGCGACACTCCACTAAATCTATCTACGCTAATAGGTGGTCTAAATTTGTTATGTGGTGTGGAGAGAGACAGATTGATCCCTTACATGCTCATCTGTCACATGTTTTGTCTTTTGCACTGTCTCTAGCGCAGAAAGGTTGTGCAGTGGCTACCATTAAGGGTTATTTGTCGGCCTTGTCAGCCTTCATTTGTCTTCCAGACCAACCATCGTTATTTAAATCCCCTATTGTTCTCAGATTCTTGAAAGGTCTTCTGAATCAATATCCTCCAAAACCATTCGTTATGCCTCAATGGGATTTGTCCTTGGTCCTGACTTTCCTTATGGGGTCCCCTTTTGAGCCTATGCATTCTTGCCCCTTAAGGTATTTGGTTATTAAAACAGTCTTCCTGGTAGCTATAACATCTGCAAGGAGAGTGAGTGAGTTGCAGGCCTTATCGGTTAAACCCCCTTATATAACGTTTTATGGGGATAAGGTGGTGTTGAGGACCAAGGCTGCTTTCCTTCCGAAGGTTGTTTCACCCTTCCATTTGGCTCAGACAATCACTTTGTCCACATTTTATCCTCCGCCTCATCCTTCAAAGGAGGAAGAAAGACTACATCGCCTGGACCCAAAAAGGGCGTTGAGCTTCTATATTGACAGAATGAAGGATATCAGGCTGGAGGATCAGCTGTTTGTCAGATACGTGGGCAAGAGGAGAGGAAAGGCAGTCCACAAGAGAACACTCTCCAGGTGGGTTGTTCTTTGCATTAAAATCTGTTACTCTTTGGCAAAGAAGGATCCGCCTGAGGGCATTAGAGCTCATTCCACCAGAGCTAAGTCGGCCTTGGCCAGGGGTGTTCCTGTGGTCGACATCTGCAAGGCCGCAACTTGGTCGTCCCTTCACACTTTTGTGAAACATTACTGTTTGGACTCTGAGGTCAGAAGGGACGGTCATTTTGCACGGTCAGTGCTGCAGGATTTCTTGGTTTGACCATTTGGGCACCCACCGCCGGGCGTGGTACTGCTTTGGGACTCTATTCATCAGGTGAGGAATCCACAGGTAGTTGTATCCATCAGAAGAACGAGTTACTTACCTTCGGTAACGACTTTTCTGGTGGATACATTAGCTACCTGTGGATTCCTCACGGTCCCACCCGCCTCCCCGTTGCCTTTTTGGTCTCTCCAAGCAATCCTTGAGTGTGCTCCTTTTGGTCTTCAAAGTGGCAATACATTTTGCATATATGATATTTGTATATATGTATATATTTATATATAAATCTATATATATTGTGTATATACATGATTCGTATGTATAAATATATTTATTTGTTTAAAAAAAAAAAAAAAAGAAGGTTATATTAAATCTACAGCTATTTTATTGCAATGTTGTGTGATTTACAATATTAAGAGATGTTGCTTTGCTCTTTCATTACATTGGGTTATTATTATTCTCATGCACGTAAAAAAATGTTGGTACTGTCATCGGCACGTCGGCGAGGACCTATTATTGCCTGTATGACGTCAGACGGCGTCGCGTGGGCTGGAGTGACGTCCTCGTCGACGTGCAGAGACTAGTAAGAAGATTTCCGTCTAATGCTGGTGCCATGGGAGTATTCATCAGGTGAGGAATCCACAGGTAGCTAATGTATCCACCAGAAAAGTCGTTACCGAAGGTAAGTAACTCGTTCGTCAGTTCTGATGAGGAGGACTGTAAGGATTCCATCGCCTCACAGGAGAGTTCGAAGGGAGAGGTCGTGCCAAGGGTCTCCAGAGGTGCACAAGAAAAATCATGACAGACTCGCCATGAATCTTCGAAAGGCACTTCTCAGAAAGAGAAAAAGGAAAAAACCTCGTCAGGGGCAAGATCAGATCCTACAGCTTCTTGTTCAGCCCTGACACTACATAGGGGAAATCCTCTTCAGAAGCCAGTCATGGTGAAGCACAACCTGTCAATGAGGCTTGCACAGCAAAACCGCTGTCAGAAAAATCATCAACAACAATTATGATGACAACGTTGACATCTACAACCTTGTCAACGATAACTGCCTTGTCTGTGATGACCTGGTCTATGAAGACCTCATCTACGACGGCCTCATCTACAACAGCCTTGTCTACAAAGGCATTGTCTGATGGTTTTGTTGCCTCGCCTATGACTACTTCGCCTATGACGGCATCGTCCCCTTGCCAACCATAGCATCACCTACAACGGCCTCATTGCCTCATCTGCACTGTCATTGTCTACTGTGGCCTGGTCTACGACGGCCTCATCTACAATGGCCTCATCTACAATGGCCTCATCTACAATGGCCTCATCTACAATGGCCTCATTTACTATGGCCTCGTCTGTGACAGGCCTTGTTGACAACAAACCTTGTCGTCGATAAACCTCATTGACGGCCCACAACCTTGTTGACAACGACAACCTTTTCTACATCCACCTTGTCGACGATGATCTCGTCAACAACACAAAGGTGAAACACTGTAGTCTTCAACAAAAACCAAAGACACCACATAGTCCATCATAACTTAGTGTCAGGAATGAATATGAGCATGTCTACAACAGACAGCATTATTTGGAGAGGCAATATGTGGAGGAGTTTCACCACTTTTCTCTGCCTCCAACTCCAGGGAGCAAGGTTCAGGTCCCTATACCTCTAGTACTAGACCTATAGGGCATGTTATGGGCTTACTATAAACACTTTCCTGAGCCTTGAAAGGTCACATCATCTCCAATACGTCATCATCCTCCAATACTGCTGCTACTCCAAGAATGAGCCTGGTGTCAAATATTGCTGTGCTTTCTCAGAATGACCCATCCACCTCGGGTGATGATAGACAGAAGGTAACGTTGATAATACTCAGTATGTACCTGATACATGGGTCGATTCTGTAATACTGACATCTTCACCTCCGGCACTATAACAGTCGGCCAAATGCTTCCAACTTGCAATAGCAATCAGTTTCTTTTCTTTATGGTTTTAAAGAAGCTGTGAGAACTATTCCAATTGTTGATTGTATCTGTGAGGAATTACAATCATGGAAAACCCTGCCACAGTCACAGCAGTCCTACCAAGGATCAATAAGAAGTACAGAGCAACTGAAAACTCACCATCATCAGTGGTAAACACCCAAAATGAAACTCCATCATCACACAAGCGACTCACTGTCACAAAAAGGGCAGAAGGAAAAAAAAAAAGGATTCTGCAGGAGGAAGTAAACTCAACATTTTAAATCATGGGTTGTGCTATGGATATAGTTTCAGTAAGATCCCGACAGCTGGCAGGATCAGCGGTCCTTTAACGCCAAGGTAGGTTGAAGGCCACAAAACGTAGACCTGAGATGCAAACAGAAATATTAGATCTGCCATACAATGGTGACGCTCTGTTTGGCAAGCACATCAACAACACCCTGCAAGCAATCTAGGCAGACACTGACACCGCATGATCTTTGGGCACATTGCAGCTTCGAAAAACACCCTTTAGAGGAGCCTGCAGACAAGGCATTTTTTGTATTGAGGAGGATACCAGAGGTATTGGGCCTATCAGCAGCCCTTTACAGCAGCTTACCAGGCGGCAACCTACCCCAAACAATCGCCAAGGATAAGACAAGCAACGCAGGCAAGAGACACTGGCAGAAAACAGTGCCAACGTTGTAGGGCTGGTTATGCCCTCTACCACACACCATCCTGTGAGAATAAAATTAATATTGTTCTCTCATCTGTGATGTAAAATAACATTGGGCAAGTGGCTCTTGGATCGCTTCACATAGGGTCACGCATTAGTTTTCAGCAAGATTGTGCCCACCACTCCACCAAAATGAGGGTACCCACCTCTTCTCTTCCAGGTGATCCTCATCAATAGTCATAAACATTGAATATTCCCGCCCTTGTGCGGGGACCCCGGAGCATATATAAAATACACACATATAAAGTATGAAATATGCACAAAAAATATATATAGCATTTTTAGTAGACAAATTTTCATACTAAAATCATATATACATGTGTAAAACAGCAATGAAGGCTATAATCATAAACAGGCTAAAATGCTTTATTTCTATGGAGCTTTTTATTTTTGTTAATTTTTTTTATTCTTTTCAAAATTACAATAAGAGAAAAAATATCTACCAAAGCCGCACAACTGGGCCTAGGGAAATAAGCAGTAGTAATCATCAGAGAAAAAAGAGAAAAAAATACATTGAAAAACAATGGAGCATTCTTAGCCAATAGGCTGCATGCAGGTTAACACAGGAGAACCATAAAAACTTTGGCACCGTGCCTTTAAGACCCTGAGCACCTCCAGTATCCCACCATGCCTCAGGGGTGAAGGAGAGGTGACAGTTGGTTCACAGTTAGGTCAGTTCTTTTTTCCGGCTTCTTCTGAGAGGATCCTGGAGCATTGAGCTCTCAGTTTTTCTGAGTTTTTCTCAGAAAAATACTTCAGAACACTGTTTTTTCCACCTTTACTCGACATCTAACATCATTGCCTGAGTCTGGAAATTTTTTCCTGACTGAAAAATGCCTTCACTTTTTGTGAAATGCCCTTCCTGTGGGAAGAAGAAGGCCCAGTCAGATCCACACACTCTCAGCATTGTGTGCTTGCCTCAGAGTCACTGCACTGACACTTGCAAACACTGCAAGAACATGTCAAAAAGAACTCTGAAGGACAGGGAGAAGATCAGGCTTCATGGGCTTCACGAGAGGCAGAAAACATCTTCCTCTTCGCTTCCCAGGCAGCCAACAAGCCATTCTCAGGAGAGACAGGCTAGATCGACGTCAGCAGGTAGGAAGATACCTGTTTGTTCCCCGTCGACGTCGTCGCTGCCACCATCTCACCGTCATAGATCCCCGTCGACAGCGACCCGACCGACATCGAAGGATACGGTGTCGAGAGAACATGGCCACCGCCGGGGCATATCTCCGTCGACGGCAACCCGCCGATCGACGTTGAGCCATCACCGGCGTGCTCATTCGCCGCCGAAGGCCTCGCACCCCTCAACAAGGAAGTCGACGTCGAAATCGCCTCAGCGGCGAGAACGAGGACATCCACCGTCGGCGGCCCACCGCTCGACGGCGAGGCACACGACGGTGAGCAGGTCGCGGTCCAGGGATCGCCGGTCAACCTCGAGGCACTCAACGTCGAGACAAGAACAACCGGCGGCGCTCCGTTCGACGTCGTTACAGCTGTCGACGTCGACACAAGTTTTACCTGTCTTGCAGAGAGCAGAGCATGGGCTTCCGCCGGCGGATAAGGCCACTCCATCTCCGGTGGTCTCCATAAGAAGTGGTTCATCTCGGTCGAGAGCTGCATCGTCTGGGCATGTCTCGCCCATCAATTTGTCACCGAGGTGGTTGGAGAGCCTTAATAGACCGACGGCCTCCCCGGACTCGCAGTATTCGAGGATGTACTCTCCTACTGCCTCTCTCCCGAGAACACCATCACCGACAGCGCGGGCAGGACGGGCTCGTTCTGCTTCTCACCAGTCGACCACGAGGCCTGGGCGCTCTGCTACAGCATCTCGCAGCAGATCACGCTCCCAGAGACGATCTAGGTCACGGTCAAGACACAGAAGGTCGCCCTCTTGGTCATCGTCAGGGTCATCCGTCAGACAATACTCCCCCACCTTAACGGATTCTCCACAAGCTAGGGTTTCCCCGGTGGACGACATCACTACCTTTAATGAGGTGCTTATCAGGGGAGCACAAAAAATAAACATAGAGGTTCCTGAACCGTCAACCTCCTCATCTGTCATTTTTGAAACTCTGCAGCATAGGGCGGTTTCGAAAAAGCTGCTGCCGCTAGTGCCTGGTCTGTTGCAACCAACCATGGACACCTTTTTAGCGCCAGCCACCCTCAAATCAGCTCCTGCTAGGATCTTGAAGAAATATAAAGCGCCTGAACAAGATCCTTTATTTCTCAGGACGGATCCGCCGCCGGACTCAGTCATATTGGCCGCCGCCCGAAAAACACACTCAGTAGCATCATCCTCCACGGTTCCACCTGACAAGGAGAGCAGACATCTAGACTCTCTGGGGAGGAAAATGTGCGGCACGGCGGCTTCTATGATGAAGGTCTCCAGCGCTTCTGCACTCCTAGGCAGATATGACCGTTCACTTTGGGACTCTCTGAACAGGTTCGCAGACAAATTGCCTAGGGAGGACAGGCAGGACTTCCAGGAGATCCTTCAAGAGGGATGTCTGGTCTCCAACCAGGTCATCAGCGCAGCGGCAGATGGGGCAGACTTAGCTGCACATGGATAAGCACATGGGGTTTGTGCAAGAAGGTCTTCCTGGTTAAGACTGACTGGATTAAAGCAGGAAGCACAACAGCGTATCTTAAATCTTCCGTTCAACGGGAACTCGCTGTTTGGTACCCATACAGACGAAGAGATGGCGCGCATGAAGACGGAAGTGGATACCATGAGGGCAGTATGCCTGGAGAGAAAAAAGGACTTCAGGCGAAGGTATAGGCCTTACAACAGGTGCCCTTTCCAGCAGATGGTTCAAACCCCTCATTGGTCCCAGAGGCCACAGCAGAGGCAAGGATGCCCACTGTTTCAGTCTCGTAAGGCCACGAGGGAACGAGGGTCAAGTAGACCACAGCAGTCCACACCCAAAGCGCCAGCCAAACAATGAGAACTCGCTTCCCTTAACACTGTGCATCACTCCGGTGGGGGAAAGTATCACAGACTTTATTCACGAGTGGCGTGGTATAACAAAAGACAAATGGGTGCTCAACATTGTCGAGAATGGGTACTTTCTTCTTTTCCGACAACCTCCACCGCACTTGCTACCAACCAAATGCAATCCGTCTCACGTCAGCCTATTGCACAAAGAGGCTCACGCCCTTTTACGAAAGAAAGCAATAGAAAAAGTTCCAGTGCGCACAGAGGGAAGGGGGTATACTCCCGTTATTTTCTGGTAGCGAAAAAAGGCCGAGAGGGTGTTTTCAGACCGATTCTGGACTTACGACTACTGAAGAAGTACATAAAAAAGCAAAAGTTCAGGATGCTGGCCCTTCACCAGATTTTCCCTCAGCTACATCAGGGGGACTGGATGTGCTCCATCGACCTGCAGGATGCGTACTTTCACATCCCAATCGTTCCCAAGCATCGGAAATTCCTGCGCTTCCGGATAGCCTCACAGCACTATCAGTTCAGGGTGCTACCATTCGGCCTGAAATCTGCCCCTCGCGTTTTCTCGAAATGCGTAGCAGTGGTAGCGGCACATCTACGGAAGCAAAAAATCTTCATTTACCCATACCTAGACAACTGGCTACTGAAAGCCTCCTCTCCGGAACAGGCGAGAAGCCATCGGGACATTGTGCTCAAGGTTTTCAGGTCTCTAGGTCTACAAGTCAACTACCAAAAGTCCACCTTGATTCCAACGCAGAATCTCCACTACCTGGGAGCAATACTAGATACAGAGCTCGAAAGAGTGTATCCTTCGGAAGAACGACTTTTATCAATAAAGAAAAAGTGTCAAGACCTGTTGAAGTCCGACGCACCTACGGCCCGTCAGGTGACATCTCTACTGGGTTCCATGGCCTCATGCATTTTCATTGTCCCGAATGCCAGGCTACATATGAGGCCCCTCCAAGAGGCGCTGGAAAACAACTGGAACCAGAGCACAGGCAGCTGGGAGGACAGAGTGCGGCTGCCGATAGGAGCACAACAGTCATAACAATGGTGGATGCACAGACCTCACCTGTCAGTAGGAGCTCCTTTTCACCAGGTAATTCCATCCGACACTCAGGTAACGGATGCGTCTCTTCAGGGATGGGGGGCTCATCTAGGTCCCCTTCAAGCTCAGGGCCTGTGGTCCGACAACGAAAGGGAGTACCACATCAATCTGCTGGAGCTCAGAGCGGTCCATCTGGCTCTCAAGTCTTTTGCTCCATCGATTCAGGGGAAATCTCTCCTAATACAAACGGACAATACGACCACAATGTATTATTTGAACAGACAAGGGGGAACGAGATCCCTACCTCTATCTCGGGAGTCTCAAACAATCTGGCATTGGCTCCTGGCGAGAGGAATGTCGCTTACAGTGGTTCACCTACCAGGTCAACAAAACGTGGAGGCAGATTTCCTGAGCAGACACCTCGAGGACGCCCACGATTGGGCCCTGCACGACGAAGTCGTTGAAGACATCTTCGCTCAATGGGGTTGGCCTCAATTGGATCTCTTCGCAGACGAGGTAAACAGGAAATGCCCAGACCTCGCGTCCAGGTTCTACTGTCCGGGATCTCGAGGGAATGCCCTGTTGATCGACTGGTCAGGGATATTTCTCTACGCTTTTCCACTGATCCCCCTCATACCGGCGGTGATCAACAAACTTTACAGATCCAGCACCAGAATGATTCTCATAGCTCCGCAATGGCCTTGTCAGTTCTGGTACACAGATCTCCTCAACCTATCGGAACAACCTCACAGGAGGCTGCCGTGCAGAACGGATCTCCTTTGCAGGCTGGAGGGCAGGGTACTCCACCCCAACCTACCCTCTCTGAGCTTGACAGCATAGCTCCTGAATTCCTGCAGTATGGGCACCTAGGGCTCTCGCAGGAGTGCATGAACATCTTGAAGGAGTCCAGACGACCTTCCACGTGGCGTTCTTACGCGTTCATGTGGAAGAGGTTCTACATATGGTGCTGTCAGCAAGGTCAGAATCCCATACTGGCTCAGGAGGAGGTCATACTGTCTTACCTACTCCATTTGGCAAAATCCGGTCTGCAGGTATCATCTATTAAGGTACATTTATCTGCCATTACAGCCTATCGTAAGTCACCTTCTCAGGAATCCTTTTTTACGGGACCAGTAGTCAAGGATTTCTTAGAAGGTTTGAAAAAAGTTTTTTCCACCCATTCGGAAGCCCTCCCCTCCATGGGAGCTGAACATAGTACTATCAAAACTTATGGGCCCTCCTTTCGAACCTATACACAAAGCCTCTTTGCAACACCTTTACGTGGAAGACAGCTTTTTTGGTAGCCATTACTTCCGCAAGGAGGGTCAGTGAAATTCAAGCTTTGTCCTCCAAAGAACCGTACACAGTCTACCACGAGAATAGAGTGGTTATACGAACTCACCCGTCATTCCTACCGAAGGTGGTGTCAGAATTTCACATCAATCAGACTATTTCTCTACAAACTTTTTTCCCCAATCTGGAGACTCCGGCGGAGAAAGCTTTGCACTCCCTAGATTTGAAAAGAGTGCTAAAATTTTATTTGGATAAAACCAAGCTGATTAGACATTCCATCCACTTGTTTATAAATTATGGTCATTTGAGAACAGGGGAGGCAGCATCAAAACGAACCATATCTAGATGGATAGTTTCTTGTATTGTTAATGCATACCAGTTGGCTAACAAACAACTACTTGCTAGACCTAAAGCGCATTCCACAAGAGGAAAGGCGGCTACTGCTGCCCTCCTTAATAATGATCCAATCTCTGAAATTTGTAATGCTGCTACATGGAAGTCTGTACATACATTTACTAGACATTACTGTTTGGACTCAGATGCAAAGCAGACGCCCAAGTTGGGCAAGCTTCTCTGAGGAATTTGTTTGCATGATACATATCTATTCCTGCACTTCTATTTGACAGTCCGCAGAGTCAAGGGATGGGCTTGCTAATCTATTCAATGTTTATGACTATTGATGAGGATCCCCTAGAAGAGAAGGATAAGTTACTTACCTGTAAATCCTAGTTCTCTTCCAGGGGTATCCTCATCAATGTCATAAACAACCCACCCTCCTCCCCGGACGCACGTCTCCTAGAAGTGCAGGACAGACTATCTTTCGAATCGGCTACACAGCTTGTCACCGTAAAAAAGTACTGACCTAACTGTGAACCAACTGTCACCTCTCCTTCACCCCTGAGGCATGGTGGGATACTGGAGGTGCTCAGGGTCTTAAATGCACAGTGCCAAAGTTTTTATGGTTCTCCTGTGTTAACCTGCATGCAGCCTATTGGCTAAGAATGCTCCATTGTTTTTCAATGTAGTTTTTTCTCTTTTTTCTCTGATGATTACTACTGCTTATTTCCCTAGGCCCAGTTGTGGGGCTTTGGTAGATATTTTTTCTCTTATTGTCATTTTGAAAAGAATTTAAAAAAAAAGAAACTCCATAGAAATAAAGCATTTTAGCCTGTTTATGATTATAGCCTGCATTGCTGTTTTACACATGTATATATGATTTTAGTATGAAAATGTGTCTACTAAAAATGCTATATATATTTTTCGTGCATATTTCATACTTTATATGTGTGTATTTTATATATCCTCCGGGGTCCCCGCACAAGGGCGGGAATATTCAATGTTTATGACTTTGATGAGGATACCCCTGGAAGAGAACTAGGATTTACAGGTAAGTAACTTATCCATCTTCTTCAGAAGGAAGTGCTAGATATGCTAGGCAAAGGCCATAGAAAAAGTCCCACATTCTCAGTAAGGCATGGGCTTCTGGTCTCATTTTTCCTCATAGACAAAAAAACAGGAGAATGGGCACTCATCCTAAACCTCTTAAAATTAAAGAAGTATTTACAGGCACAGTCCTTTCGTATGGTTGCGCTCTTGATATCCTGCATCTCCTAAACCACAGAGACCACATGACGAATCTGGATTTGCAGGATTCATGCTTCTTCATCCCTGTCCATCCCAAACATTGCAAATAGCTACACTTCACTGTTACCACCACTCATTAAAAATTCAAAGCCCTCACATTTGCCCTCTAATCAGTATTCAGTTTTTTTACCTAATGTCTAGCCCCGTTGGCAGTTTCTCTCAGGAGGGACGGGCATAAGGTATTCCCCTACCTCATGCACCAACATGATAAAAGCACCAACAGCATTTCAAGCATCCAATGCTACAGAGGCTCGCCTAAAGTTGTACTCAAACTAGGTCTCACTGTAAATTATCAAAAATCATCAACTTCTCCATCCAAGGAGTTAAGGTTCCTGGGGGCCACACTAGATATTGTCCAAGACAAACACTTTCTGTCCCAGGATAGACATCGGAGGCTCAAGGAACCGGCTCTCAAACTGTCCATGAAAAAAGGCTGTTTCTGTTCAATTAGCCTCTGGGCATGATCTAATCAGCGACCAATTTGATCCCTGTCGCACACCTGAATATGAGAGCCTTACAGGAACAGACACAAAACCATGAACTGAAACAGAAGTGTTGTTCTAGGACGAGATAAATATCACACAAAGTATGATGAAAGCACTAGCCTGGTGGTCCCTGATTTCCACCTATCAGAGGGCCTCACTTTCTTACCTCAAAAAACCAACTTCGTAATAACTGCGTATTCCTCCCTAGTTTGGTGATGCGGTCATCTGCAGAACCTGCAAATTCAAGGTAAGTGGTCTAAGCTCCAGAAGAGCATACATATCAATCGCCTGTAGCTCAAAGTTCTCTATTTCAGCCTCCCAGCTTTCCTGCCAAGTTTAACAGGGTCTTCAATGTTAGTTCATTTGTACAATACCACCAGCATGCACTACGAAAACAAGCAAGTGGGCACAAGCTAACTGGTGGTATCCAAGAAAGTTCAGGAAATCTGGAGCTGGTTGACAACACACAGGATATCTCTTGGGGCCAAACACGTTCCCGGGACAAGCAGTCTCTTAGCAAACATGCTAAGCAGAACAAGGAACAGCTGCCACGAACGGGCGCTTTATCAGTCGGGGCCAAACTCCTTCTCGCTCTTGGGAAAACTGGCACTAGATCTTTTTACAACAAATGAGAATCCAAATGCCAGTTCTATGCAAGTTGGCATCCACATCCAGGATCGTGGGGTAATCTCTTTTCGATCAGATGGTCCGGGATCCATGCTTACGCTTTTCCCCAATACCTCTAGTACTAAAAGTTCTCAGCAAGTTGAAAGCTGAGTTGTGTTGCTTCTTCCTGATTGCTTTCAGGTGGCCCAGGAAGCATTGGTTCGTGCGTTTTTTCCTACTATCAAAATCCAACCACATTCACCTACAAACATCCCAAACAATTTTGACAATAAGCCAAGGCCAGATCCTTCGTCCATACCCAACATCTTTCCACTGATGCCATTGGCTCCTAAATTCCACGAATTCAAAGATCTAAAAATCACTCAGTATTGGAGGGATATTCTCTCCAAGGCTAGGGCGGAAACCATGATAACATTTATAAGTCCAAATGGAAACAGTTTGTCTTATGGTGCCAGAAATTAAATCTGCATCCTCTACAGGCAACATCTGAGTAGATACTACCCTGTCTCTTCTCACTAGCTCAGACTGGTTTGGTGCAGTTACTGCAGTATCTAGATATAGGCATTTCTCTCGTTCATTCTCTTTGTGCTTGAACAGAATCATCAAATAGTTCAGAAAACTATTGTTCAAAGTTTTTCCACCAGTAAGGGGTCCTCCCTTGGACTGGCGCTTGAACATAGTTCTTTCTCAACTCATGAAGAGTCCATTCAAACCCATACACAGAGCAGACCTCAAATGTCTCACAGGGAAAGCTTCATTGTTGCTAGCACTCACTTCGGCCAGAAGGGTGAGTGAGATGCAGGCTTTCACAACTCAAAAGCCCTTCTTGCGCTACACGGACTATTCTGTTGCTCTCAGAACAATCCAAAATCCATTCCTAAGGTCCCTTCTTATTTTCACCTCAATGACCCTGTAATATTACAGATTTTCTTCCTGAATTCAACCTTATCAGTGGAAAGGTCTCTTCATACGCAAAATATTAAAAGATGACCAAAGTCCTATCTGCATCGCACTAAACAACTGAGAAAAACTGACCAGCTGTTGATCTCATATTCACCCACTCGTAAGGGTGCTACAATCACAAAAGCAACTATTGATCGATGCACCTCAACCGCATTCCAGTTTTGCCACTCGGAGGTGGGCAAACCACTCACAACAAAAACCAGGGTACATTCAACTAGGGCAGTGTCTGCCTCAGCTGCTTTTGTTTACGGGAGTGCCTCTGGAGAAAGTTACTGCGACCTGGAAGAGTGTGCATACATTTGCACAGCATTATTGCCTGGAATCGGCACAACACAGTGATGCAGCTGTTGGACAGCCTGTATTACACCACTTGTTTCTATAATGTGAGCCTCTTTGGGTTACATGTTTTGGATTCTGTATTTATGCAAAGTTTATTGGAAAATATATATATGTGTCTATATGTATGTATATATGTGTGTGTGTGTGTGTGTGTGTGTGTGTGTGTGTGTGTGTGTGTGTGTGTGTGTGTGTGTGTGTGTGTGTGTGTGTATATATATATATATATATATATATATATATATATATATATATATATATATATATATATATATATATATATATAGCTCAAAAACGAAGTTGTCCTCATGTGAAAGCGCACTCCCAACAGGTTATATAAACGGGAAGAAAAAGAAAAGCCAGCAACTCACAGTGAATTCTTTAAGCAGTTTCATTATTCCAGGCCTTAAGTTATAAAATCATCTCTGGACAGGTGCAGCCAGTGCTGGAGGTGTTCCAGACATCTCTTTCTTACTGAAAAGACCGGCATGGCTTCAGCTTGTCTAATTACAGGCACCTGATTAGTCTCTTTAAATACTAGTCCGCCCCAGTGGGCCTCTCAGGTGAGCAGTGCATGCTGGTTGTGGTGGTCCTGCAATTTTTTCATTTTGCCCCAAGTGGGTTGTTGGAGCCAAACGAAATAATGACCCAAAGTGCAAAACCTTTGTAGGCGAATCCAAAGTAAAATTGTCAGATTTGCTGTGAATAACCCCACCTGATTGCTCTTATGTGACAATCCATTTTTAGTCACACAGACCTGCTTCGATGTGCAGTGGTGCTGCCTTCCCGGCTGGACAGGCCGGTTAATTATCAAAAACGAAGTTGTCCTCATGTGAAAGCGCACTCCCAACAGGTTATATAAACGGGAAGAAAAAGCAAAGCCAGCAACTCACAGTGAATTCTTTAAGAAGTTTCATTATTCCAGGCCTTAAGTTATAAAATCATCTCTGGACACGTGTTTCAAGGTCAATCCTTTCTTCAGCAGAGAAAAATATAAAAGTGTTTCACCCTCGTAGGTGCAGCCAGTGCTGAAGGTGTTCCAGGCATCTCTTTCTTACTGAAAAGACCGGCATGGCTTCAGCTTGTCTAATTACAGGCACCTGATTAGTCTCTTTAAATACTAGTCCGCCCCAGTGGGCCTCTCAGGTGAGCAGTGCATGCTGGTTGTGGTGGTCCTGCAATTATTTCATTTTGTCCCAAGTGGGTTGCTGGAGCCAAACGAAATAATGACCCAAAGTGGCACTGGCTGCACCTACGAGGGTGAAACACTTTTATATTTTTCTCTGCTGAAGAAAGGATTGACCTTGAAACACGTGTCCAGAGATGATTTTATAACTTAAGGCCTGGAATAATGAAACTGCTTAAAGAATTCACTGTGAGTTGCTGGCTTTGCTTTTTCTTCCCGTTTATATAACCTGTTGGGAGTGCGCTTTCACATGAGGACAACTTCGTTTTTGATAATTAACCGGCCTGTCCAGCCGGGAAGGCAGCACCACTGCACATCGAAGCAGGTCTGTGTGACTAAAAATGGATTGTCACATAAGAGCAATCAGGTTGGGTTATTCACAGCAAATCTGACAATTTTACTTTGGATTCGCCTACAAAGGTTTTGCACTTTGGTTCATTATTTCGTTTGGCTCCAGCAACCCACTTGGGGCAAAATGAAAAAATTGCAGGACCACCACAACCAGCATGCACTGCTCACTTGAGAGGCCCACTGGGGCGGACTAGTATTTAAAGAGACTAATCGGGTGCCTGTAATTAGACAAGCTGAAGCCATGCCGGTCTTTTCAGTAAGAAAGAAATGCCTGGAACACCTCCAGCACTGGCTGCACCTACGAGGGTGAAACACTTTTATATTTTTCTCTGCTGAAGAAAGGATTGACCTTGAAACACGTGTCCAGAGATGATTTTATAACTTAAGGCCTGGAATAATGAAACTGCTTAAAGAATTCACTGTGAGTTGCTGGCTTTGCTTTTTCTTCCCGTTTATATAACCTGTTGGGAGTGCGCTTTCACATGAGGACAACTTCGTTTTTGATAATTAACCGGCCTGTCCAGCCGGGAAGGCAGCACCACTGCACATCGAAGCAGGTCTGTGTGACTAAAAATGGATTGTCACATAAGAGCAATCAGGTTGGGTTATTCACAGCAAATCTGACAATTTTACTTTGGATTCGCCTACAAAGGTTTTGCACTTTGGTTCATTATTTCGTTTGGCTCCAGCAACCCACTTGGGGCAAAATGAAAAAATTGCAGGACCACCACAACCAGCATGCACTGCTCACTTGAGAGGCCCACTGAGGCGGACTAGTATTTAAAGAGACTAATCGGGTGCCTGTAATTAGACAAGCTGAAGCCATGCCGGTCTTTTCAGTAAGAAAGAAATGCCTGGAACACCTCCAGCACTGGCTGCACCTATGAGGGTGAAACACTTTTATATTTTTCTCTGCTGAAGAAAGGATTGACCTTGAAACACGTGTCCAGAGATGATTTTATAACTTAAGGCCTGGAATAATGAAACTGCTTAAAGAATTCACTGTGAGTTGCTGGCTTTGCTTTTTCTTCCCGTTTATATAACCTGTTGGGAGTGCGCTTTCACATGAGGACAACTTCGTTTTTGATATACAGATAACTATAGATATATATATGTAATAATAATATAGATGGATACATTTGTATAAGCATATATGTTTATTTTGCATTGCATAGGAATGTTATATATATATTTCTACCCACCATCCGCTATTTATGCTGATACTGTAAAGCATACAAATACAGTAGCTGCTCCTTTTCTGATTCAAGCATGTGAATCGATAAAAGCTCCAATACTGAAGATGAAAATTAGTTACTTACCTGTAACTGTAGTTACTCCAGTATTGGAACTTTCATAGATCCACATGCTTGAATCCTTCCCCGTCATCGAGATGGGAGCCCCTGGTACATCAAAACAGCAATATAGAAACTACTGCAATGAAAAAAGGCCCAAAGGCTTTCACTTTATCAGCCTATCTTTATCTCTATGAGTAAAAAGGACCAAAGAAAGTCCCAGCCAATCAGGCTTCCCCTCCCTCTAGAACCCTCCTGGGAGAAGCTCCATTCCCTCAGAGTTTCTACTGCACTTCTTGATAGGGCGTCTCCTTTGAGCTCTGCTCAGTCAAATCTCCAGAGAAGTCTATCTCTACTGTTTTTTCTTCAAAGAAAGTGGATTTCTTCAGCAAGTAAGGTGTCGTCATCTTACTTTGCCTAAAGGAATTGTATTTTGTCAAGATTCGACATGTCAGATAAGGAAAATAAAAGTCTTTTTAGAGCCTGCAAAACGTGTGGGAAGAAAAGACTTCACTTTGAAGACCCACCCAAAGACTGTATTTACTGCCTCTATCCTGACCATGTAGCCAAAGACTACAAGGTATGCAGAACCTTTTCTAACAAAACCCTCAAGATAGAAAGGGTAGGCTACTGACCAGATCAAACCCAGTGTCTGGTTCTGACAGTGAGTTGTCCTCCTCCTCATCAAGAAAGTTACAAAAAAGAGGCAGATCTCCTCAAGCTCACCATTCTGAGGATCCACGTAGAAAAGGTAATAAAAAGACCAAACAGGCATCTTCTAAAGCTGCCAGTCCTTCTAGTTCTCCACACAGGAGCTCTGTTTCTTCTAAAAGACACTTTAAGGAAGGTTCTGTCTCCTCAGAACGCAGCAAAAGAGCTTTTTCCGAGCCTCCAACGTCACCTCCTGTGGTAAAACATGTTTTTAAGAAGCCATCTGGAAAATCTGCGACGATGACACCATCGACGACAGCGTTGTCAACGGCAGTGTTGAAAGGTGTGTTTACAGCTTCACCGTTGACTATGACAACGTCTACTGTTTCTACGGCTGCTTCCTCGTCAATGATGCTCATATCGACGACGTCCTCGTCGACGGCGTTTGCGGTCACTTTGGCGACGACCAGTATACCCATCACCTCTCCTCCGTTGACGATGCTGCCGGTGAGACCGTCAACGATGGTGCTACCGTCGTCGGCTTCCTCGTCGACAAGACTTTCTCTGTCGTCAGTGCTGTCTCGGTCGGCGATGCCGGCGACAAGAGTTAAAAGACATAGGAAGTCTGATTTGCTTTCGCCGCTGGTTACGTCTCTAAGTAGGGTATCAGCATTGGTACCTACACATCCCTTGGAACAGGAAGATTCGGAAGACAAGGGCTCTTTTGGGATTGCTCATAGCCCATCAGAATTGCATGTGGAGTGCCAGGATCTAGAGGAGGACATACAGCATGATCCGCACTCAATTTATTCCCAACCACAGCAGTATCCCTATTAGTCACAGATGGTTTCTTTGCCGGGATCGCTCATAGCAGACTTACAACTGATGTTTGATGACTATAGAAGGCGGTTTCCGCCAGCTGGCTCGGAAGAACAGCAACCTTCTGTGACACCAAACGTGCCTCTTCCTTCTACTCTGGTTCATCCGGGGGTCCAGCCATTGCATGTATCACCACAGACGCCAGTTTCAATCCCAACACAGGATCTGTCTTCATCTGATGATGACAGAGAAGAGGGAAAATTGCAGGGTGCCATAACAGAGTGGGATGATTATCAGATTCCTACCCCATCCTCACCCTCCCCGGTTTCAGTGGATTTCTCTCCTGGTGACATCAGGGGTTTTCACAACTTGTTGGAAAGAGCTGGAAAGGGATTTGAGCTGCCCATGCCAACGAAGCAGATGGACTGCTTCTTGTATGATTTCAAAGAGCAATTTCAAAAAAGTGTGAAGTCTATGCCAATAAGTGGACTATATTTGGGATGAGGGCATCAAGGTAATGAAGAACCCGTCGACAGTCACCCCGGTTCTGCCTCACCTTGACAAGAAATATACGGCCCCGGAAGACTCTCGGGCCTGCCTCACGGGCCATCCCAAACCAGACTCGGTCATTGCCCAAGAGGCACAGCGTAGATCCAGAAACCCTTCAACGCCAATCTCTTCTCCATTGGACAAGGAGGGTAGATGGCTTGATAATATAGGCAAGGGATTTTCTTTGATGGCTTCCCTTATGATAAGAGCTTCTAATTCTTTGGCTATCACAGGCATATATGATAGACAGCTATGGGTGGACATTGCTCCCTATCTGGATCAGCTGCCAGAGGACTCTAAATTGGAAGCCAAGAAAGTCTTGCAAGAGGGTGAGAGGTCTTCTGCTGAAGTTATAGACTGTGCAATGGATATCGCCACAATGGCTTTCTGACAGATGGCAGGAGCCGCGGTTCTAAGAAGGCAGGGTTGGCTCTGAGCGACTTCGTTTTGACCTGAGGTTCAAAACAAAATTCTGGACCTTCCTTTTGATGGTGAAGCCCCTTTCGGGAAGCACATTGATGATGCACTATAGTCAATAAAAACGGATACTGATACAGCCTGGTCCCTTGGCACGCTGCAGTTTAAAAGACAGCCCTTTCGGGGAGCTGGAGGTCGGGGGTATTTGTCATATAGAGGAGGATTTCAACAATATAGTTATCCCTCTGTCTCTGCGGCTTCTCAGTCCTTTTGTCCCCAGTTCCAGCAGAGTCTGCCTCCGCAGGCGGCTTATTCGAGACCTTCACAGAGAGGAAAAGCTGGAAGGCAAGCGAGGTCATAGGATGCAGACAATGACTTTCTGGCGTCTCCGGCTGTGAACCTTCCCTTGGATACAAAACTAGGGAGAAGGATTTCTCTTTACTTTCACAATTGGCAAACGATAACATCTGACCAATGGGTCTTAAATCCCATTCAATTTGGCCATACTTTGGAATTCTTACAGCATCCTCCCTCAAGACCTCCCCTCCCTCGAAGGCTAAAGCACTTGCACTTACTCAAACAAGAAGTCGAATCAATGCTCCTCAAGGCAGCTATAGAGAGAGTTCCACATCAGGACAAAAGAAAGGGATACTACTTTAGATTCTTCCTGGTTCGAAAGAAGCGGAAGAGTTTGTGCCCAATCCTAGACCTCAGTGATCTCACTACTTATCTAAAAAAACAATCATTCCGTATGATCATCCTCACAGACATCCTATCCCTTCTCAACCCGGGAGATTACATGTTCACCCTCGATTTGCAGGATGCATATTTCCATATCCCTATACACCCTTTCCACAGGAAATACCTCAGATTTGTAGTAGCCAGAGACCATTTCCAGTTTAAAGTGTTACCCTTCAGTCTGAAATCGGTCCCCAGAATCTTTACCAAGTGCTTGGCTCCAGTAGCCGCTTTCCTCAAATGGCAAAACCATCAAGTCTTCCCGTATCTGGACGATTGGCTGGTCAAGGCCAGGTCCAGGTCTCGGGCACGGAAGTCCACATGCGCTTGCATCGAGCTGTCCGCAAAAAGTCAGCCTTCCAGCCGGAGACGGACAGACGGAGAAATCTCATAACCCTCGCGAGGCGCTTACAAAAAAGAAAGTATGTTTCAGTTCGCCTCTTCAAGTCCCTATTAGGGATGATGTCCTCCTGCATTCCAATGGTACCTTTCTGTCGTCTCAGAATGAGGTCCCTACAGGACCAGCTAGATCTTCAGTGGACGCAATCCAGGGGGGTCTTTCGACGATGTCATCAGAATAACGAAGCCCATGATATCACCTCTAGCTTGGTGGACTCAGGAGTCTCACTTATCGAAGAGACTTTCTTTTCTACCCCAACAAGCTCCATGGGTGATAACTACAGACGCTTCACTCGGGGGTTGGGGTGCCTTCCTCCAGCACCTACGAGTCTGGGCAAATGGAAACCACATCAGAAGGTCTTTCACATCAATTACCTAGAATGGAAAGCTATTCGATTAGCTCTTTGTGCTTTTATTTAAAAAATAAAAGGTTCATCAGTACTCATTCAGACGGACAACACTACAACAATGCATTATATCAACAAGCAGGGAGGAACTAGGTCTCTGCTCTTATTGAAAGAATCTCAGCGCATTTGGGAATGGTCTATCAGCCACCAGATAAACCTTCGAGCGGAACATGTCCCAGGCGTACAGAACATCATAGCGGATTCTCTGAGCAGGCCTTGATCATCCAACCACGAATGGGAGCTGGATCAAGGAGTGTTGAATCAAGTCTTCTCCCTACGGGGAAAACCAAACCTGGATCTCTTCGCCACCCTGCAGAATGCGAAAATGCCGATTGTTCGCAAGTCAGGATCACCATCCGGGCTCTTGGGGGAATGCGTTTTCCATCGCATGGTCAGGAATTTATGCTTACGCTTTTCCTCCCATTCCCCTAATACCGAGGGTTCTGGTGAAGATTAAGATCGAACGTTGCATGCTCCTTCTGATTGCTCCGGCATGGTCTTGCCAGTTTTGGTATACAGAGCTGCTCCTCCTCTCACAGAACCACAGCATCCCTCTGCCAGTGATGCCTTCCCTGCTAACAATGAGCGAGGGCCAAGTTCTCAACCCGGATCTGGCTTCACTTCACTTAACAGCCTGGCTCCTGAACACCATGAGTTTGCGCATCTAGATATACCTTCGGATTTTAGAGCCATCCTCGCCAGGGCTGCAGCTGAGAGTACCAGCAGATGTGATCGTCTGAAGTGGAGGAGGTTTTGCTCATGGTGTACACAAGCTCAGGTGCATCCTTTTTATTAATCGCCACAGCAAATACTGCCTTATCTTCTCCTTCAGGCCAGATCAGGATTGGCTATTTCCTCGCTTAAGGTCCACTTAGCAGCGATGTCCCGCTATAGACGTGCAGATAACGTACCTACTTTGTGGTCCGCAAGGGTCATAAAGCTATTTCTTAAGGGACTGTTCAGGTCTTTCCCTCCAGCCTCCTCCTCCATCGTGGCAGCTTAATTTGGTCTTGTCTCAATTAATGAAACCACCGTTTGAGCCAATTCACAAGGCGGATTTGAGGTTTCTATCCTGGAAGTTCTCTCTCCTTCCCGCTCTTACCTCAGCCAGAAGAGTGAGCGAGATTCAAGCATTCACTATCCAAGACCCTTTTTTTGCAGTTCAAGAGAGACAAGGTAATTTTACGAACAAACCCAAAATGTATACCTAAAGTCCTGTCGGATTTTCATATAAACCAGCCAATGGTAGTGAAGTCATACTTTCCAAATCCATTGACGCCAGCAGAGGAAGCTCTGCATTCATTGGACGTTCAGAGGTGCCTGAAGTTTTATCTCGATAGAACTAAGCAATTTAGACAATCAAACCAGCTTTTTGTGGCATGTAGTGCTCCTCGTAGATGCCGAGCATTGTCCAAGCAGGGGATTGCAAGGTGGATAGCCTCTGCGATTAACTATTGTCATACAGCTGCAGGAAAACCCTTACAGAATCCAGTGCATGCACATTCAACTAGGAAAATGGCTGCATCCATGGCACTTTTTGCAGGAGTGCCCATCCAGGACATCTGTAGGGCAGCCACTTTTGCGAAACATTACTGTTTAAAAGAAACTCAGCAGTGTGATGTGGCGGTAGGACAAGTGGTTTTATGACATCTATTCCAGTAACGGTGAGCTGTTGTATTCCTTTATTCCTTTTTCCCACCAGCCCAGTTTACTTTGCGCACATTGTATAGAATTGCTTCTTCCTTTAAGGTTGTGATTTCTTATTTTACTGGTCAAGGTGACGTTCTTTTATCATATTTATTGCTTATCTAATATTGTATCTTTCCTGCATGATCTTTTTTCTCCAGTGATTCTGGTTATATATTGATGTTCCATGTCTCTCTCTCTCTCTCTCTCTATATATATGTATATATATATATATATATATATATTATACCATGTGTTCCATTACTGCTTGCTATTCTGATTCAAGCATGTGAATCTATGAAAGTTCCAATACTGGAGTAAGAAAATTAGTTATTTACCTGTAACTGTAGTTCTTCAGTATTGGAATCTTTCATAGATTTACATGCGACCCTTCCTCCTCCCCTGGGAAGCTCACCGTTACCTGTTTTCTTCAGATACTCTGGTACTCGTACTTGGGAAAATCTGAGGGAATGGAGCTTCTCTCAGGAGAGTTCTAGAGGGAGGGGAAGCCTGATTGGCTGGGGCTTTCTTTGGTTCTTTTTACTCATAGAGATAAAGATAGGCTGCTAAAGTGAAAGCCTTTGGGCCTTTTTTCATTGCAGTAGCTTCTATATTGCTGTTTTGATGATCTCGACGACGGGGAAGGATTCAAGCATGTGAATCTATCAAAGATTCTAATACTGGAGAAGTATAGTTACAGGTAAGTAACTTATTTTCTTCTCAAGCATTGGTATTTTTCATAGATTCACATGCAACCCACTCTCTTCCCATGAGAGGCTCCCATTATAGTTTGGGATTTATTTCTCACATGTGCTTTGCAAATCTGAGGCACTCCGCCTCTCTTGGGAGTGTTCTGAACGGTACTATTGCTTGATTAGCTGAAGCTTGTTTTTTTTTTTTTCCAAAGGACATAGGCTATTAAAGTGATTGTTCATTGCCATATGGCCGATGCTAATGATACATACTACTTTATTATGGTACAGTGGGACTCCCACTTCGACAGGGAATGATTCAAGTATGTGAATCTGTGAAAGATACCCATACAGGTAAGTAACTTATTTTCTTTCCTGCCTCCACCATACAGAAAGAAACCCTAGTCTTTTGTAACTCTAGACTTCTTGAAGTCTTGGCAGGGGAAGGAAGGAACTTTCCAGAACCAGATGTTGGGGTATCTTAGATGTTTCCCCCACTTCAAAGGCTGGCACCATGTATACATATCACTGTCACTCTTCCGTTCACTCCTAGACCTGTGGGGCACCTCAGAAAGACTATCTGGATCCCCAGAGGACTGCCTTGCTGCTTGCGCCAGCTTTGTACCTCAGAGGCCTGGCCTGCCCTGCCCTGTTGCTACCGGAGGACAGCCCTACTGCTTGATGCTTGGCCTGCTCTACATAGGACTGCTCTTCTGCCTGGGGCCTGCCTTGCTGTTTGAACCCTGGGCTACCAAAGTGACTCCAAGGGATAGTTGCCTCCAGAGACTTTGAACCCTGCACCGGCTTGTGGTGGAGTGAGTCTTGATGCCCAAAGTGGTGTCCCTACAGTCCTGGACATTTGGAAGTGGTGTTGTAGGTGCTGTTTCTGAATAACCCTAAAAGTTGAAACTAGGAAAAAATTTCACCAAAAAGTTTGAAAAGAGTTGACAGGAGATTGGGACCTACCTGCTAACCGATCTGCCCAATTTTGCTTCGTGGTTGACCTGACTTTACGGTAGCTATTTCTACGTTCTTCTCCAAAACAGCAAATACTGTTCAGTGGGACCTCTCAGTGACGGTATCTGGCCTTGTGGAGCCCTTCTCTGCCATACCTTGTAGATTCGTCTTGCGGAGTTTTTCAATTTCCAAAAACTTGTATAAGTCCCAAAGAAAAAATCTTTGCTGGCAACAGGCTGCCCATCGGTGCCGACCTCCTTGGCCTGAGAATCTAGCTTCTCTCTCTCTCTGAGCTTTCTTCGCCATCATCAGCGGGGTCTCCAAGACTTTGTCCTCACCGGAAACAACTCCTCCTTGGCCACAGCCTTCTGCCTTGCCCCTCTGAACTCTACCTTTTCATGGACTTTTCTTCAAAATGTCTTCTTAGTCTTAAGGTAAGCCAAGACTGGGCCAATTCCACCTTGTGTATCCAGACCACACTCCATTGCACGCAACCTTAACTTTTGACTTTGCCCTGGTCTCGCGCGACCAGATAATCTTGGTTGGTGCTTTGATCTTTTAGGGACTATTTATCACTTAAAATGTTTTAAAATATATAACTAGTTCAGCTGATTGGATTTAATTTGTTTAGCTATAATTTTATTTATCAAAATGTATTCTATTTTTCTAAATTGGTTTGAGATTTTTCTTTTGTTGTGTTTTCACTTTATTACTGTGTGTTTGCTGCATAAATACTTTACTCATTTCCTCTAAGTTAAGCGTACCTGTTTTGTGCCACGTTAACAGAGGGTTAAGCATAGGTTAATTTAGTGACTTTTGTGGTTCACCCTGAAAATGGTTGTGGTTGTTACTTAAGAAGGGTTTTCATGTCCATCAATTAATAACCCAACTTCTTACATGTTAGGACAAGCTGACAGGGTTTCCTTCACAAGAGCATGGTGAAAGACTTTGACCTTGGCCCAAGACATTCATTTAAGAAACCTCATCACAGCTCACAATTACAAAGTGAGGCTGGGATTGATGTTGTGCTTTCCCCTGATGCCTTACTGTTGTTGTGGGGTACACCCCTACAAGATCAGTTAGACCTTCAGTAACAACAGGTCAACAGTCATTGGGGCTGATCTGTATTAATAACTCCAGTCATAAAGAAAGCATTTTCATGGTGAATATTGGAAAACCATTTATTTGCTGGACAGGATCTACATTTTCAAAGCCCACAGCTTTATTTAAGTGCACATGGATGCTTGGGGTAGGGGACAAGGTAGAGTGCTTATCTTCAGGAGCTGATAACAACTGCACTTTGGAACTAACAATAACAGTCTCTTTATAAGTATATTTAAACTGTGGGCAATAAGAATGGTGTTAAGAACATTCCAGTCGTGTGCTCCAAAACAAGAAGTATTTATGGGGACAGTACCCAAGAGTACAACTGGGTATTGCACAATGGGAATGTGGAATTTGTACCAGGACTACCCAATGGGTGAGCTTGATGCTTTAAGCAGGACTGATACAGACTGGCACGAGTAGGAGATAAGTCAGTCAACTACAGTGTTTCAGAAATGGTGACCTCCAAATTTAGAATTTTTGCAACAACAGTGACACAAATTTCCCATCTTCGCAGCAGATGGTGGTGTCCAGGAACCCAAATGGAAGCACTTTTGATGCTTTGGTCAGGGATGTTAGCCTACATTTTTCCACTGCTACGAGTGGTTTTGAGTATTCTGCAGAAAGCCACATGAAAGCCCTGTCATCTCATCCTGATTACCCTGACATGGGCAGGATAGTTCTGGTACACAGACCTGTGGTACCAATCAGTTAATCTGCTTTTCCATTTTAAGGTGGATCTTTTTCCGCGGATAAACATTAACTGCCAGGTTTTATAACCCAGCCTCCCTCCACTATCTGACTGCTTCAGTCATAGAATTCGGATTTAGATATTGCTTCAGTCAATGTTGTATTGAAAGTCCTTCTTTACAAAGGCCACAACCACTGCTGTTTCCCTTATCTTATGATCTGAGTATATTGTGATCTGTTTATGACCATCAAAATGGCATCTATAGAGGTTGCTACTAGAGTGTTCTATATGAACAAATCTTAGTCAACATTGGGTGTTTCTTTCCTTCTCCCTGCAGGATATGCCTGCTTACCAAATTTATTCTAATTCTTTCTGAATGCCTAATCACGCTTGTCTTTCCCCAACTGTTTTCTACACTTTCCAAAAAAACTGTATGTTTCTCTGCAAGCAAGTATATCAGGGTCCCTGGGCATGCTTGGTGTTTGTTTATAATTGTTATACGCTGGTTCTGCATAATACGACTCCACTTCTTTTCCTGCTTCCTCGCTTCCTGCATACGGCTCAAGTCGCTTACACCCACCCCACTCCACAGCGACAGCATCTTTGTCTGTAGCATATCTCTCCTATTGAAGATGTTGTGAGGTTCACGCCAGCAACAACTTTAGAAATGGCTACAGACTCAAGCAAATGTTTCTTTGTAATGGAGCTGCATTCTTTCTGGAATGTCCTCGCATTTTTTTCAGGGGGGAGTATATTGAGATGGTGAGAGATGTAAGGCACTTTGAGGTGTGTACCTTTCTAACAAACCTCCTGTGAAGCATGCTCCTGGCTATATTTCACTAACCTATCTAGGACAGAAGGAGGAGTAGGCTTATGGTTTCTGGCAAAATATAGATGGTTGATCATTTTTGCCAATGGTAGACATTGTCTTTGTAGGTAGTGGGAGATTATTATCAAATAAAACTCTGGGTTTGAAATGACTAGGATGAGCCAGGTCAACCGGGCCAGTAATAATATAGCATGGTTTATTGTGGAGAGGTAGGCATGTAAATCTATGTTTTCACAATGAGAGGTGAGCCTCTTGCCTTTAACCAATTTCTAGTCTGCTCTGAGGGTTGGTGTCACTACATACCAGAAGCTTGGCCTGATTATCCCCATGTCCCATTGGCTAGTCCTCAATCTAAAACCGGGATTGAGATAACAAACCTAACAGCTAGTGTGGTACATAATGAAATCTGTTAAACCTACATCTTCTTTAAAGTTTTAAAATGTTAAATAGCTATTCTAGACATTATGTTGTTATTCCAAGTCAATGTTGATAAGCAGTCCGTTTTTTCCAAAAGATTATTCTGGGTATTGAAATGGTGTTGTCAACAAATATAATAAATGTAATGCAATATTTTTTTCTCAATCATACCCAACCAATTCGGATGCAAAGAGTACTAATATTTTAATGTTTCCTTAATTTTTATGATAATGTATGATTAATTTAGGTCACTTATATATTTTATATTATTGCCAAGATTTTACTTTATCGTGGCAAAGCCTCATTATGGCATTGGTTGTTGCTTATGGGTTGAATATTCACAACACGTGTTCGAAATGATGCTTTCTTTCTCATTTTCTTCCTCTAATGGCTCTTATTGTACATTCATCATCTGACCCTTTAGTTCCTATGGCCATTAATGGAGCCACTTTCGTAATTGATCTTGTGGCATACAGTTGTGTTTGTGAAATGCTAAAATTCAGTGTCTGTTACAGTAGATGGGGGTAGAAATTTGTTGCCCAAGGTGTGCTTTTACAAGTTATTGAAAGTATATGTTCCTTGCAAATCTGTCACTTGGGAGTGATGGCATGGTTCATTGGTATTTATAAAATTGGGCTAATTTAAATGTCACCCTTCTTTACCATTTGAAATGTCTGTAAGTTCACATTTGCTTTAGGTCAATTTGAAATGGTACACGAGAAGCAATGAAAAGTCTGTAAAACACAAAACAAAATATGCAATTTAATTCAGCTGCTAATATGAAAAAAATAGAACTTTTTTTCTGTGAACATCTGTGGCTGTGTGACAAGTCTTACATTTTAGTGTTTTAAACATTGTTCAAAATACTATGTTTCAGGCTGCAGAGTTGCTTAATGACAAGCTGTCCCAGTGGCAGGACACATGTAGTGATGTTACGAAAGTACCAGACACAGTTGTTGGTATGATGCATGAAATGAAGACTCCAAGTACTACTCCAATTTCAGGAACTCCACAGCCTTCTCCCATGATGGAAAGAAACAAGCTGGTATTTACTGCTTTACTATTGTATATATGATGATGTTCTGTGTATTAAAGTTCATATTTAATAGTAATCTCAGAGTAGATATAATGGATTAAAACAGAAAACAGGTTGTAATTGGCATTGCAGCATGCCTTAGCATTTATCTGTGGATCTCACCTCGAGTTTCTCAAAATGGAGATGCTGGTTGCTGCTGTTTTTAAATGTTCTAGGGATCAATAACAACCCACTGAAAGCTACCACTCCTGGTGCTAAATTTGTTCAAAGTTACCTAAAATTCCAGCAGTGGTCCTGTATTTGTGTAATCTTGCAAATGGAAAATTGACCCTCTCTCTATTTTATTTTGTTGCTTTCAAAGTCTCTCAGTACCGAGAATCACCCTTCTTGTCTTATTTCACCACTGTTTTTTTTATTGCAATGGAAGGTTCTCCCCTTATCCCCCAATAATGACCAGAACCACTCAGTTCATTTTATTTCCCAGGATGAAAATTCTGAAACTTTGTGTCCAACTGTTTTCCTCAGGATGTAAATTCTGTTTAATATTTCCTATTCCATCTGCCTTTCATATAACCTTTTTTTTTGTTGCAGATATGCATTATTATTCAGGCAGCTGGACTTCTCACTACAGTGAGGTTTAAATATTACCCAGTACTTATACATTTGAATAAAAATATATTTCAGAGATTAATAAAATACATTTGGTTTCTAATCCATCTGAGCAATACAGTGGTATTCCGGACTGACCTGTCACCAATCCCTATTTCCCTATTTTCCCGTTCACAACTGGTGGTTGCCATGGGCCTTGGAATAGCTTAGTTGCCTCCATGAATACAGACAAAAACTCTCCTGTCGAACAGTTAGCTTCATGGCTATGATACACTCAAGTCCAGTTTCTGGCATCATCCAGATGCAATAGGGGAGTCTGTGGCATTCTTGTGCATCATTTACCTTAGGCTTGATTTTAACTTTGTTTTAAAACATTTTTTTGTGTGTTTATTTTCAAACATTAATTTACCACTACAGCAGAGTACATTTGTAAGACAGATTCAGCAGATTCTGCCATTTCTCCACGATCCACTTGTGTGTAGGATCCCAACATTGACATCATATTTAGTTGTTGAAGTGAGATAAGATCTCTTATGAAATTAACTTAACTAACAGCAACTTGTGCCTCCTTCATGCGCAGCTTATGACTTTATCTGTTGCATCACTTATGCTTTTGCTGTGGTCTAGGTGCTGAAGAAGCTAAGACCGTACTTGTTCGGGACTCACTTCCAGGTTTAGACAGACCATACGCCCCCTCAGATGGTTTATGCAGATGAGGGGTCTGCATAAACTGTTGAGGTTGCCCATCTCTCTACAAGGAATGGATTTTATGGTGGAACAACTCCCCGGTCCAGAACACACCAATGCTGATGGTCTGTCCAGATTCTTCCGCCTTAGTGATGAGAACTCTCCTGCAGTTGGGTAGTTCTACCCACTCTCAGCTGGGGGGGACATGTGTTAGATCTGGAATCCTCGGCTTGGTGTCCACCTGTCTTTTTGCCTCTGCCTCTTGTATTTTTGACTGTGTGCTGGATTTAGTTTTTGCTGGTTTTTGTTACTCATTGGGGACTATACCACTGCTGATCAGTGCTAAATTGCAAGGGCTCCCTGTGTAAATTTTAATTATGATTGGTTATCCTTGATTGGAATATTTGATTTACTTATAAGTCCCTATTCTAGTGTAACATGTTCCCAGGGCCTGTAAACCAAATGCTACTAGTAGGTCTGCAGCACTGATTGTGCCACATCCACATGAGTAGCCCTGTAAACATGTCTCAGACCTGCCATTGCAGTGTCTGTGCTTGCAGTGTTAAGCTGCCATGTCGACCTGGCAAGTGCACCCACTTGCCATGCCCAAACCTTCCCTTTTAGTACGTGTAAGGCACCACTATGGTAGGCCCAGTTTAGCCCCATGGGCAGGATGCAGTGTATTCAAAAGGTAAGACATTTACAAGGCTGTTTTACATGCCCTGATAGTGAAATACCGCCAAATTCAGTTTTAACTATTGCAAGACCTATATCGCCTATAAATTAACATGGGGATTGCCTTGAAATATATTTTAAGTGTCATTTCCCATTGGGAGCAGATGGAGAGCTGGCGTTTGGAGTCTCTAAACTCACAATTTGAAAATACATTTTTTAGTGAAGGTGGTTTTTAAATTGCGTGTTTGAAAATGCCACTTTTGGAAAGTGTGCATTTTCTTGTTTAACCATTCTGTGGCTCTACCTGGCTGTGGAATACACGTTTGGGTCAGGATGACATTTGGGATGGCTGTGAATTCACTCTAGACAGTCTTACAAAGGGAGCTGAGGTGTGCCCTGCATATCCTGATGGGTCTTCCTGGGCTAGATTGGTGGGAGGAGTTGACACTTGCACCTGAATAGGGGCTGTGCTTGCCCTTACACAGTACAGTTTCCAACCCCATAGAGCATGTCTGGGACCAGGGCAGGAAAGGCAGGGTCTTGTGCACTACAAAGACTTCCCTTCGAAGTTTGCCTACTTCAAAGGCAGAAATGAGTATAAGTATTGGACCCAAAAGCCCAGACTTTTAGAACACTTCTGGATCAAGAGGAGACTCTGCCAAAGAGAAGAGCCGAAGATCTGTGAGGAGGAGTACTGCCTCTTTGTTGTGTGTGCTTTTCTGAGTTGGCCTGCAGTTGCTGCATCTGCTTTGGAGAGGACAAAGACTGGATTTTGCTGTGTGTCCTACTTGTGAAGTTT